>NC_137841.1:53082299-53718688 GCF_948465745.1 Chenopodium album | reverse complement strand
ACCAAAACCGGTGATGAATACCTTTCATGTCATTTGATTATCGAACAAAGAGAAAGTGTGAAAAGTCTAGTGATGAGGATGTGAAAATATATCTTCTTTCTTTTTTGAAAATATTTCTTTTCTTACCCTATTTTTGAAAAATGTGAATTCTAGTTTATTTTTGTCCATGATATAGGTCCAAAAATACTGTATTTGGATGGGGCTTGAAAAGAACTTTCCAACAATATATTATAAGCCCAATTCCGATAAATAATGAGGAAGTTATGGCCAAAATACTAAACTAGGCTCAAACCGGTTTTTATCTACGACCCAATGATCATGTGGAGGGTCCAAAGGTCTAATCCTATTCCTAAATTAAATAGGATTAATTATAGCCTTATTTAATTTTCTAAAAGATCTTAGTTATCCTTTTTGAAAAGATAAGATTAAAGAATTTGAGTTAAATAAAAACTTTCCTTTTTTAAAACTCTCCTTTTTCTTAAATCCTAATTCTATTCGAATTTAAAGTTGTTCAAAGACAGTCAGATTTTATTTCCGTTCCTCATAATCTTTATCCCAATTTCATATGGTTGCATAGATCTTGAAACTATCTTTCCAATGATATATTATGATATTAAATCCAAGTTATAACGAAAAAGATATGAATGAGATATGAAACTCTATCCAAAACTGACATCATCCCACTATTTCGGCCATATCTTTTTATCTACAAATTATTTTAATCTGATTCTAATTGGGATGGAAAGTATACTTCAAAATCTTTCAAACGACATATTATATGCTTTATTTGGACTTCTGGATCAAAAGATATGATAAAAACAAAAATGAGTGAAACTGATTATTACCGCTTGACGACAAGCATTATATGCTTGGCGCCTGGCGCTAATGTCCAGTGTCTGGCGCTAATCGAGTTTTATTCTCGTCGAAACTCTGAATTGTTTTTTTATCCATCCGACTGATTTTCTCTATAAATAGCCTCTTAAAATTCCGTTTTCAATCATTAATTCTCTGCAATGGTCAATTTCCATCAATTCTCATCATTTCTCACCAACTCTCATCAAGAATTTCTTGATTCTCTCCCTCTTTCTAATCCAAATCTTTTTACAAACACAATTACTCATACATTAGCACGAGACAAACCTAGCCAAGTTTGAAGTTGCCTTCGCCCTAGACGTGAAAGGTTTGATATTTCAGAGGGTTTGGTCCCAAATCTCTATTTCAATTATTTAATTTAATTGTTTGTTTTTTATTTTCCTTGAAGTTAATAACGCGTGTATTTTTTTTTAGAAAGAGGTACGAGGCATCCAAGTAAGTGCTTTTATTGTTTGCATTGATATTATGATATAGAAATCATGTCTAGGTTGTTATTATGATTGCAAGCGTCATGTTAGGGCGTTTTGATCTTCTTAGTATCATGTTTAGGGTAACAACTATAATTTCTAATATCAAATATGACAATTGTGTTTCCTGCAATGCTTCCTATTTTCTTCCTAATATTCATGTTAATATCATGTTAGGGCTAAATATTTGATCTTTTTTGTTTAGTGACATGCTAGGGTTTATTATTAATCTTGTTAGTATCATTTCTATGATCTTGCTATTATGCTTTAACATGATTATTTTAATTATTATTTTGATTATAATTTTTATTATTATTATTATTATTATTATTATTATTATTATTATTATTATTATTATTATTATTATTATTATTATTATTATTATTATTATTATTATTATTATTATTATTATAATTATTATTATTATTATTATTTTTTTTTTTTATTATGATGACTACTATGTTGCTTGATTATATTTATTGTTATTGCTTGATCACACCTTTAATGCATGTTTAAAAGGAATTGGTACTTGTAATTACGCTTAATAAGATAATTAATAATCTTGTTTAGGGTTAATATGATTATAATTCAAGTGATCGCCAATAATAGCTTTATTTGTGCATTAATATTCAACCAACATAGATAAACAGGTTTAGGGTTAAACCTAATGATTGTATGTTAGTCAGAAAGCGCACATGAATACGATTAGAATAAAGTAGAGGCCAATTATTAGGGCAGGTTCAATCTTTTTTAGGTTGAATTTGTACCTTCATCCCCAAACTACAATTCATGGTTCTAGACCTATTGGAGTTGACGATTTCCTGGATCGTTAAGGGGTGTAACCTTCACCCTATGAACGGTTTACAAGTTCCTAAAACTTGTTGGCGACTCTTTTGCTCTATCTTCTTTCCTTTTGTATGCCACCGTACTTTACTGTATGATCACAGTGGGGTTCAAGTTTGGGATAATGCTTGAAATATTCCCTGCAAGTAGCTATTAAGTCTAGAAAAGTCCTTCCTAGTCTTAACGCGCTAAATAATCTAGATTGATCCTTTGCAATTGTAGAATGTTCTTACAAGTAAAAGTATTCTGGTGATGTCTGGTCATGAGAAGAAATCGGTTTTAAAAGAATAAAAGGGGAGGATTTCATCTCAATCGTGTCATCGTTGGTCTAAAGTCCCTTGATATGTCATTTAAACTTTAGCATGACTTTAACAAAGTAAAAGATGAAAAAGGGGGGTTTTCGGTATTCGAGCCGAAATGGTCCGTTATTCGAGCTTGGTCCAGTATTCGATCCGGACGTCCACAAGATAGAAATACATGTCTCTGGACTGGAGGCATATGTCCAAATTCAGTGAGAGGGAAGAAAGTCAGCAACTCTCTCATTAGTTTTGTCCACAAGATGAGTACACGTGTCTCAGGACTAAGGGCACGTGACTACATAGGCGCGACATTGTCTCGTTGCTTCTTTATACAGGGGATGGATTCGACACCCTAACTGTCCGGTAAGTCAGTAAGTGCACTAACTACCGTATTTTCTCCCATTCAAGAAGTGCCTGTTCCTGAAAGTTCGCCGCGCCTGTCGACTCGTTAAGCTAATGCCTACAGTATTTCTCTACCTATTAGTTCCGAGAGGTAGATCTCGCAAAGCTTGGGTTGAGTAAAATTTTACGCATTACTTACGCCGTATAATTTTGAGTCGTACAATACGCCATTTGCATTTTTACTCTGCATGAAAACGCCTTCCTTTTTGCTTTGGACGTGAAAAAAGAAGAAAACCCGGACATTTGTAACATCAGTACAGTAAGACAAACTTGTCATTAGGTGCTTTTACGTAAAGCACCAGCACGGAACGTCTTAAGGCACTTTTACGAAAAACATTCAAAACATATGCTTGGGTAAGGCACAAAGTACGGTGTGCATGCAACATGATGCAAAAAACTAACAAAAAAGAAAACAAACTACAATATGCAAAGCAATTAAATTTTTTTTGATGATTTACGCGCCATTACGTCTAATAACGAGCGAAAACCATTCAAAAAATGATCAAACAGATCTAAAATAAAAAATCCGGTCTTTTAGTTACCAGTATCAGCGCGCAACTCAGAAGGTCGCGTTGGCCAGACGCGTGCATTTTTCTGAGTTGTGATGGTATGTCACGCGCAACATCCAAAGTTGCGCACGATTTTTCATTTCGCCATTTTTTCCTTCCTTCCCCATTTTCGACTCTTTGTTTCTCTAAAAAGCTCGATTTTTTGCAATTTTTGAAGCTAAAGGAAGCTAATCTCGTTCTCAATTCATATTTGTCGTAATCTAGTGTATTTTTTTTTTCTAAAATTTGCTCTTTTTTGGCTGAATTCGAACGATTTTCGAATCGTTAAACCCAAAATTTCAAATTTGGGGGTTTTCAATTCATCTTATTTTTCTTGAAATTGTTAGCTCTATGTTGTTACGCTATGTTTAAGGAGTGTTTTGCAACAAATTTCATGAAAAATGGTTAAGTATTGAACCTTGTATGAGCATTTCTTGTTTCAAGTTCATTTTTGCTTCTTTTTTCGAATTTTTGCTTGATTTTTTGTTATTTTGTTTGCCCATTTTGGTTATACTTGTTAATTATGCAACAATTGTAGTATTGGAACTAGTTTTTGCTTCCATAATTAACATTTTGAAAATCTTGAATCCGAAAAAAAAATGGCGCGAAGTGTATACTTAGCCTATTTTCACCATATTCGAACTCCAAAATTGTTTAGTAGACGATAATCATGTTTATATTTCTATTATTCGTCTAGAATTAGTTGATTCTCTGAGATTTTAGAAGATAATCCCTTGAATGCTTAGTTTGCTGATGCCGAGGAGGTTCTTGTTGGTCCGGACGAGGCGGTTCGCCCTCGGAAGAGGGTAACCCATCCTCGAGAGGAGGTTTGAGAGCGAAGCGTCGCAGCCGATCGACGTCGCCGGAGGAGGTTGTTTGGGAGGCTCCTCCTAACTAGAACCCTAGGGTCCTTATGTGGGACCCAAACCACCACGTTTCGATCCGAGGGTGGCGCGGCATATTGAGTTTTCCACGCCTTTGTTCCTTTTCTTTTCCTTTGTTTCTTTTCCTTTTTAAACCATAACCGTTATATAATTTTTAGAGTGAGACTGTCATGCGTTTGTACGGCTCTAATGACCTGCGAGCCCATTATGAACGTTTGCCCAAGGTGACAAAGGAGATTGTAGCACTTTCTGGGATTGACTCCCAGCTGGCGGCTCTTCGGGATTTATCGAGCCAGTCTGCATCATTAGCTTTCCTCCATGGATTGCTAAAGTTTTGGTGGGATTCCACCAGCACTTTCCACGGGGAGAGATGACGGTTCTCCCTTTCGAGTTCTCTATGATTATGGGTTTTCCTTTCGGAGGCGATCTTGTAGTTATAGAGCTCGTTAAGGGGTCAGACGAAAGATTGCGCGACCTTGTGGGGGGACCTTCTTGCGTCAGTCCTTCACGTGTACGCGCAATCTTTTCCATACTCGGTTCATGCCGACGAGTTGTCGGCTGATGAGCTTGACCAGCTGTGCACACCTGAGCAGCTGGCTCGAATATACAATGCCCACGTTCTTTCCGTCACCATCTTGAGTGATCGAGGAGAGCGTTTCGCCATTGGGTTACTTATTTGCCTCAGTGATTAGGGGCAAGTAGGTAACTTGAGTTGGGCGGAGGTGTCGTATGCCCATATTCTTACGGCTATGGGCAAGGCGACCTGGGTCATGGATTCCGCGGCAGCTAGTGAGGTGCCTCGGATCTCGCTTACATTGCATAGTCGTATCCTTGGGGTACGTATTTTAAGCTTTTTCCGGTTATTACTTTTGTTTTTTTAGGCTTATCTTTTCTCGATTTCAGGCTTGGGGATACTCATACCAGCCTTTCTTAGCCCCCAGAGTGCTAAGGGCTACTCACTTCCTTGTCAGCCATCGATTGGTCGAGATTAAGAGGAGACGAGCTACTTCTGCCGGCGACTTTCACCAGAGGATTCATTCGGCGACTCGTGCGTTGGTGAGTATTCCAAACTACATGTTTTCTTTTCATTTTTTGATTTTTCTCATTTTCTAACGATTTTCATGTGGTTCTGTTTCATAGATCGATCTCCGTCCTTGGAGTTTGATCGTCGGAGTCCCTGAGGCTATCCGGTCTGGCATGGTTCGTTGCCGTTTCCGGGCCCTCTATACGAGACTCTCGGTGTTCCAGAGGACCGACGCTTGGTTTTTAGGCGAGCGTGTTCTCTAGCAGCTTTCGACCGAGGAGCCTTTGGTTCCTACGGATCCCCTGATCCGGATGCTGCGTTCGGACCTGCTGTCTGCCGAGGATCGAGCTCAGGCGATCCTTGGTTAACCAGCTGAGCAGCTGGTGTTGCTGGATGCTTCTTATCCAGCTTTTATAGCATCCAGGCCGACTCCTTTTCCGGCCTTTTGTTCCGGTTAGTTTTCTAACTCTCTTTTTCGTGTTTCTATTTATTTTTCGAAATTTTGACCCGTTTATCGTTTTTTGTCACATGTATTTTTAGCAGGTTGATCTAGGTGGTTGGGTGTCTCCTACGACGGAGATAACGTATACCGATGCTGCCGGATCGGTAGTTCGTGAGACCCTTCAAGCGGTCGAGGACGATGAGGGGATACCGTTCGTACCTGAGACGGTTGAGTCGGTATGCCCTTTTATGTATATGTACTTAAATATTTCTATTTTATTTTTTGTTTCATATACATTTGTTTACTAACTATCCGTGTATTCTTGGAACAGGTTCCGCGAGAGACCGTGAAAGGCATGGTGAGGACTTTACGCGCTTTCTGAGCTTCTTATCGGAGAGCCCTCGTGACTTTGTCATGGCGTGATCATCGGATGATCGCGGTAAGCTTTATATTTATTTTTTTTTGCTTTGCAACGAAGTTATTACATTTCATGTATTAATCTTCATTTTGGATTTTGCAGGATGTGCAGCAACTGTCTAGTAGTCGCCGAGCACCGTGATTCCTCTTTTACACATTTGTATATTTTTTAGGAAAATTATGTATATGTATATTTTTTTTGTATTTTTTTGTATATATGACACATTTGTATATATGTCATTATTATTATTATTTTTTGTTTCCATGTGTACATTTATGCGAAAAATTTTTGAGGGAGGGAAAGGGTTCCTGACTTACCCCCCTCGAAAAAATAAACAAACTCCAAAAAAACAAGGCAAAAAGAAGGAAAAAGAAAAAAAAAACAAAAATAAAAAGTAGGATAATAATAGAAAATAAAAAGAAAAAGAAAGTAGGAAAACAATGGAAAAAAGAAAAATAAAAAGAAAACAAGAAAATAATAAAAGAAAATAAAAAAGTAGGCAAGAAAAGGGACACAAAGTGTTAGAAGGCAAGCGTATGATTCGTCTTAAGATTTCGTGAAGATTCCGTCATTATATGAGCCAAAATACGGAAATTAACCATAATTACATGTCGCGTCAGGGGAGTCGCGCGCAACTTCAAGGGTTGCGCGCGGCTTTCACGCGCATGTAATTTTGATGCGCGCAGGTGTCGCGTGCAACTCAGTAGTTGCGCACGCCACCTGTCAGTGAACTTTCCATGAAGCCGAATTTGCCGAAAATTTGCCACTTTTGGGTGTATTTAGACGTGGTTTTGTGTAGGCTTTTGATCATCTCGCATTCATTCACTCATAAGAAATTAAACAGAATTAATCTCTCTAAAATCCTGTTCTATCTCTCTTTTTATTGAACAATGGTGAAGACCTTTGAACAACGTTTGAAGCAATGGGTCACTCCCCTTTCAACCGAGGATAAACTAGCTTTCAAAATTTATCACTTGGACCCTTTATTGAATTATACGCAATTAGTGGTTAACTTTGATTTTCTTCATGCCGCAGTCAACCATTGGGACTCTAACCACCATCTTTTCTTGTGTTAGAGGGGATGAAATTGTCCCCCTTCGTGGTGAGTTCGAGGCCTTGCTAGGTTTCCCTACAAACACTCTCCCTGTAACTTATTCGCCTACCTTGTCAGATCCCAAACCTATATTCCAAAGATTTTTTGGTTTGTCCGACAATGATATGACCACATAGGAACCGAAGAAGGCATGAATTTAAATCAATTTATTGAACATTTCGTCGCCCCTTGTGACAACATGACTAATCAACACTTTAAAATTCGTGGTTTATGTTATTGTCTTGTTGTTACTTGTTTACTTAGGACAGGCAAAGAATACGGAGATTATTCAATGGTGTCCATAGTGGAGCAAATAGGGGGATGTCATTCACCCGTTCCTTTGGTTTTGGCGGAAACCGTTCAGTGCTTGAATCGCCTTAGAGGAGATCTTAACGAAAACGGTATCAGGAAGTTGCACTGGCATGACCAGCGCAATCTTCTGAGTTGCGCGCGGAGGGTGCACGCAACTCATTTAGTTTGCTTGCCACTTGTTCGTGTAATAAATCGCAAAATTTTTTTTTTTGTTTTTTTTTTTCAAATTTGGGTCATGGAGTGTTTGCGAATTGTTGATCAGCCTCAAAACCTTCAGTCTAATGGAGTAAAGACATTTCTTGGACATCAAATCCTTTATAAGCATAAGAATGAAGAGGAATGGACGTCGTTTTTCTATCATGGAGTTCCTAACATACGGTTTGTGATTCCTTGGTTGAACATAAATAGTATGATTGGGAATAGTCTCAATTACCCTTACATTAGGCTTTTAGGCCTATCTAGTACAACTTATATTTTTCCTTGTAGGGTGATGAGACAATACGGGATGAGGCAATATATTCCTTTGCAAGATTGTGATGCCCCTAAAGACGTGACTTTTAAACCCGAAAGGATTGCTCGTTGGATGGAATATTGTTCAAGTCTTCCTAAATGGGTAATACAAAATATTCCTGTGAGTATCACATTATCTTCCTTTTACAAGGCTTGGATGAATGCGGCAGATAAGGGTGAATTAAACAAGGCTAGATCTCAACTTCAATCCGCCACCGCTCGCAATCCACCTAAGCCTTTGATGCATTGAACCACTACTACTCCTCCTAGTAGTCAAAAAAATGGAGTGAGAAGAAAGTTAGACTTCTCATCCCCTAAGGCTCATTCGAAGGAAACAAAAAGAAAGGCTCCTTCCGAACCTGCGCAACAAGGTGTGAAAGTTAAAGAACCTTCACCAAATACTCACAATAAAGCTACAATAGTCAAAGGGAAAGGAAAACAGGTTGCAAAGGCCCCAATCCCAAAATTGAAAAACAATGTTTGGGTGAAAAAGAAGAGTGTAGGGGAAAGCTCTAAGGTTTCTGAAAATGTTGCGATGGAAACTATTCCTCCATCATCTGTGACAATCGAGGACATAGTAAAACCTTAGAATGTTTTACCATTAGTTTTTTTTTTTTCGAATAAAATGTAATCACTATTCACTACTATGTTTTTTTTTTCGTTTACTATTTAGTTCAATAATGTCTCTCTTTTGAATTTTGAATGAAATTAAATGAGCTTAATATTTTTATATGATCGAATCATAGAGATTGCCTACGTATTCGCATTACGAAATCAGGTCTTTGCGTAGTTCTAATTTTTTTATTATATTATTATGCATCGTTTTTATTTATTTTTTATTTTTTCTTTAATCTCTTAGATAGAAACTAAATGAAAAAATTAATCAAACCTTGTGTAAAAGAATTAATTCAAAGTTTAAATTTATTTTCTGAGTATATGTTATATTTAAGAAATACCCTCTTTTTATCATATGTAGAAATTGTAACTTCATTCAAACGCAATAAAAAATCGGGTTCGCAGTTCGTCATCAGGTGGCACGTGCAACTTCTAGAGTTGCGCGAGCATGTCACACGCAACAAAGTTAGTTGCTCGTGACATCCGCGCGCAGCTATTCCAGTTGCGCGTGACACCTGTGCTACGAATGTCTCGAAAAAATTTATTTTAAAAATTTGTATTATTACCCCCCTAAGTGTGATGATTTTTTTGTAATATTCGAAAAAATTTGAACACGTAGAACGATTTATTATTTGAAAATTACCCCCCCGAGTGTTATGTATTTTATTGTGTTATTCGGTAAAATGCATAACAATTAGAATCTTTCAATTGAATGCTAATTAAAGTTGGTTGTATGAGTGAAGGAGTTTTATCCGGATTTCATATGTAATATTTCTTAAGGCAATCAATGTTTATTAATTGGCGAGTTTCATCTCCTCCAATATCCATTAATCTGACGGTCCTCCTGATAGGATTTCAATTACGCGGTAGGGACCTATCCAATTAGGTTTGAATTTCCCTCCTGGATCGGTTGGTGGTCCCCTAACCTCCTTTAGTACAAAGTAAACTTCTTTAAGATTTCTAGGCTTTACCCTTTTATTAAATTACGCGCAATGCGCCTTTAGTAGACTTGTACATGATGCATAGCTCTTAATCGTCGCTCATCGAAGAATAAAAGCTCTTCATACCTCGCTCATACCCATTCAGCTTCTGGTAGCTTACTTTCAAGTACGATGCGAAGGGATGGTATTTCCAGTTTGACTTTTTGAACTGCGTTGTAAAACCCCGTATTTTTATACGTAATTTATTTAAAATATGTATTTTATAAAGTATTTAAATAATTTTAATATTTTTATTATGGCATTTTAACTAATATTTTTAAAAAAAGTTTATTTGATTTTTTTCTTTATAAAAGTTGGGGTTTTATTTTAAGAAAATTTAATTTTAACAAGTTTTATTAGGGAAGGGATTAGGAAAAACTAAAAGAGGAAAGTTTAGGGAAAAAGGGATTGGTTGAGAAGGGGTATAAATATCCCACTTATGAGGCAAATCATTTTTTACAGAGTGGAGAAAAACGCAAGGTAAACTTTTCTCTCTCTCGTCCTTATTTTTCTTTCCTTTTCTTTTCCCCTTTCCCTTTCTTTTTTTTCGGCTGCCCTGTTTTTCCGCCCTCCTCCACCACTGCCAGCCACCAGCAGCAGGTGGCCGCCACTGCCAGCAGCGTCAGCCGCCGATAGCAGGTGGCCTCCACTGCTAGCAGCGTCAGCCGCCGGCAGCAGGTGGCCGCCGCCGCCAGCAGCCGACAGCCGGTGGTTGCCTTCTCTTTCCCCTTTTTTCGACTGTATATATATAAAAAAAAAGCTTAGCTTTATTATTTTAATTTAATCTATGCCTAAATCTAAGTGTAAATTATGAGTTTTGGGATTTGATTTATGATGTTTGATTATAATTATTATGTCAATTAATTTTCAGATTTGATTTTAATTAAAAAATCCCCAATTTTTGAAACCCTAGGTTCTTGATTTATGAGTTATTGAAGGATTATGATGTATATTGGTTTAGATATTTGTTTCAAGTGTTTTAAGGCTTAGTTACAACAAGTTTTAATTAAAATAAAGTGTTGGAATTTTATGTAGAACACTTAATATTATGTTTCTTGAAGGAATTTTAATTACCCATTAATTGGGACTTAATTATGGTGTTTTAAAAATAATTTCAGCTTACTTTAATTAAATTATGAGGGGTTTTTAAATATTATATATTGCTGAAAATTTGTTTAGAGTAGATTTTAATACTCTAATATGATTTTAATTTGTAGGAGACATCGAAGTAAGCAATTTCTATTAGTTGTGGCGATTTTAAGATCGTACTCAAGGTATGTTCCCGTACCTAGCATATTTTGATGATGTAGAATCATGCTAGGCTTGATTTCAATCAATTACAAGTAGTATCATGCTAAGGTTTATGTATGAAATTGTGAATTAATGGTGTTGGTGATTGAATTGTGAAGCATGAATTATTTGTGATGGTTTATGGATTGGAAAATTATATTTTGGGCATGTTGTGTTTGAACCACACTTTTATTTATGGCATGTTAGAATGCACGATTAATTAAACTACATGTTTAATTATGTTTGGAATATTGAAAAGGAATTTTATTATGGTTCAAATAATTTTTTATTGATGTTTTAAGCATGAGGAAGGAGCTATATAAGTGCCTATGTACACAAGGAATAAATTGTATGTTGGTGCCTTTGTGCACTTAAGGTGTTTTTAACACCGAGGGATAGGATTTTTGGTGCTTTATGCGTTTAAGGTGTCTTTGACACTTAGGTAGAATAAAAAAGGGTTCAACATTAAATAATATGTGGTCACTAATTATTCAAGAATTAAATTGGTATGTTTGGTTGATTGAATAATTATTGTTGATTGATTTATTATGCTTTGAGAGTCATCACCAAGTCCAATAACATGTAAATAATGTAAAGTGAAAGAGATTACGCACCAAAATTCTTGGAACGTATATACCTTGAGTATGAACAATGGGGGGAGTTATGGGGTTTTATATTTAACCATAACTTCTAATGGACTATAGGACGTTGTGCATTCCTTTTTATTTATTACTATGCGCAGGAATTCCACCACCTTTGAGTGGTTTTGTCGCTGGCACGGTTAGCTCCCGTGTCAGTTAACCTTAATTTATTTAGGGGAGGTATAGTTGGAAACCCGTTTGATGCGTAATCAACGCTAAATGAATTATTTAGTGTCTAGTTAAAGTGTCTTGTTGATTTTTGTGTGTGCTTGTAAACAGGCGCATTGAGGTAAGTGTGTGTTAATAGGTGAAAGCATATTAGTGTGTTTAATTACGCTTATGTTCTCAGCTTTGCTGATTGTGTGTGTTTGGCCATGTCTTTATCTTGGCCCTATGATGACCCATTTTTAATGGAGAGTAGTAGGGACAAGTAGAGATAAACTTTTCAGGTATTGAAGCATATTCATGAAGGGGCATGAGTGAAGAGTGAATCATGCTAGTTTCCTTTAGTTTACGATGTGTTTTATGATTTATTTATTTATGACATATTCTGTGTGGACTAACGCAAAGGTTTGGTTTTGAAACGGTTTGATTTTATTTGACTTTGTTTGTTTCGGCTTTAAACTTTACTTTCGTTTGGTGGACTTTTGAGTTGACTTGTTTAAACAGTTTTAAATTTTAAGTCGTCCGCTGTGTATCTTTGATGGTTGCCTTAGCCGTTTTCACGGTGGCGGTAATGTTTTAGATATTCCTAAATCGTATTTTAAAGAGTAAAGTGGGTATTTAAAGGAAAGGAATTTCTAGGGCGTTACAAAGTGGTATCAGAGCCAGGTTGAGACTTTAAATTACCACTAACCCGAAAACATTTTTCTTACTATGATTTAAACTTGGCCAAGTGTTAATTTAATTATGCAATATTATTTGTTCTGATTTTATTTTTTTTATTTTTTTAGGTGCAGAATTTTTTTTTATTTTTTTTTGGTCCAATTTTTTTTAAAGGGGACACTCGAATTTTTTTTAGAGTGTCCGATTTTTTTTTTAGTAGGGCCGAAATTTTTGGCACTCTTCCCAGCAATTTCGAATTTTTTTTTTTAGCAGGGTAAAAACATTTTTAGTTAGTTAATTTTGCAGGGAGCAAGGATTGAGGTAAAAATTATGTGTTAAAAGCTTTTATTAACATGTTGGTGAGCTTAGGTAGGAAAAGAAAGGGCATATAGGCTAGAATTTAATTTCTTCCCTGTGTGAATAATTTTATTTTGGGTGCTCAAGCATGTTGTATGACTAGATGTTTGTTGATGAAAGCATGCAATATGTGTATTATTTTACGTGATCCTTCAAATTGTATGATTGAACACCGAACTTAATTTCCTACTAGACTGTATTATTTATTTTATTTTCTTTGGGAAGGGAATTCTTTTCTAAGCCTTTTTCTCTACAAGATGCCAATCTTTCCTAGAAAATATACACAAATGGGATAACTTGTTAAGAAACATAATGAACACCCCTACGACTTTGTAGAATAGATCAGATACTTTTGTTCCTACATGAGCAATGTCTTACGAGACAGAGTTTATGACACCCCTGATCGTATTTCGGCTATGATTGTCCATTGTCTTCCAAAGGAGCCTCCTTACATCGTTGTCAAGGAGAGATTTTTAGATTTTTACCTTCCAGGAGACATCCCAAATTACAATAAATAAAAAAACTATTATGGCCAGTGGTATCCAGATTATGATTTCCTGACTAATTATCTCGTAAAAGTGGAAAAAGCTCATTGTTAACGTTTAAATCTTCCCTACCCTGACTCCTACTACGATAAACTAGTAGGGAATAATCCTCCTCCTAATCAACAACCAGGAAATTCTTCTTCTTCTTCTTCTTCTTCGTCAGGAGGTAGTCAAGCAGAAAATGGAGAACAACAAGAGGGAGATAGTTCACTTATGGAGATTTCTAATCCTAATCCACCTCCAATTCCAATAATAATAGACATTTCATCGGATGAGGAGGAAGAAGGGAAGTTTGTACAAGTAGAACCCGAACCTGAGTCACCTGAACTAACGGAGGAGTCAAATGATTCTGATTTCGATCTTTCAAGCTACAAACAATCCACTGACAAAAGGGACAACGTTCGAAAGGATTAGATTTTATAACATTCCTTGTCATGAATTCACAATCTTTATTTCAGTTATTATTATTTTAGTTTTAAATTAATAAGTGGCATGACCACATAAGTTTCTAGAAAACATTTTTTATTTTAGTAATTTCGGTGTATTTTAATTAATAAGATTACATTTATTTCTTTGTCAAAATTTTATATAAATTCATTTATTTTCCATTTCACATCACTATTCCAATAGCCAAAATTCCAAGCAAATTAATTCCTATAAATATTTCTAAGCTATGGGAATCTATGGGAATTATTTTTATCTATGTGATGCTTAATTAAATGTATGGTTGGTTAGCAATCAATAATTGATTGACAAAGCTACAAATTTAGGGAATTCTTAGCTTTCGCTAACCCAATTTGTTAGCTTTAAATTTTACTGTAAATGTTTAAAGGGTGCTAGGTAATAGATGGGTGTATGTCTTAAGAACTAACCATAGCCATTTCTAATATAGACCTTTGTCCTTAATTCAGGAGAAGCAAAATGGCAGGGGGAAGTAATTCTGGTAATGGTGGAAACGATTTGAATGAATTTGTGAGACAATTAGCAGTTGTAGCCCAACAGTTGGCAAGGAATTCAGCCACCAATGGGGATGCTTAAGGAGAACTTTTTAAGAAGGTGGCCCAAAGCAAACCACCAACCTATCAAGGAGAGCCTAACTCTACCATACTGGAAAATTGGTTAAGGGAGTTTGAGAAATTGTTTGGGGCAGTTGGGTGCCCAGAAAATTATAAGGTGGGTTGTGCTACTTATTACTTGAGAGGTGAAGCTTATCTTTGGTGGCAACAAAACGAAACAACTATTAGAGCGCTACCTGGATTCAATTGGACTGGGTTCCAAGAAAAGATGAGAGACAAGTTTTACCCTAGCTTTTTGCAAAAGCAGAAAGCTGAGGAGTTCTCAAACCTTAAGATGGAAAAGATGTCAGTTACAGAATACTACACCAAGTTTATTAAGTTGTCCCGTTTTGCTGAAGAGTATGTTGCTACAGAGAAAGCAAAGGCTAGGAAGTTTGAAAGTGGCTTAACTACTGATTTACAGTTAAAGCTGTGCGGGCAAGTGTTTGAGACCCTGGATGAAGTATATGGAAGGGCCACACACCTTTACACATTGGAAGAGAAGAAGAAGAAGAAGTTAGTTGAGATAGAAGGAAGAGAGAAGAGGAAAGAAGTGGGATAAGTTTCTGGTAACCAACAGGGGAAACCAGAATGGTTTTAAGAAGCAGAAGTACCACCATAATAACAATAACTTCCACAACAATAACAACTTCCAGGGTAATAACCATCAGGGAGGCCGTAACAACAATGGAGGGGCTAGAAACAATAACCAGGGGAATAACAAGAATGGGAGGATTTATTTTTGCAATAGGTGTAGAAATAATCACCCCAGGAAGGATTGCGGGGGAAATTTGGTCATTTATCGTGTTTGTAATAAACTTGGGCATAGGGAGTATGAGTGTTTCTCCAGGAATAGCAATGGGAACAGGCAAAACAACAATAATTCAGGAGGAAACTAGAGGAATTTCCAGGGAAACAATAACAACTTTACTGGGAATAAGGGAGTGCAACAGAATGGAGTGAAGAACAGTAACACCAACAGTGGGAACAACCAACAGAAGGGTGGAACTGCAGGGAAACTGAATGTTTTTAGTAGGCATGAGGCGAATGCCACAAAAGATGTTATCACTAGTACTTTTTCTATTAACTCTATTCCTGTTAAAGTATTGTTTGATTCTGGTGTAACTTTTTCTTTTGTTTCTAAGGGTATTGTTTCAAAACTTAAAGACTGTTTAAAGACAGTAGAAGCAGTAGATTTACCTATAACAAGTCCGACAGGTGGGGTAGTGAAATGTACCAAAAAATTTAGAAATAATCCTTTAGAAATAGAAGGAAAGATATTCCCGTCTGACCTTATTGAGTTTGGGCTGAGTGACTTTGATCTTATTCTGGGAATGGACTGGTTGAGTAAGTATAATGCTGGGATTAGTTGTAGATCACAAAAAGTGAAGATGGTCACAAGCGGAAATGAATCAGTGACTTACTAAATGAATGGTAAAACCAAGTGCCCAAGGTTAATATCAGTGCTAAAATTAGCAAAATACATGAAGAAGGGACATCCAGTATATTTCTATAGTGTTAGGAATATGGACCATGAACAAGTGACAAATCCAGAAGATATAGAAGTAGTCAATGAATTCCTGGATGTATTTCCAGAGGAGATTCCTAGAATGCCACCTAAGAGGGCAATCAACTTTACCATAGATTTAGTTCCCGGAACAGCCCCAATATCCAAGGCACCATATCGAATGGCACCTACAGAAATGAGTGAGTTAAAGGAGCAATTGCAAGATTTATTGGAAAAGGGATACATTAGACCAAGTGCTTCTCTTGGGGAGCGCCAGTTCTATTTGTGAAAAAGAAGGATGGAAGTATGAGGTTGTGTATTGACTACAAGGAACTAAATAAAGTGACCATAAAGAATAAGTATCCCTTACCAAGAATCGATGATTTGTTTGACCAACTAAAGGGTGCCACAGTGTTTTCAAAGATTGACTTGAGATCTGGGTATCACCAATTGAGGATTGCCGACGAGGACATTCCTAAAACCGCATTTAGGACAAGATATGGACACTACGAGTTTACAGTTATGCCTTTTGGATTGACAAATGCTCCAACAATCTTTATGGATTTGATGAATAGGGTGTTTCATGAATTTATGGATAAGTTTGTAGTAGTGTTCATAGATGATATACTAGTGTACTCAAAGAGGAAGGAAGAGCATGTAGAACACCTAAGGGCAATTCTGCAAACACTACGAGAAAACCACCTTTATGCAAAATTCTATAAGTGTGCGTTTTGGTTGGAAAAGGTTGCCTTCTTAGGACATATCATGTCCAAATACGGAGTAGAGGTAGACCTAGCCAAAATAGAAGCTGTTAAGAGTTGGCCTACACCCAAGACAGTATCTGATGTGCAAAGTTTCTTAGGTTTAGCAGGGTATTATAGGCGTTTTGTCAAGAATTTTTCCAAGATTGCTAAACCTATGACTACCTTGATGAAGAAGGACAAGAAGTTTGAGTGGGATGATAAGTGTGAAGAGGCAATCCAACTCTTGAAACACAAACTAATTACAGCACCAGTGCTTACACTTCCGGATGATAGTGGACTGTATAATGTGTATAGCGATGCATCAAAGAATGGTTTAGGGTGCGTGCTTATGAAAAATGGAAAGGTGATTGCATATGCATCGAGGCAGTTAAAGACCCATGAAGTAAACTAGCCAACCCATGATTTGAAATTAGCTGCAATCATTTTTGCACTAAAAAATTGGCGCCATTATTTGTATGGAGTGAAATGTAGAATTTACACGGACCATAAGAGTTTAAAGTACATTTTCACCCAAAAGGACTTGAACTCTCGTCAAAGGAGAAGGCTAAATTATACGATGGATTATGATTTAGACATACAAAACCATGAAGGGAAAGAGAATGTTGTTGCGGATGCTCTAAGTCGTAAAACCAGTCATGGACTAAAACTCATTAGTAGTAGCTAATGAGTTGTGTAGGGAAATGATGAAATTGAATTTAGAAGTTGTAAAATGGGGAGTGCCAGCAGACATTCTTGCGAACCTAAGTATCCAACCAACAATATTCGTCGAGATTCGAGCAAACCAAGAGGGAGATGTGAAGTTGGATAGGATTCATGAGAAAATTAAGCAAGGAAAAACTACAGACTTCAAAAGTCACGAAGATGAGAGTTTGAGGTATAAAGGTCGATGGTGCGTACCACATAAATGTGAGGAAGTGAAGAGAAAGTTGATGGAAGAAGGCCACAATACACCTTACTCAGTACACCCGGGAGGAGACCTGCTATATAAGGATTTGAAGAAGATGTTTTGGTGGCCTAGAATGAAAAATGAGGTTGTTGAGTTTGTGGCAAAGTGTTTAACATGTTAAAAGGTGAAGATAGAGCACAAGAGGCCTTAAGGGACTGTGCAGTCATTAGAAACTCCAGGATGGAAGTGGGATTGCATTTCAATGGATTTTGTGACTTGCCTTCCTAAGTCAAAGAGTGGAAATGATACCATTTGGGTAGTGGTGGGTAGACTTACAAAATCAGCAGTGTTTATACCAATGAAGGAAACTTGGAAGATGGAGCAACTTGCGAAGGCTTACATCAAACATGTTATGAGATTACATGGGGTTCTAAAGGATATTGTATCTGACAGAGATTCCAGGTTTCTCTCAAAATTCTAGAAAAGTGTACAAGAAAATTTTGGTACAACACTTAAGATGAGTACGACATTCACCCTGCCACAGATGGGCAAACTGAGAGAACCATTCAAACCTTGGAAAACATGTTGAGAGCTTGTGTTATAGACTTCCAGGGAGGATAGGAAGATAGCTTGGATTTAATTGAATTCTCTTATAATAATAGTTACCATGCGAGCATCGGAATGGCTCCATTTGAGGCCTTGTATGGGAGGAAGTGTTGTAGTCCAATTTGTTGGAACGATATTAGTGAAACTATGATTCTTGGGCCTCAAATGATTGAAGATACGTTAAGCAAGTAAGAGAAATTCAAGCAGCTCAAGATCGCCAAAAGAGCTATGCAGACTTAAAGAGAAGGGAAGAAGAGTTCGAAATTGGTGATAAGGTGTTGTTAAAGGTGTCACTAATGAAAGGAGTGATTAGATTTGGAAAGAAAGGAAAGCTCAGTCCAAAATACATTGGTCCATATGAAATACTACAGAGAACAGGCAAAGTAGCTTATAGGTTAGCCTAACCTATGGAGCTTAGTAAAGTACATGACGTATTTCATGTGTCCCAATTGAGAAGTTACATTCCTGATAAACTCCATGTGCTACAACCCGAAACCATTGAGTTAGATCAAATCTTAACTTATGAGGAGAGACCTGTCAAGATTCTTGACAGTAAAGCGCGTAGTACACGCAATAAGAACGTTAAAATTGTGAAAGTACTTTGGTCTAACCAAGAATATGAGGAATCCACTTGGGAGGCAGAAGATGATATGAAAAAGAAATACTCAGAGTTGTTTCAGGTATGTTGAGTTACATAGGCGTA
Organism: Chenopodium album; assembly: GCF_948465745.1. Lineage (NCBI taxonomy): Eukaryota > Viridiplantae > Streptophyta > Magnoliopsida > Caryophyllales > Amaranthaceae > Chenopodium > Chenopodium album. The sequence goes on along the minus strand of NC_137841.1, from coordinate 53,699,799 downwards.
ACTCGTTTTTGTAGGGGGGGTAGAATGTGGTAGAATTTTGCGCTTTTTCCCTATATTTTACTTATTTTGTGCTTTTTACACAAATTTTATTAAGTATTTTGAGTTTTTGTGCTCTCAAAGAGACACAAAGAAGTAAGGGAATGACAAAAAGTACAACAATACTATACATAAAAAGGAAAAATGTTTGAATTTCGTTCCCCAAGTTTCGGGACGAAACTTATTTTAAGGGGGGTAGACTGTAATACCCCGTATTTTTATACGTATTTTATAAAGTATTTAAATAATTTAAATATTAAGTTATGGCATTTTAACTAATATTTTTTTTAAAAAAAGAAAGTTTATTTAATATCTTTATTTATAAAAGTTGGGGTTTTATTTTAAGAAAGTTTAATTTTAACAAGTTTTATTAGGGAAGGGATTAGGAAAAACTTAGCTTTATTATTTTAATTTAATCGATGCTTAAATCTAAGTGTAAGTTATGAGTTTTGGGATTTGATTTTTGATGTTTGATTTTAATTATTATGTCAATTAATTTTAAGATTTGATTTTAATTAAAAAAGCCCCAATTTTTGAAACCCTAGGTTCTTGATTTATGAGTTATTGAAGGATTATGATGTATATTGGTTTATATCTTTGTTTCAAGTGTTTTAAGGCTTAATTACAGCAAGTTTTAATTAAAATAAAGTGCTAGAATTTTATGTAGAACATTTAATATTATGTTTCTTGAAGGAATTTTAATTACCCATTAATTGGGACTTAATTATGGTGTTTTAAAAATAATTTCCTAAAAGGATTTTCGCATAGCATTGGCAAATTTCCAAGGTGGATTGCTTTCAAGAGTCATATTCCAACATATGGATTGTCGATCGTAGCAAAATTCTTATGACAGATTGTTACGAAGCATTGACAACTTTTCCCAAAAACTGGATTTTGGCAAGTTTTCCGAGATAAGGATTGTTGCTTCATCGTGGCAACATTTTCCAAGGATGATTGTTACGTAGCATTGACAAAATCGGATTGTCATGCATCATACAAGAGTTGTGTTGGTAACTATTCCCAAAGAAAAGAGGATTGTCATCACAGCAAAAGCACCGACATACTGGTTCACAAGCAGCAAACCGCCGACGTACTAGCATAGCAACATTAAGGATCAACAAGCAGTGATCTTTTCAAAGACTATCTCAACAAAAATTTGAGGCAGTTACAGGCGCAGTAGTATTCATGCGGTATTCTCTAGCTTGCGGAAGATCGTCACAACAAATCAGTTACCTCTAGAGACATGTGCTCAATGGTGAAAGATACGCGTTTCTTAACTCTTTTATCTGTTTAACTAACGCTAGTTTGCAGGTATCGGCGTTACAAGAATGATTTAGGATCGCAGAACGTTCTGAATCATTCTCCGTCTCTATCGATGCTTCGACTTTTGTTTTCGAAACTGTCATTTCTCCAAAACTCAGTCAAAGTGGGGGCTTATGTAGACACCCATTTGTGTCTCCCCAAAACCAAACCTGGTGATGAGTACCTTTCACGTCGAATCATAATCGAATGAAGTGAAAGTGCGGAAAGTCTAGTGTTGCGGATAGTTTTAATTTCTTTTCTCCCTGTTTTTGAAAACCTGTTTTTTTGAAAAACAGCCAATCCAGTTTAGTTGGTCCATGATATGGGTCCAATATTAGTGTAGTTGGATAGGGGTTGAAAAGAACTTTCCAACGATATATTATAAGCACAATTCCGATGAATATTGATGAAGTTATGGCCAAATTACTAAACTGGGCCCGGATTGAACCTTATATGCGGCCCAATGATCTAGGGGAGGGCCTAATATGGATTTATCATTGCTAATGCAATTAGGAATGGTTTTAGTCTTCTGGATTCTTCTAGAAGGTTCTTTTCATTCCTAATTCAATTAGCATTGATAAATTAACTTTTGTTGAGTTTTTAGAGTTTTAATCAGAATAAAAGAATTTTTTTGAGGAAAATACGATTTTATCCTCCTGTACGGTTAAATTCTATCTGGTTTTAGAAAACACATCAAAAACCTTATTAGAACCTAACGCCAGCATTAGCGCTTGACGCTAATGTTAGCGTCTGGCGCTAATGTCAGCGTCTGGCGCTAATGTCAGCGTCTGGCGCTAACTCTGTTTTTTCACGTTAGAACTCTGATTCGATTTTCTACCTTTTTGGCTGATTTATATATATAGCTTTCTCAAAACTCCGTTTTCGATCATCTACAATCATCAATTCTTATTCTCTCTAATTCTTTTCTCCCTCGAAGTTTTATCTCTCTCTTTCTCTATTTTCTAAACCCTCCCTTTTATATACAAAATTCCGCACTCACAAGGCTTAGATACACCTAGCATTATTGGAAGTTGCCTTCGCCCTAGATGTGAAAGGTTTTAATTTCTGAGGGTTTGGTCTCAAATCTTTTTTCAATTATTTAATTTAATTGTTTTGATTATTATTTTCCTTGAAGTTACTAACGTGTGTATTTTGTTATTAGAAAGAGATGCGAGGCATCTACGTAAGTACTTTAATTGATTTATTGATTTTATGATATAGAAATCATGTATAGGTTGTTATTATGATTCCTAGTATCATGTTAGGATGTTTTTCTTAATTTGATGTTTAGAATGACAACAATAAGTTCCTAGTATCATGTTTAGGGTAAAAAATATAATGTCAATTATGATATCTATGATGCCTTTTATTGTCTTCCCTAATAGTATCATGTTAGGGCTATATATTTGATCTTTATTGTTTAGTGACATGCTAGGGTTTGTTATTAATCTTGTAAGTATCATGCCTAGAATCTTGCTATTATTATGGTTTAACATGATTATGATTATTTTAATTATTATTATGATTATGGTTACTGATTATTATAATGTTGCTTGATATTGATATTTATTGTTATTGCTTGATCACACCTTTTATGCATGTTTAAAGGGAATTTTGGTACTTGTAATCACGCTTAATAAGATAATTAATAATCTTAATTAGGGTTAATTTGATTATAATTCAAGTGATCACCAATAATAGTTTTATTTGTGCATTAATATTCAACCAACATAGATAAACAAGTTTAGGGTTAATCTTATTGATTGCATGTTAGTCAGAAAGCGCACATGAATACGACCAGAATAAAGTAGAGGCCTATTATTTTCAATCTCTTTTAGGTTGGATTTGTACCTTCATCCCCGAACCCTATTTGGTTCAAGACCTTATGGAGTTGACGATCTCCTGGATCGTTTAGGGGTGTAACCTTCACCCTATGAATGGTTTACAAGTTTCTAAAACTTGTTGGCGACTCTTTTGCTATATCTTCTTTCCCTTTGGACGCTACCGTACTTTAGTGTATGATCACAGTGGGGTTCAAGCTAGGGGTAATGCTTGAAATATTCTCTACACTAGGAATTTACACTTGTTAAGCTGTAGTAGGATTTGAATTCCTGACTGTTTGGGGGACCTTGAATTAGAATTGATTCTATCATCACGCTTTTTTTATAAGAAACAAGTAGGAGTTGCCAATGAGTTTTAGGAAAAACTCATAAACCTCGTTCATGCCTTTCTTCCATGTGGAGTTCATGGAATAATTAGCACAAATCATAAGTTTACCCATGCCCAAATTGGTCTTTAAACCAGAAATGAGTTCGGGAGCGAGGGTACTAAGATAACGTTCCTTTTAGAGGGGAATCGTCATCCAAGCCCTAGTACGGCCTCTACTAGCTCTTCCTTTTTCACAATTTCATCACCAAACAATATATGTAACGAGATACCTAAAACTATGTTAGTTGATTTTATTTACAAGCATTAGTTCACATAGGAATTACACTGCAAAGTCGTTATTCTTATTTAATAATATTCGTGAAAGAACAATAAATAAACAAGATTCACCTAGGCTTAGGTGATCAACAACCAATTATTTAATTCAATTCTAGTCTTTACTTAACGTCAGAAACTATGTGGAATTGATTAATTAATTAATTTAAAAGTGATCAAACAACACTAATTAATATATTAAAATCCTTTTAAATAAGAAAATAAAGGTGATTTAACTAAGTGTTCGGGAATTCAACACTTCTCTTTTCTAGGTCTCTGTTTAGAACACTTATGGACACCTTCTTGTTGGGGAACCTCCAGCGTAGTAACAAAGTATCGAAAGGGTGAGTGTTTAAGACAAGAGGGCTAGGTTGCAGAAGTTCACAAGTTTTTTGCTAGAGTTTTTAGGTTAATTTCTGTCTGTTGAAGCCTCAGTTTAAGCTCGTATTTATAGAGAAGGATTAGGTTTAGGGTTTCGAGCAATCTGCCGCAGCAAGTGTCACGCGCAACAGATGATGTTGTGCACGGCAACCTAGCGTAAGTTATAGAGTTGAGCTGCTATGTGCAGCGCAACTATTGGTCTTGCGCGTGGCTTTATGTGGTAAGATTCGATTTTATATTTTCCGAATAATTTCCGAATAATTACAAATCTTCTGCAGCGCAACTCTGGAAGTTGTGCTGGGTGTCGCGCGCAACTGAAATAGTCGCGCGCGGCAGCCTAGCGCGAGTATGTGTGATGCGCGCGGCTTTTTCTGCGGCAGCACTATGTTTTAACCTAGGCGCTCCTAAATCCGTCATTATTAGGGTTTAACAAAAGGGCTTAAGCCTAATTATGATCGGGTTTAGTTAATTGGATCTTTGTTTTGTCTTTTCTTTAATTTGGGCTAGTATTTTGTGTTTTGTGGCTTAACCAGTTATCCATAAGTATTCTTCACTTTGATCCAACACGAAGATGGCTTTATTTATCGTCATTGCACTTCCTGTCGGGACAGGAGGCCAAAATTAGATGTTTACAACACGATGCCCAAGATTTTGTCTAGTCAATTTTTTTTTTGTCTTTGTTTGTGCCTATGTGGTTTGTATACATGGTTTGGTGTCATGTCTAGCTGTACGGTCATAACACGTGTCCATAACCTCACTTAATCACTCACATGTCGTGTCAAGTTCACACGGTTTTTCGTTAGTCGTGCACCATTTCATGACCGTACTTTAGGGTGGTCTTGTGTCATTTTTTTTTTGAAGTAAGTCGGATGATATCCTCCCATACATTTTTTTAAAATAAAAAAAAATAAAGCAAATTTCAAAAAACAAATTTTTTTTTTCTTTTCCGGATGGGTCAAGGTTAAGTTTGGTCATTAAAAGTGTGTTTGTTTCGATGTCACAACACTTGGTCAAGAAGCAGGGGTAGATTGTTACGATTCGAGTCAATACCTCAACAACCTCTTATACCAAAGAGCCGTACAAGGAAACCACCAAAATCAGCTCCACAAAGTCCGTCTCCGGTCTATTTTCAACCAATGGCTACTAAGGAGGATATCAAAAACATCAACAAGACCATTGAGATGTTCTCTCATATGATGCAAACACTCACCACTAGAGTCAACACGGTAAAGCAAGACAATCAAAACAATGACACTTCTGCTGCAATGTACAAGATCAAGGAACAGATGAGTAACATATTTGAAGATTTCACTTATGTGGAGCAACCTGTCACCTCTTCATCCATAAGGGACAAACTTCCTGAGACGTTTTCCACTACTGACATTCTCAAGTTCAAGCCTACTGATAATCCGCTGTTTCACTTGAAGGCCTTTTCTGCGACCATGGCTCTTAAGGGATTAAATGTGACATTCTTCCCTACTATGTTCCCTCTTTCCTTAGAGCATGCCTGCCAACAGTGGTTCTATTATTTAGAAGCCAAGCATGTTGCGACCTGGGAGGATGTTACTGAAAGCTTAATGAACCGCTACAAGTGTAACATCCAAGCTAAGACTTCTGAATGTTAACTCTCCACTCTCAAACAGAGGAAGAATGAAGGCTTCACTACTTATCTATGCAGGTGGAGAGAAACAGCTGCACTCTTGGTGGTTCCTCCAAAGGAGAAAGAGATGGTTTCTGCCTTGAATACCTTCGAAGCTGTGTACGATATTGGAATCAATATCGAAGATGAACTGATGATGACTGCTGGTAGCAACAATAATAATAACAACACTTGGATAAACAAGAAGAATGACACTCCTTCTTTTTCGTCTTCCAAGCCCAATAATGCTACCAACAATATCAATGTGAATGATGTGATAGCTTTTAACGCTTCCCCTCAGAGATTCCAAAGGCAAAGGAGGGTTTACACGCCTTTGGGAATGACTTATGATGCTGCTTTTGATCGCTTGCATAGTCAAGGACTGATTATGCCAATTGGACCCTTTCCAGAACCTCAACCAGAAAACAAAACTGATAGCTATAACCCCAATGCTCATTGCAAGTTTCATCAAGACAAAGGTCATACTACTGAGAAGTGTTGGAGGTTGAAGGATGCGATCCAAGACCTGATTGATGCTAATCAACTTACTGTCCCTCTAGTCGGGCAAGAAGCCTAATATTCAAAAAGGTCCCCTTTCTGATGCTTTTGCTATCATGGGAGATGAAGTCTCCTTTGATCCGTCAATACTCATTCAACCTGTGAATGAACCTCTACCGGAAGTTGTATTTGTTTCAAACTGGGGAGAAGTGAATGGAATTTGGGATAGTGACGACGAAGACGTCTATCTCAAAGATATAGCCTATTTGTCTCGTGGCACAAGTGAAGATTTTTGGGGAAACCTTGAGGTCAAGGTTCTCACCAGAAGTGGACGGGTGCAACTACCTAGTCCACCTCCACCGCAATCACAACTAATAGTTGATCCCATTGACCCTGTGAATAACGATGTGGTCAAACAATTACAAAAGACTAAGGTTGAAATGAATGTATGGAAGCTTTTGGCCACCTCTCACAAGCATCGAAAGGCTTTGATGAATGCTCTGGTGAAGATAGGAGTTGATAATGATATGACTCCTCAAGGACTGGTCAACTTTCTCACTACTGAATTGCTCAGTGCTAGTAATTTGATTTCTTTCTCTGACAAGGATTTGCCCCCGGAAGGGGACTAACATAACAAGGCCTTACATCTCACTGTGGTGTGTAGGCAGATGAATGTTCCTATGAGCCGGGTTAATAATAGATCTACAATCAATGTATGCCCGCTCCGTACTACAAAGAAGTTGGGCATAAAAAATGAAGAATTGACTCCCTCTACTCAAGGGATTCGTGCTTACAATAATACTCGTCGTCAAGCCGTGAGTACTATCATGATAAAAATAACTACTTGATCCATTGAACGTCGCACCAAGTTTCAGGTGGTGGACATTAAGGCTTCTTTCAATCCGCTATTAGGTCGTCCTTGGCTTCATGAGATAAAGGCGATCCCATCGTCATTGCACCAAAAGGTGAAAGCTATAGTTGGAGGGGTTCCAATTACCATTGATGCCCCCCCCATGCGCATTCAAGTTATTGATACTCCTATCATCCATGTCGAACATGACAAGGAAGATGAAGATCTCTGGGGGTTTTCATTGGATGATGTTCTCATGATCGAAGAAGAAGAGAAGTGTCACCTCGACTTGGATCCTTATTCAAATACCAATGTTAATGCCATTATGAAGAAATAAGGGCATTTCCCAGGAATGACCCGCGGACTCAAAAAGAAAATGGCTGAACTTTGGGGCCATCCTAGTGTACTTAATAAGGATACCTTTGGCTTAGGATTCAAGCCAAAAAAAGAAGATGTGAACAAGCACTCGTGAATATGAAGGCTCACAAAAATGCTCAAATCATGAAGACAAAAATGGCCATGGACCCATATCCATTCACTCTCAATGGCCAGTACATCAAAGGAGGGGAAAACTTCCCATGTTATGAATTACCTGAGCCTTTCGTCAACAATGGGAAGCGTGAGCCAGGTTTTGAGATGTTTCTTGATTGTGACTTCGTTGATGAAGGTGATGAGTTCTTCACAACTGAGAAACCAGCTGGTCCAAGCTCTAATGATATGAACATTAATCTTCTTTTTTGACTAGAAAAAAATGAATCCAAGCCTGTCTGCAATGATGATTCTTAGCACATTCAAGTCGTCATATCAAGCAAAGATTTTGACCCCTCTGAATTAATCGTCCCGGCTAATAATGTGTCAAAGGATGGCGGAAGACAGTGAAGATGACTACGCCAAGTGGAGAGAAGTTGGAAGTGACCGCTGGCGAAGGTCCTATGTTTGATAAATCTAAGTCGTCTGGGTCCGAGTCCAAGTCTGAGTATAAATCTGTAGACGAGTCTTTAGTATTTGAGGCCGACCCCATTTATGCTATAGAGCCTAATGTAGTTCCCCTTAATGCTGAGTCTCTTGTTGAGTCTTCTGTTTCTATCCCAAATAATTCCATCGAGGTCGCAGCTGACCTTGCCCTCCTTGATGTAATGACCAATGAAATCAATGAAATGAGTACCTTTGCTTACGATTCGTGTCATTCCCCTAACCCTGATCAATATTTCTTTGCTAATGATAAAAATGACAAAGAAATAATAAAAGAAATAGAAGAACACGAAAATAAAAAAGCGATCATTGAAGATACAGAAACAGTTAACATTTCCAATGATACGACTATCAAAGAAGTAAAAATTTGATTAACACTAAGTCAAGACGAACGCAAAGAGCTAATTAACTTGCTTAGTGAATTTGTTGATGTATTTTCTTGGTCATACCAAGATATTCCAGGAATTGACAGGGATATATCTCAGCATACAATACCGCTTATTCAAGGTATGAAGCCTGTCAAACAAAAGCTGCGCCATATGAAACCGGATGTGGCTCTCAAAATCAAGGAAGAAATCAGAAAGCAATTGGATGCAGGTTTCATCAAAGTATCCAAGTATCCCGAATGAATAGCAAATGTGGTTTCAGTTTCGAAGAAGGATGGAAGGGTCAGAATATGTGTTAATTACAGGGACCTCAATAAGGCAAGCTAGAAAGATGGGGTCATGCTACCTTACATTGACATTCTGGTCGATAACACAGCAAACCATGCACTCCTATCATTCATGGACGGCTACGCCGGATATAATCAAGTATTAATGGCTGAGAAAGACATGGACAAAACTACATTCATCACGTAATGGGGTACATATTGTTACACGGTAATGCCATTCGGGTTGAAAAACGCGGGTGCCACTTACCAAAGAGTGGCCACAACATTGTTACATGATATGATGTACAAAGAGGTGAAGGTCTATGTTGATGATATGATCGTCAAGTCAAAGGATCGCCCATGCCACATCATTGCACTTTGCAAGTTCTTTGACAGACTCCGCAAGTACAACATGAGATTAAATCCAGCAAAGTGTGCATTTGGAGTCACGTCAGGCAAACTATATGGATATGTGATCAGTTCTCGAGGGATTGAAATAGATCCAACAAAAGTCAAAGCGATCATGGCCATGCCACCACCCAAGAGTGAGAAAGAAATTCGAGGCTTCATTGGAAGGATGCAACATATAAGTAGGTTCATATCAAAACTCACAGCGATATGTGAACCTATATTCAAGAAGCATAAGAAAAATGTCCCAGTCACATGGGATGATGATTTCCAAAAAACTTTCGACAAAATCAAAGAGTACCCGGCAAACCCACCCGTGCTAGCGCCAGCAATGCCTGACTTCCCTCTTCGACTCTAACTTACGGTCATAAGAGAAACGATGGGGGCAATGCTAGCACAAGAGATTGAAAGCAAGCAGAATACAATTTACTATTTGAGCAAGAAGCTTCAAGGATATGAGACGCGATACACACCACTTGAAAAGTTGTGTCTCGCACTTGTGTGGGCCGCACAGAAATTAAGACATTACATGCTTACTCATACAGTGCATGTCGTGTCCAAGATGGATCCTCTCAAATATTTGTTCAAAAAAGCAACACTCAATGGCAGATTATCAAGGTGGATAGTCAACCTTGCTGCGTTTGACTTGAAATTTGTACCACAAAAAGCCATCAAAGGTTCTGCAGTTTCTGACTTCTTAGCAGATTTTCCACTAGAAGAAGTTGAGAAACAAGAACATGAGTATGATTTCCCTGACGAAGATCTACTAATGACCGAAGATGATAGTTGGACGCTCTATTTTGACGGAGCTTCGAACCAAAAGGGTTGTGATGTAGGAGTCTTGCTTGTATCACCTAATGAAGAGCATATCCCAATTTCTATGAATCTCGACTTTGAGGTCACCAACAATGCCGCAGAGTACGAGGCATGCATCTTGGGATTAGAAACAACTGTGGCCTTGGGAATTAAGAAGCTTAGAATCTACAGTAATTTGTCACTGATCATTAACCAGATCTCCAAGAGATGGAAGGTGAGAAGTGAAAGTCTCGCTACGTATCAAGCTTATCTAGAAACTCTCACGGAGCAACTAAATGTAGTGGAATATACGCACTTGCCTAGAGAAGAAAACCAGTTTGCCGATGCACTGCCTAAATTAGCATAAATGGTGCGAATTCCAACGGATATAATCAGAGCCGTTAACCATAGAAAGAAGATATGAGTCGGCTTATCTTCACGCACTTGATGATGAACCAAAAGCACAAGAAGAAGATGAAGAACCATGATATACAAATATCTTTAATTACGTGACGAAGGGTGAATACCCTCCTAATACTGATAAAAGGGCACGCCGTGCTTTGAGACTCCTGACCTTACAATATGTGCTCATCAGGGAGAACTCCACAAAAGGACTGTACTAGGGAGAAATCTCTTATGCATAGCTAAGAAAGAAGCACACAAAACCATGGAAAACCTTTATGCCGGTATATGTGGAACACATATGAATGCTAAGATGTTAATCCAAAACATTCAACGACAAGGTTATTATTCGACTACTATGGAGAGAGATTGTCACAAATACGTCAAGAAATTTATGAAGTGTCAAGGCTACGCAAATTTACAACACGTTCTTTTCTCTACTTGGGGTATCGACATCATTGGAAAGATAACGCCACCAGGACAAGGGGGGCATGAATTTATCCTTGTAGCAATTGACTATTTCACTAAATAGGTCGAAGCTGCCTCATATGCTAAGTTAACAGCAAAACATGTAGCTCAATTCATTGAGAAATATATCATATGCCGTTATGGGGTGCCTCATGAGATCATCAGTGATAATGGGACGCATTTCCAAGCCGAGTGCGCAGATTTATTAAAGAAATATCATATCAAGCATCACAGATCATCACTCTACAAACCATAAACAAATGGTGCGGTCGAATAGGCCAACAAAAATGTGAAAACTATCCTCGAAAAGATGACGGAAAATTACAAAGATTGGCCATGTAAGCTACATTTTGCCCTTTGGGGTTATCGAAACTCTATTCGTACATCAACATGGGCTACCCCTTTTTCTTTGGTCTATGGGGTTGAATATGTACAACCAATAGAGCTCGAAATCCCTTCTCTCCGAATCGCGTTGGAAAGCCAACTAGATGAAGTCGACTGGACTAGCGCGAGATACGATGAACTAGTCTTACTTGACGAAAAACACTTGGAAGCTTTGCATCATGTCCAAACCTACCAACAGCGTATGGCACGACATTTCGAAAAAAAGTCAAGACTAGAAACATCAAGGAAGGTGACTTAGTGCTTAAGTCACTTCGCAAAAATGTGTTAGATCCAAGGGGCAAAATTTAAACCAAACTGGTCAGGTCCGTACATTGTTAAATCCATTTTGTCTGGCGGAGCGGCACAATTGGTGGACATGGATGGCAACGGTTTCCACAATTTAACTAACTTGGATCAACTTAAGAAATTTTATGCCTAGTTGGTCTAACTAGCGTCAACTATGATAAACTCCAGCTAGGAACGTTACAAGACACCTCAATCGTTAAATGCAAGCCACAAATCAATGGTCCGTATCAATGTGAACCTACAATACAATCTAGTGTAAATAACTAGGGTGATCAAGCCTAAATCAAACACACACATGCACATAATCAATCAAACAATTTAATTACATTATCAACTCCATCAATTATCCCCCAATTCACATCAATCCATCACATCATATAAGCTTCACCATCACCCTAGCAAGCAAACTACTCTAGCAACATCATCAAATCAACAAACAACTATAGAAGACAAGAATCAAAACTCAGAGAAGAACAATTACTCTAATAAAAGATCAATGATCATAATCAAATCAAAACAAAACAATAATTGAGATAGAGTTTAGAAATGCTCATTGATAATAGAGAAGATCTCCAATACAATTGTCACCATTGAATCTTCAATCTCTCAATCACCATTGAAATTCCTCACTTTCTCTCTCTAAAATCTGCTCCTAAAACTAACCCCAAAACGACTAGAGAAAGAAGCTCTCCACTAATCTAAGAATATGATCAAAATCTAATATGAAACTTGCCCCAAAAATCGGGTTTACAAAGATATTTATAGAGGCGCAAAAACACCAAAAATCGAGCAACAAATACCCAGAAAGGCTTGCCCGCGCAACAGGGGTGGTGCGCCCGCGCCACCCAGTGGTGCACCCGCGTCAAAGGGTGGTGAGCCCGCACCCGAGCTCTGCACGCCCGCGCTTATCTGGGTTTCTTCGAGATTCTCGCGGCTTCGTGCGTTCGCTAAGGTCACACGACTATGATGATGATGAACACTAGGAGTGGAAGTAGCTAATGTTCTTGATTACTGGGTACACCACTTCTTAATGGTAGCACGACATGAGAGCGCAAGAGCCAAGACTTGGAATTTCCACTTCCTTGCATCTTGAGCTTTCCAAATGCCGTGAGCTTGCTCAAAAGGCTTTCTCCACCTTAGTAGATCACCAATATCAAGACTCGAACCTCGTACAATACCTACAACCACGAAAAAAGAGCAAATAAAGGAGAAAAGGCTAGAAAACCAACGAAATACACAAAAACTACAAAATAAGAGGAAAGGTAAAACTAAGCAACAAAGCATAAAACTAAGCATTTATTGAGCAAGAAAGCTATGAAAAGAGGATGAAATAAACCTAAAAGCTCATCAAATGGGTGTCATTTATGACACCCATCAAATGCCCCCAAGCTTATCTTTTGCTCGTCCTCGAGCGAAACATAACCAAGGGAGTGAAAATGACGAGCTTATTTAATACTAGGTGAAAAGAGTGCTTTGGAAGCAGTTCAAACCCGGTCTAAGGCACCAGTTTGAACCGCTGCCTATGTAGGGGTTGCCAAAAACCAACTTTTTAGCACCGGTTCAAAATCGGTGCCATACACCCAATTAGGCACCGGTTAACCGGTGCCATATGCCCAATTAGGCACCGGTTAACCGATGCCTTTAACTGCTCTCCCGCCATTTTTTTTTGGCTGGTAGCTATTTTAGGCACCGGTTGGTGCCTAACCGGTGCCTATTCACAAAATAAATTTTTTTTTGTTTTTTTTTTCAATTTTCGTGCAATAATATTTAAAAAAAAAACCTGTTTCCAGCAATAATAATAACATGTAATTCCAACAATTATATTAAATATAATAATTAATAATATTATTATTATAATAACTAATAATAATAATATTATTAATTATTACAATAAGATACAAAAATAATATTAAAAACAAGAATTCAATTATATATATAGATATAAATATTCCCAAACGCAATACAAAAAAAAAAGTTGCTTACATATACAAATAATGGTAAGTAAATATATAATGAATAATAAGTTATATAGTTCAAAAGTTAACATAAATAATTTACAATTACAATGCCATTTACAAGTTGAAGGTTATAAAAGACGCCAACATGTCACAAACTTCATTAAGCTCCTTGATTGTCAACGGACCATCCTTTTGGACCTTGCAAAACTTGAAATACAAAAACATTATGTTAAAATTAATTAATTAGGCAAAACAATATGTATTTGATCAAATATTACCTATATGACTTTTATGTAGCCCATTTCCTATATTACTTATCAAATGAACAATTTCTTTCTCATAACATGTCAATGTTGGGTAGTTGTATGTTTGTAAGCCCTAAAATTGTATAGGAGAGCATTTTATTAAGGTTTATGACGCTTTTTACTCAAAATGGCTCGAAAATGGCCTATATGACTTTACTTTGCCCATTTCCTACATTTCTTATTAAATAAACTTTATTTATCTCATAACATGTCAATATTATCTAGTTATAGGTGTATAAGGAAAGAAATCACATCAAAAGAGCATAGTAACAAAAAATTGCCCTAACATGGCCCATATTACTTCTAGTCATCCCATTTTCTACCTTTCTTGTCAAATGACCTTTTTGTTTCTCATAACATGTCATTTTTGGGTAATATTAGGTGTCGAAGGCTAGAAATCACATCAATATAGCATTTTAATAAGTTTAACAATGCATTTTAATCAACATGGTGTCGTCAATTGTCTATCCCTAGATCAAATACAATTTATACAACCTAAACATACCTAATACGAGTATAAGGCAAGCATAGGGGTCGAACAACAGAGAACGGATAAACACCACCAAATGTTATTGACAATTAAGCTAGTCCGGAATAGGGGATAAATAAACTAAAGTCTAAAGATGTTAAAACAAGAAATAGGCACCAAGGGAAATGGGTAGGTGAAGTTAACGCTTGACCATACAATAACAAAGTAGCATATCAATGGTAAACTAAACATGCATGAATATCGAAGTAAAGGGTCCAATCTAGCCGCCTTCCGGGGTCAATTGGCTTCTCCTAACATAGCCTCTATGTTTCCACATTAGAACCATATACTAGGAGGTACTATTAAATAACAATCGATAGTAATGAATCTCAACTAAGTCAACTTCCGTTACTTGTTAGTAAAGACTCATCTTTGATCAACTAACAATGTGCCCTTGCAAGGAAGACCAAAGAATATCAAGCATGCAAAGACTTTATTCACAATTAACATAACCCCAACATTAAAAGCGTGAACAATTAGCAACTACACCATCCCCACACCCTTGGCTAGATGACTACTCACAAATCATATTGAAAACAATATCAATCATCAAATCAATAAGCATCAACATGATTAATAAGCTAAGAAGAAAAATAAAAGCAAATAAGCAAAATAAAAAAACAAAGGTAAAAAGAAAGAGTAAGAGATTGCTCATTAATTGAAGATGAAGGTCTACAAAGGATTGAACAAGCTCCTTCTTCAAAATCCAAGTTCATTAATGAAGAAAACCATACTTTCTCTCTCTACCAATGAAGACTAATCCTAACCTAACCTAAAACTAATTAGAGAGTAGAATAGATAGTTATTGAATGTCCTTAAATTACCCCAAAAATGGGTATTTATACTAATTAACTTAATAAAACTAGGGAAAAAAATAGAAAAAGAAAAGAATATAAAATAAATTAAAAAGGAAAAGTAAAAAATAGAAAACCAAAATAAAAATAAAAATAAAAGAAAGAAAATAAGAAAAGAGAAAAGAAAACAAAGAAAATAAAAATAAAAGAAAAACAAAACAAATCCCCCACCCACAAAACAATCAGACACCCTTCTTCGAATAACATGGCTGCTCTATTTTTCGATTATCATACCACCATCATCAACCATTATCATTAAATCAATGCTCCAAATCAATGGCTATCAACACCAATTGCATCATCATCGTTCGATCCTCATTAAAAATCATGTGCGAGGCTCGTGAAATGGTTCGATCGAACCAATGGTTGGTTCGATCGAACTACGGGGTTGGTTCGGTCGAACCATGGGTATGTTCGACCACTCCTCTTCGAATAACAAAACCCCCAAAGTCTCTGACTCGGCGTTAGGCCGAACACTCACAGGTTTGCTCGAACTTGATTAATTTGCAATTTGTTCTGATTTTTGGGTCTATTGGTTGCTTAATTGGTGGTGGTTGTTGACGGTGGTGTAGGTGCGCTGATTGTAGTGGAAGGAGGAGATGAATTGTGATTGGAGGCTGCTGGTTGATTGCGAATTGGAGCAGGGGCTGTTGCTCTGAGTTGCGGTGGTCAGGTGGTTGGTGCTGGTGTGTGATTGCTGTTGTTGTAAGGTGAATTGGAGCAGGGGATAGGAATGCGTGGCTGGTTTGGGCAATTGCGGGTTGGTGGTGGTGCGGCTGCTGTTACGGCTGGAGGTATGGTTGTTGCGGCGGCTGTGCGGTGGTGTGAGGGGTTACAGGCTGGTTTGGGTGCTGTGAGGGGCTGCTGTTGGTTTGTGGGAACGGTGGGCTGTTGTGGCTAGTGGTTTGCGGGGTGAAGCAGGGGAAGAGCTGCTTGTGTTGTTGGTGTGTATGTGGTGGAGGATAAGGTGTGGGGGTGTGGTGAAAGATAAGGGGCAGTATGGGTTGGCTCAAGTTTTGCGCCTCGAACCTTGGATCTCCGAACACGAATATGACCTTGAAACCCGGGACACCTACAACCAAAAACACGAGGGTATTACTAAGAGATAAAATAAAATAAAATAAAGAAAAGGTAAAATAAAGTAAAATAAAATAAGATAAATAACACTAAACTAATAAAAATTAAATAAAACTATACAAGTAAAGAAAGTGAAATAAAATAGACTCAAAACTAATTAAAATAAATAAAAGTAAATTAGAATATTTTCAAGGAAAAATAAAGAACGAAATATAACAAATCAAAAGCAAATAAAATACGAAAATAAACTAATTCTAATAAAAACTACGAAAAGAACTAAAACACGACAAAATTACCAAAATAAACAAGAAATGTTATTAAGAGAAAACAAGAGAAAGAAAGGAAAAATAAGACAAAATAAACGCGAAAATGACTCTAAAAATACTTCCTAAGAGTGACATAAATGTCACTCATCAAATTCCCCCAAGCTAAACCTTTGCTCGTCCGCGAGCAAAGCTAAGGCAAAAGAGAACAAGATGGAATTATTTAAAGCAAAAGAAACAAAATAGAAACAAAGAGAAAGAATGTACACTAACTCACTGTTGTAGGAATCACGGATGCATTTAGCGTATGCATCAAGCCCTTTAAACCCTTATGTCGCCAAAGAGGACGAGTAAGCTCTCGTGAGGGTTTCCTAAGAGGTTTAACCCACAACTCTTGGAAACACATAACATTCAAGGAAAAAGTGAAATCAAGAAAACTCGAGTTTTGATATTTCAAACCAAACATAAACAATGGGCTTAATGCACAAGAATACAATCCTTTTTAGACATTAAAGGTAGCCAAGCAAAAGAATAGCTAAGGTTGATGCACACATAAAGCATGCAAAGGGTAGAGAACTTAGAGGGACTTACACTCCTCCTTATCTCCAACCAAACTCCCGCATCCTCACTAGTTTTGCTTCCACTTTTAAGGTGATATCTCGAGATTCCTCGAAGGAATCGGAAGAAATAATCAATGAAAAACATTTAGGCTACCCGACATCTTGGCATTGATAGCTCGCTCAATAGGCTTGGCTTGATTACCCTCCATCGGTAGTAACTAAACCTTACTAAGGTCAAAAGGTCTTAAAAGGGTTGAAACGTTTAGGCTAGGGTAAAGGGTGTGGAAATAAATTTTGAAATTGGTGGTAAACTTAGAAGTGAAGCAAGGTTGATCATTCCTCTATTCAATTTCAATAAACTACCAACTTTCAAATAAAAAATTCTAGCAACTCCTCCCCCAAGCTTATTCTTTTTCAACCAAACAACAAATATTTTTGTATTTTCTCAATATTTTCTTCTTTTTTTTTTCATTTCTTTTTATTCTTTGCTCTCGCCTCTTTTAACTTTGAGCGACTTTTTCTTTCATTTCCTTTATTTTCTTCTCATTTACTCAAACCATTCAACATAAAAAATATAAACACAAGTACCAAAATTTGAGTTTTTCACTTCTTTTTCATTCTTTTTCTCACTTTCATTAACCAAAAATACAAATCAAGTCCCGAGAATGCTTCACAAAAACTATTAAAGGTGAAAATAAAGCAAAGGTCCATTGGTTTGTAATGTGGTTATCCCAAAGAAGGGAAAATGGCTCAAATTGGGTTACTAAATGAGCAAATGCAAAAGAAAAATAAAAGAATAGAAAATAATAAAACAAAACAAAAATCCTAATTGCCTTTGTCTTCCCCTAGGTTGGTTCGGTCTCGATCTTGGGTAGATTAAGCCAAATTCTCGATATAAGCTAGCAATGCCAAGGATCCAAACGCCACACATGCAAGAAATGTAGAAGGCTAGAACAAAATAGACACATCCTCACAAAAATGACGGTAGTGGAGTAGCAAAAATCACCTTTAAAGCTTCAACTAGCTAGAGAGCGACAACCATCTTACCACAAACCAAGTGAGCTAAGGTCTCATAGCCCTTAAGTTCTACTACCTTGGAAATGTTATTTGTGTGAACCAACCTCGACATTCAAGTGCACGAAAACCTCTAACAACTAGCAAAGAGGGTATTCTAGGTGCTAAAGCCCAATTATGTCCAAGTTTAAAACAAAACATTTTGAAACTTGCCTTGAATGCCATGGAAAGACACTATACACACAAATATTCACAAAACCAACAATACTCAAGAATGCATATACAATTGTGCAAAATGAAAGCATGATCGATCCAAACTACATATGCCAAAAGTCAACTCAATAAGGCGCTCATGGCCATCAAAACATAGAAAACCAATCTCAATAATATACTTTGGCAAGTATGAGAGAAATAAATCAAGCAATCATGATACTATGGATTAAGAAACCATCAAGAGATATAGATAACCCCCCTAAGCTAGAGAATAGCTATTCCCCCAAGCTAGAATGGAGCATTGTCCTCAATGCTCAAAATAACGGCACAAAGGGTGGGTGGGAGGGGAAGAAAGAAAATACATTCACACAACAATTCATAATTCATTCAATCAAAATGCATATAAGAAAGCAAATCCAAGATGAGGGAAGAAGGAAAGAGTAAACCAAATGTGAGGTGGGTTTTGAAACCCGCAATTGGGCACATTGTCCACAATTTCATCTAATTCCTCGTCTTTGACGCTTTTCCAAATGCAAGCAATCATTGGTGTGCTTCTTCTCAAGGAGCTCAATCCAAAATCCTTGCACATGAGTATATGCATCGAGTACCTATACACATAGACTAGAGAGTAAACAAAAAAGAGAAATACAAAAGAAAGAAAAACAAAGCAATAAAACACGGGTTACTTCCCGCAAAGGCTTGCTTAACGTCCAAGCTTGACCAATCTAGTAAATAACCCGACAAAGAACGCAAAAGCTTGTCATATGCACCGGAAAACATATCAAGAAATAGAGCATACGCGATGCTCATATGACAAGCAAACATAAAGTACAAGGAGACTTTATGCTTGAGGGAAGGGAGAAAAGAAAAAGTAAAAGAATCAAAAGAAAAATCAAGAAAATAAGAAGAAAAAGTAGAAGAAGAAAAAGAAAAATCCTCACAAAAATCTTTTTGGTTGGCATTATAACTATTTTCCTCATCAACAATGAAAGAGTTAGGGGCTTCGGAAGCATGAATAGGAAGGGGATCCCTAAGAGGTTCTTTGAGAAAAGAAGGGAGGAACATAGGATAGTAGGAGATATGGTTAAACCTTTGGGAAAAAGGTGTATGAGAAAGGGAAAAAGGGGTAGCTAATCCCTCATTACAAGATCTCACATCACTAATGAGGGAATGAAAATCAATCATGGAATCCTCAAATGAAGAACCCTCATGTTCTACATCTCCCTCAAGCTCAAAAACTCCAAGGTAATCAACCTTATCCTCCTTTTCACCACAATAAACAACCTTTCCTTCTACTATCTCAAAATCAAGAGTGAATGGGGGCAAATTTCTCTCAAACTCATCTCTTTCTAATGAAGCCTTATCAATGAACTCACTCATAAAGTTATGGGCTACCGTTTGAAACTCAAGAAATATTTGGGCCATAATCTCAAATGAGTCCAAATCATCATGGATAGACGAGTCAAAAGCTTGCTCATTGGAATCATCTAGGGGACTATGGGGCACACCTTTAGAATTTATGCAAAAATCGGATGCAATATGAGAAAGAACATGCACTTCATCATCGTTAGAATGTACCTCATAACATTGAGCTATAGAGGGAGGGGAGTTGAAATCATGCATTACATGGTCACTATGGGGAGCATCAAGCACATCATGGGAATTCATATCAGACAAATCATGAAAATTAGCATCAAAATTAAAAAGCATGAGAATCCCGAACATAAGTATCATGATTGGCCCTCTCCCAATCATAATTATCCCTAGCTAACCATGAATAGAAATCCCAAGCTTCATCCGAAGACATGTCTTAAAATTTACCATTTAACATATTATCAACTACTCCTCTAAAATTCTCATTTAATCCCAAATTAATGATTTCACAATAATCACCCTTGGTTAAACCTTTAACACCATCTAGGAAATCCTCAAGTCTATTGAAATACACCCAAAACGGTTCATTATCAAATTGAGGAATAGAAATATAAGCCATTTTTTCTCAAATAAAGCAACACAAATAAAAACCAACAAATCAAAAGAAAATTATAAACAATGGACTAGTCTCAATAAGATAACACAATGGTAATGGAATCCGTTCCCCGGCAACGGCGCCAATTTGACAAGGGAATAAACGCGTCGTCAATTGTCTATCCCTAGATCAAATACAATTTATACAACCTAAACATACTTAATACGAGTATAAGGAAAGCATAGGGGTCGAACCACAAAGAACGGATAAACACCACCAAATGTTATCGACAATTAAGCTAGTCCGGAATAGGGGATAAATAAACTAAAGTCTAAAGATGTTAAAACAAGAAATAGGCACCAAGGGAAATGGGTAGGTGAAGTTGACGCTTGACCATACAATAACAAAGTAGCATATCAATGGTAAACTAAACAGCATGAATATCGAAGTAAAGGGTCCAATCTAGCCGCCTTCCGGGGTCAATTGGCTTCTCCTAACATAGCCTCTATGTTTCCACATTAGAACCATATACTAGGAGGTACTATTAAATAACAATCGATAGTAATGAATCTCAACTAAGTCAACTTCCGTTACTTGTTAGTAAAGACTCATCTTTGATCAACTAACAATGTGCACTTGCAAGAAAGACCAAAGAATATCAAGCATGCAAAGACTTTAATCACCATTAACATAACCCCAACATTAAAAGCATGAACAATTAGCAACTACACCATCCCCACACCCTTTGCTAGATGACTACTCACAAATCATATTCAAAACAATATCAATCATCAAATCAATAAGCATCAACATGATTAATAAGCAAAGAAGAAAAATAAAAGCAAATAAGCAAAATAAAAAACAAAGGTAAAGAGAAAGAGTAAGAGATTGCTCGTTAATTGAAGATGAAGGTCTACAAAGGATTGAAAAAGCTCCTTCTTCAAAATCCAAGTTCATTAATGAAGAAACCACACTTTCTCTCTCTACCAATGAAGACTAATCCTAACCTAACCTAAAACTAATTAGAGAGTAGAATAGACAGTTATTGAATGTCCCTAAATTACCCCAAAAATGGGTATTTATACTAACTTAATAAAACTAGGGAAAAAAATAGAAAAAGAAAAGAAAATAAAATAAATTAAAAAGGAAAAGTAAAAAATAGAAAACCAAAATAAAAATAAAAATAAAAGAAAGAAAATAAGAAAAGAGAAAAGAAAACAAAGAAAAGAAAAATAAAAGAAAAACAAAACAAATCCCCCACCCACAAAACAATCAGACACCCTTCTTCGAATAACATGGCTGCTCTATTTTTCGATTATCATACCACCATCATCAACCATTATCATTAAATCAATGCTCCAAATCAATGGCTATCAACACCAATTGCTTCATCATCGTTCGATCCTCATTAAAAATCATGTGCGAGGCTGGTGAAATGGTTCGATCGAACCAATGGTTGGTTTGACCGAACTACGGGGTTGGTTCGGTCGAACCATGGGTATGTTCGACCACTCCTCTTCGAATAAAAAAACCCCCAAAGTATCTGACTCGACGTTCGGCCGAACACTCATAGGTTTGCTCGAACTTGATTAATTTGCAATTTGTTCTGATTTTTGGGTCGATTGGTTGCTTAATTGGTGGTGGTTGTTGACGGTGGTGTAGGTGCGCTGATTGTGGTGGAAGGAGGAGATGAATTGTGATTGGAGGCTGGTGGTTGATTGCCAATTGGAGCAGGGGCTGTTGCTCTGAGTTGCGGTGGTCAGGTGGTTGGTGCTAGTGTGTGATTGCTGTTGTTGTGAGGTGAATTGGAGTAGGGGATAGGAATGCGTGGCTGGTTTGGGCAATTGCGGGTTGGTGGTGGTGCGGCTGCTGTTACGGCTGGAGGTATGGTTGTTGCGGCAGCTGTGCGGTGGTGAAAGGGGTTGTAGGCTAGTTTGGGTGCTGTGAGGGGCTGCTGTTGGTTTGTGGGAACGGTGGGCTGTTGTGGCTGGTGGTTTGCGGGGTGAAGCAGGGGAAGAGCTGCTTGTGTTGTTGGTGTGTGTGTGGTGGAGAATAAGGTGTGGGTGTGGTGAAGGATAAGGGGCAGCATGGGTTGGCTCAAGTTTTGTGCCTCAAACCTTGGACCTCCGAACACGAATATGACCTTGAAACCCGTGACACCTACAACCAAAAACACGAGGGTATTACTACGAGATAAAATAAAATAAAATAAAGAAAAGGTAAAATAAAGTAAAATAAAATAAGATAAATAACGCTAAACTAATAAAAATTAAATAAAACTATACAAGTAAAGAAAGTGAAATAAAATAGATTCAAAACTAATTAAAATAAATAAAAGTAAATTAGAATACTTTCAAGGAAAAATAAAGAACGAAATATAACAAATCAAAACCAAATAAAATACGAAAATAAACTAATTCTAATAAAAACTACGAAAAGAACTAAAACACGATAAAATTACCAAAATAAACAAGAAATGTTATTAAGAGAAAACAAGAGAAAGAAAGGAAAAATAAGACAAAATAAATGCGAAAATGACTCTAAAAATACTTCCTAAGAGTGACATAAATGTCACTCATCAAAAGAGCATATTAACACAAAATGGCCCAAATATGGCCCATATGACTTCTATTCAGCCCATTTTCTATTTTTCTTGTCAAATGGCCTTTTTGTTTCTCATAACATGTCATTGTTGGGTAATATTAGGTGTCTAAGTCTAGAAATCACATCAATATAGCATTTCACTAAGTTTAACAACGCATTTTACTCAACATGGCCCAAATAGGGCCTATATGACTTCTATGTAGCCCATTTCCTTCATTACTTATCAAATGAACTATTTCTTTCTCATAACATGTCAATTTTGGGTGGTTGTATGTGTGTAAGCCCTAAAATTGTATAGGAGAGCATTTTATTAAGGTTTATGACGCTTTTTACTCAAAATGGCCCAAAAATGGCCTATATGACTTTACTTTGCCCATTTCCTACATTTCTTATTAAATGAACTTTATTTATCTCATAACATGTCAATATTATCTAGTTATAGGTGTATAAGGAAATAAATCACATCAAAAGAGCATATTAACACAAAATGGCCCAAATATGGCCCATATGACTTCTATTCAGCCCATTTTCTACCTTTCTTGTCAAATAGCCTTTTTGTTTCTCATAACATGCCATTGTTGGGTAATATTAGGTGTCTAAGGCTAGAAATCACATCAATATAGCATTTCAATAAGTTTTATGACTTACCTCATAAAGCTGTTGAGTGTCCGTACAATGAGTCACAATGTCAAGCATGAATCTCATCACATACAAATCACAATGAAGTCCATTCTTTTGTTGTGCGCACTAGCATATGACAAACAAATCACATCAGTGAAACATGCAAAGGAAATGAGCAAATATTTACTAACATAGATTTTCAAGATAATCACAATATCATGTAAATTACCAACGGTGACTTCCATATTGGACCCTTTGGAGCACGATAATGTAGGTTCTTCATAACCCATTTTCTGGTTTCCTTATCAAACGTATGGAGAGAACAAAAGAAATCACCGGCACGACTCACCAATATAGTGATCGTGGAACTAGAGGGTTCCTTCGATGCCACTAGAAGCGATTTAGGTTATACACACGAATCTACCCACTCAGGTCTCTTTTCACCAAAAGTCTTAGGACCCATACGATGGACGTATTCCTTCTTTTCTGCATTCTTTTTATTTTTCTCTTGAAGTTCCTACAAAACTAAAAATGTTAGTATCATTGCTACAAAATGTGTCAAGTTATTATTCAATTGAGATCAGATTTACACAAACTTACAATAGCTTTCTTTTGAGTCTTCATTCTAACGAACTCTTCTCAATCATCTTTTGACACGGTCGACCATATTTCCCACGGGAGACGCTCATCCTCATCAGCGTTCTTCTTCTTTGATTTCTTCGTATTCTTCTAGATCGACCCATTAGTCAACTTGGTCTTAAAGCCTCTGAATTTTTCCGCTAATAAAGATTCAAACACCCTTCTCTTCTCGGGATAATTAGGAATAGAAAACAGCCTCTGCAAGCACAAATTAAAATCAATTATTAGTTTCTATTTAGTAACAACCATAAGGTTAAGGTATCTTAAATTGTCTAAATGTGTCAAAAACACACTTACCCTTGTATCATCCCAAAATTTTTGAATCAAACCCGGAGGTACTTGCCGCATTACAAGTGTAATGGGGATTTTCCGCGCAGATATGTAAACTTGATTAGCATATTGTCAACGCCATTTGGGCTAGGGTTGGCCGTTGTTGTCATACTCCAAGACCATGGGACCGTCCGGTTTCTTAAAGCTTCTCGTCGGACCCCTTCTTTTTCTTTGAGCCGGTGCCTTTTCCCCCCCTCCACCACCTGTGTCGTTTTCATCTTGTCCTTGGCCATGACTTTCAGGAGTCGGGTTCTCACCAACAATCTCACGTGCTGTATTTAAAATAGGCGGTGCACGTTCAGCTGAAATTTCAAAATCGTCAAGCCTACGCTCGAACTCATCTTAAGCCTGATCCTTTGGCTCACCTAAGTCATCCTCCTTATTCACATCATAAGGCTCATCATCATCGTCCTCGTCCTCATCCTTGTACTCGTCCTCATACTCATCATCGTCAATGTCCTCTACACAATGAGGATTATGATCATCTGCCATGAGATATAAGCACCTGTCAAAGCAATCATAAAAGAATATTAGTTTAAAGTAAAGTACATGCATGATAGTTATTATGGTTATGTAGAAGCTATTTAAGCCATTTTCACCTACTTATTATGGTCCTATAACCTTGTAAATGCATGATAATGAGAACAAAATGGCAATTTCAAACTACAAAAATGTTAAATATAATGAATATAGGTGGCTAGAATGAATAAATGTTAGTTCATACACAAAACAAAGGAGTTGGATTAAGTATAAGCTATTTAAGCCATTTTCACCTACTTATGGTCCTATAACCTTGTATATGCATGATAATGAGTACACTTAGGCAATTTCAAACTACAAACATGTTAAATATATTGAATGTAGGTTGTTAGAATGAATAAATGTTAGTTCATACACAAAACAAAAGAATTGGGTTAAGTAGAATCAATTTAAGCCATTTTCACCTACTTATGGTCCTATAACCTTGTATATGCATGATAATGAGTACACTTAGGCAATTTCAAACTACAAACATGTTAAATATATTGAATATAAGTTGTTAGAATGAATAAATGTTAGTTCATACACAAAACAAAAGAATTGGGTTAAGTAGAATCAATTTAAGCCATTTTCACCTACTTATGGTCCTATAACCTTGTATATGCATGATAATGAGTACACTTAGGCAATTTCAAACTACAAATATGTCATTTTCGCCTACTTATGCTCCTATATACATGATAACTAAACTATATTTGCAATGAAACCATTACTTACTTTTAATCAAACTACCTTAATATGAAATTCCTTCGTTGTGGTCTGATCGCATATAACCTGCTTCGTTGTCTATGTCATTTAGTACAACAGGTCTAGGAACAGTGATCGGTGTTGAATCATCAAACGCATCATATTCTTCCTCATCCTCAACATCTCCAATGCCTAGGATTCTTCTTTTTCCAGCTAGCACTATAGACCATTTTGAATCCATTGGGTCAGTTACATAGAACACTTGCTTAGCTTGAGATGCAAGGATAAATGGTTCCGCACTATCATTCAAGTGGCCAAGATCTACAAGAGTAAAGTCCTCATATTTGACGTTACGCCTAATATTATCAACCCATTTACACTTGAAAAGAGCAACCGTGAAGTCACAATAATCAAGCTCCCATATTTCTTGAATTCGACCATAGTATGACAACTCTGCATCGACAAGTGATTTATCCTTAGAACTTGCAAACTCCCTTGATGATGCCACAAGAGTTACACCACTATTTTGGGTGGAGGAAGATTTAAAATCACGACCCTCGGTCCAAAAAGTGTACCCATTGATGTCATATCCCTCAAATGAACGGACATCATCCCTAGGACTGTACGCAAGCCACGGTACTGTATCGGTCACATTAGTATCATTCAATCCACTCATTAATTGTTCACGAAACCAATTAACAAACCTCTTATTATGCAACTGCATAAGTGCCCTTTCATCTTTGGATGGAAATTCATCACGCAAACTAGCCATGTGCTCGTCTAAATATGGGTGCACATCTGAAACATGGTGCAACACATAAAGGTGTGCTTATAAGAACTGATCTCGGTCTGGTCACATTCGTTTCGACCCAATTGTGCCATGACCATCAAGTCTACCTTCATGTCGAGAAGTAGGAAGACAAATAGGTTGAGCAAGGGCTATGTAGTCCGCCACAAAGTTACCTATCTCCTCACCCACGGTTCCTTGCATCATACTTCCTTCAAGGTGAGCCCGGTTCCGTACTTTATCTTGTAAAGTACCCATGTGTCTTTCAAAAGGGTAGCACCACCTCATGAACACTGGACCGCACAACTTAATCTGACGCACCAGATGAAGAACTTGATGAACCATTATGTCAAAAAATGAGGGTGGGAAATACATCTCAAATTTGCACAAAGTCACAACCACATCTGCTTGCAAAGCATCTAGTGTACAAGGATCAAGAACTTTGTTACAAATTGTATTGAAAAACGAACAAAGGCTTGTAATCGCTTCCCTCACATGTTTCGGTAGAATAACATGGATTGCAATCGGTAGGAATACTTGCATCATAATGTGACAATCATGGGATTTCATACTTGTCAGCTTCAATTCTCCATTTAAGGTTACAAATCTTTTCATGTTAGATGAGTACCCTGATGGAACCTTAATGTCGTACAAACATGCACAAAACATACGTTTCTCTACCTTTGACAATGTATCGCAAGCTGGGGGTAAATAATTCTTTTCATCCTTCCCTTTACCCTTAACTTTCTTATGTGACGCATATTTGGCCTTTCCCTTTGCCTTTCTCTTCTCCTTCCCTTTTTTCAAAACATTTTCATCTTCTATTATCGCCTTTCTAACCTTTTCTTGAGGCCACAATTCTGGACGAATTCCCATCTCTTTCAAATCTAACCGTGCACCCTTTCCGTCCTTTGTTTTGCCTGGGATATTCATAAGCGTCCCCAAAAGAGTATCACACACATTCTTCTCTATATGCATCACATCAAGACAATGCCTAACGTCATGATCTCTCCAGTACGGAAGCTTCCAAAAGATTGATTCTTTCTTATATAGAGCAGCTGAGACCACAGTTTTTTCTGATTTTCCAAACACAGTTCGTATCCCTTTCAACCGAGCACTAATCTCAGCACCAGTCAATGGTCTAGGCGCAGTATCCTCTTCCACGGTTCCATCGAAAGCCTTTTTTCTGCCTACGGTACGGGTGATCACGCCTAAGGAACCTTCGAGTCCGTAGGTAGACATCTTTGTGAGAATGTGTCAGGTATACGCTTGATGTGTCATCAATACATATGGGGCATGCTTTTTTCCCTTTGACCTTATACCCACATGAGTTACCATATGCAGGGAAGTCATTCATGGTCCACATAAGGGTTGCACACAATGTGAACATCTTGTTCTGATGAGCATCGAAAACGGAAACCTTTTCGTCCCACATCTTTCTCAAGTCGTCAATAAGTGGCGCAAGGTAAACATCTATGTCGTTTCCTGTAGACACCTAAAAATGTCTCCCCAAAACCAAACCCGATGATGAACAACCTTTCACCGCCACTATTGGTCGGGTTCAGTATTTATTCCCGTGAGTGCTTAAAAAATCGTATTTGATTAAATTCATATTTTTGAACGGTCCATGGATCGGTCTTGATGTTTGGTAAAAGCATAGTTTTAATTTCAGCCCAAACTTATTATTTAATTTTAGCCCAAACCTTTTTTTATTTTATTATTTTATTATTTATTTTTGGCCCAAACCTTTTATTTATTTTTAATATTTTCTTATTTTAGCCCAAATAATAATAAGTCAGAAAAGGCCCAAAATTATGAATCGGCACTTAAAATGCCGAATGAAATTAGGGTTAAAAATGTATTTAGACGGAAAAGTGGGCTGGAAATTCCCGCGCCACGGTAGACAGCCACCGTGTCAAGGGAATCCTTTCCGTCTGACGGTGGGATTTCCCATGACACGGAAAGTCTGCCGTGACACGGGACATTTTGTGTCTTTTCCGCGTAAACCCTTAACGCGTTTTCTTTCCCGTTTTCTAAAAATTTCCCGCGTCACACAAAAATTGTACCGTGTCACGAGAAAATTCGCCGTCTGACAGTGGGACTTCCCGTGTCACAATACAGTTTGTCGTGTCACGGGATACCTTTTTAGGGTTTTTATCATTTTAGGGTTCCGTGTGCTTCCTCAGCACATTTTCCCTATAAATACCCCCTCATTTCTGATGTACGGGGCATCAATTAATTCTCGGATTTATTTTTCTCTCTTCTATGCTTTAGCCTAAACACTAGCCTACCCTTTTCTCTTAAAAATTCCTTCTTCAAGTGCTCAAAGGAGTCCATACTTTAGTCTTGGTTCTGTCCTTAAGCCAAGGCGTGAAAGGTAGAACTGTTTGAGGGTTTGGCCCCAAATCAACTCTACTTTATTTAATTCAATTTAATTATTGTTTGATTATTTCCTTGAACTTACTAACTCGTTTATTATTTTCTAGACAAGCATGTCCTACCCTACCGTTTGCAAATAAAAGCTTGCTAAACATGCAAAAAATATATGCCCTTCTACGATATACATGATAAGACTCAGAGATAGGGCGATTAAAATATAAATTTGCAAGTTTTTCTAAGTCTACCTCATTACCACACACAATTCTATTTAAATCTGGATCTGTTAGATTCAGATGGCGTTCAAAATCTTGGTAATACTATTCAAGTAGGGTATGCATGGCAATAAGATTTCTAGCAGGAAATCCAAAGATTGCACCGAATTCCTCCGGCAGGGGACAGATCTCATCATAATCAAATTTAAAACAGTGTGTTTCTAGACTCCAATAATCTAATGCTGCTCTAAGAAAATCATGTTCAATAGCTACATGTCGCAGGGCCAGCAAACCCCTGACATGAAATAATTCTAACTCTCTTTTTTCAGCATTGGTCAAAGAATAAGACCACTCGCGCAATGTATTATCAAAATTCCGAGACATGATTATTGAAATATGAAATTCGAAATTATTTTGTGTTTCGTAATTATGCATATCATGAATATACTGGTCTTATTTTATAGCAGAAGCGCTCGAAACTGCCCAGTAATTATCTTTTCATACGCGTAAAACACACAGCTGCGGAATACGCGTGCCGTGACACGGGAAAACCCACCGTGTCACGGGAACTTTTGCCGCGACACGACAAGTTTTGTCGTGACACGGTATACAGTGTCGTGTCACGGCACCTCACGCGTTTTCTCTTTTCTTCTTTTCCCGTATCTATCCGGATTTTTCTTAGTATTTTATCTTCACCGTTTATTTTTTCAATTTTCTGAGAGTTTTATTTCTAATAAAATTCTCAACTTTTTTATTATTTTTTATTATTATCTTTATTTTATTTATTTATTTATTCATCACTTTAATATTTTATTTTTTTATTTTTCTCTTTATCATTTTATTTACTTATTCTATTTATTTTTACTTGACTTTTTATTTCTTTTCTTTTAGGGAAGGTCGGTACCCTCCATTACTCCACTTACGTTTTTGTCGCGTCATTAATAAATACACGATCACACACAATGAGTCTCAAGCACACACTAATATACAATAATAAATACATAAACTGTGAATAATGTACAAAAGAGTCGTAATAAATAAACATGTCAAGTGTCATCATAGCATGTACAAATAAAAACCCTCGGTCAGAAGTCTCTAGAGCTAGGATCAGTATCATCTCCACCCTGTGAATATGGGAACGGCGAGCCAAAGAGTCCCTCCATCATCGGAGTACGGGGAGTAGTGTCCCTACTAGTCCCTGTGACCCCTGTAGTAGTCAAACTCAAGGCAGGACTCGTCCAGCCGGAAAACGGTGTAGACTGGCTCAAAGACGCAGGAATCGTCGGTGGAGGCATCGTCATACATTGGCACTGAGAACAAGCCCGACACCGGTGGAGGAATCCCAGACAATGGAGCTGAAAATGAACCAGGATCCAAGGGAGTCAAAACAGACCCAATCTCAGGCTGTGGAGGCTGTGAAAACGACTGCCGCTGCCCCTGACTCTGCCCTGGAAAGCGCTGGGAAGACTGAGGCTGCTGCCACTGAGCCTCCTGAAACGGCTGAGTAGTCTGGGGCTCTCGCTGAGAATGAGAACGCCGGTGAATCTCAGGGGATCGTCTACCACGACCAAGCTCCTCCTCGTCCGAGCCTCTATGCCTCGAGCGCGGGCGGGACCTCCGTTGCTCCTGAAAGATACAAAATCAAAAGGTGTCAACAATGCAAAATAAAACAAATGGTAGAAGTAAAAAAAAATGAATGATACCTCAAGAACGTCACTAGAGCTCCGACAACTCGCACCACGCCGAAGCTTGATGATGCAATATTTCAGGGCGTCAACCAGCTTCATAAGTCCCATCATCTCTAGGCGGTTAGGTTGAGGATAAAACAAAGAAAATTCAGTGACAAGCAGTGTTAAAAGGATGAATAATGCACCAAAAAAACTTACCGGCTCAAAAACCTCGGGCAGAGACTCCTGCGCCTGTCTGTAATCCTCTAGCGCGTCAGCAATATGGTCCTCGGTGATACCAATAGGCCCTGGATAGCGGACAGACTGAGGCGGAATCTCGATCCTCCCCATAGGGCGAATAGTCGTCTAAAACAATAATCGAATAATCAAGTTATTCGACTATTTAAAACAGAGACTAGTAACAAAGATCCTCAAAAGAAATCATACCTTAGGAAGACGGGGTGGTGGAGCCAGAGAGGGAAGCAAGTCCTGCACATAATCACTCTCCATGTGCACAAGCTCCTGCCATGGAAAATTATAGCGCTCTCACCTGTTTATCAACTCCCTAATCAAGCGTGAGTCCATCATCGACTCTGGTGGAGATGAGGGCACCACAAACCGATCGCTGCTATGCTGATGAACGACACGCTCCCCCAAATACCAGACAAAGCGTCCGGTACCAACCAAAATGGTGCGGTGTGCTGAAAGACGCAAGGCCTCAGGAAGATCAGTCATCCCGGCCCAAGGACGATACTGGACATCAATGGCAACCTGAAAACCATAAAAAGTTGGCGTGAAACAACGAAAACAACGTCAGAGGGAAAATAACAGGAAACATATCTAATTCTTATGCCAATAGAAGAGGTGCCTCGGCGTAGCAGTCCACGCAGCGCAGGGACAGACTCCACCCGCGACTCTCCTCGATCACGCCAGCTGGCCCCGACAGGGAAATCATGGACCGTTCCACGACGCCGGCGAGGAGCCAAGCCTGGGAAGTACTCGTAGAACCATAGCTGCAATGAAAAGTAATATTTAGCACATGAGTCGAACAAATTAAAGTGAAACCAAAAGAGGAAAAGATCATCACCTTTACGACTCTCCACAGACCATAGATAGTGATCAGAGACTCGTCGTTCAGCTGCCGACACCCATGACGTAGCGATAAGAGAAGGTCGACGTATCCGAGGCTGGCTCGGCTATAGGACCCTATCTCATGGATCCTGACCAAAGAGGGGAGGTAGCAAAGGAGTACGCGTGAACTCCTATCAGGAGAAAGGGTCATGGAGATCAGAATCAGGATGAAGATCCGCACTCGCTGCTCAGCCGATGTATCCTCCACGTCGAAGCCACGAGCTAAAACTGAAGCCAGCTCTGATCGCCCGCTCCTAGGTTCACCTCGAGACACTAGTCGGGTCCTGATATGCTGAACAATCGGACCTAACAAATCAGCTGCCTCAGCCGATCCCCAAGACAGATAAGATATCTGAGCTACGGCCCGGTTGGTGAAGCGCAGCCCGCTAATCATACTGAAGTCCTGAAGGGTCACTGTCATCTCCCCCCAAGCAAAATTAAAAGTGTTGGTAGTATCCCAGAAACACTCCAACAATGCGCGAACGACCGTCGCACCGCAACCCCGGGGGCTGCGAAACCCTACAACCGCCGTATAGAAATCTACTAAACCAGCCGATTCCCATAGGGCGTTCGTAACAGGATCCCTCGTAATGATCTGGTGAAGTTGAGGGATCAAATCGCCGGCTCCAGAACCGTGGTGGTGAAGCGTGCCGTCGACTATGCCGGAGAGTGGGCGATGAGAAACATGGTTTTCACGGCAGAAAACCAACTGGTCTAGAGTCCACAGAGGTGGAACCCACCTACCTCTACTCGTAGAAGCCCGAGGCTCGAACTCTAAGGCATCGTCGTCCATACCCTCAGGAATAGTGGGAGTGTCCTCCCGAAAAGCCTGACGCCGGCCGTGGGTAGAAAGATCGCGATCCCCTCGCCTAGGCATGCTATTATAAAGATCTAAATGCTTAGCATCATTTCCTAAGACATTTTATTCAAGTTGCATTTTTATAAAAATAAAGATCTAAATACTTAGCATCATTTCCTAAGTTTTTTAGTTATTTATCGAATTATACGCTAAATTTTTACCTCCAGGCTAAAAATTGGCAAAATTATGGTATTTAGTTTCTTCATGACAAACTAATACTACAGTTCTCCTAGCTGCATGGTACTATGTTCACCATGACAATATAGTACATCCGCAAAATATGAATCAACACATCATGAAATATTTTACAAGGTCTACCACCATATTTTCACCATTTCAAGTGCAAAGAAGTAACATGAACATCATTTCACAAAAAGTAGTACCCAAAAATGGTGATTTGCTCAATTCTCCATCAAATCATGCAATTTTCGTCTCAAATTTCTCACAAACACACATACATACATATACAAGTAAAATCATGGCAAGAATTTCGACATAAAACCTTAAAATAAAAAATCCCCAAATTGATTTCTAAGGGTTTTTCATGAAATTACTTATTTGAAGCAAATTCGAGACAAAAATCAAAGGAAACTTACATGGATCCTTGTAGAGAGTCGAAAATGAGGAAAGTAGCAAGAAATTAGAGCAAAATTGGTGAAAATTTGAGCTCCAAAAGCTCGAAAAACCTCGAAGATCAGTGCAGCCGCCGTGACACGGTCGAGCTACACCGCGGCTCGGTTTAAGGGTGACGTGTCACGGGGATTAATTCCCGTGTCACAGAAATTATGAGGGTCGCCGGAGCTCCGGCAGCAGCAACAGAGTGCAGGCGATGGAAGCAGTCAGCAGCAACAGTACGCAGAAGCAGGCAGACGAAGAAAACCGCCGTGTCACGGTTTTCGGTCCCGTGTCACAGTGAAGCCGGACGAGCGTCGATTACTTTAACTGTGGCGCCGTGATTTGTGTGAGCAAGAAGATGAAAATGGAGAAGATAGAGAGAGGAGATGAATAAGGAAATGGCAAAATGGTGAAAAAGGTGAAGCATAAGTGTGAATTTAAAGCCAAAAAGTAACTGTTACGCACCCCGTTCACTGTGCCAAGGTTACCGTTACCGTGTAACGGTACACTGATGACGTGGCGCGCTGGGATTCGTTGGTAAAAAGCATAATAATCCACGCGTTGACCAATTCAAACAACAAAAATAACAAAAACAAGTATATAAAATACCCCCGTGACGCGGGGTTTCATCCCGTCTGACGGGAGATGTTACCGTGTCACGGCAAAAAAGCAACGTGGCACGGTAGCTCTGCACATTGTCAGCGAATATTCCTGGCGCTTTTGACCAGTTTGAATGATTTTTTGAGGTTTTTGAGCGGTTATTTTTCGCTGGAATTACGCGGAAAATTCTAACTGATACTTAAAGGGGACTAAAATTACCATTTTACCCCTAGCAAGCAACAAAGTCTATTTTTCGGCATTTTAAGCACTTAATATGGTCGGATAATCGACTTAAAGGTGTGAATCATCTGCGGCCCGCGTTCGGGGATAATCGAACCATCATACACTTGCGAATTTCAGCAATCGTCGGCTTTCCTCAGACTTGGAAAGCGTTATCGGTGGATTTTTCTTCAAGTATAGAAAACCGCCAAGTCGGCTTTCCTCAGGCATGGAAAGCATTATCGGTGGTTTTTTCTTCAAGTATAGAAAACCGCCAAGTCGGCTTTCCTCGGGCATGGAAAGCGTTATCGGTGGATTTTTCTTCAAGTATAGAAAAACCGCCAAATTCCTTTATCGGCTTTCCTCAAGCATGGAAGACATTATCGGTGGAATTCTTCAAGCATAGAATGACACCAAATTCATACGTCGTCTTTCCTCAATCATGGAAAGTGTCATCCGGTAGGTTTCTTCAGGCTTAGAAAACTACCAAACTCCTCAGTCGGCTTTCCTCAAGCATGGAAAGCGTTTCAACAAATGTCATCCAGTGGATTCCTTCAAGCGTAGGAAGCTTCAAAATTCATTTGTCACTGATACACTTGTGCCAGATACTTATTCTATCCTTTTACTCTTTTATCTGTGGAATTAAAATTTTTCTGCAGGTATCGCGTATACAGAGTGATTTAGGATCGCAGAACGTCTTAAATCATTCTCCATCCCTATCGGCTACTTTGACTATCGTTTTCGAAACTGACGTTTCTACAAACTCAGTCAAAGTGGGGGCTTCTGTAGATACCTAAAAATGTCTCCCCAAAACCAAACCCGATGATGAACAACCTTTCACCGCCATTATTGGTCGAGTTCAATATTTAATCCCGAGAGTGCTTAAAAAATCGTATTTGATTAAATTTATATTTTTGAACGGTCCATGGATCGGTCTTCATGTTTGGTAAAAGCATAGTTTTAATTTCAGCCCAAACTTATTATTTAATTTTAGCCCAAACCTTTTTTTATTTTATTATTTTGCTATTTATTTTTGGCCCAAACCTTTTATTTATTT
The DNA here is from genome assembly GCF_948465745.1 of Chenopodium album. Lineage (NCBI taxonomy): Eukaryota > Viridiplantae > Streptophyta > Magnoliopsida > Caryophyllales > Amaranthaceae > Chenopodium > Chenopodium album. Next base: position 53,664,536 of record NC_137841.1, on the reverse strand, counting down.
TTAATATTTTCTTATTTTAGCCCAAATAATAATAAGTCAGAAAAGGCCCGAAATTATCAATCGGCACTTAAAATGCCGAATGAAATTAGGGTTAAAAATGTATTTAGACGGAAAAGTGGGCTGAAAATTCCAGGGCCACGGTAGACAACCACCGTGTCACGAGAATCCTTCCCGTCTGACGGTGGGATTTCCCGTGACACGGGAAGTCTGCCGTGGCACAGGACATTCCGTGTCTTTTCTGCGTAAACCCTTAACGCGTTTTCTTTCCCGTTTTCAGAAAATTTCCCGCGTCACACTAAAAATGTACCGTGTCACGGGAAAATTTGTTGTCTGACGGCGGGACTTCCCGTGTCACGGTACAGTTTGCCGTGTCACGGGATACTTTTTTAGGGTTTTTATCATTTTAGGGTTCTGTGTGCTCCCTCAGCACATTTTCCCTATAAATACCCCCTCATTTCTGATGTACGGGGCATCAATTAATTCTCGGATTTATTTTTCTCTCTTATATGCTTTAGCCTAAACACTAGCCTACCCTTTTTCTCTTCAAAATTCCTTCTTCAAGTGCTCAAAGGAGTACATACTTTACTCGTGGTTCTGTCCTTAAGCCAAGGCGTGAAAGGTAGAACTGTTTGAGGGTTTGGCCCCAAATCAACTCTACTTTATTTAATTTAATTTAATTATTGTTTTATTATTTCCTTGAACTTACTAACTCGTTTATTATTTTGTAGTTGCAAACAAACAGAATCAAAGTAAGAATCATGTTCCTTTTATTTCTATTATTTTTCTAACGATTTTATGTTGTTGGAATTGTGAATAAATTGTTTCCAATATTAATGTTTGTTCTATTATATTTGTTGATCACTATATTGCATGTTTAAAGGGAATATGTATTTGAAAATCACGCCTAATAAGATAATTTGGACAACCGGTTTAGGATCCTTTTTTATCTTGTTAATTAAATCAAGTGATCACTAATATTTTAGAATTATATGTTGCATTAATATTCAACCAATTTAGCATAATAATAGTTTGGATGCCTTTGAGATCATCAGAATGCTTTTCACTATAAGAATCGAGTAGAGGCCAATACGGGCTAATGTGACTCCGTGACTCACTTCGTACCATCATCCCCGATCCTCCTTTCGTGGTTCCGAACCATATGGAGTTAGTAATCTCGTGGATTATGAATGGGGTGTAACCTTCACGGGTCAATCGTTGTTGGCTTTGTTGTCCCTTTATCGTGGTTGCCTTTTATGATTCGTGAACGGTTTACAAGTTCCTTAAAAACTTGTTGGCGGCTCCCTACTTTATTTGTCCCTAATCGTTGTCCCTAATCGTAATGTCAATTCCCACTTCCTATGAGTGCCAAGCATATTCACCACATGCTTAACGTAGGCGCACTTCAAACGACGCCTACATTTCCAGGTTGCTTAGGACCAGTTATTAGCAATGAAAGCATTACATACTTACGTTTCATGCACAGCCAAGGAGGCAAATTATAAATCACTAAAAGTACCGGCCTTGTGCTGTGTTGGGTAATAAGAGTGCCAAATGGATTCATCCCGTCCGTGCACAACCCAGACCTTAAATTTCTGACTTCATTACCAAATTCCTCAAACTTCAAATCAATGTTCTTCCACTGCGGAGAGTCAGCTGGATGCTTCAGCATTCTGTTTTTCTTTCTTTCCTCTGCATGCCACCTCAAGTTTTTAGCGTCTTTTGGTATTGAGAACAGACGCTTAAACCTTGGAATAATGGGAAGATACCACAACACCTTACCAGGAGGTCCCTCCGTGCCAGGATTGCAACTCATGCACTTGTACCGCGACCGCTTGCATCGTGGACACTCCTGCATTTGTTCATACTCATTTCGATACAAAATACAGTCATTAGGACATGCATGTATCTTCTTATACTCCAAACCAAAGGGACACATGAGCTTCTTTGCGTAATAGTAAGACTTAGGAATTTCATTCCCATCAGGCAACATATCACTTAATGCGGTCAACAAAGAAGTAAAACTGATGTCCGTCCACCCATGCTTCGACTTAATGTTGAAAAGTGTTAGCACGGCCGATAGTTTGGAGTATTTTTTGCACCCGGGATACAAAGGCTTTTTGGAAGCCTCCGATAATAACTCAAACACTTCACCTTCAACACCATGCTACATCTCATCCACTTGTTCATCCTCGACCTCATCCGCCTGATCATCATCAGCTCCATCCTCACCATTATCAACAATATAGTCATCATTCTCGTATTCCTCGTTCACATGAATCTCATTGCTTCTAACACGCACATCATTCCGATCAAGATCCCCACTGTACTCTCCACTTTCTCCGTGCCAAATCCACACATGGTATAATTGCCTAAACCACGACATAATACATGATCTCTAATGATTTCAACACTATCGACCACATTCACATTATTACAATCAACTCAAGGATGATAAAGGCCTTTGCCACCCAGTTTGCTTTGATAAGCTAAAGCCCTCTCGTAAAACTCTTGAACCCCATTCCAAAATTCCAATGTATCGCGTCTACCATACATCCAACCACGATCCTTCTCCATTTAGTAAATTGTCTCTAAACATATATAGCAACATATAATTTATAATGTGTAAGTGCTACATATTTTATGTAAATCAAATTCAAGTACAAAACGTGAATATACCATTCATATAGTGAAAAAATGCATGTTTCCAAAGGGTCCTTATCACTCCAACCTAACCCATCCTTGAATGTCTACTCTCACTAGTGAATGTATGTCAACTTTCCAATTTTAAGGAAAATCCGGCAGCATTTCCCCCTAGTTCTCCAAGTACACGATGTAGATAATTAATTACCCACATATGTACCCAGAGAACATAGTGAGGAAATGGTAAGCCAAGATGTTCCTTAAAATCGAAAAGAAAACATACATTCACCACCTAAGTGAGAGTACACATTCAAAAACAGTCCCAACCGGGGACTATTCAAGACTTTCTCCTAATGAGAAAGCCTTGAACGGGTATCTAGGCATATGATGATGCAAGTATTATTCTATATATTGTTGTATTTATTTGCAATTAAACAATACAAAAGTTGCAATTTCATGAATAAAATTTTATTAAATGGATAAATAGAAAGAAATATAGCTAAGTAAAGTTTATAAGTCATACCAATATAACAACTACCCACTTGAGCTTAATATGTAGTCCTCAAGCTAAACTCGTGCTTCAATTCACAAATCTATTAAAAAAAACAATAGACAAAAATTACGTTAAATATTAGGTATGTACTATATCTTTCTCATAACATGTCAATTCACTAATTTATTTATAAGCTATAACACATCATTCATCGAACTAACAATTGCTAAACTAACAAGGTTACTAATCTCTATTTTTTTCAAAATTTCCCATCAAAACAACTTAAAAGTAACCATTCACCCCATTCCAAAATTCATCTACTTTAGTAACAAGCAAGGTTACTAATCTCAAATTAATTAAAATATACCCATCAAAACAACTTAATATTAACCATTTAAACATTCCAAAATTCAACTAATTTAATAACAAAGTTCACTAATCTCTAACTTATTCAAAATAATCCATCAAAACAACTTCAAATTAACCATTAAAAGTAAATACCAAATTTCACCTATTTAAGTACCAAGGTTAATATATATTCTATAATTATTTCAAAATTATCCACCAAAACACATTAAATTAACCATTAAATCATAATAAAATCCAACTAATTGAGTAACAAGGTTACTAATCTCTAATATTTTTACTATTTCCCAATTATATTCTAACCTAAAATTGAGAAAAATTGTATTCAAACCTAAATTTTAATTTACTAACAATGGTTCAAAATTCAAAACAAATTAATATATATAATTATATAATTGGAAAATAATCTAAAAAAAAACAATTAAAAAAAAACCTTGAATGGAAGGAGACAAGGAGGGCAGCAGCTAGGAGGAGACTCAAGGCAGTCACGGCAAATGAAGGAGGACCCTCGGGCCGGTGGCGCGGCTCGGTGGTGGAGGAGCCTCAGGGGGGTGGCGCGGCTATGTGGTGGAGCAACCTCAGGACGGTGGAAGGAGTTTTCAAACTATGTAGGTGGAGGAACTATATGTAGGGAAGCAGCTTAATTTGAAAGAGAAAGAAAGGGAAAACAGAGAGAGGAAGGATTGAAGGTGGTTTTCGACACCTCTGGTGGCCGCTAGTGAAGGTGACGGCTGTGGTGGAGGGAGAGAGAGGAAGGATTGAAGGCCGTTGTTCGCTCAGCTCTGATGAAACAGTACGTGCAGTGAGGAAGGAATGAATGAAAGAGGAAGAGAGGAAGAAGAAGAGATGTCGCGTTTATTTTTTTTTGAATTGGCACCGGTTCAATTGGCACCGGTTCAAACCGGTGCCTTTTTAATTTAAGGAACCGGTTCAAGCCAAACCGGTGCCTTTTCTCTTCTTCTAAAATCCCGCCCATTTCTAGACCGGTTTGGCCTGAACCGGTGCCATATAGGGGCTGCCTATTACTATTTTTCTACTAGTGATATTTAACGTTAACTTAATACGTGTTTCCTTACCAAGACTGGTCTTGATACCCTATTTTGAATATTCCAAGAATCGTATGGACTCATTATTTAATTCTAAACCATAATTAAATAACAAACGGAGTGATAAAAAATTGCACGAAATTTTAAATTACTCCAAAACCCGAATGGTTCATCTATGATAAATGGTTTCTCCGAATGTTTTAAGAGTATCACTCTTTATAAAATATCTATAGAAACCACACCCATATCTAATATGCTTGATTTCTTTCATGCAATTGTGAATGTTGTCGTTCACTTATTACATAGGTTTAGTTATAATTACTTTGCTAATCTTAGCATCTACATTACTGATCACTTTCATAATAAGATGATAAAATTTGAGAGTGTCATGGATTATATGTGATTTAGGATTTATTGTCCAAGTGATGGCTCCCACTCATTTTCATGATTGATACCTTCAACTTGACAACCTACAATCATTAACGTTCAGCAACGAACTTTTCACAAAACATCTTTTTTATTATCGCCATTAAGGCAACAATATTCTCAACATATATTTTAATAGACTTCCTGATGATGCTTTGCTTGGGTTTCACTCCAAACGGCTCACATTGATTTGGGATACCTTAATCACTTGTGATCATGGAAATTTTCCTTAAATTCCCGCACATTACACATGGATGCACGTCCATGTTACCATTCTCAAGCCACAATTTATTATTAGCTCGTGCTTATAAACGACTTCCTTATTAAGGATCTAATCCTTGTTAAGGTTTGTGCTTGCAACATCAATTCTCAAATTGTATTTGTTTCCACAAGTCAAGAACTCTTCCTGTTACTTATCCAAGTACTTTGGATGTTCTTGGCCACAATATAACGATCTATTACATAGATTCAGGTTGATTGGTACTACATAAATACTTCACATACTCTAAGCAAGTAAGTCGTGCGACAATTCCATATCACAGCGTACATGATGGATTAAATTGCAGAGTGTTTCTCAATCTTATTCCATCCATGTGACATTTTAGCTCATTTAGTTTCACTAAGTCTTGCTAAATTGTTCGCTATGTGATATGGTTGAAATTTTCTTACTAGAGTCTTTCTTGTTTGACTTAGTATTTAGCCTAGCTTATACTTAGTTCAAACATTTACTTAGCTTATACATACGGGTCGAAAGTCTTTCAAAGTCCTTCAAAGTCCTTCAATTCATGTTTAACATGGTAAATTTCTTTACACGTTCAAACATTTTATTATGTCTATAGAATAATAGATCTTAATACCAATATGTACTAAGTATCGTCTTCAGCTTGGTCCATTGTCAAAATACTTTTTAATCTAAACATTTGACATTTGATAGCTGTTTCACAATAGAGTTCGTAAACTTCTCGTTGGACCTTTACTTTTGCTCCCACTAAACTCCTTAATTATCAAAATTTCTATGTTTCACCATAAGCCAATCCTCTTATTAACTTTATGAGAAAACACGTTCCATTTCCTATATGCAATGCTTCCTTTAATCCCATGACGGATTCCTTAAGCTTGCTTTCAAATCTAGCATTATTTAGATTTTCAAAACCCTTAGACTATTCCATAATCACTTATATTTTGGGAAGGCGGTTTTGGTATCTATTTTTCCATATGTCATATGTTCAATTTTTCTAGATCAATCACGAAAAAACTTAAGCATTCCGATTGGTGAATAGGTTTTTATTAAAATCAACTCTGTTTATTTAATTGTATCCTTTTCAACCAATCTAGCAATGTATGCATATAAATTTCCATTTTTGTTAGTTTTCTACTTGAAAACATATTTGCAATCAATGGGTCTTTCACCTCATGCAAATTAATCAAGTTTCAAACCTGATTTCCAAACATGGGGTCTATTTCGGATTTTCATGGCCTTTAACCATTATTCGGAATTCGGATTTGTCGTAGCTATCTTACAATACATTATTCCTTTACTATCTAATAGTAAATAGTATGCTTGTAAGTTTTAGGTTTATTTCTAACTTAATAGAAATTTATAGGATTTAATCCAAGCCTTTGGTGAATTCTATACCTATAGGGGGCAATTGCATTAAACACTGAGTTTCAAGGCGCTTCCAAAGCCCTTTGATTTTCTTGATCTTACTCCAACTTTTCAAAAGTTTTGTGAGAAATGAATTCTCTTTTAAGGCACTTGTAAAGTACTTTTGAATATTCTTGATCAAGTATTCTCACGAAGCCCTTTCAAGGTCTTCCGAGATTCTTAGTTCTAGTTTGTTGTTAAGCTCGATTGTCATCGAGTTCATTTTCCTCCAACTTGTTGTTTTGGAAATTTGTTACTTTCCAGAAAGACACCACTTAAAGAAACAAACACTATGTTCTTAATTAGGTTGTGGTGGTAATGCCCGTGGTCTCACTTGAATGCTTACAAAGAGACAAGTATATTATCTTTGGGTAAAATTTCGTTGTAAAAAAAGCAGTTAACTCCCACTTGAGATATCTTAGCCTTTAATGATCCATTAAGCTCCCACTCAACCACCTAGCTCTTGCTAAGCCGGTGAGCTCCCACTGAGTCACTTAGCTCCCATTGAGCCAGTGAACTCCCACTGTGGCTAAGAGTTTTAGACATATACTTGAAAATAAATTTAGAAGATAATTCTATCCATAAGTGAATATGGCGTCCTTTCTTAGCTTTGACATTTTGTTTAGTGTAACATTAGTCCTTCGGGCAAATCTTAAGAACTTTATAGGAAAAGATGTGATCCATCATTGTTCGAGTTATTTTTAAATTGTATCGAGGTCTCCGTGAAGACACACTATGTTCTTTGTGGAGTTATTTATGAAAATTTCAATTTCATAACTTTGTGATGGTCACGCTTGGCTCAAGAAAACATCGCTCGATCTAATCTAGACGTTTTGATATCTTTCCAAGTCGATTATGTACTTCATTGAACTCTTGAACTAGCTCCTTACTTTGTCGGTTTCAACAAGTAAGACTTGCTTGTCTTAGAACGATTCCAAATCGATCAACTATCAAGAGCTGATCTAATATAGCCTTGAGTATGTTATTGTCAATGTGACATTGCTAAAGATGTTTGGAACGTAAATCAAGCCCATGACTTGAACTTAATGAGTTTATCATGTTAGGGAAATGTTTGTTTATAATCAAGCATTCTTGACTCAACGCTTGGATAACCATGCCATTCAAATAAATTTGCAACTATTGCTTTTACTTTAAGAGTGAGTCTTTCGGTGTGTAAACGGATCAATTGTTGATTATAGAACATAATAATAACCATTACTTGTTCCAGCCTTTTGCCTAAAAGGTCTTTAAACAAAGCATACGACCTTACAACTTATGTAGCTCTCCTTGCTTCATTCAAAGCTTGTAAGTCGATAACTTAGCTTAACTTCAACAGTTTGAGGTCACTTTCAAAGTGGAACACTCAAGAAGTATCCGATACTTGTGAAGATAATGAATTGCTAAGTTAACTACAATAACGTGAACTCATTGGTTGAAATGGAATCTTATTTCTTTTCTTCGTTCCTTGTTTCCAATATTTCTTATTGTACAATATCTCATAACCTTACTTTAAGAACCATTTCTTTAAGTGCCTTGAATTTTACACTTTTTTAGGCATAATCAGGCACCTAGTGCGCCGTAAAACAAAGTTCTATCTTTTCTTTCAATTCACACTTAAATTACTACGTCAATGAGTCCTACTCCACTTTGCCACGACATGTTAGGACTCCATCACTCATATCGTTGAGTATAACCAAAACCAACTTGCATACCCGGTATTCCATATGAGTCTAGGGAGTAGTAGTGATGCCTCGCTTTGGCATAGCCCATCACTACTCGCAATAGGTCGATAAGTGTTGTTTTGGACTAGCAATTTTATTCAATATTTAGGGACTTAGGGTTTCTATGTTGGTTGATTTAAGTGAACATAATTAATCATCACAACATTTGAAATCCTAAACATGCATCTAACATATAATTCATATATATAAATAATCATGAATATGTAAAGCAAAAGCACTTTGATGCATATTGGCAACTAGCATGACCCCTTGGATTTTTCAAGTCCTCAAAAGGTCTTCTTTTGCAAATTCATGGCTTTGTCTTCTAAGAACCTCCATCTTCAAGACTTGAACATAATTATGCAACACTAGTATCTACGACTAGGATTAATCTAAATATTAAGTTATAAAAATACTCAACAGTACGTAGACCGTATTTAGATTTTAAAAAATACATCACGGATCGCAGTCCGTATTTTCTATCCTAATCGGGTCCCACTAGTTGCCATTTTATAAAACCTATGAGAGAATATACATTCCATTCACTATTTGTGAATGGCCCATGCATTTTACAACAAACAAGTAATAATGCAATAAACACGCGTGCGCACTAGTAACTTATCTAGGTAGTTAATCCAATTAACACGCCTAATTAAAACTAGTCAAAGTTGTTTAACCGATTATGTAATTGACGTAATTAATAATCGAAAATCCCACTAGCTAAATTCCACATCCATCTTAATAATCCAATTAATAAGGCCGGTAGAACCCAAAATTTATCAAAATAAATTTTGCCAATACCTCTAAAAACCAAGGCCTAGCCTCAAAAATTTATATTAAAATAAACAAGATTAATTAAAATAAATAAAACGGAAAACAAGCAAGCACCAAGACAACCGCACTCAAGTGGCGCATGCCATATCAAAACCAAAGTCATCTAGTAACTCGGACAATGCGGCTTGGTGCATGTGCCTCAACCACCCTCCATAGCACTAGCTAGGCTTACACCTAGTAGTATTGCTACGGGTTGTCTGGTACGAGGCACACGCACTAAGGCTTCTTGCCTCATTGCACCAAGCACAAAACCACGCACCAAGTGCTCGTGCACCACTGACACACCATAGCAGCTATGTGCTGCGCTACGCACGCACACACGCACGAACACAGCTATGTGCTGCGCTACGCACGCACACAGCTATGTGCTGCTGCTGATGTGGCTAGGTGCACTAGCCACGCACATGGTTGCACGCACCATCGAGCAACCCCTTTGGCAGCCACATTCGGGCTGCTATGCATCCCGGCTAGCAAAGGGGGGCTTTGCCTTGTTTTGCGTGCCATATTATTAATTCTAAATTAATTTTAGAATTAATATAATGAGCAAAAATTGAAAATTTAAACAAGTCTAACTTAAATAAAATTTATCAAGATGCATTCAACCGAAATAATTTCCAAGAACCATTCTTTAATTAAATTGGTTTAACTTGGTGCAACAAAATAAATAAGGCAATTTCTCATTATTATTTTAATCAATTTAAATTAATCTTAAGATTTTGACAAAGTAAGAGGGAGTTGGGAAAATATGAACTTTAATGTTCAAATGAAAAAAATCCAACTACTAACACTTGTGAATCCTTGAAAAATTATACCTTCCAATATGAAGATAAACAAATTTCTATCACAAAGTTTGAAACTTTATGTTTCCAATCAACCAAAAATGATTAAAACAACAAAGTTCAACATAAAATTCATGGAATTTAGTAGCTTTTAAAGTTTCAATCGCTTTACACAATTGAAGATTGAATCTTTAGCAGTTTAGAAGCCTCAAAAACAAAAATTTCTCACTAAATGCAATTAATTTGCAATTATGTGAAAAATAAAACCAAGCTTTCAAACACAAATTACCACCAAGTAATCATGCCCTAAAGAGGTTTAAAATAACATATAAAATATGTATTGAACCAATTACATAACAACCATAAATATGCAATTAATTTTCAAGGTTTGAAAGAATTCAAAATTTTCGTAAAAATGAAAAACTCCTCGAAAAATGCAATTCTGGTCGTTTTTTGGCTTAAAATCGAGTCCTACAAGATTAAACCATATCCAGAACGCCTTTTCCACCCAAAATTCACTATTTTTGGGTCGAAATCTGGGTTCGGAAGCTGAAGTCACCTCTAATACGAGGTTAAAATGAATAATACGAGCTACTAATCTAATTAACAAACCAGAAAAATTAAGTCATAAATATACCTTGAAAAATATGATAATTAAAAATAAATGAGCGGGGCTCCGATACCGTTGTTGGGGTTTGATGAGTACCACTCACCGCGGAAAAAACCCGAGCCAAGGATCTTGCTCGCCATGAATAATATCACTCATGCATAAAATAAACACAAAAGGGGAAAATAGGAAATATACCTTTGTCGCGTGCTTCGTCCCACAAATTGGGCTCTTAAAATAATATGAATAAGCAAACTAATAGTAAATCTACAAGTGTCATTAATATATGCAAAGAGAAGTGATGGCCACTTGGAGAGGAGGGGGCCATACTTGCTCCCCACTTCTTCCTCTGCTTGTGTCACTTGTCCCTCACACTAGAAGCCTCCCTCACATGCTTCCCCAATGACCAAAGCCCTAGCTACGAGGCCCAGCCAAGCCCCGCACATGCGGGTTGCTGTTGCCGAAGGCTGCTGCTTGCATGCCTCGCACATGTGCGGGCTGCTAGCTACAGCGCGCGAGCAAGCCATGCATTATGTGCGGGCTGCTGGCCGTAGCTTGCTAGCAAGCGTCGCACATGGTGCGGGCTGCTAGCTTGCCTAATCCCCTAGCACTCAGGGTTCCGATGCTAGGGGTATTTTAATCATTGTTGATTTATTATTATTAATTTTACCGTCTCGTCTTTTTTAATTTTTTCCTCGACTTTTGACGCTCGGTTTCGACGCTCTAAGCTCGAATTTCAAACGTCTAAATATTTAATACTCGAGCGACTCATTAATTTGTTCCGAATTAATTCGTCAAGTCGGTTTGTTAATTGCTTGGGTGTGACCCGAATAGTTTAGTCAAGATTAAGTTGTAATATTAATTATGCATTAATATTACTGATCGGAAGCAGCCTCCACCTAGGCATTCCGATCACTTAACCTTACTAAATATATTAGCTTTCTAATAATTTTGAACCCACTATCAGAATAATACACTTGATCGAAGAACACCATTCCTTTCATTTCTGTGCATTAATATTGAACCAATATAGATTAAATAGGTTTTAGGATTAACCTATTGATTGTATGTTAGTCAGAAAGCGCACAGGAATATGAGAAAAATAATGTAGAGGCCTATTTTTAGCGCAGGTTTAATCTCTTTTAGGTTGGATTTGTACCTTCATCCCCAAATATCCAGTCATGGTTCCAGACCACTATGGAGTTAGGGATCTCATGGATCGTGTAGGGGTTAACCTTAACCCTGTTAACGGTTTACAAGTTCCTAAAACTTTTTGGCGACTCTTTTACTCTAGCTTCCTTCCCTTTAGATGCCACCATGCTGAAGTGTATGATCATAGTGGGGCTCAAGTGTGGGATGCTTGATATATTCCCTATAAGAAGTGAGGTTGTACAGTTTGTATGGTGGGAGATGTTGTAAGTTTGCAAACATTTGGCAGTCTTGACCTTTCTTGACATATTGTACGCAATCATGTTCCATAGTGGACCAATAGTATGTACCCTTGCCGTAAGATTATTTTAGCAAGCATTTGTTCGTTCATTTAAGGTCCATAATCACCTCTATGAGTGTCTTCCATAAGGCGTGTGGATTCTGGTAGGTCTATACACAATAGCTTTGACCATAAGCCCCCTTTTTACATAATTGACCATTTAACATATTGGGCTACGAATGTTCTTAAGGCTCTTTGGTGTTTGATGAAGTATTTTTAGGATATGTGCCATGAGTAATATATAGGAGGATATGATCATACCAAGGATTGTCTCCTTCAATGTCATTTATTGCTACTATTGCGTTACAATACGCTGGTTCTTCTCTTCTATCAACGCATAATGGCATCATATTTAAGTGATCTGGAATGTTGATCATTGAGGCTAGCTAATTTTGCTAGCACATCGGCAAATTAATTATCATCCCTTGGGAGATATTAGAAATCAATATGTTCAAAATGCTCGATGAGTTGCTCTCGGTGTGCTTGGTATAATATCATTTTGGAGTTCTTTATTTTCTATTTTTTAAGTATATGATTTATTATCAAGCTAGAAATCTCCATATACCTCTAATTTTTGCACACCTATATATGATAGTTGTTGTTTTTAGTCCAATAATGCACGCTTCACATTCCGCGGCATTATTAGTAACCTCAAAGTCTAGTTTAACAGAGATTGGAGTATGTAATCCCTCTGGACTTATGAGTAACACTCTCACACCACATCCTTTTTGATTGGATGCACCGTCGAAGTAAATTACCCATTAGTCATCTTGTCTCATGAGAATCTCTTCATCTGGAAGATGAATAGATTCTGCATGAATTGTTTGACTAGGATGTTGGGCTAGAAAATCATATATGAATTTTCCCTTTATTGACTTTTTAGGGATATATTTTAGTTTGAATTCGGCCAACATTACAAACCATTTGGATATTCTTCGTTGTATGGGGGGGCTGTTCAAACAAATACTTTATCAGATTTTGTTGCGAAATCACATGAGTAGTGTGTGGTAACATATAATTTTGTAATTTTTTAGTTGCTCACACTAATGCTAAACTTGTGTTTCCCAAGGTGCTCTATTTTGTTTCATATCGAATGGATTTTTTACTTATGCAATACATTGCACGCTCGACTTTTTCTACCTCTTGTGCTAACATGGCTCTTGTGGCTTTATATGTGATTGTGATGTATAGCCTAAGAGGTAGTTTGGGTACTGGTAGTGCTAAAAGTGGTGGACTTTTGAGATAATCTTTGATTTTCTCAAAGGCCTTTTGGCATTGATCGTCCCATTCATGTTTTTCCTCTTTTTTCAATTTTTTAAATATTGGCTGACAAGTCACAGTTAATTTGTTCATAAATTGACTTATGTACTGTAGTTTACTGAGGAACCCGACCCCTAATTTCATTTTCTTTTTGAGGGGGAGGCTTGTCAACAATTGCCTTTATTTTAGAGGGATCGATCTCAGTATCGCATGTTCTTACTACGTATCCGAGTAACTTGCCAGAAGTTACTCCGAAAGCGCATTTTTGTGGATTCAATCGCATTTTATATTCTTTTATGCGAGTGAAGAATTTGCATACGTATTTTATATGTATCATTCTATCTTTGGAATTTACAATCATACCATCCATATACACTTCTTTTTCTTTGTAAGTCATATCATTCAAGAGAGTCGTAGCCGTTCTTTGGTACGTAGCTTCTTCATTTTTTTAGACCAAATGGCATGACTGTATAGCAATATGTTCCCCAAGGGGTGATAAAGCTTGTCTTTTCTTTGTCTTTTATTGCCATTAGAATTTGGTTGTAACCTGCGTATCGATCCATAAAGGTTAACATCGCATGTTCAGCCGTGTTATCTACCAATATGTCAATATGAGGTAGAGGAAAATCATCTTTAGGGCTAGCCTTGTTAAGGTCCCTAATGTTGACACATATCCGAACTCGACCATCCTTTTTAGGGATTGGGACGATGTACGCTACCCATTCTGGGTAATTACATACGCGAATGAAACCTGCGTCAAATTGCTTTTGTACTTCTTCTTTTATTTTCATAGAACCATCAGGTTTCATTCGTCGATGTTTTTGTTTTATTAGTTTAGAAGTAGGGTTCAAGGGAATGGTATGTTCCGCACTTTCCCTATCTACTCCACGCATGTCCTTGAATGACCAAGCGAACACATCTTTGAATTCTTTGAGCGTAGATATAAGGATCGATCGCTCTTCCAGATTTCAAGTTAAGCTAATTTTGACTTCCCTATTGTTCTCATTAGTTCCTATATTGATTGTTTCAGTTTCTTCAATTATAGGGTTCTTTTGTTCTCGTTCATTCATTAATTCAACTAATTTATTTACATTATCATCTACATTAGATTGATTATTATAGCATTCAAAAGATTTAAGAGAAGGCATATACAAAGAAATAGAGCTTATATTATTGCAATCAAAAGAAAGTACATCAAGAGAAGAATCCTTTTTAGGATATTTGTCCATAGAGATTGAAAATAAAGACTCACTAATGGCCATAAGGCCTAAATTTTCAGCTTCCTTAAAATCTAAAGTGGACTCATCGTCAGATTCTTCAAACATATTCCCTTCGCCAGTGATGATTTCTTACTTATCACCTTTATGATTAGTCGATTTGAAAGAACTCCTCCATCCATGTTCGAAGGTCTCATTAGAAGGGGTGATCAATGTGGTTGGGTCAAAAACTTCATCTAGGATGGCGTTCTCTTCATCATTATCATGGTTTATTTCTAGAAGTGATTGATCGCTTATTGCTACTTTGAGAGGAGAAGCATGTATGGTCATAAGAAAACCTTGATGGTTCAACCCAATTATTTAATGAAGTGAGGATGGTATTACACCAAGCTCATGTATCCAAGGACGTTCAAGAAGAAGATTGAATGTAGGTTTAATATCCATGACATAAAATTCAACCATCTTTTGAATTGGGCATGTGGCAATTTGTAGCTTAAAAGTTCCACACACCGATCTCCTCTAGTTTTCATAGGCCCTAATGCTTTGTGTTGTTGATTGGAAGTGTTTTTTATGGATTAAGGCCTGGATATTTTGAAGTTCGTAATGGGAATACATTTACAGCTGACCCATTGTCCACCAAAGTAAGAGGGATGTTGTATCCCTTGCACCACACGGTTAAATATAATGCATTGTTGTGGGTAGTGTCTTTTGAAGGCAAATCATCAATAGTAAAAATGATTGATTTGTCGTATTTAACGCGAGTAAGAAAGCTAACAAGATCATGAGGGGTTGTGTATATGCTTACAGACAAAGCTGTTAGAGCGTTCATAAGAGATTTCCTATGTTCTTTAGAAGTACTTAGGAGTTCCCAAATGCTAACATTTGCCTTGGATTGGCGAAGTTGTTTGACCAATGGATCTTCCACTCAAGGGGAGGTGGTATTGAATTTTGAGCTTGACCTTGTGTTTGATTTTGAGTGGTCGAAGATCCATTTGGTGGTGCTTGATAAACTCTCATAGAACGAGTTAGATGATATATCTCATTTAGGTTAGTCATAGGACTCGTGAACCAACTTTCTTCTAGAGGGTTTGAATGTGCCTCCATTTCAAGATGTTCCATGAGTTATGCTTGATTTAATTGTTCATCCAAGGAGAGATTTGATAAATCTTGTGATTTCCCCAAGAAATGATCCCATCAAGCGCTCCACTTGTCTCATTTTGTAGACAAGGTGGAGATGGGACGGTGGCGTACTTAGAGACATATAAGTCTTGAAAGTCGTCATCCAATAATCCACCCACTTCGATAGTTTCCCCTACGAGTGTTGTGGATAGAGGTTTCATTCCCTATAGGTGTGATATAGTCCAAAGGATTGAACGTATCATTTCCCATATGTTCCTCATCAATGTGAAATACCCCTAATGGGGATACATTGTTGTTGGGTTTAGGCGTGGGAATTCTCCCATCCTACTAGATCTTGTACTTTGTGATTTAAGACATAGCAACATTCAGTATCATGCCCGACACCTCAATGATAAGCACTTTATGCATTGCCATCCCATTGGGTGTATCTTTTTTCTGGTGGAGTGGGTGGCATTGGCCCTGTTGGTGAAAGTAAACCTTTTTCGATTAATTTTTCTAACAAGTCTTTGTAACTTACAAGGAATTGTGTAAATTTTTGTTCTTTTGTCCATCTTCTTTAAGGATCATTACTGTGATATTGAGTTGTGCAATTGTGTTGCGTAGAAGTCGCAAATACATTAATAGACGATGAAGTGTTATCATTCCCCTTTTGTAGTTATTCTTAGGTTGATGATAAAGAGGCTTATTTGCTTTTACTTTAGCAAGGTCATTTTCAATCCTAGTAGCCACAGAATAGACCTTTTGGAAAGTGTCTAAACCAAGGTAACATAGATGTTTGTTGTACTTTTCATCACAATTTTCAATGAATTTTTGTACTAACTCGAGTTTAGGTGGCCTTTGGGGAAGGTGGGCCGCCTTTTCTTGACATCTACCATATAAAGCAAGGAAACCTTCATCGTCGCCTTGCTTAAGCATTTCAAGTTCACATAGAATGGATTTATACTCTATTTTATTCTCATATTGGGTAATGAAAGCCGAGACTACATCTCCCCATGTTGCTTTAAATTTTTGATCTAGCCCATAGTACCACTTCCTCGTAGTTGGGTCTAGAGATAAAGGGAAAGTCAAAGCATAAATCTTAGGATCAACTCCCTTTAAAGCCGTAGTGCAAGTAAAACACATGAAATAGTTTTGTGGATTATTGGTCACCTTAAATATTGGCAAGTCCGTAGCTACAAACTTTTTTAGTAAAGTGAGTCTTGTAGGAGGAGCAAACTTTTCTCCATCAAAGTACTTGTTCCCCATTGTAGAATGAACAACAAGCTTCTCCAACAACTTCTCTATGATGGATAATTGTTCCATCTTTTGTTGCAAAGCTAAAGCTTTAGCATTTTTCTTTTCAATTTTATCGAGTTTCTTAATTCTTCTCTCCTCGGCCTCTTGAGCCTTTTCTTCTCTCAAGCGAGCAATCTCTTCTTGAAGTTGCTCTATGGATGACATTGTTGTTGGACGAACACTTGTTGTAGAGGGAAGGTGGCTTAAAAGGGGTGGATTGTTTGGTGGTAAACGTAGAATGCGAGTGCCCAGGAGACTTCATTCCCAAGCTTGAAAACCGGCCCTTAAAGAAGTACGAAAGGATAAGTAAATCAATACGCTTGTTTAGGAGAAAAAAGAAGAGGAAAGAACGCAAGATATATTCGAACGGATAACATCGCCTTTGAACAATTCTTCAATGATGATATAGTTTGAACGAGCCAATTTTTTTTTCGCAAAATAAAAAATGCTCGTAACAGAAGGTGCACACAAGTAACTAGGCTGCACGCAGATAATGAGCGCATCCTAATCTCTTACGTTGGTTGTGGTCGCGCAACTCAATGAGTTGCATGCGCCACCTACTCGTGCAACTTTTTTTTTTCTAGCAGTTTTTTTTTTTCTTTTGTATTTTTAACTCATTTTTTTCGATTTTTTTTTTCATGTTACCCTTCGAATATGACTCAAAATTACAAAGAGACAACTTCGTAATTGGGAACCTAGAACAAACTAAAAAGAAAAGAAAAAAGTTATTTTAACACGTCACACATAGTCATGTAATCACATATGCATACAATAAACCAAGGGTCGCGTAATGCCATTTTAAGGTCATAAGCTTGGGAGTCCAAAGGTACCATATCTTAAGGAACGATGCACAAATGAATCACTCAACGTGTTGACTCATAATATAGCCTTCCCAACATTTTTTTGGCGATATGGGTGGGATCGATGATTGTTATTGATTTTGGTTTAGAAGCCTAGTGTTGGAAACCCCTAGTCAATGAGCCAATCCCGAAAGGTTAAAGTGTCCTATGATTATGCATGATGCAAAGTTGCTTGTTTGGTTTTTACTTTTGTGAAAGAAGGAAAATATTATGCGTTTGAGTGTCGTTCACTAACTAGAGATTATCCAAGTTAATTCTCGCTAAACTCTATAAGCAACCTAGTGTTAGAAACCTTGAACCATAACTACGAACTAATCTTGTAACCTATAAGTCCCCAGTTGAGTCGCCACTGTAAGGAAGGTGTTCCCATAGTAGGGGATCCTTCTACTTAGATGCCCATGGCCCTTTAAAAGCCTAGGACTTTACACTTGTTATGGTGTATTAGGATTTGAATTCCTTACTATTTGGGAGACCTTGAATTAGAAATGATACTCTCATCATGCTTTTTTGTAAGAAACAAGTAGGAGTCGCCAATTAGTTTTTGGAAAACTCATAAACCTCGTTCATGCTTTTTCCCAAGTGGAGTTCAAGGGATAATTAGCACAAATCGTAAGTTTACCCACGCCCAAATTTCTCTACATAAACCAAAAATGATTTTGGGAGCGAAGATACTAAAAAAACGTTCCTTTTAGGGAGGAATTGCTATTCTAGCCCTAGTTACGGCCTTTACTAGCTCTTCCTTTTTCACAATTTCATTACCAAACAATATATGCAACGTGATACCTAAAACTAATTTAGTTGATTTTTAATTTACATACATTGATCACGTAGGAATTACATTGCAAAGTCGTTATTCTTTATTTAATTCAAGTTCATGATATAAACAAAATAAACAAGATTCGCCTTGCCTTAAGTTATCACTCAGCTCAAAAATTAATTATTCAATTCTATTCTTATTTAACGCAAGATGCTATTTAAAATAGATTAATTAGAAATCTGTTTAAAGTGATAAAACAACACTAATTAATTAATAAAAGTTATTTTAAACAATAAAATAAAGTTGATTGATCTATGTGCTCGGGAATTTACCACTTCTCTTTGCTAGATCTTCGTTTAGAACACTTATGGACTCCTTCTTGTTCGGGAACCTCCACCGTAGTTACAAATATTAAGAGGGGTGAGTGTTTAGGACAAGAGGGTTTGGTTGCACACAAGTTTCACAAGATTTCTGCCAGCGT
This sequence comes from Chenopodium album, assembly GCF_948465745.1. Lineage (NCBI taxonomy): Eukaryota > Viridiplantae > Streptophyta > Magnoliopsida > Caryophyllales > Amaranthaceae > Chenopodium > Chenopodium album. The sequence goes on along the minus strand of NC_137841.1, from coordinate 53,645,500 downwards.
TTTAGGTTAATTTCTGTTTGTTTGAGCCTCGTATTAAGCCCCTATTTATAGAGAAAGGGTACGATTAGGGTTTAGAGAATTCTGCGCGCGTAACTGAATGGGTTGCCCGCGTCTGGCCAGCGTAAGTAATTTGGTTGCGATGCTATATGCAGCGCAACAGATTTTCTTGTGCGCGGTATTATGGTAAGATACGATTTCATATTTTTATTAAATTATGAATCTTCTGCAAGCAATGAATAAATTAATCATGAATTTTATCATTAATTTTAACATTACTACCACTGCAAAGACTATGAATCAATTGCATGCTATGCTAGTTAGTGTTGAGAAACAAATCCCTAAGAAACCTAAGAAGGAAGCTCTTATGATTCAAAAGGGAAAAGGGTTCAAGAAGAAGGGAAAAAAGGCTAGTGCCAAGAGCAAGGGCAAGCAAATTGCCAAGGCTCCAGCACCTGAAAAGCATACGGCGACTCCAAAGCCCAAGGCTACAACTGAAAGTGAATGCTTTTATTGCAAGAAGAAGGGGCATTGGAAGCGAAATTGCCAGAAATACCTCCACTTCCTCAAGAACAATGGAGCATCAACCTCAGGTATTATGTTATAAACATTTTAACTTTCACTTAGGTATGTGATACCAAGTTGTAGTGCTTAACATTGTGATGTTGCGCAGGAACTACAAACAAGTGAAGCTAGTAAGGAAATGGAGCTTGAAGGTGCACTAGAAGTATTTGAGTGGTCAAAGATAGCTTCATAGTTTTAAATTTTTATTAGTTTATCATGATTTTAGAACAATTTTCAGTTTAGATGAGACAATATTTCAGTTTTGTTAGAATACTGATTTAGTTTACTTAGCTTGGACAAGTGTTGATCCATGACTAAGGTAATAAATTTCTTTCATTTTGCTAGATATGAGTTAATTTTAATTTATGGCATTGATATAAGTAGATCACAAAAGTAAAATTTAGATGATTCAAAGTACACTTACTTATAACAAGTAAGGTTAGGTCACATTAATCATTTGCACATCCAAAGTTATGGATGGACTCTTATTCTTATATGATATGAATCACTTGAGAATTAGAGTCATGTTTGATAAGTTAGGATGACCAAGTTGTCTTTTAGTAGAAAGGGTAAAGAAGCTAAAATGACCTTATGGAAATTATACATATGATGTATATGGACCAATAAGTTCAAAATTAGCAAAGAGATTTAACTATTTCATTGATTTTACTAACGATTTAAGTAAATATATCAATAATTACTTAATGATGTAAAGTTTGGAAACATTTAAATGTTCAAAATTCAAAAATGAAATGTAAAATCAGTTTGAGATAAACAATTTAACATCCTAATATCATTGTTGTGATAAATATTTAACTCAAAAGGAATGATCATCTAAAGGGAATTGTTGAATTAATTCACAATCCAGAAAAATAACAATTAAAGTGTATGTTTATGAAGAAGGAATCAAACTTGTCTTGCCATTGTTCGATCCAAGATTTAATGATTTACAAATATCGTTTTGAGGATATACATTACAACAACAATTGCAAATATACTAAACAGGAAACTTATCTAAAGCAGTAGAAAATATGTCATAAGAGTTATGATTTGGAAATGTTCCAAAAGTTATCTTTTCTAAAAAGGATTTAAGGGTTATGAAATCAATGTAAAATGTTTACAAAGATGACATAATGCACCCTAAATTAGAAAAATAGTTCTTCATGGGTTTTCTCATGGAAACTAAGAGGTATTATTCCTACAATCGTGTAGAAACAAAGTGTTTGTTGCTCGCGATAGTGTCTTTATAGAAAGAAATCTCTTCCTACAAAGCCAAGTCGGAGTAAAGTTAGATCTCAATGAGATTCGAGACAAGCAACAAATGGATATGGATAAAACTACATCAGAGACGAATGCGCATGAAATCAGCTAACTTGATAAACCATGTGTCGAAGCAAGCTAATTAAAATAGCGAGACTTCTATCGTCCTACTAGAATGAAAGGCTTTAAAGAGTTTAAGAGAATAATTCTATTGTCGCTCATACCTATCGTAGGTTACTTCGGATCAAAACAAACAGTTTGTTAGAATTCTAGCGAAAGGTGGATTCTAAAATTTTCTTAATAGAACGGTTAGAACCCATGCCCTACAAGCAAGTTTTGGATAAGTGCCTACTCAGGAAATGGCTTAAAGCCATGAAATCCAGTATGGACTCCATGTTTGTAAAGATGTGTTAGTCCATAATAGTCTTAAAAATAGGGTAAGACCTGGCCTATTAGTTGGGTAAACCTATTCGGATTATTCTAGTTATGGATATCAAAATCACCTTCATGAAATGTTCTTGATGGTGACATGTATATGATACAACCTAAGAGTTTTGAAATAAAGAAATTCCTACAAAGTTTTGCAAACTTCAGAAATTCATTTATGGATTGAAGTAAGCATTAAGGAGTTGGAACATTCATTTTTATTAGGCAATCAAACAGTTTGATTTCCTTAGTAGAACGAAAAGGGAATCTTGTAGAGACAAGAAGTTTAGTGGGAGTAATTGGTGTTTAGTCTAGTATGTAGTTGACATACAGTTTATATGAAATGATATATCAATGCTTGAATAAGTCAAGCAGTGGTTAGAAAGATTGTTTCTGTATGAGAGACTTAGGAGATGTTGAGTACATATTGGGAATCAAAATCCCCAAAGTGAATCTTGATGAATGATTGGACCTAATCAAGAGACATATATTGATGAGGTTCTTGACAAGTTCAAGATGTAAGATTATAAGATAGGATGTCTTTCCATGTCTCAAGGAACTACGCTCAGTAAAACTCAGTGCCTTCAAAAACTAATAGAGTTGAGTTGTAAAAGTAGTGTACCTTATGCTTCTGCAAAAGTATCCATTATTTGTGCCATGAAATGTACAAAGTAAGATGTTGCATATGACTTGTGCATGTGTAGCATGTTTTAAGCAAATTCTGAATAAGCATACGGAGAATTACCAAGAATAGATCTTTGAGTACTTGAGAAGCACTAAAAGGAATTTTTCTAGATATTGTGTTCAAAGGTAATTTAAGCAAGCTGTCAAAAGTTTACACGAATGCAAGTTTTCCAAACAAGCATGATGATTCTTGATGGTGATTTAAATGCATTTTTGTGTCTGGATGGAGAAGGACAGTGAGCTTGAAGAGTTCAAAGCAGAGCACTATTGCATACTGACACTAGTGGAAAATAGGTTATCCGTAACGGGCATAAAGGGTCCATCCGTAACAGGCAGCGTCCGTTACGTATGCTGCCATTACGGATGGCAATTATTATTCGTAACGGGCGTTTCAGGTGCCCGTTACGAATAACAACTTATTCGTAATGGACGTTTCAGGTGCCCGTTACGAATAACTACTTATTCGTAACAGGCGTTTCAGGTGCCCGTTACGAATAACTACTTATTCGTAACGGACATTGTAAGTGCCCGTTACGAATAAGTAGTTTTTCATAACGGACGTTTCAGGTGCCCGTTACGAATAACTACTTATTCGTAAAGGACATTGTAATGTCCGTTACGAATAATCTCGAATAAGACAAAAAATTAGGGGCATTTGTAACTAGAAATTAAGGTGCTAGTTACAAATACCCCTATTCTTCTTTCCATTTACTACCCAAATTATTACATTCTAAAAGACTTATTATTCCTTGACAAACAACGATACTAATAACACCTGCATATTTGCAGTAAAATATCATGTAAATGGTAGACAAATCTTGTATTACACACTGTACTACTACTTGTTTTTTTTATACTCTCCTATATACACTTATGACTTCCTGTTAAATTCTCAGCAAATTTCATCTGACATCATTAGAACAGTTGCATCTGCATTCTCTTGTCAGCATTCTCTTCCTAACCTTGTTTTTCACCTACATCAGTTGCAGATAACATATCCCCTGCAGCTGTATTGACCGGTCTCTCGGACTCATCGATATTCCCTGAGGTCGAACCAGGAAGATTATGCATGACAGAGGAAGTTGGTGGTCAAACTAACTCACCACAACCATGAGCAGACTCCATATTAATAATGCATGACCCAGCACAAGCCTTCTGTGTACTTTCAAGACCTGAAACCAAAACAATATTAATCTAATAGTCCGGATAAACTGAAACAGTAAACAAAACACACTTGTAGAGAAAGACTTCTACATAACACCACATTAAAAATATCTGGTCACAGCCCATGTAAAGAACCAAAGAAGGCATCTTGATAAATATTTTCATCACCTTCACAAGTATATTATCTTTTATAATCTATATAAAACTCTAGTGTATACTCAATTTTAAGCTTTCAATATAACAACTTTATAAGTATAAAATATATATTTAAAAAAAAAATAACTAAATAAAATCCTTGTTCGTTCTAGCCTATATCTTTTCCCTTGTGTGAGAACTATTAGAGTACAAAAATCAATCTTGAATTGCACTTTTTTAGAAGCTATCAAGAACATACATAGCTTAGGATGCAAAACTCAGGGATATCTTAAAGCTACGGGAGATGCATAAATTTGATGAATGAATTACACAGAAAAACACAAAAGGATGATGTTGGCTTTATGCACAGCAATCACTTTCTTTCTGTTGTTCAAGGAAGCATATTTAAATGCATACTTTGTAATTTGTTCAGAGCAGAACTTTGTTATCACCTAGTACAATAGAATTAGTTTTAATTTTTTAGACAACAAGATAAAGGCAATAACTATACAGAGATTTTAAAAACAGACATTAAACTCAATCTTCTAGAACGTAGAGGAAAAAAAAGCCAACTATCAGCAACACAATGGCTTTGCGTTTCAAACAGAACTTTTAGTAGCATAATGTCAATTGCAAAAGAAATGAGTTCTTATTTTTTTCCCTAACAGCCCTTACAGGACAATACAAATTACTTCGCACTGCAAAGATGAGATGGATCTGTAGACATTTAGAAGCACATCCAAAGATAGCAAGAGATAATATAAAAAGAGGCCAACAAAAACCAAATTGATATGGAGCTCTAGAAGAATAGTTTGATGTAAACCAAATTGCTTTACATAGAAATGTTACAAAGATAATAAAGAAAACAAAAGAAATTTGGTCTAATCTCCCTAAATAAAAAGTAATAAAAAGAATATGATCCTTCTTCCTCCTAATAGACATATTAGCATCTATATATCCATAGCATACCTTCAAAAATAGTCAAAAGTCAGACCATAAATCACTGATGGGCATACATATCATTTCCAAGATACCATTAGTCACTACAGAATTGAAAATTATCAATCTATGTGAAAGTAAAAATCATTATAAAACACTTATCATAAAATTATGCATAAAAGAATATTAATCTGACAAACTAACAATAATTCCATGCATAAAATTAAAATAATAATAAGAATAGTAATTAATGATTCAGTTGTGCCATGGCTATATGCTTTAGATTAATTAGTTCAATAAGGCCCATATACAGGATCTGTTACACATCATGCTTTGACAGGACACATTAAACTTCATTAACCTAATAAAATCAACATTATTTTATTCCAGTATTGAGTAAACTAAATTACGTTACTTGTTCTTGGTCAGGTCAAGCCACCATGCCTAATACATCAGAAAAAGGAAAAAAGCCAGATATTCCCAGAATTCGATTGTTATCATTTTAACAAGGCAACCAAATCTTTTATACTGTGCATAATATAATTTATTTGTTAGAAGTCCACAAACAATTTAGCCTCAACTCATATTTTCCTCCCTCATAATTGATGTGACATACTACCACATAGGCACATACAACTTCAACCATCAATAGAAACAGAAAGATTAGATGATGATACGAAGAAGAATCATATAAAATGCAGATACACACCATTTTATATATTTCATCATTTTAATCAATCTAACAACTTATAGATCGAAATTAGCTAGACACTAAGCCCTTGAAAATTTCTACTGGTATTTAAACCGATCAAGACTCTCACCTGTCTTAATTCAGGAGCCTTTTTACTATCATGATCCATGGCTGAACTAAGAATTAAATTAACGACAAACCCTCAAATGTAAAACAGATATTCAATGAAAAAAGGTATTTTACCTCTGATCTGCTTCATTCCAAACTATAGCCAAGATCTCCAGTCAACAGAATACACCATCAGCGATGAACTTTCGCTTCTTGCTCATCTGAATCGCCATGATTATAGTGATTTTTGAGGACAGAAAACAGAGAAGATAACCACCGAGGAGAGAGAATAGAGAAGAGAATCGAGGAGAGAGAAGAGAGAGACGGATACAAGCTTGCAAACGAGGAGCAAAAAGAAACAAAATAAGGGTTTTTTAAAAACAAAATATCCAGCAAAATTAACACAAACCCATAAATCATCCAAATCAATTCACACATATTAGATCAAACAAACCCATAAAGAAAAAAAATCAAAATGAACCCAGAAAGAAAAATTAAAATAAAACCCCCAAAAAAGAGAAATTAGTTCACCTTCAGAGATAGAATTTTGAATCTGGGCATTTTTTGCATTCTAAATCTACCGAATCTTCGCGAGTAATTCACCAAAAGGACTCGGAACCACCATCGAAGCATCTTAAGTCGTAGAGGTTAGGGCACTATCTTATGCTTGTTCCGTTGTTCGTATATCCACATAGAGATGAAAAAAATAGAGGAGATTGTGTGAGGAGAAGAGGGAGATAGAGTGAAATGATAGAGGAGAGAGGAAAGAGGAGCATGACGGCTTGAGAAGAGTGAAAGTAAGAAACCCTAGTTATAACTATAAGTCTATAAGAACGAGCTTTTCTCATTAGTTGGGCCAAATTCAACATTTGTAACGGGCGCTATCTTGTATGTTACGAATAAATAAGTATTCGTAACGGACATTTTATTGCCTGTTACAAATACTTATTTATTCGTAACGGGCAATATGGTGCCCGTTACGAATAATATGTATTTGTAACGGACTGTTATTTTGTACGTTACGAATATGTTTATTGTAACGGGCATAACTTTGCCCGTTACAAATAGCCTGTTACAAATGACAATTTTTCCACCAGAGTGACTGTCAGAATATGTGTATTAAACTAATGTAAGATAGTTAAAGAGGAAGTTCAGATTAAAGTGTCATGTGACTAACAGGTCACCTTTACCAAAGAACAAAGGAGCAAGGGTCACATCACAAATCCAAACTTATAGATATGAGATATAACCTCGGATATGAAATCATTGACCAGCGGAAGGTCATGTTCTGCAAAGTTTTATTATGAGTGAGAAATCACTAAACCCCTTCCATGGACTAAGGTATGAGAGTCATAATAAAGTCTTAGGATTGAAGCAAATTATGTAATTTAAGTTGTATATGTTTTGAGAAAACATATTACATGAGAAATGCATCAATTTGCAGAATTATGTTTCAAATAGAAATTATTATTTCTCTTATTTAATTATGGTTTTGGAAATTAAATAAATTGTCCAAAATAATTATGAATTGATGGGCTCATCAGGTTGATGACCTGGTGAATTGAAACCCCACATGTGGACAAAATTAATATATTATTTAAGTTCCTAGTTCGAGATCATTAAAGTGGACATAAATGATTTCAATAAATGGACTAGCATGTAAGATTAATTGGATAGCGCAGTTTCATGGGTTATAGGGGCATAGTGATGGCACAGTGATGCTCAGTCAATCACTTGGATATGCATGAATGATGCATGATCGAAGTAATGACCTACTTTGAAGTTCATAGAGCTTCCGTATATATTAGTGGATTCCTTAGATATGAGTGGAACATTGATTTCATTCAATGGATGTCAGGACTATGGTACACTCAAACGTCTAGCTGTAACTGGAGATTATAAAGGGTGTTTCCTGGTTATTTTAGAAGTTGAGTGGGAAGCTTGTTACCACAAGATTGGATAGATTCTACCTATTAAATTAGGAAATGTGTCATGGCCGCTTGATGGGGGAGAATTCAGAAAATAAGTGGTCGTGTTCAAATGCATTACACAGTATTCATTTGGTTTTGTAATTCTAACTCAGATTTCAAGAAACAATTTGTAGATTAATATGATCTCCACATGTGATGCAATCATATTATCAAATCAACACATATATTGACTTAAGGAATTTAAATATTGCACCCTTTTCTTAGACAAGTGGGAGATTTAAGGATTTATGTCTTCGTCATGTACAATTACTAGATATACAAATGGATAAAATTATGGAGATAATTAAGTCCGTACATTTGGGTCGTCGTTTTGCCATAGCTAGAGGTACTAACGATCTTTCACAACTACAAAACCCGCATATTTTAGACGCTTTTGCTTAGACGCTTTGGATGTGGCATCAACGCATAATTTTTAGTTCCGCTTTTTCTCGACGCTTTTAGGTGTCGAAGGATTGTTTCGACACACAAAAGCGTCAAGAAAATCACGAGTCTAACACGTGACTCCCTCACACCCTACTACCCGCAATTTTAAAATTTTGTGAAAAAAAGCTGGTTGTATCACTCCCAATTATTTACTAAAAAAAAAGGAAACACTCCCAAACCCAATTAAACCACCTAATATTGAAATATGACTGATAAACTTTGCTCTCTATTGCACTTTGTGTCTCTGCTCATAATCAAACCTACAACATTCATCGTTTTTTTGTGTTAAATTATGAGTTTATTGCTATATAATCTTCAACGAATTTAGGGGATTTTTCTTTTCACTTTCAGAAATTTTAGGTAATTACTCACAATTTGCTTCACAATTTTTGGTACCCTAATTATTCACAATTCGTTAAATTTTGTTAAATTTGGGAATTATTCTTTGCATGTGTTCGATTTACAATTGGAGTAGAACAAGAATCGATCTCTTATAGCAAGGTAAATTTTTGCCCTTAATTAGATAATTTAAATTCTTTTTTTGATCTTTTTTCCGTGAATTTTATTTTCAAATTTCTAATTTCCTTATTGCTGTTTTTTTTTTAAAAAAAAAAATTTATGGGTTTTGTGATGAATTTGATGGCGTTTTCTAGGGTTTTAGTTTGGGATTTTCGACTATGAATATTATAGGCTTTGAATTTTTTGATTTTTGATATGAATTTTATAGGCTTTGAATTTTATGGGTTTTGAATATAAATTTTCTGGTTTTTCTATGGTGATTTGGTGGCTGATGATTACATTATGTCTTCACATGCTCTGCTCTTAGAAGCAACACTCATTCCCTTATAAATCATTAGACAACAACCCCAATACTCACGGCCTGCTACTGATGAATCAAGTCTTATTGTTGAGCCTAGAACTCTTGTTATATATTAAGACTGTATGCTCTTATAAATCATTGGACAACAAACTTGCTATATATGAAGACTGTATGCTCTTATAAATCATTGGACAACAAACTTGCTATATATGAAGACTGTATGCTCTTGTTTGATAACTCATAAATTGATCCACATTTGAACCATTATAGATTTTGGCTCCGCGCTTATTATTCTTATGAATTTGCAGTCCCAAAATCCCAAATATAATCTTTTAGAAGATATTAGTTTAAATTCAAGCTATGAGACTATAATTCGACAATTTGAAAAATTTTAGCCTAGAACTCCATTCTAATTTTGAAAATATCTAATCTGAACTAATAACTTGATGTGATAGATTTATATACCACCCAAATAATGTATATCTGAAGTTATAGCTTTTTTGGACAAAGCAAGGTTTGATGAAGGATAGATTGTCATATTTGCATCTTTCTTAGGTTATGTAGAGACTTGTTTATAATGCATTGTTATCAGATGGATGTTGCGTGTTTTTTGGTTAATTCTGTCACTCTGATGATCATTGCTCAAATTGCTCACTGATGCAGGGATCTTTCATTCAACAAACTATCTGGCAGCTTGCCTCAGAGTTTAAAATCTCTTTCAAGCCTTTCTACGTTGTAAGAAATAATTGCATATAACTTTGTGCCTGATTTTCATTGCATAAAACATCAATATATTCATAATCTTGTTTGTAGGGAATATTTCAAGCATTAATCCCCTATCTTGAACCCCACTGTGATCATACACTAAAGTATGGTGGCGTCCAAAGGGAAAGAAGATAGAGCAAAAGAGTCGCCAAACCCTCAGAAATTAAAACATTAAAATGCTTACTTTGATGCCTCGTACCTCTTTCTAATAACAAAATACACACGTTAGTAACTTCAAGGAAAATAATAAACAAACAATTAAATTAAATAATTGAAACAGAGATTTGGGACCAAACCCTCAAAAATTAAAACCTTTCACGTCTAGGGCTAAAAAAACTTCGAATTATGCTAGGTGTGTCTAGTGCTAATTTATGCGAAATTTTTATGTATTTGTGAAAAGGCTAGTTTAGAAAAGAGGGACAGAGAGTAATCAAGAGAATCTTGATGAGAGTTGGTGAAAATAAGAATTGTGGCTAGCGCGAGGCGCCAAGCGTAGTGTCAAGCGCTACAGCTGGCGTTTGGCGTTGACTAGGAATTTGACGCGTTTTCTTAAAATCAAATCGAAATTGCCGTACAGGAGGATAAAATCGTATTTCTCCTCAAAATGCTCTTTGATCTTAATTAAAACTCTGAAATTTCAACAAAAGTCAATTTATCAATGCTAATTGAATTAGGAATGAAAAGAACCTTCTAGAAGAATCTATAAGACTAAAACCATTTCTAATTGCATTATGAATGATAAATCTATATTAGGCCCTCCTCTAGATCATTGGGCCGCACATAAGGCTCAAACCGGGCCCAGTTCAGAAATTTGGCCATAACTTCCTCATTATTCATCGGAATTGGGCTTATAATATATCGTTGGAAAGGTCTTTTCAAGCTCCATCCAACTACACTATTATTGGACCCATATCATGGACCAACCAAACTGGATTAGCTTTTTCTTAAAATAAGTTTTTAAAAATAGAGAGAAGAGAAAAGAAATTAAAACTTTCCGCAACACTAAACTTTCCACACTTTCACTTCATTCGATTATGATTCGACGTGAAAGGTACTCATCACTGGGTTAGGTTTTGGGGAGACACAAATGGGTGTCTACAGAAGCCCCCACTTTGACTGAGTTTGGAGAAACGCAAGTTTCGAATACAAAAGTCAAAGTAGCGATAGGGACGGAGAATGATTCAGAACGTTCTGCGATCCTAAATCACTCTTGTAACGCTGATACCTGCAAACTAGCGTTAGTTAAACAGATAAGAGAGTTAAGAAACGCGTATCTTACACCGTCGAGCACACGTCTCTGAAAGTAACCGATTTGCTGCTTTACTGTTGTTTTGATGACCTCCTGCCAAGAGAATGCCATCCCGCTTGAAAACCGCTATGCTTGTAACTGCTTCCAATATTGTAGATTGCTCCGCTTGAAACGATCCTCTTCCGATTTGATAATATTCCACGTCCAAGGGAACACTATCGAAGATTGCTTCGCTTGAAACAATCCTTTTCTACTTTGATAATATTCCATGTCCAAGGGAACACTATCGAAGATTGCTTCGCTTGAAACAATCCTCTTCTGCTTTGATAATATTCCACGTCCAAGGGAACACTATCGAAGATTGCTTCGCTTAAAACAATCCTCTTCAGCTATGTGACCATCCTCCATGTCTAAGGGAACATGAATGAAGACAACTTCGCTTGAAATCACCTTCAGTTGTTTGTGACAACTCTCCACAATCTATGGAGCGCCATCTTGCTGTTTCGATGTTCACTCGTCTCTGAACAAAGAGCTTCTTCTTATTTTTGGATATGTTCACGCGCCTCTGAACAAAGAGCTTTTGATTGATATGTCCACGCGTCTCTGGACAATAGAGCTTGAATAATATGTCCACGCGTCTCTGAATAAAAAGCTTGATAATAGGAGGCCCACGCGTCTCTGAACAAAAGAGCTTTGAATGAAATGTTCACGCGTCTCTGAACAAAAGAGCTTGATAGGATTGTCCACGCGTCTCTGAACAAAAGAGCTTGATAATATGTCCACGCGTCTCTAAACAAAAGAGCTTTAATAATATGCCCACGCGTCTCTAGAGCAAAATAGCTTGATTATATGTCCACGCGTCTCTGGAGGAAAAGAGCTTGGAAGGATTATCCACGCGTCTCTGAACAATAGAGCTTTGAATACTTATTGCGATAATATTCCGAAGAAAAATTTCCGAAGACCAACGCTTGTCGATCTCTAAAGCTCACTTGAACTTTGCTTCCGCTATGCCAATACGTTGGCGGTTTGCTGCTTGTGAACCATTATGTTCATGATAAGCCAACGCTTAGGCGCTTTAAGCTAAGTGAGACGATCTTTCATCAGGTCGATCACTTATTGTGACTGTAATTAAACCGACTACTTAATCATGTCAAATTGCTTATAGGGGCTAACTAGCGTACCAAGGAACCCGAAATTTCTGTATGAGGTCAAAATCACCTTTCTGAGAGGCTTCGAGCTCTGTCGCTGCTGAAATATCTCTGGCGCCAAGAATTGGCTCTGTCGCCAGACGCTGTGATTTAGCGTCAGGCGCTAAAAGCTATTGCCAGACGCTAGATGTTTCCGTCTGGCGCTGGAGTAGGGTCTTCCCTATTCTGCTGCACCTGTATTTACTTTTGACTATGGAACTTTGCCAATCTCTTTAATTATTTTAGGGTTGACCTAAGGTTTAATGTCGCTTGACTCATTCACTTGACACGTCTCAAGGTATAAATTTGACTCGCTGCGATTGACTCGAGGATGACTCGACTCAAAGTTTTTGACACATGTGTTAGACTCAAATCAAGGCGATATGATGACATGACTCAACGTGTACATGACTCGTGTGTGCATTGTATTGTGTGGGACTCGAAAATGCAAAAAAGCAAAAATTTTCCGTCATTTTTGTGGAGGGTACTGATGAGTGACATTTATGTCACTCCTAAGGAGTAGTTTTAGAGTCCCTTCCGTGTTTATTTTATCTTATTTTCCCTTTCTTTCTCTTGTTTTCTCTTTAATAAAGTTTCTTGTTTATTTGGTAATTTTGGAGCGTTTTAGTTTATTTTCTTTATTTTATTAGCTTTAGTTTATTTTCGTATTTTATTTTACTTTATTTGCTTGTATAGTTTTTGTCTTTATTAGTTTTAGTTTTATTTCTATTTTACTTTTATTTATTTTAATTAGTTTGGAGTGTTTTTCACATTTTATTTGTTTGTGTTTTATTTAATTTTGTTAGTTTTAGTTTTAATTCTCTCATTTCCTATTTTAGTTTATTTAGTTTTATTTTATTTATTTCATTCCTTTTTGTCTTGATTTTCCCCTCGTGTTTTTGGTTGTAGGTGCCCCGGGTTTCAAGGCCATGTCCGTGTTTGAAGTTCAAGGTTCGAGGTGCAAACTTCAGCCAACCCCTCTTGCTGCCCCTTATCCATCACCACCTCCCTTATCCTCCACCACAACCATCCACCAATTTACAGCCACCAATTAGCTCCTCACAACCATTCGCAACACCAGAGCAGCCCGCAATTCACACCACCGCACAGCTGCCGCAACCAATACACCACCAGCAGCGCAACAATCAATCCCGCAACACCACCAACAGCAACACAACCAACACCAACCAGAACAACCTGACCACCGCAACCCAGCCTGCTTCACCCCGCATCCCCACCACAACACAAACCATCCCCTGCTCAACCAACTGCGCCGCCACATCAACCAAACCCGACTCAACCAAATGCGCAGCCACATCAACCAAACCCACACCAATACACCACCAATTTCACACCTGACCCGCAACTACTCAAACCACCAATCGACCCAAAAATCAGAAAAATTAGCAATTTAATCAAGTTCGAGCATACCGTTGGTGGTTCGGCCGAACTTCGAGTCAGAGACTTTGTGGGTTTCGTTAATCGAAGAGGAGTAGTCGAACATACCCATGGTTCAATTCGACCGAACCAACCCCGTAGTTCGGCCGCACCAACCCATGGTTCGACCGAACCGCTCCACGAGCTTCACACATGGGTTTTAATGAAGACGAACGGGCTCGATTTGATGATGATAGTTGATGAACGGTGGTGATGGTGGTGCGTTTCAATGGAGATAGAGCAGCCATGAATTGGGAAGAGGGGGAAATCGTGGGTCTGATTTGTCTTTTCTTTTTATTTTTATTTCTTTCTTTTCTTTTAACTTTTTCTTATTTTCTTTCCTTTATTTTTATTTTAGTTTTCTTATTTTATTTTCCTTTTTATTTTTATTTTCTTTTCCTAGTTTTATTAGCTTAGTATAAATACCCAATTTTGGGGTAATTAGGGGAATGGAATAACTATCTATTCCTCTCTCTAGTTAGTTTTAGTTTTAGGTTAGGTTAGGATTAGTCTTCTTTTCCAACAATGCGCGAACGACCGTCGCACCGCAACCCCGGGGGCTGCGAAACCCTACAACCGCCGTATAGAAATCTACTAAACCAGCCGATTCCCATAGGGCGTTCGTAGCAGGATCCCTCGTAATGATCTGGTGAAGTTGAGGGATCAAATCGCCGGCTCCAGAACCGTGGTGGTGAAGCGTGCCGTCGACTATGCCGGAGAGTGGGCGATGAGAAACATGGTTTTCACGGCAGAAAACCAACTGGTCTAGAGTCCACAGAGGTGGAACCCACCTACCTCTACTCGTAGAAGCCCGAGGCTCGGACTCTAAGGCATCGTCGTCCATACCCTCAAAAATAGTGGGAGTGTCCTCCCGAAAAGCCTGACGCCGGCCGTGGGTAGAAAGATCGCGATCCCCTCGCCTAGGCATGCTATTATAAAGATCTAAATGCTTAGCATCATTTCCTAAGACATTTTATTCAAGTTGCATTTTTATAAAAATAAAGATCTAAATACTTAGCATCATTTCCTAATTTTTTTAGTTATTTATCGAATTATACGCTAAATTTTTACCTCCAGGCTAAAAATTGGCAAAATTATGGTATTTAGTTTCTTCATGACAAACTAATACTACAGTTCTCCTAGCTGCATGGTACTATGTTCACCATGACAATATAGTACATCCGCAAAATATGAATCAACACATCATGAAATATTTTACAAGGTCTACCACCATATTTTCACCATTTCAAGTGCAAAGAAGTAACATGAACATCATTTCACAAAAAGTAGTACCCAAAAATGGTGATTTGCTCAATTCTCCATCAAATCATGCAATTTTCGTCTCAAATTTCTCACAAACACACATACATACATATACAAGTAAAATCATGGCAAGAATTTCGACATAAATCCTTAAAATAAAAAATCCCCAAATTGATTTCTAAGGGTTTTTCATGAAATTACTTATTTGAAGCAAATTCGAGACAAAAATCAAAGGAAACTTACATGTATCCTTGTAGAGAGTCGAAAATGAGGAAAGTAGCAAGAAATTAGAGCAAAATTGGTGAAAATTTGAGCTCCAAAAGCTCGAAAAACCTCGAAGATCAGTGCAGCCGTCGTGACACGGTCGAGCTACACCGCGGCTCGGTTTAAGGGTGACGTGTCACGGGGATTAATTCCCGTGTCACAGAAATTATGAGGGTCGTCGGAGCTCCGGCAGCAGCAACAGAGTGCAGGCGATGGAAGCAGTCAGCAGCAACAGTACGCAGAAGCAGGCAGACGAAGAAAACCGCCGTGTCACGGTTTCCGGTCCCGTGTCACAGTGAAGCCGGACGAGCGTCGATAATTGACTTGTATGAGTGTCTTCCATAAGGCGTGTGGATTCTGGTAGGTCTATACACAAGAGCTTTGACCATAAGCCCCCTTTTTACATAATTGACCATTTAACATATTGGGCTACGAATGTTCTTAAGGCTCTTTGGTGTTTGATGAAGTATTTTTAGGATATGTGCCATGAGTAATATATTGGAGGATATGATCATACCAAGGGTTGTCTCCTTCAATGTCATTTATTGCTACTATTGCGTTACAATACGCTGGTTCTTCTCTTCTATCAACGCATAATGGCATCATATTTAAGTGATCTGGAATGTTGATCATTGAGGCTAGCTAATTTTGCTAGCACATCGGCAAATTAATTATCATCCCTTGGGAGATATTAGAAATCAATATGTTCAAAATGCTCGATGAGTTGCTCTCGGTGTGCTTGGTATAATATCATTTTGGAGTTCTTTATTTTCTATATTTTAAGTATATGATTTATTATCAAGCTAGAAATCTCCATATACCTCTAATTTTTGCACACCTATATATGATAGTTGTTGTTTTTAGTCCAATAATGCACGCTTCACATTCCGCGGCATTATTAGTAACCTCAAAGTCTAGTTTAACAGAGATTGGAGTATGTAATCCCTCTGGACTTATGAGTAACACTCTCACACCACATCCTTTTTTATTGGATGCACCGTCGAAGTAAATTACCCATTAGTCATCTTGTCTCATGAGAATCTCTTCATCTGGAAGATGAATAGATTCTGCATGAATTGTTTGACTAGGATGTTGGGCTAGAAAATCATATATGAATTTTCCCTTTATTGACTTTTTAGGGATATATTTTAGTTTGAATTCGGCCAACATTACAAACCACTTGGATATTCTTCGTTGTATGGGGGGGCTGTTCAAACAAATACTTTATCAGATTTTGTTGCGAAATCACATCAGTAGTGTGTGGTAACATATAATTTTGTAATTTTTTAGTTGCTCACACCAATGCTAAACTTGTGTTTCCCAAGGTGCTCTATTTTGTTTCATATTGAATGGATTTTTTACTTATGCAATACATTGCACGCTCGACTTTTTCTACCTCTTGTGCTAACATGGCTCCTGTGGCTTTATATGTGATTGTGATGTATAGCCTAAGAGGTAGTTTGGGTACTGGTAGTGCTAAAAGTGGTGGACTTTTGAGATAATTTTTGATTTTCTCAAAGGCCTTTTGGCATTGATCGTCCCATTCATGTTTTTCCTCTTTTTTCAATTTTTTAAATATTGGCTCACAAGTCACAGTTAATTTGTTCATAAATTGACTTATGTACTGTAGTTTACTGAGGAACCCGGCCCCTAATTTCATTTTCTTTTTGAGGGGGAGGCTTGTCAACAATTGCCTTTATTTTAGAGGGATCGATCTCAGTATCGCATGTTCTTACTACGTATCCTAGTAACTTGCCAGAAGTTACTCCGAAAGCGCATTTTTGTGGATTCAATCGCATTTTATATTCTTTTATGCGAGTGAAGAATTTGCATACGTATTTTATATGTATCATTCTATCTTTGGAATTTACAATCATACCATCCATATACACTTCTTTTTCTTTGTAAGTCATATCATTCAAGAGAGTCGTAGCCGTTCTTTGGTACGTAGCTTCTTCATTTTTTTAGACCAAATGGCATGACTGTATAGCAATATGTTCCCCAAGGGGTGATAAAGCTTGTCTTTTCTTTGTCTTTTATTGCCATTAGAATTTGGTTGTAACCTGCGTATCGATCCATAAAGGTTAACATCGCATGTTCAGCCGTGTTATCTACCAATATGTCAATATGAGGTAGAGGAAAATCATCTTTAGGGCTAGCCTTGTTAAGGTCCCTAATGTCGACACATATCCGAACTCGACCATCCTTTTTAGGGATTGGGATGATGTACGCTACCCATTCTGGGTAATTACATACGCGAATGAAACCTGCGTCAAATTGCTTTTGTACTTCTTCTTTTATTTTCATAGAACCATCAGGTTTCATTCGTCGATGTTTTTGTTTTATTAGTTTAGAAGTAGGGTTCAAGGGAATGGTATGTTCCGCACTTTCCCTATCTACTCCACACATGTCCTTGAATGACCAAGCGAACACATCTTTGAATTCTTTGAGCGTAGATATAAGGATCGATCTCTCTTCCAGATTTCAAGTTAAGCTAATTTTGACTTCCCTATTGTTCTCATTAGTTCCTATATTGATTGTTTCAGTTTCTTCAATTATAGGGTTCTTTTGTTCTCGTTCATTCATTAATTCAACTAATTTATTTACATTATCATCTACATTAGATTGATTATTATAGCATTCAAAAGATTTAAGAGAAGGCATATACAAAGAAATAGAGCTCATATTATTGCAATCAAAAGAAAGTAAATCAAGAGAAGAATCCTTTTTGGGATATTTGTCCATAGAGATTGAAAATAAAGACTCACTAATGGCCATAAGGCCTAAATTTTCAGCTTCCTTAAAATCTAAAGTGGACTCATCGTCAGATTCTTCAAACATATTCCCTTCGCCAGTGATGATTTCTTACTTATCACCTTTATGATTAGTCGATATGAAAGAACTCCTCCATCCATGTTCGAAGGTCTCATTAGAAAGGGTGATCAATGTGGTTGGGTCAAAAACTTCATCTAGGATGGCGTTCTCTTCATCATTATCATGGTTTATTTCTAGAAGTGATTAATCGCTTATTGCTACTTTGAGAGGAGAAGCATGTATGGTCATAAGAAAACCTTGATGGTTCAACCCAATTATTTAATGAAGTGAGGATGGTATTTCACCAAGCTCATGTATCCAAGGACGTTCAAGAAGAAGATTGAATGTAGGTTTAATATCCATGACATAAAATTCAACCATCTTTTGAATTGGGCATGTGGCAATTTGTAGCTTAAAAGTTCCACACACCGATCTCCTCTAGTTTTCATAGGCCCTAATGCTTTGTGTTGTTGATTGGAAGTGTTTTTTATGGATTAAGGCCTGGATATTTTGAAGTTCGTAATGGGAATACATTTACAGCTGACCCATTGTCCACCAAAGTAAGAGGGATGTTGTATCCCTTGCACCACACGGTTAAATATAATGCATTGTTGTGGGTAGTGTCTTTTGAAGGCAAATCATCAATAGTAAAAATGATTGATTTGTCGTATTTCACGCGAGTAAGAAAGCTAACAAGATCATGAGGGGTTGTGTATATGCTTACAGACAAAGCTGTTAGAGCGTTCATAAGAGATTTCCTATGTTCTTTAGAAGTACTTAGGAGTTCCCAAATGCTAACATTTGCCTTGGATTGGCGAAGTTGTTTGACCAATGGATCTTCCACTCAAGGGGAGGTGGTATTGAATTTTGAGCTTGACCTTGTGTTTGATTTTGAGTGGTCGAAGATCCATTTGGTGGTGCTTGATAAACTCTCATAGAACGAGTTAGATGATATATCTCATTTAGGTTAGTCATAGGACTCGTGAACCAACTTTCTTCTAGAGGGTTTGAATGTGCCTCCATTTCAAGATGTTCCATGAGTTATGCTTGATGCTATTGTTCATCCAAGGAGAGATTTGATAAATCTTGTGATTTCCCCAAGAAATGATCCCATCAAGCGCTCCACTTGTCTCATTTTGTAGACAAGGTGGAGATGGGACGGTGGCGTACTTAGAGACATATAAGTCTTGAAAGTCGTCATCCAATAATCCACCCACTTCGATAGTTTCCCCTACGAGTGTTGTGGATAGAGGTTTCATTCCCTATAGGTGTGATATAGTCCAAAGGATTGAACGTATCATTTCCCATATGTTCCTCATCAATGTGAAATACCCCTAATGGGGATACATTGTTGTTGGGTTTAGGCGTGGGAATTCTCCCATCCTACTAGATCTTGTACTTTGTGATTTAAGACATAGCAACATTCAGTATCATGCCCGACACCTCAATGATAAGCACTTTATGCATTGCCATCCCATTGGGTGTATCTTTTTTCTGGTGGAGTGGGTGGCATTGGCCCTGTTGGTGAAAGTAAACCTTTTTCGATTAATTTTTCTAACAAGTCTTTGTAACTTACAAGGAATTGTGTAAATTTTTTTTCTTTTGTCCATCTTCTTTAAGGATCATTACTATGATATTGAGTTGTGCAATTGTGTTGCGTAGAAGTCGCAAATACATTAATAGAGGATGAAGTGTTATCATTCCCCTTTTGTAGTTATTCTTAGGTTGATGATAAAGAGGCTCATTTGCTTTTACTTTAGCAAGGTCATTTTCAATCCTAGTAGCCACAGAATAGACCTTTTGGAAAGTGTCTAAACCAAGGTAACATAGATGTTTGTTGTACTTTTCATCACAATTTTCAATGAATTTTTGTACTAACTCGAGTTTAGGTGGCCTTTGGGGAAGGTGGGCCGCCTTTTTTTGACATCTACCATATAAAGCAAGGAAACCTTCATCGTCACCTTGCTTAAGCATTTCAAGTTCACATAGAGTGGATTTATACTCTATTTTATTCTCATATTGGGTAATAAAAGCCGAGACTACATCTCCCCATGTTGCTTTAAATTTTTGATCTAGCCCATAGTACCACTTCCTCGTAGTTAGGTCTAGAGATAAAGGGAAAGTCAAAGCATAAATCTTAGGATCAACTCCCTTTAAAGCCGTAGTGCAAGTAAAACACATGAAATAGTTTTGTGGATTATTGGTAACCTTAAATATTGGCAAGTCCGTAGCTACAAACTTTTTTAGTAAAGTGAGTCTTGTAGGAGGAGCAAACTTTTCTGCATCAAAGTACTTGTTCCCCATTGTAGAATGAACAACAAGCTTCTCCAACGACTTCTCTATTATGGATAATTGTTCCATCTTTTGTTGCAAAGCTAAAGCTTTAGCATTTTTCTTTTCAATTTTATCGAGTTTCTTAATTCTTCTTTCCTCGGCCTCTTGAGCCTTTTCTTCTCTCAAGCGAGCAATCTCTTCTTGAAGTTGCTCTATGGATGACATTGTTGTTGGACGAACACTTGTTGTAGAGGGAAGGTGGCTTAAAAGGGGTGGATTGTTTGGTGGTAAACGTAGAATGCGAGTGCCCAGGAGACTTCATTCCCAAGCTTGAAAACCGGCCCTTAAAGAAGTATGAAAGGATAAGTAAATCAATACGCTTGTTTAGGAGAAAAAAGAAGAGGAAAGAACGCAAGATATATTCGAACGGATAACATCGCCTTTGAACAATTCTTCAATGATGATATAGTTTGAACGAGCCAATTTTTTTTTCGCAAAATAAAAAATGCTCGTAACAGAAGGTGCACACAAGTAACTAGGCTGCACGCAGATAATGAGCGCATCCTAATCTCTTACGTTGGTTGTGGTCGCGCAACTCAATGAGTTGCATGCGCCACCTACTCGTGCAACTTTTTTTTTTCTAGCAGTTTTTTTTTTTTTTGTTTTGTATTTTTAACTCATTTTTTTCGATTTTTTTTTTCATGTTACCCTTCGAATATGACTCAAAATTACAAAGAGACAACTTCGTAATTGGGAACCTAGAACAAACTAAAAAGAAAAGAAAAAAGTTATTTTAACACGTCACACATAGTCATGTAATCACATATGCATACAATAAACCAAGGGTCGCGTAATGCCATTTTAAGGTCATAAGCTTGGGAGTCCAAAGGTACCATATCTTAAGGAACGATGCACAAATGAATCACTCAACGTGTTGACTCATAATATAGCCTTCCCAGCATTTTTTTGGCGATATGGGTGGGATCGATGATTGTTATTGATTTTGGTTTAGAAGCCTAGTGTTGGAAACCCCTAGTCAATGAGCCAATCCCGAAAGGTTAAAGTGTCCTATGATTATGCATGATGCAAAGTTGCTTGTTTGGTTTTTACTTTTGTGAAAGAAGGAAAATATTATGCGTTTGAGTGTCGTTCACTAACTAGAGATTATCCAAGTTAATTCTCGCTAAAATCTATAAGCAACCTAGTGTTAGAAACCTTGAACCATAACTACGAACTAATCTTGTAACCTATAAGTCCCCAGTTGAGTCGCCACTGTAAGGAAGGTGTTCCCATAGTAGGGGATCCTTCTACTTAGATGCCCATGGCCCTTTAAAAGCCTAGGACTTTACACTTGTTATGGTGTATTAGGATTTGAATTCCTTACTGTTTGGGAGACCTTGAATTAGAAATGATACTCTCATCATGCTTTTTTGTAAGAAACAAGTAGGAGTCGCCAATTAGTTTTTGGAAAACTCATAAACCTCGTTCATGCTTTTTCCCAAGTGGAGTTCAAGGGATAATTAGCACGAATCGTAAGTTTACCCACGCCCAAATTTCTCTACATAAACCAAAAATGATTTTGGGAGCGAAGATACTAAAAAAACGTTCCTTTTAGGGAGGAATCGCTATTCTAGCCCTAGTTACGGCCTTTACTAGCTCTTCCTTTTTCACAATTTCATTACCAAACAATATATGCAACGTGATACCTAAAACTAATTTAGTTGATTTTAATTTACATACATTGATCACGTAGGAATTACATTGCAAAGTCGTTATTCTTTATTTAATTCAAGTTCATGATATAAACAAAATAAACAAGATTCGCCTTGCCTTAAGTTATCACTCAGCTCAAAAATTAATTATTCAATTCTATTCTTATTTAACGCAAGATGCTATTTAAAATAGATTAATTAGAAATCCGTTTAAAGTGATAAAACAACACTAATTAATTAATAAAAGTTATTTTAAACAATAAAATAAAGTTGATTGATCTATGTGCTCGGGAATTTACCACTTCTCTTTGCTAGATCTTCGTTTAGAACACTTATGGACTCCTTCTTGTTCGGGAACCTCCACCGTAGTTACAAATATTAAGAGGGGTGAGTGTTTAGGACAAGAGGGTTTGGTTGCACACAAGTTTCACAAGATTTCTACCAGCGTTTTAGGTTAATTTCTGTTTGTTTGAGCCTCGTATAAAGCCCCTATTTATAAAGAAAGGGTACGATTAGGGTTTAGAGAATTATGCGCGCGTAACTGAATGGGTTGCCCGCGTCTGGCCAGCGTAAGTGATTTGGTTGCGATGCTATATGCAGCGCAACAGATTTTCTTGTGCGCGGTATTATGGTAAGATACGATTTCATATTTTTATTAAATTATGAATCTTCTGCAAGCAATGAATAAATTAATCATGAATTTTATCATTAATTTTAACATTACTACCACTGCAAAGACTATGAATCAATTGCATGCTATGCTAGTTAGTGTTGAGAAACAAATCCCTAAGAAACCTAAGAAGGAAGCTCTTATGATTCAAAAGGGAAAAGGGTTCAAGAAGAAGGGAAAAAAGGCTAGTGCCAAGAGCAAGGGCAAGCAAATTGCCAAGGCTCCAGCACCTGAAAAGCATACGGCGACTCCAAAGCCCAAGGCTACAACTGAAAGTGAATGCTTTTACTGCAAGAAGAAGGGGCATTGGAAGCGAAATTGCCAGAAATACCTCCACTTCCTCAAGAACAATGGAGCATCAACCTCAGGTATTATGTTATAAACATTTTAAGTTTCACTTAGGTATGTGATACCAAGTTGCAGTGCTTAACATTGTGATGTTGCGCAGGAACTACAAACAAGTGAAGCTAGTAAGGAAATGGAGCTTGAAGGTGCACTAGAAGTATTTGAGTGGTCAAAGATAGCTTCATAGTTTTAAATTTTTATTAGTTTATCATGATTTTAGAACAATTTTCAGTTTAGATGAGACAATATTTCAGTTTTGTTAGAATACTGATTTAGTTTACTTAGCTTGGACAAGTGTTGATCCATGACTAAGGTAATAAATTTCTTTCATTTTGCTAGATATGAGTTAATTTTAATTTATGGCATTGATATAAGTAGATCACAAAAGTAAAATTTAGATGATTCAAAGTACACTTACTTATAACAAGTAAGGTTAGGTTACATTAATCATTTGCACATCCAAAGTTATGGATGGACTCTTATTCTTATATGATATGAATCACTTGAGAATTAGAGTCATGTTTGATAAGTTAGGATGACCAAGTTGTCTTTTAGTAGAAAGGGTAAAGAAGCTAAAATGACCTTATGGAAATTATACATATGATGTATATGGACCAATAAGTTCAAAATTAGCAAAGAGATTTAACTATTTCATTGATTTTACTAACGATTTAAGTAAATATATCAATAATTACTTAATGATGTAAAGTTTGGAAACATTTAAATGTTCAAAATTCAAAAATGAAATGTAAAATCAGTTTGAGATAAACAATTTAACATCACAATATCATTGTTGTGATAAATATTTAACTCAAAAGGAATGATCATCTAAAGGGAATTGTTGAATTAATTCACAATCCAGAAAAATAACAATTAAAGTGTATGTTTATGAAGAAGGAATCAAACTTGTCTTGCCATTGTTCGATCCAAGATTTAATGATTTACAAATATCGTTTTGAGGATATACATTACAACAACAATTGCAAATATACTAAACAGGAAACTTATCTAAAGCAGTAGAAAATATGTCATAAGAGTTATGATTTGGAAATGTTCCAAAAGTTATCTTTTCTAAAAAGGATTTAAGGGTTATGAAATCAATGTAAAATGTTTACAAAGATGACATAATGCACCCTAAATTAGAAAAATAGTTCTTCATGGGTTTTCTCATGGAAACTAAGAGGTATTATTCCTACAATCGTGTAGAAACAAAGTGTTTGTTGCTCGCGATAGTGTCTTTATAGAAAGAAATCTCTTCTTACAAAGCCAAGTCGGAGTAAAGTTAGATCTCAATGAGATTCAAGACAAGCAACAAATGGATATGGATAAAACTACATCAGAGACGAATGCGCATGAAATCAGCTAACTTGATAAACCATGTGTCGAAGCAAGCTAATTAAACTAGCGAGACTTCTATCGTCCTACTAGAATGAAAGGCTTTAAAGAGTTTAAGAGAATAATTCTATTGTCGCTCATACCTATCGTAGGTTACTTCGGATCAAAACAAACAGTTTGTTAGAATTCTAGCGAAAGGTGGATTCTAAAATTTTCTTAATAGAACGGTTAGAACCCATGCCCTACAAGCAAGCTTTGGATAAGTGCCTACTCAGGAAATGGCTTAAAGCCATGAAATCCAGTATGGACTCCATGTTTGTAAAGATGTGTTAGTCCATAATAGTCTTAAAAATAGGGTAAGACCTGGCCTATTAGTTGGGTAAACCTATTCGGATTATTCTAGTTACGGATATCAAAATCACCTTCATGAAATGTTCTTGATGGTGACATGTATATGATACAACCTAAGAGTTTTGAAATAAAGAAATTCCTACAAAGTTTTGCAAACTTCAGAAATTCATTTATGGATTGAAGTAAGCATTAAGGAGTTGGAACATTCATTTTTATTAGGCAATCAAACAGTTTGATTTCCTTAGTAGAACGAAAAGGGAATCTTGTAGAGACAAGAAGTTTAGTGGGAGTAATTGGTGTTTTAGTCTAGTATGTAGTTGACATATAGTTTATATGAAATGATATATCAATGCTTGAATAAGTCAAGCAGTGGTTAGAAAGATTGTTTCTGTATGAGAGACTTAGGAGATGTTGAGTACATATTGGGAATCAAAATCCACAAAGTGAATCTTGATGAATGATTGGACCTAATCAAGAGACATATATTGATGAGGTTCTTGACAAGTTCAAGATGTAAGATTATAAGATAGGATGTCTTTCCATGTCTCAAGGAACTACGCTCAGTAAAACTCAGTGCCTTCAAAAACTAATAGAGTTGAGTTGTAAAAGTAGTGTACCTTATGCTTCTGCAAAAGTATCCATTATTTGTGCCATGAAATGTACAAAGTAAGATGTTGCATATGACTTGTGCATGTGTAGCATGTTTTAAGCAAATTCTCAATAAGCATACGGAGAATTACCAAGAATAGATCTTTGAGTACTTGAGAAGCACTAAAAGGAATTTTTCTAGATATTGTGTTCAAAGGTAATTTAAGCAAGCTGTCAAAAGGTTACACGAATGCAAGTTTTCCAAACAAGCATGATGATTCTTGATGGTGATTTAAATGCATTTTTGTGTCTGGATGGAGAAGGACAGTGAGCTTGAAGAGTTCAAAGCAGAGCACTATTGCATACTGACACTAGTGAAAAATAGGTTATCCGTAACGGGCATAAAGGGTCCATCCGTAATAGGCAGCGTCCGTTACGTATGCTGCCGTTACGGATGGAAATTATTATTCGTAACGGGCGTTTCAGGTGCCCGTTACGAATAACTACTTATTCGTAATGGACGTTTCAGGTGCCCGTTACGAATAACTACTTATTCGTAACAGGCGTTTCAGGTGCCCGTTACGAATAACTACTTATTCGTAACGGACATTGTAAGTGCCCGTTACGAATAAGTAGTTTTTCATAACGGACGTTTCAGGTGCCCGTTACGAATAACTACTTATTCGTAACAGGCGTTTCAGGTGCCCGTTACGAATAACTACTTATTCGTAACGGACATTGTAAGTGCCCGTTACGAATAAGTAGTTTTTCATAACGGACGTTTCAGGTGCCCGTTACGAATAACTACTTATTCGTAAAGGACATTGTAATGTCCGTTACGAATAATCTCGAATAAGACAAAAAATTAGGGGCATTTGTAACTAGCATTTCAGGTGCTAGTTACAAATACCCCTATTCTTCTTTCCATTTACTACCCAAATTATTACATTCTAAAAGACTTATTATTCCTTGACAAACAACGATACTAATAACACCTGCATATTTGCAGTAAAATATCATGTAAATGGTAGACAAATCTTGTATTACACACTGTACTACTACTTGTTTTTTTTATACTCTCCTATATACACTTATGACTTCCTGTTAAATTCTCAGCAAATTTCATCTGACATCATTAGAACAGTTGCATCTGCATTCTCTTGTCAGCATTCTCTTCCTAACCTTGTTTTTCACCTACATCAGTTGCAGATAACATATCCCCTGCAGCTGTATTGACCGGTCTCTCGGACTCATCGATATTCCCTGAGGTCGAACCAGGAAGATTATGCATGACAGAGGAAGTTGGTGGTCAAACTAACTCACCACAACCATGAGCAGACTCCATATTAATAATGCATGACCCAGCACAAGCCTTCTGTGTACTTTCAAGACCTGAAACCAAAACAATATTAATCTAATAGTCCGGATAAACTGAAACAGTAAACAAAACACACTTGTAGAGAAAGACTTCTACATAACACCACATTAAAAATATCTGGTCACAGCCCATGTAAAGAACCAAAGAAGGCATCTTGATAAATATTTTCATCACCTTCACAAGTATATTATCTTTTATAATCTATATAAAACTCTAGTGTATACTCAATTTTAAGCTTTCAATATAACAAATTTATAAGTATAAAATATATATTTAAAAAAAAAATAACTAAATAAAATCCTTGTTCGTTCTAGCCTATATCTTTTCCCTTGTGTGAGAACTATTAGAGTACAAAAATCAATCTTGAATTGCACTTTTTTAGAAGCTATCAAGAACATATATAGCTTAGGATGCAAAACTCAGGGATATCTTAAAGCTACGGGAGATGCATAAATTTGATGAATGAATTACACAGAAAAACACAAAAGGATGATGTTGGCTTTATGCACAGCAATCACTTTCTTTCTGTTGTTCAAGTAAGCATATTCATATGCATACTTTGTAACGTGTTCAGAGCAAAACTTTGTTATCACCTAGTACAATAGAATTAGCTTTAATCTTTTAGACAACAAGATAAAGGCAATAACTATACAGAGATTTTAAAAACAGACATTAAACTCAATCTTCTAGAACGTAGAGGAAAAAAAAGCCAACTATCAGCAACACAATGGCTTTGCGTTTCAAACAGAACTTTTAGTAGCATAATGTCAATTGCAAAAGAAATGAGTTCTTATTTTTTTCCCTAACAGCCCTTACAGGACAATACAAATTACTTCGCATTGCAAAGATGAGATGGATCTGTAGACATTTAGAAGCACATCCAAAGATAGCAAGAGATAATATAAAAAGAGGCCAACAAAAACCAAATTGATATGGAGCTCTAGAAGAATAGTTTGATGTAAACCAAATTGCTTTACATAGAAATGTTACAAAGATAATAAAGAAAACAAAAGAAATTTGGTCTAATATCCCTAAATAAAAAGTAATAAAAAGAATATGATCCTTCTTCCTCCTAATAGACATATTAGCATCTATATATCCAAAGCATACCTTCAAAAATAGTCAAAAGTCAGACCATAAATCACTGATGGGCATACATATCATTTCCAAGATACCATTAGTCACTACAGAATTGTAAATTATCAATCTATGTGAAAGTAAAAATCATTATAAAACACTTATCATAAAATTATGCATAAAAGAATATTAATCTGACAAACTAACAATAATTCCATGCATAAAATTAAAATAATAATAAGAATAGTAATTAATGATTCAGTTGTGCCATGGCTATATGCTTTAGATTAATTAGTTCAATAAGGCCCATATACAGGATCTGTTACACATCATGCTTTGACAGGACACATTAAACTTCATTAACCTAATAAAATCAACATTATTTTATTCCAGTATTGAGTAAACTAAATTATGTTACTTGTTCTTGGTCAGGTCAAGCCACCATGCCTAATACATCAGAAAAAGGAAAAAAGCCAGATATTCCCAGAATTCGATTGTTATCATTTTAACAAGGCAGCCAAATCTTTTATACTGTGCATAATATAATTTATTTGTTAGAAGTCCACAAACAATTTAGCCTCAACTCATATTTTCCTCCCTCATAATTGATGTGACATACTACCACATAGGCACATACAACTTCAACCATCAATAGAAACAGAAAGATTAGATGATGATACGAAGAAGAATCATATAAAATGCAGATACACACCATTTTATATATTTCATCATTTTAATCAATCTAACAACTTATAGAAATTAGCTAGACACTAAGCCCTTGAAAATTTCTACTGGTATTTAAACCGATCAAGACTCTCACCTGTCTTAATTCAGGAGCCTTTTTACTATCATGATCCATGGCTGAACTAAGAATTAAATTAACGACAAACCCTCAAATGTAAAACAGATATTCAATGAAAAAAGGTATTTTACCTCTGATCTGCTTCATTCCAAACTATAGCCAAGATCTCCAGTCAACAGAATACACCATCAGCGATGAACTTTCGCTTCTTGCTCATTTGAATCGCCATGATTATAGTGATTTTCGAGGACAGAAAACAGAGAAGATAACCACCGAGGAGAAAGAATAGAGAAGAGAATCGAGGAGAGAGAAGAGAGAGACGGATGCAAGCTTGCAAACGAGGAGCAAAAAGAAACAAAATAAGGGTTTTTTAAAAACAAAATATCCAGCAAAATTAACACAAACCCATAAATCATCCAAATCAATTCACACATATTAGATCAAACAAACCCATAAAGAAAAAAAATCAAAATGAACCCAGAAAGAAAAATTAAAATAAAACCCCCAAAAAAGAGAAATTAGTTCACCTTCAGAGATAGAATTTTGAATCTGGGCATTTTTTGCATTCTAAATCTACCGAATCTTCGCGAGTAATTCACCAAAAGGACCCGGAACCACCATCGAAGCATCTTAAGTCGTAGAAGTTAGGGCACTATCTTATGCTTGTTCCGTTGTTCGTATATCCACATAGAGATGAAAAAAATAGAGGAGATTGTGTGAGGAGAAGAGGGAGATAGAGTGAAATGATAGAGGAGAGAGGAAAGAGGAGCATGACGGCTTGAGAAGAGTGAAAGTAAGAAACCCTAGTTATAACTATAAGTCTATAAGAACGCGCTTTTCTCATTAGTTGGGCCAAATTCAACATTTGTAACGGGCGCTATCTTGTATGTTACGAATAAATAAGTATTCGTAACAGACATTTTATTGCCTGTTACAAATACATATTTATTCGTAACGGGCAATATGGTGCCCGTTACGAATAATATGTATTTGTAACGGACTGTTATTTTATACGTTACGAATATGTTTATTGTAACGGGCATAACTTTGCCCGTTACAAATAGCCTGTTACGAATGACAATTTTTCTACTAGAGTGAATGTCAGAATATGTGTATTAAACTAATGTAAGATAGTTAAAGAGGAAGTTCAGATTAAAGTGTCATGTGACTAACAGGTCACCTTTACCAAAGAACAAAGGAGCAAGGGTCACATCACAAATCCAAACTTATAGATATGAGATATAACCTCGGATATGAAATCATTGACCAGCGGAAGGTCATGTTCTGCAAAGTTTTATTATGAGTGAGAAATCACTAAACCCCTTCCATGGACTAAGGTATGAGAGTCATAATAAAGTCTTAGGATTGAAGCAAATTATGTAATTTAAGTTGTATATGTTTTGAGAAAACATATTACATGAGAAATGCATCAATTTGCAGAATTATGTTTCAAATAGAAATTATTATTTCTCTTATTTAATTATGGTTTTGGAAATTAAATAAATTGTCCAAAATAATTATGAATTGATGGGCTCATCAGGTTGATGACCTAGTGAATTGAAACCCCACATGTGGACAAAATGAATATATTATTTAAGTTCCTAGTTCGAGATCATTAAAGTGGACATAAATGATTTCAATAAATGGACTAGCATGTAAGATTAATTGGATAGCGCAGATTCATGGGTTATAGGGGCATAGTGATGGCACAGTGATGCTCAGTCAATCACTTGGATATGCATGAATGATGCATGATCGAAGTAATGACCTACTTTGAAGTTCATAGAGCTTCCGTATATATTAGTGGATTCCTTAGATATGAGTGGAACATTGATTTCATTCAATGGATGTCAGGACTATGGTACACTCAAACGTCTAGCTGTAACTGGAGATTATAAAGGGTGTTTCCTGGTTATTTTAGAAGTTGAGTGGGAAGCTTGTTACCACAAGATTGGATAGATTCTACCTATTAAATTAGGAAATGTGTCATGGCCGCTTTATGGGGGAGAATTCAGAAAATAAGTGGTCGTGTTCAAATGCATTACACAGTATTCATTTGGTTTTGTAATTCTAACTCAGATTTCAAGAAACAATTTGTAGATTAATATGATCTCCACATGTGATGCAATCATATTATCAAATCAACACATATATTGACTTAAGGAATTTAAATATTGCACCCTTTTCTTAGACAAGTGGGAGATTGAAGGATTTATGTCTTCGTCATGTACAATTACTAGATATACAAATGGATAAAATTATGGAGATAATTAAGTCCGTACATTTGGGTCGTCGTTTTGCCATAGCTAGAGGTACTAACGATCTTTCACAACTACAAAACCCGCATATTTTAGACACTTTTGCTTAGACGCTTTGGATGTGGCATCAACGCATAATTTTTAGTTCCGCTTTTTCTCGACGCTTTTAGGTGTCGAAGGATTGTTTCGACACACAAAAGCGTCAAGAAAATCACGAGTCTAACACGTGGCTCCCTCACACCCTACTACCCGCAATTTTAAAATTTTGTGAAAAAAAGCTGGTTGTATCACTCCCAATTATTTACTAAAAAAAAAGGAAACACTCTGAAACCCAATTAAACCACCTAATATTGAAATACGACTGATAAACTTTGCTCTCTATTGCACTTTGTGTCTCTGCTCATAATCAAACCTACAACATTCATCGTTTTTTTGTGTTAAATTCTGAGTTTATTACTAATCTTCAACGAATTTAGGGGATTTTTCTTTTCACTTTCAGAAATTTTAGGTAATTATTCACAATTTGCTTCACAATTTTTGGTACCCTAATTATTCACAATTCGTTAAATTTTGTTAAATTTGGGAATTATTCTTTGCATGTGTTCGATTTACAATTGGAGTAGAACAAGAATCGATCTCTTATAGCAAGGTAAATTTTTGCCCTTAATTAGATAATTTAAATTCTTTTTTTGATCTTTTTTCCGTGAATTTTATTTTCAAATTTCTAATTTCCTTATTGCTGTTGTTTTTTTTAAAAAAATTTTTTATGGGTTTTGTGATGAATTTGATGGCGTTTTCTAGGGTTTTAGTTTGGGATTTTCGACTGTGAATATTATAGGCTTTGAATTTTTTGATTTTTGATATGAATTTTATAGGCTTTGAATTTTATGGGTTTTTAATATAAATTTTCTGGTTTTTCTATGGTGATTTGGTGGCTGATGATTACATTATGTCTTCACATGCTCTGCTCTTAGAAGAAACACTCATTCCCTTATAAATCATTAGACAACAACCCCAATACTCACGGCCTGCTACTGATGAATCAAGTCTTATTGTTGAGCCTAGAACTCTTGTTATATATTAAGACTGTATGTTCTTATAAATCATTGGACAACAAACTTGCTATATATGAAGACTGTATGCTCTTATAAATCATTGGACAACAAACTTGCTATATATGAAGACTGTATGCTCTTGTTTGATAACTCATAAATTGATCCACATTTGAACCATTATAGATTTTGGCTCCGCGCTAATTATTCTTATGAATTTGCAGTCCCAAAATCCCAAATATAATCTTTTAGAAGATATTAGTTTAAATTCAAGCTATGAGACTATAATTCGACAATTTGAAAAATTTTAGCCTAGAACTCCATTCTAATTTTGAAAATATCTAATCTGAACTAATAACTTGATGTGATAGATTTATATACCACCCAAATAATGTATATCTGAAGTTATAGCTTTTTTGGACAAAGCAAGGTTTGATGAAGGATAGATTGTCATATTTGCATCTTTCTTAGGTTATGTAGAGACTTGTTTATAATGCATTGTTATCAGATGGATGTTGCGTGTTTTTTGCTTAATTCTGTAACTCTGATGATCATTGCTCAAATTGCTCACTGATGCAGGGATCTTTCATTCAACAAACTATCTGGCAGCTTGCCTCAGAGTTTAAAATCTCTTTCAAGCCTTTCTACGTTGTAAGAAATAATTGCATATAACTTTGTGCCTGATTTTCATTGCATAAAACATCAATATATTCATAATCTTGTCTGTAGGGAATATTTCAAGCATGAATCCCCTATCTTGAACCCCACTGTGATCATACACTACAGTATGGTGGCGTCCAAAGGGAAAGAAGATAGAGCAAAAGAGTCGGCAAACCCTCAGAAATTAAAACATTAAAATACTTACTTTGATGCCTCGTACCTCTTTCTAATAACAAAATACACACGTTAGTAACTTCAAGGAAAATAATAAACAAACAATTAAATTAAATAATTGAAACAGAGATTTGGGACCAAACCCTCAAAAATTAAAACCTTTCACGTCTAGGGCTAAAAAAACTTCGAATTATGCTAGGTGTGTCTAGTGCTAATGTATGCGAAATTTTTATGTATTTGTGAAAAGGCTAGTTTAGAAAAGAGGGACAGAGAGTAATCAAGAGAATCTTGATGAGAGTTGGTGAAAATAAGAATTGATTGTTGATGAATGAAAACGGAGTTTTTACGACGTTATTTATAAAGAAAATCAGCCAAAGGAATAAAATATCAAAACAGAGTTCTGACGCGTAAAACAGGAATTAGCACCAAACGCTGAGCTTGGAGCCAGACGCCAAGGCTAGCGCGAGGCGCCAAGCGTAGTGTCAGGCGCTACAGCTGGCGTTTGGCGCTGACTAGGAATTTGACGCGTTTTCTTAAAATCAAATCGAAATTGCCGTACAGGAGGATAAAATCGTATTTTTCCTCAAAATGCTCTTTGATCTTAATTAAAACTTTGAAATTTCAACAAAAGTCAATTTATCAATGCTAATTGAATTAGGAATGAAAAGAACCTTCTAGAAGAATCTATAAGACTAAAACCATTTCTAATTGCATTATGAATGATAAATCTATATTAGGCCCTCCTCTAGATCATTGGGCCGCACATAAGGCTCAAACCGGGCCCAGTTCAGAAATTTGGCCATAACTTCCTCATTATTCATCGGAATTGGGCTTATAATATATCGTTGGAAAGGTCTTTTCAAGCTCCATCCAACTACACTATTATTGGACCCATATCATGGACCAACCAAACTGGATTAGCTTTTTCTTAAAATAAGTTTTTAAAAATAGAGAGAAGAGAAAAGAAATTAAAACTTTCCGCAACACTAAACTTTCCACACTTTCACTTCATTCGATTATGATTCGACGTGAAAGGTACTCATCACTGGGTTAGGTTTTGGGGACACAAATGGGTGTCTACAGAAGCCCCCACTTTGACTGAGTTTGGAGAAACGCAAGTTTCGAATACAAAAGTCAAAGTAGCGATAGGGACGGAGAATGATTCAGAACGTTCTGCGATCCTAAATCACTCTTGTAACGCCGATACCTGCAAACTAGCGTTAGTTAAACAGATAAGAGAGTTAAGAAACGCGTATCTTACACCGTCGAGCACACGTCTCTGAAAGTAACCGATTTGCTGCTTTACTGTTGTTTTGATGACCTCCTGCCAAGAGAATGCCATCCCGCTTGAAAACCGCTACGCTTGTAACTGCTTCCAATATTGTAGATTGCTCCGCTTGAAACGATCCTCTTCCGATTTGATAATATTCCACGTCCAAGGGAACACTATCGAAGATTGCTTCGCTTGAAACAATCCTCTTCTGCTTTGATAATATTCCACGTCCAAGGGAACACTATCGAAGATTGCTTCGCTTAAAACAATCCTCTTCAGCTATGTGACCATCCTCCATGTCTAAGGGAACATGAATGAAGACAACTTCGCTTGAAATCACCTTCAGTTGTTTGTGACAACTCTCCACAATCTATGGAGCGCCATCTTGCTGTTTCGATGATCACTCGTCTCTGAACAAAGAGCTTCTTCTTATTTTTGGATATGTTCACGCGCCTCTGAACAAAGAGCTTTTGATTGATATGTCCACGCGTCTCTGGACAATAGAGCTTGAATAATATGTCCACGCGTCTCTGAATAAAAAGCTTGATAATAGGAGGCCCACGTGTCTCTGAACAAAAGAGCTTTGAATGAAATGTTCACGCGTCTCTGAACAAAAGAGCTTGATAGGATTGTCCACGCGTCTCTGAACAAAAGAGCTTGATAATATGTCCACGCGTCTCTAAACAAAAGAGCTTTAATAATATGCCCACGCGTCTCTAGAGCAAAATAGCTTGATGATATGTCCACGCGTCTCTGGAGCAAAAGAGCTTGGAAGGATTATCCACGCGTCTCTGAACAATAGAGCTTTGAATACTTATTGCGATAATATTCCGAAGAAAAATTTCCGAAGACCAACGCTTGTCGATCTCTAAAGCTCACTTGAACTTTGCTTCCGCTATGCCAATACGTTGGCGGTTTGCTGCTTGTGAACCATTATGTTCATGATAAGCCAACGCTTAGGCGCTTTAAGCTAAGTGAGACGATCTTTCATCAGGTCGATCACTTATTGTGACTGTAATTAAACCGACTACTTAATCATGTCAAATTGCTTATAGGGGCTAACTGGCGTACCAAGGAACCCGAAATTTCTGTATGAGGTCAAAATCACCTTTCTGAGAGGCTTCGAGCTCTGTCGCTGCTGAAATATCTCTGGCGCCAAGAATTGGCTCTGTCGCCAGACGCTGTGATTTAGCGTCAGGCGCTAAAAGCTATTGCCAGACGCTAGATGTTTCCGTCTGGCGCTGGAGTAGGGTCTTCCCTATTCTGCTGCACCTGTATTTACTTTTGACTATGGAACTTTGCCAATCTCTTTAATTATTTTAAGGTTGACCTAAGGTTTAATGTCGCTTGACTCATTCACTTGACACGTCTCAAGGTATAAATTTGACTCGCTGCGATTGACTCGAGGATGACTCGACTCAAAGTTTTTGACACATGTGTTAGACTCAAATCAAGGCGATATGATGACATGAATCAACGTGTACATGACTCGTGTGTGCATTGTATTGTGTGGGACTCGAAAATGCAAAAAAGCAAAAATTTTCCGTCATTTTTGTAGAGGGTACTGATGAGTGACATTTATGTCACTCCTAAGGAGTAGTTTTAGAGTCCCTTCCGTGTTTATTTTATCTTATTTTCCCTTTCTTTCTCTTGTTTTCTCTTTAATAAAGTTTCTTGTTTATTTGGTAATTTTGGAGCGTTTTAGTTTATTTTCTTTATTTTATTAGCTTTAGTTTATTTTCGTATTTTATTTTACTTTATTTGCTTGTATAGTTTTTGTCTTTATTAGTTTTAGTTTTATTTCTCTTATTTCTATTTTACTTTTATTTATTTTAATTAGTTTGGAGTGTTTTTCACATTTTATTTGTTTGTGTTTTATTTAATTTTGTTAGTTTTAGTTTTAATTCTCTCATTTCCTATTTTAGTTTATTTAGTTTTATTTTATTTATTTCATTCCTTTTTGTCTTGATTTTCCCCTCGTGTTTTTGGTTGTAGGTGCCCCGGGTTTCAAGGCCATGTCCGTGTTTGAAGTTCAAGGTTCGAGGTGCAAACTTGAGCCAACCCCTCTTGCTTCCCCTTATCCATCACCACCTCCCTTATCCTCCACCACAACCATCCACCAATTTACAGCCACCAATTAGCTCCTCACAGCCATTCGCAACACCAGAGCAGCCCGCAATTCACACCACCGCACAGCTGCCGCAACCAATACACCACCAGCAGCGCAACAATCAATCCCGCAACACCACCAACAGCAACACAACCAACACCAACCAGAACAACCTGACCACCGCAACCCAGCCTGCTTCACCCCGCATCCCCACCACAACACAAACCATCCCCTGCTCAACCAACTACGCCGCCACATCAACCAAACCCGACTCAACCAAATGCGCAGCCACATCAACCAAACCCACACCAATACACCACCAATTTCACACCTGACCCGCAACTACTCAAACCACCAATCGACCCAAAAATCAGAAAAATTAGCAATTTAATCAAGTTCGAGCATATCGTTGGTGGTTCGGCCGAACTTCGAGTCAGAGACTTTGTGGGTTTCGTTAATCGAAGAGGAGTGGTCGAACATACCCATGGTTCGACCGAACCAACCCCGTAGTTCGGCCGCACCAACCCATGGTTCGACCGAACCGCTCCACGAGCTTCACACATGGGTTTTAATGAAGATGAACGGGCTCGATTTAATGATGATAGTTGATGAACGGTGGTGATGGTGGTGCGTTTCAATGGAGATAGAGCAGCCATGAATTGGGAAGAGGGGGAAATCGTGGGTCTGATTTGTCTTTTCTTTTTATTTTTATTTCTTTCTTTTCTTTTAACTTTTTCTTATTTTCTTTCCTTTATTTTTATTTTAGTTTTCTTATTTTATTTTCCTTTTTATTTTTATTTTCTTTTCCTAGTTTATTTTTATTTTTATTTTCTTTTCCTAGTTTATTTTATTTTCCTTTTTATTTTTATTTTCTTTTAAATACCCAATTTTGGGGTAATTAGGGGAATGGAATAACTATCTATTCCTCTCTCTAGTTAGTTTTAGTTTTAGGTTAGGTTAGGATTAGTCTTCTTTGGTAGAGAGAGAAAGTGAGGTTTTCTTCATTAATGAACTTGGATTTTGAAGAAGGAGCTTGTTCAATCCTTTGTAGACCTTCATCTTCAATTAATGAGCAATTTCTTACTCTCTCTCCTCTATTTTTATTTGTTTATTTTGATTATTATTTTAGTTGTTGGTATTGCTTGTTGATCATGTTGATTCTTGATTATTTGTTGATTAATCTTGTTATTATCATGATTAGTGAGTAATTTCCCCATTAAGGGGATGGTTGTGGTGTAGTTGGACCTTGAGCATGTTCTAGGGTTTAGAATTGATTTATTTGTGATTAAAGCCTTTATATGCTTGATATTCTTTAATCTTCTTGCAAGTGCACATTGTTGGTTGATTAAAGGTGAATCTTTGCTAACAAGAAATGGAAGTAGACTTAGTTAAGGTTCATTACTATCGATTGTTATTTAATAGTACCTCCTAGTATATGGTTCTAATGTGGAAACATAGAGGCTATGTTAGGGGAAGCCAATTGACCCCGGAAGGCGGCTAGATTGGATTGTAATTTCGATATTCGAGCATGTTTAGTTCATAATTAATTCAATTTCTATGCCTTTGTTTATGTTCAAGTGAATGTTATACCTAAACCATTTCCCTTAATGTTTTATTTCTTGTTTTAGCTTTTTTTTTTAGACTTTAGTTTATTCATCTCCTATTCCAGACTAGCTTAATTGTCGATAACATTTGGTGGTGTTTACCGTTCTCTATGGTTCAAACCCTATGCTTGCCTTGTACTCGTATTAGGTTTGTTTAGGTTGTATAAATTGTATTTGATCTAGGGATAGACAATTGACGACGCGTTTATTCCCTTGTCAAATTGGCGTCGTTGCCGGGGAACGGCTTCCATTACCGTTATGTTATCTTATTGAAACTAGTCCATTGTATATTTTTCTTTTGATTTTTTTTTTCTCTTTGTTTTGTTTGAGAAAAAAATGGCTTATATTTCTATTCCTCAATTTGATAATGAACCGTTTTGGGTGTATTTCAATAGACTTGAGGATTTCCTAGATGGTGTTCAAGGTTTAACCAAGGGTGATTATTGTGAAATCATCAATTTGGGATTAAATGAGAATTTTAGAGGAGTAGTTGATAATATGTTAAATGGTAAATTTCAAGACATGTCTTCGGATGAAGCTTGGGATTTCTATTCATGGTTAGCTAGGGATAATTATGATTGGGAGAGGGCCAATCATGAGACTTATGTTCGGGATTCTCATGCTTTTAATGTTGATGCTAATTGTCATGATTTGTCTAATATGAATTCCCATGATGTGCTTGATGCTCCCCATAGTGACCATGTAATGCATGATTTCAACTCCCCTCCCTCTATAGCTCAATGTAATGAGGTACATTCTAATGATGATGAAGTGCATGTTCTTTCTCATTTTGTATCCGATTTTTGCATGAATTCTAAAGGTGTGCCCCATAGTCCCCTAGATGATTCCAATGAGCAAGCTTTTGACTCGTCTATCCATGATGATTTGGACTCATTTGAGATTATGGCCCAAATATTTCTTGAGTTTCAAACGGTAGCCCATAACCTTATGAGTGAGTTCATTGATAAAGCTTCATTAGAAAGAGATGAGTTTGAAAGAAATTTGCCCCCATTCACTCTTGATTTCGAGAAATTTAAGGGAGATGTTGTTCAAGGTTGTGAAGAGGAGGTTGAGATTGAATCATTTGGAGTTTTTTTAGCTTGAGGGAGATGTAGAACATGAGGGTTCTTCATTTGAGGATTCCATGATTGATTTTCATTCCCTCATTAGTGATGTGAGATCTTGTGATGAGGGATTAGCTACCCCTTTTTCCCTTTCTCATACACCTTTTTCCCAAAGGTTTAACCATATCTCCTACTATCCTATGTTCCTCCCTTCTTTTCTCAAAGAACCTCTTAGGGATCCTCTTCCTTTTCATGCTTCCGAAGCCCCAAACTCTTTCATTGTTGATGAGGAAAAGAGTTATAACGCCAACCAAAAAGATTTTTGTGAGGATTTTTCTTTTTCTTCTTCTACTTTTTCTTCTTATTTTCTTGATTTTTCTTTTGATTATTTTACTTTTTCTTTTCTCCCTTCTCTCAAGCATAAAGTCTCCTTGTACTTTATGTTTGCTTGTCATATGAGCATCGCGTATGCTCTAATTCTTGATATGTTTGCCGGTGCATATGACAAGCTATTGCGTTCTTTGTCGGGTTATTTACTAGATTGGTCATGCTTGGACGTTAAGCAAGCCTTTGCGGGAAGTAACCCGTGTTTTATTGCTTTCTTTTTCTTTCTTTTGTATTTCTCATTTTTGTTTACTCTCTTGTCTATGTGTATAGGTACTCGATGCATATACTCATGTGCAAGGATTTTGGATTGAGCTCCTTGAGAAGAAGCACACCAATGATTGCTTGCATTTGGAAAAGCAACAAAGACGAGGAATTAGATGAAATTGTGGACAATGTGCTTAATTGCGGGTTTCAACACCCACCTCACATTTGGTTTACTCTTTCCTTCTTCCCTCATCTTGGATTTGCTTTCTTAATTGCATTTGGATCGAATGAATATGATTTGTTGTGTGAATGTGTTTTCTTTCTTCCCCTCCCACCCACCCTTTGTGCCTTTATTTTGAGCATTGAGGACAATGCGCCATTCTAGCTTGGGGGAGTAGCTATTCGCTAGCTTTGGGGGGTTATTTATATCTCTTGGTGGTTTCTTAATCCATAGTCTCATGATTGCTTGATTTATTTCTCTCATACATGCCAAAGTCTATTATTGAGATTGGTTTTCTATGTTTGGATGGCCATGAGTGCCTTATTGAGTTGACTTTTGGTATTTGTAGCTTTGATTGATCATGCTTTCATCTTGCACAATTGTATATACATTCTTGAGTATTGTTGGTTTTGTGAATATTTGTGTGTATAGTGTCTTTCCATGGCATTCAAGGCAAGTTTCAAAATGTTTTGTTTTAAACTTGGACATAATTGGGCTTTAGCACCTAGAATACCCTCTTTGCTAGTTGTTAGAGGTTTTCGTGCACTTGAATGTCGAGGTTGGTTCACACATATAACAATGTCAAGGTAGTAGAACTTAAGGGCTATGAGACCTTAGCTCACTTGGTTTGTGGTAAGACGGTTGTCGCTCTCTAGCTAGTTGAAGCTTTAAAGGTGATTTTTGCTACTCCACTACCGTCATTTTTGTGAGGATGTGTCTATTTTGTTCTAGCCTTCTACATTTCTTGCATGTGTGGCGTTTGGATCCTTGGCATTGCTAGCTTATATCGAGAATTTGGCTTAATCTACCCAAGATCGAGACCGAACCAACCTAGGGGAAGACGAAGGCAATTAGGATTTTTGTTTTGTGTTATTATTCTCTATTCTTTTATTTTTCTTTTGCATTTGCTCATTTAGTAACCCAAATTGAGCCATTTTCCCTTCTTTGGCATAACCACATTACAAACCAATAGACCTTTGCTTTATTTTCACCTTTATTAGTTTTTGTGAAGCATTCTTGGGACTTGATTTGTATTTTTGGTTAATGAAAGTGAGAAAAAGAATGAAAAAGAAGTGAAAAACTCAAATTTTGGTACTTGTGATTATTTTTGTCATGTCAAATGGTTTGAGTAAATGAGAAGAAAATAAAGGAAATGAAAGAAAAAGCCGCTCAAAGTTAAAAGAGGCGAGAGCAAAGAATAAAAAGAAATGAAAAAAAAATATTGAGAAAATACAAAAATATTTGTTGTTTGGTTGAAAAAGAATAAGCTTGGGGGAGGAATTGCTAGAATTTTTTATTTGAAAGTTCGTAGTTTATTGAAATTGAATTGAGGAATGATCAACCTTGCTTCACTTCTAAGTTTACCACCAATTTCCAAATTTATTTCCACACCCTTTACCCTAGCCTAAACGTTTTAACCCTTTTAAGACCATTGGACCTTAGTGGGGTTTAGTTACTACCGATGGAGGGTAATCAAGCCAAGCCTATTGAGCGAGCTATCAATGCCAAGATGTCAGGTAGCCTAAATGTTTTTCATTGATTATTTCTTCCGATTCCTTCGAGGAATCTCGAGATATCACCTTAAAAGTGGATGCAAAACTAGTGAGGATGCGGGAGTTTGGTCGGAGATAAGGAGGAGTGTAAGTCCCCCTAAGTTCTCTACCCTTTGCATGCTTTATGTGTGCATCAACCGTAGCTATTCTTTTGCTTGGCTACCTTTAATGTCTAGAAAGGATTGTATTCTTGTGCATTTAGCCCATTGTTTGTGTTTGGTTTGAAATATCAAAACTCAAGTTTTCTTGATTTCGCCTTTGCCTTGAATGTTATGTGTTGCCAAGAGTTGTGGGTTAAACCTCTTAGGAAACCCTCACGAGAGCTTACTCGTCCTCTTTGGCGACATAGGGGTTTAAAGGGCTTGATGCATACGCTAAATGCATCCGTGATTCCTACGACAGTGAGTTAGTGCACAATCTTTCTCTTTGTTTCTATTTTTTGTTTCTTTTGCTTTAAGCAATTCCATCTTTTTCTCTTTTGCCTTAGCTTTGCTCATGGACGAGCAAAGGTTTAGCTTGGGGGAATTTGATGAGTGACATTTATGTCACTCCTAAGGAGTAGTTTTAGAGTCCCTTCCGTGTTTATTTTATCTTATTTTCCCTTTCTTTCTCTTGTTTTCTCTTTAATAAAGTTTCTTGTTTATTTTGTAATTTTGGAGCGTTTTAATTTATTTTCTTTATTTTATTAGCTTTAGTTTATTTTCGTATTTTATTTTACTTTATTTGCTTGTATAGTTTTTGTCTTTATTAGTTTTAGTTTTATTTCTCTTATTTCTATTTTACTTTTATTTATTTTAATTAGTTTGGAGTGTTTTCACATTTTATTTGTTTGTGTTTTATTTAATTTTGTTAGTTTTAGTTTTAATTCTCTCATTTCCTATTTTAGTTTATTTAGTTTTATTTTATTTATTTCATTCCTTTTTGTCTTGATTTTCCCCTCGTGTTTTTGGTTGTAGGTGCCCCGGGTTTCAAGGCCATGTCCGTGTTCGAAGTTCAAGGTTCGAGGTGCAAACTTGAGCCAACCCCTCTTGCTGCCCCTTATCCATCACCACCTCCCTTATCCTCCACCACAACCATCCACCAATTTACAGCCACCAATTAGCTCCTCACAGCCATTCGCAACACCAGAGCAGCCCGCAATTCACACCACCGCACAGCTGCCGCAACAAATACACCACCAGCAGCTTAACAATCAATCCCGCCACACCACCAACAGCAACACAACAAACACCAACCAGAACAACCTGACCACCGCAACCCAGCCTGCTTTACCCCGCATCACCACCACAACACAAACCATCCCCTACTCAACCAACTGCGCAGCCACATCAACTAAACCCGACTCAACCAAATGCGCAGCCACATCAAACAAACCCACACCAATACACCACCAATTTCACACCTGACCCGCAACTACTCAAACCACCAATCGACCCAAAAATCAGAAAAATTAGCAATTTAATCAAGTTCGAGCATACCGTTGGTGGTTCGGCCGAACTTCGAGTCAGAGACTTTGTGGGTTTTGTTAATCGAAGAGGAGTGGTCGAACATAACCATGGTTCGACCGAACCAACCCCGTAGTTCGGCCGCACCAACCCATAGTTCGACCAAACCGCTCCACGAGCTTCACACATGGGTTTTAATGAAGATGAACGGGCTCGATTTGATGATGATAGTTGATGAACGGTGGTGATGGTGGTGCGTTTCAATGGAGATAGAGCAGCCATGAATTGGGAAGAGGGGGAAATCGTGGGTCTGATTTGTCTTTTCTTTTTATTTTTATTTCTTTCTTTTCTTTTAACTTTTTCTTATTTTCTTTCCTTTATTTTTATTTTAGTTTTCTTATTTTATTTTCCTTTTTATTTTTATTTTCTTTTCCTAGTTTTATTAGCTTAGTATAAATACCCAATTTTGGGGTAATTAGGGGAATGGAATAACTATCTATTCCTCTCTCTAGTTAGTTTTAGTTTTAGGTTAGGTTAGGATTAGTCTTCTTTGGTAGAGAGAGAAAGTGAGGTTTTCTTCATTAATGAACTCTGATTTTGAAGAAGGAGCTTGTTCAATCCTTTGTAGACCTTCATCTTCAATTAATGAGCAATTTCTTACTCTCTCTCCTCTATTTTTATTTGTTTATTTTGATTATTATTTTAGTTGTTGGTATTGCTTGTTGATCATGTTGATTCTTGATTATTTGTTGATTAATCTTGTTATTATCATGATTAGTGAGTAATTTCCCCATTAAGGGGATGGTTGTGGTGTAGTTGGACCTTGAGCATGTTCTAGGGTTTAGAATTGATTTATTTGTGATTAAAGCCTTTATATGCTTGATATTCTTTAATCTTCTTGCAAGTGCACATTGTTGGTTGATTAAAGGTGAATCTTTGCTAACAAGAAACGGAAGTTGACTTAGTTAAGGTTCATTACTATCGATTGTTATTTAATAGTACCTCCTAGTATATGGTTCTAATGTGGAAACATAGAGGCTATGTTAGGGGAAGCCAATTGACCCCGGAAGGCGGCTAGATTGGATTGTAATTTCGATATTCGAGCATGTTTAGTTCATAATTAATTCAATTTCTATGCCTTTGTTTATGTTCAAGTGAATGTTATACCTAAACCATTTCCCTTAATGTTTTATTTCTTGTTTTAGCTTTTTTTTTTTAGACTTTAGTTTATTCATCTCCTATTCCAGACTAGCTTAATTGTCGATAACATTTGGTGGTGTTTACCGTTCTCTGTGGTTCGACCCCTATGCTTGCCTTGTACTTGTATTAGGTTTGTTTAGGTTGTATAAATTGTATTTGATCTAGGGATAGACAATTGACGACGCGTTTATTCCCTT
The DNA here is from genome assembly GCF_948465745.1 of Chenopodium album. Classification (NCBI taxonomy): domain Eukaryota; kingdom Viridiplantae; phylum Streptophyta; class Magnoliopsida; order Caryophyllales; family Amaranthaceae; genus Chenopodium; species Chenopodium album. Next base: position 53,601,386 of record NC_137841.1, on the reverse strand, counting down.
GTCAGGTATCGACTTTCTCCCGAAAAAGAAAGACACGAAAAATAATCGAAGTGAAGGTTTTTTGAAGATGCATGTTGAATGAGCTTAATCAAATGTTGTCTCTCACAGTACAAGGATTGTAACATCTTAGACTATCCTAGTTGACTCGATAATGAAAGTATTTAGGTAATTTAGGCACGGAGGCTAAGCACTTCATAATTCGATGCAATGATGATTATGATTGATGAGTGATTTTGATATGACAATACATGCTTCAACGTTATGATAAGATTCCATGACAAAGGGTTCCTAAGGGAAGTATATTTGGTCATATATGTGTGATATGTGTGATAGTGACACTAAAGTTAGGCCGTGAGGGCTAAGTGTGTGGAAAGATATTATTATTTCAAGAAGAGTCAAATGGTGGTGACTCTTAGGCTAGGTAAGTTAATGATGTAGGGATCAAGCCCCCAAGTCTAGCTCTAAATGAATAGGGATGAGCATAGGAGATCCCTTTGATATTATCATGGTGTAAGTGTGTGAATGTGAATACGAATGCATTTTTATTACGGCCGCACCTCGATGTGAGGTTGCCTACGTATCTGTTAGGAATCAGGCCGAACGTAGCTCTACCCGAACCTCGCACAAGTGTATGTATACCTCAAAAAGGTCTTTTTAAGGGTTGTAATGTGGTTAGGCTAAAGGTTATATAAGAAGGGGATAAAAGGCTCAAGACCCTAGATAAGCCCCCAAGGTGTGCAACCTTGATTTTTAATCTTTATATTTTTATGCTTGAGTTTCTACTATCTTTTTTTGCTTTATATTTTTGTTTTAGCATTTATTTTATTTTTATAAGTGTGGGCAATCCCGATCATGTGGTCTATCACTCACTTGGTATTCATGTTTCTCAGGCACGGTACCGAGCACTCGATAAGAGACGCAATCTGAGACGTGTTCTTATCGAAGATACTTTCGTATCAAAGACATTGGAACACTTTCCCTTTTGTACACTTTTATTTATTTATTTTTTTTCTATTGCTTTCAATTTATTTTGATCTTTTGAAATCACTCAAGCTTTTTAGAATTATATAATTTGCACACCATCCCATCCCAAAGTTAGGTAGATATGGGTTGAAAAAATGAAATGTCTATCATTAGACGAGGCACAAAGTGGTTTATGAAGAAAGGATTGTAAATTAGAAAGGTGAAAGGTAATATGATGTGGCTACAAGGGGTGCCTCAAATCATTGGTATACCTCATGCTTAGTTTGACATGAATTTTATTTATTTATTTTTTAATGCAATATAATGAAATGATCATATGCAAGAGAATAAATGCTCATTTTATTTTAAAAAAAAAAAGAAAGAATCTACAAAATTAATCTAAGAGAAAAGAAAGGTGCCTATGCTAGACTTATTTGGGAAAGGGTAAATAAAGAAAAAGAAAAAAGATTTCATGAAATCTCGTCGTTGAAACTCGCCTCTTGTCTTGTGTTGTTTGCTTTATCATCACTCGCTCTTTTTGTTAACTGGAGGTATGGGAAGCTTGTTATTATCAATCAAATGTTGGATAGCCTCCTTTAGCTTCCAACAGCTCTTAGTAGCATTACCCCTACCTTGATGGTACTTGCAGCGCACATTTGGATTCCAACTAGGCAATCTCTTTTCAAGCGGGGGATCTTGAAGAGGTCTAATAGGAGTAACGAGTCCCTTGGCATGGAGTCGATCGAAAGCATCATCGTAAGTAATTCCAATAGGGGTTAAATCCTTTTTTTGTTGCTTTCTAAATCCTCGATTATCCATAGCTAAGATCTCATTAAGGTAGAAAGTACCAACACTGTTACTAGAGTTACTAATCTTGGCCTTCTTGTCGCGCGGAGGAACAGGAAGGAGATTTGAATCAATGAAGTCTTGAACACGATCCTTGAGGGCGAGACACTTTTCGGCAGTGTGACCGCGACCTCTATGGTATCGACAATAGGAATTTGGATCCTAATTGGGAAAACGTTTTTCAGGTGGAGGGTCTTGATCTTGATCGTGAAGACAGTCAAAAGCTTCATTGTAAGTCATTCCTATTGGTGTGTATTCTTCAATGGTCCGTTTTGCCCGTGGCTTAGGAGCATTGAGTTCTTCATTAAACCCTTGGCGAGAATTTTGTTCAATGACCATCACTTGATTTGCTAATCCTTCTACCATATTCAAGAGCATGGCAACGACATCTTGCAATTTTCGAACGTCCTCTTTCAGACTTGACGAGTCTTCCCTGGTATTATCTAAGAAAAGACATTCATCCTCCTCAATCATGGCCACTTCATCGAGAGAGGTTATACTAGCTGTCTCGATCATGGGCTCTCCTACAAGTGTGATAAGAAGTGATGGATCGAAGAATGTTTGATCTTCTTCGATGGCTAGAATCTCGAAAGTTTCATTGTTATCGATCAGATCTTGAATAGCTTCTTTGAGTTTCCAACACTCCTCAGTGTCGTGATCCTTTCCTTGGTGATATTTGCAGTGCTTATTAGGGTCCCACTTGGGTGGCCTGGCTTCTGGAACTGGATCTTTGATAGGCCATATGGGCATGACTAGTCCTTTGTGGTATAGCTTCTCGAAAGCTGTTTCATAACTCACACCAAGTGGAGTGAACATTCTTTTTGACCTCTGGATTCGTGACTTAGAGGCGTTCATGGCATGTACCTCATTAATGGGAGAGGAAAAAGAAGGATGGTCGTTCTTCTTTGCTCTCGCACTATTATCTTTCAGAAGGTCATCTTCAATGTCAATGCTTATATTATACACAGCTTTGAAAGTATTTAAGTTGTATTGGTACTTTAAGTGCTTTAAATACTTTCCTTGGAGATTCTTGATAAACATCCTCACAGATTCCTTTTCAGTGGGAGTTTTGACCATATTAGCAGAAGTTTCCCTCCATTTGTTGAAGAAAGAAGTGAACCCTTCGTTTTCTTTTTGTTTTTAACATCTCGAGTTGTCTATGGTATGTTTCGTCTTAGATGTTGCACTTATATCTATCTAAGAAAGCGTTTGCTATGGATTCCCAAGTGGAGGTTTTTTTCTTTCTCGAGAGAAAAGAACCATTGCTGGCAAACGGTATCAAGAATTAGTGAGAACAGAGAAGGGAAAACCTTCTTATCGATGCCCTTAATGCTCATTATAGTTTCAAAGCCTCTTAGATGAAAGTAAGGGTTATCTGTTGCTTTGAATTTAGGGATGTCAGTGGCGTTTAACTTATGCGGAAGAATTTCCTTGTCCAGCGAGACCCCTTGTGAACTCATCCCCTGAAATTTATAGTCACTAGATATCTTACTCAAACTTTCTTGCATAAGGTTCATTTGTTGTTGCTTCACAGGGTCATCAATTTTGAGGGTTAAGGCTTTTAACACCTCAGCCACGTCATTCAATTGATTCCTAAGTTCATTGACCTCTTCTTGACTTGCCATTATCTTTTTAGCCTTCCTCTTTTGACGAAATGGTTTATCAAAAAGTGAGACTTGAATAAAGAGGTTGTCCTTGATTAATCGCCCTTCTCTCCTCGACCAAGTACTGTGGAATAGGAATTTGGGGATATTCATTGTTAATTATTTTGACTCAAACTGTATTCAAATGCAATGGATGGAGGAAGTGAAGAGAAATGAGGGTGGTTATATGGAGAAAGCATGTAGATGGAGAGATGTGGAAAACTAGGAGTAGAATGTACCCCCAACTCAAATGACGGAAAAAAACCGACTCATGCATGAACCTAAGACATGGTCATGGTGACATATACTCAAAGTGCGTGCTAAGACTAGTGAGTATAGGTGACATGTTAAGACTCGTGTCATGACCATGTGGCTAGACTATGTGACTAGACACAATTAATGACTTAACGAAGTATTATTGACAGTAAAATTAACCGAATTAATTAGCAAACTGTTTAATTAGACACAAGGTGATGACTCGAGCAATGAACCGAACTGTCGCCAAAACGACAGGACAGGCGTCGCACTCTGTAGTGTAGCGCCAAACGACAGAGTTGTCGCCAGGCGCCACACTCCACAGAGTGGCGCTACAGTTCAGATTTTGGCGCCAATGCTGGAGTTTCAATCAGAGACTGTTTTCGGTGTTATTAATCAACAGGGGATGCCTAAAGTCGTACTAGGTCAATTCTTATTAAAATATTAGACTTTATTTACTCAAATTAATGAATCAATTAATTAATTAGGCAAAGTTCTTTTAAGTCATTAATTCATTTAGTCTCAGCACAAGTCAAACAAACGGTTAAGAAAACATAGTATATGCATAACAAATAATGCACAATTAGTCAAGTAGGCACAATATGATGCAATGAGTTTGCAACCTAACCATGGATCTAGTTCTCTAAAGTTCGGGATATGGGTTAGTCAATAGAGGGTCCATGGTTAATTGTCCGGATGCACCGCGCGGAAGCCTAACCGTGAAGGGTTGCCGCGAGTGGATGGGACACCGCGAGTTTAGAAAAACTCGCTTCCATGGTTTGGTGAATTCAACATTCTCGGATGTACCCTTTGTTGCTCAGATCGTTCAATCAGGTAGATGGAGCATGAATTCCTTGAGGGTTACGTTCATATGTAGAACACATATGGGTTTCAAAAAAGTGAGAAAAACTCAATCAGGAAGTAGGATCGAGCAAACAATACGAAAAACTGGTCGAAATTAGAACGCATATTTCTGGCTCGGTAATGGAAGAATTTTGCGCCAGCAATCAGTGATTGGCGCCAGGTTTTAACTGTAGCGCTTGGTGACAGAACTGTCGTCTGGCGCTACAGTTAAAATTCTGGTGCTAATACTCTGGTCGCTGACGCTAATTTCTACATGCCTCAGCAGCTTTCTGTGCTCGATAAAATTTTCCATTTTCGCACAGTGTTAATTCGGTCCTAGTTGTGAAAAATATTCCTCAAAATTCCTACGTGTAAAATCCTATGTTTTAACTCATTACGGATGGTCTTTCCAATGAGATCTTTTTTATGCACATGACAATAATGTTAATCAAAATTACGCACATGAAATACTTAGAACGTTTCGAGTCTCATCCACTCATTCTAAATCACTGCCGAAACAAATTCAGGAATTAAAATAGAAATCCTCCCTAGTGGAGTCGCCAAAAACTGTAGGGAATATTTCAATCATTAATCCCCTAGCTTGAACCCCACTGTGATCATACACTAAAGTACGGTGGCGTCCAAAGGGAAAGAAGATAGAGCAAAAGAGTCGCCAACAAGTTTTAGGAACTTGTAAACCGTTCACTGGGTGAAGGTTACACCCCTTAACGATCCAGGAGATCGTCAACTCCATAAGGTCTTGAACCAAATAGGGTTCGGGGATGAAGGTACAAATCCAACCTAAAAGAGATTGAACCTACCCTAATAATAGGCCTCTACTTTATTCTGATCGTATTCATGTGCGCTTTCTGACTAACATGCAATCAATAGGATTAACCATAAACCTGTTTATCTATGTTGGTTGAATATTAATGCACAAATAAAACTATTATTGGAGATCACTTGAATTGTAATCAAATTAACCCTAACAAGATTATTAATTATCTTATTAAGCATGATAACAAGTATAAATTCCCTTTAAACATGCATGAAAAGCGTGATCAAGTAATAACAATGAATATCATCAAGCAACATAATAAATAATCATAATAACAATAATTATAATCATGATCATGTTAATAATAAATCATAATAATAAAGCAAGATCCTAGGCATGATACTAACAAGATTAATAACAAACCCTAGCATGTCACTAACCAATAAAAATCATAGCTTTAACCCTAACATGATACTAACAATCATAAATATTAGGAAGAACATAAAAGACATCATAACAATCATATTTAATATTAAAGTTACCCTAGACATGATACTAGGAATATCATAATAACAATCTAAACATGATTTTTACATCATAACAACAATAAAAACCATTAAAATACTTACTATGATGCCTCGTACCTCTTTCTAATAACAAAATACACATGATATTAACTTCAAGGAAAATAATAAACAAACAATTAAATTAAATAATTGAAAGAGAGATTTGGGACCAAACCCTCAGAAATTAAAACCTTTCACGTCTAGGGCGAAGGCAACTTTGAATTATGCTAGGTGTGTCTAGTGCTAATGTATGCGGAATTTTTATGTATTTGTGAAAAGGCTAGTTTAGAAAAGAGGGATATAGAGTAATCAAGAGAATCTTGATGAGAGTTGGTGAAAATAAGAATTGATTGTCGATGAATGAAAACGGAGTTTATACGACGTTATTTATAAAGAAAATCAGCCAAAAGGATAAAATATCAAAACAGAGTTCTGACGCGTAAAACAGGAATTAGCGCCAAACGCTGACCTTGGCGCCAAACGCCAAGGCTAGCGCCAGGCGCTAAAGCTAGCGCGAGGCGCCAAGCGTAGCGTCAGGCGCTACAGCTGGCGTTTGGCGCTGACTAGGAATTTGACGCGTTTTCTTAAAATCAGATAGAAATTGTCGTACAGGAGGATAAATTGGTATTTTTCCTCAAAAATGCTCTTTGATCTTAATTAAAACTCTAAAAAGTCAACAAAAGTCAATTTATCAATGCTAATTGAATTAGGAATGAAAAGAACCTTCTAGAAGAATCTAGAATACTAAAACCATTCCTAATTGCCTTAGGAATGATAAATCTATATTAGGCCCTCCTCTAGATCATTGGGCCGCACATAAGGCTCAAACCGGGCCCAGTTCAGTAATTTGGCCATAACTTTCTCATTATTCATCGGAATTGGGCTTATAATATATCGTTGGAAAGGTCTTCTCAACCCCATCCAACTACACTATTATTGGACCCATATCATGGACCAACCAAACTAGATTATCTGTTTTCTTAAAATAAGTATTCAAAAATAGAGAGAACAAAAAAGAAATTAAAACTTTCCGCAACACTAAACTTTCCACACTTTCACTTCATTCGATTATGATTCGACGTGAAAGGTACTCATCATTGGGTTTGGTTTTGGGGAGAAACAAATGGGTGTCTACATTGTCTGATTTTGTTATGATTGAGTAAATGACAGTGAAAATGCAATTGTAAATCATCCTGAAAGTCTCAATTTTATACATTTTAAAATTAGTCTATATATGCAGTCCTAGTAAAATCCTAGTGTTGTCTAGCAAAGATAGATTACCAAAATGTATGTGTGTGAGTTTGTTGGATTTGAATAGCTTCATGCTTCGACTTACCTTTTTTTGTTCACTATCTACGACACTACATGTAAGGCCGTGGACAATTGTATTAAGTAATTCAAAATTGTTGAATTTTGTCTTCCTATGTGCTCTTACTCATTCCCTTGCCCAATACTCACGACCTGCTGCTGTATTAGTGCCTTGCCCAATACATGAGGACCACATGTGGCTGTTCATTACAAAATATATTGTTTGAATTAAAACAAATCAATTGTGTAATTGAATATCGTCATATAAACTTAAAATCTATGTATATCAATGGTTTAATGTTGTATATTCTATTAAAGATGGTGGTTATGAATATAATGGTGATAAACAAGGGAGTTTTGTGTCATAAAAGCTCATATATTAGTGAATTAGAGAACCTGAAATTGAAATCTTTAATGTATCACAATCCTAATGAAGGAAGTCATGTGCCAGCATAACCCAGCAAAAGACAGACATGGAAATAGGATCATTCTAGGACAGAAACTCACTCTGGATTCTATTTGTATAACTTTTTATTTGTTGTTGCATGTTTCTTTCTAATTTTCTTCTTTTACCCCTCAACAAGTTTGTAGGCTTGAATTATTTACATTATTTTTAAGTGGATAAACTTCTTGATATTATAAGTTTGATGGATGTCTATTTACTTAGTGAAAGTGATGTCCCTATTATATATTGGTTTAAGGATCCTTGTAACATGATTTTTTTTTAATGTCATTGTTTTTAATTAGCAATTAATTATATACTACTTTGTAGACATGGATACTAGTTGGATTGATTTACCAAGAGGTGATCCTGGTTATTTTAAAGGTTGCATGAACTTCTTGAAACTTGGTAAAAAGACTCTTTACCCAAATACATGGGAAACTAAATGCCCATGTAATAAGTGTAAGTTAAATGAAACGAATTCTGTAGAAGAAGTTAGAGGCCATATTTTATTTTATGGTTTTTATAAAAACTATAGAAATTGGATATTTCATTGTAAATATGAAGGAAGTAAGACCTATGATCTAAGTGATGATCAAGTAAATGCAGTAGGTCGAGATGATATGGACGAGTTACTAAGAGCAACTTTTAGAGTTAATACACGACAAACTGACAAAACTCAAGATCCACAATTTAATTAACAAAGTATTGAAGATGACAATTCATATGACATGGATGAGGGGTTTACCATTTATCGCGAGGTAGATGATGAGTATAAATCAACTTTCTCAAATGAAGAACAGGCAAAGTATAAAAATCTCATGGAAGCTTCTGAATAAGGTTTGTACGAGGGGTGTACTTTTTTTTCAAAACTTTTATTTCTATTGCATTTGTTTCACCTAAAGTGTATGTTCCATTGGTCTGCAGAGTCATTTAATAAATTACTTGAACTTCTAATTGACGCATTTCCCATTATTAAGGAGTTTCCATCGTCCTATTATGAAGGCATGAAGATAATAAATGATTTAGGGTTAGGATATGAGAAAATCCATGCATGTTCAAATGATTGCATGTTATATTGGGGCGAATTCGCAAATAAAAGTGAGTGTCATATATTCCATACATCAAGGTGGAAAAATGTGAAAGGAAAGGAGGGTGATGTAAATGAAAAAGGAAAAGAAGCATGTAAGGAAGGCGAGGCAGCTAAAGTAATGCGGTACTTTCCCCTTATCCCTAGATTAAAGAGGCTTTACATGTCATCTAAAACTGCAGAGGACATGAGATGGCACTTTAATCGTAAGGATGATAAGATTCTACGACACCCTGCTGATGGCGAGGCCTGGAAAAAATTTGATGAAAAATATACAGAGTTTGCCGCTGATCCTAGCAGTGTTAGATTAGGCCTACCGAGTGATGGTTTTAATCCATATCGTCTTATGAACACAAATTATAGTACATGGCCGGTGGTCCTCATTCCTTATAATTTACCACCATGGCTTTGCATGAAACCATCATCCTTTATTCTTTCTATATTTATTCCTGGTAAATTTGGTCCCGGTATGGATATTAATGTGTACTCGCAACCACTAATCCATGAATTGAAATTATTGTGGGAAGGTGTTGATGCTTTCGATTCTTATAGTGGAAGCAACTTCAAACTGCGAGCAGCCCTACACTCTAATATTAATTTCTTTCCGGCTTATGCTATGCTATTAGGTTTGAATACGAAAGGCTACAAAGCTTGTCCTTCTTGCACTCATTCTACTTATTCAGATAGATTTAGTGGCAAAATTATCTACCCTAGGTATCGAAAATGGTTGCCTATTGATCAACCATATCGTTCACAAGCTAATTTGTTTGATGGGAAAGAAGAATATGGTATTGCTCCGATTTGTACTAGCGGGACCGAAGTTTTGAAGCAACAAGAAGGGGTAAAGTATGTTTATGGGAAGACAAAAAAAGTTCCTAAAAAAAGGGAAAAAAGTTGCCAATGAACTTGATGATGATTCCGATCCCGATGGTGATGATGTTCTTTAGAAAAAGAAAAGTACATTTTTTAAATTAGAGTATTGGGAGCATAATCCTCTTAGACATAATATAGATGTTATGCACATTGAAAAGAATGTGTCCGATATTTTATTAGGAACTCTTTTAGATATGGATAATAGGAGGGATGATGAGAGTGGCAGAGAAGCCCTAAAGAATTTGAATATAAAACCTCATCTATAGATCAACCCTCAAGGTTACATCCCGCCGGCTGCATACACCATGTCTAACGAGGAGAAAGAACGATTTTTGAAAGTCTTGAAAATAATGAAAGTTCCTGATGGATATGGATCTAATTTGCAAAGATGTGTGAATATAAAGCAACGGAAACTTATTAATATGAAAAGTCACGACCATCATATTCTCATGCAACATACCCTCCCGGTTGCTTTAAGGGCGTCGAATACTACAAGAGTTATTGACTTGCTTGAGGAGTTGTCTGACTTTTTTAAAAAGATATGTTCAACTGCTATAGATACAAGATAATTAGATACCATTCAATCAAAGCTCATGTTGACTATTTGTAAGTTTGAAAAAGAATTTTTACTAACAGTTTTTACAATCATGGTTCATCTACTAATTCATTTAGTGGAAGAGGTCAGACTAGCCGGACCGGTTCATTATAGATGGATATATCCTGTTGAAAGGTACTTATTATTATTACTATTACTATTATTATTATTATTATTATTATTATTATTATTATTATTATTATTATTATTATTATTATTATTATTATTATTATTATTATTATTTTAATATAATAATTTTTCCTATTCTTTCACATTCACATACAAAATCATTACTATAATTCAAGGTACTTGGCCTTTTTGAAATCTCATGTAAGCAATAAAGCGCAACCGAAAGGATCTATAGCGGAAGGTTACCTTTTGTTGGAGACAATTGCATTTTATTCGAGATATTTAGAAAGTGTTGAGACTATGTTCAATAGACCTAGAAGGAATGAGGATGGTGTATCAAACATTGACAACTATTTGTATAACTCTAGTGGTCGTGTTGTTGGAAAGAAAGAAAATGTCCGTTTGGATGATAGAAGTTTAAACCAAGCTCATCGCTATGTTTTACTTCATTATGATGAACTATCCCCGGTGCTCAAGTAAGTAGCATTATGTGTTTAGTTAAGGCGTCCAATATATACTTGTTACTAACATAAAATTTACAATCTCAATAGTGAGTTCCTAAAAATAAAGAGGCAAGAGAATGACGTTGGAGGAAGTCAAGCTGATGAATCTATTAAAAATCAGTAGATAATTGCTGAAAGGCGAGGTCGGACACAACAATCTTCTTCCTAAAGCGCTTGTTGGACAATTTTCTCAGATTGTAGGTGCAGTTCATCAAGGGAATGCATCTCCAGGTCTTCTAAACAAAGCATCTGAATTCTTAGGAAAGGCAAAACATCAGGTAACAAAGTCACATTTCTCTTTATAACTGAAATCAGAGCTGAAATCCAGAACTTGGATACCTAGTAGAATTGCTTCTTTTCACCATGGATGTTACCTAGGCTCTTAAGAGCCCTGTATAACTTCCAGTTGTATGCCTAAACAAGGTTTGTTAGGTCTAGGGAGATGTGACTTCATTATATAGTTTCTGGTATCAAATTATTTTGCTATCTGAATTTTCATCTTGCTTCCCTAGCTAGAGGAGCTGGTGTATTGCTGATAACTTGAATTTTGGTAATGACTTCTCTAGTTCTAGTAAAGGAAAAACATCTAGCATGGGAGACATAATGCACTTTTCTTATTACAAAGCTTCTGAAAACTTCCTAACTACATCTATTATGTTGTGTACTGTGATATGATTTTCCATTCAAACACTACTAATTCTATTGTTCTTGCATAATTTTTGTGTTGTTACATTAACCTTAATAAAGTTACAAATTGTGTGAAAACTAGCGAAGTTATAACCCTAAAAATAATATAGGTTCTGAAATTATGACATTACTATGCTAAGGTACATATAATTGAGGGTGAGGCCTCTAAATTGTTTAATTACCGTAGCAGGACCACTAATTAGTAAAATGATGATGTACTAATTACATATAATTGAGCCTATATTGTGTAATGAACTAATTTATACTTTATATATATATATATATATATATTTTTTTTTTGAAGATTGGAAAAGGCAATGTAGGTGCAACAAGAGAATAGGCCGGGACACTTGAGCATCAACAAGCAACTACATCGTCTATAAGGCCATCATCTATCTATTTTGGTTTTTAGTCTTATATTAGTGATGTATTTATTTAGGGATAAGCTATTATAATATGCGATTTTTTTTTTAATAACTGTGTTGGTACTTTCATTTATAAATTTGGTACCTAACTACGTACTCTTATTATTGTTGATTAATTATTGTTTTTTTTTTATTCTAGTTATATAGAATATTTGTTTATTTTTATTTTAATTTTATTAATTAAATTTAATTTATGATAAATTTAAATTACTATAATGTATGTATGATGGTAATAATTTAATTAATAAAAGGAAAAAAAAGCTTAAAAAAAATTCTAGACGCTTTTTAATGTCTACATATTTGCACATTTTCAAATTTCAAAGTTTTTCCCGTCATACCATATGATGACACGAATAAATGCAAGACAACAAAAAGCGTCCCTAAATTTGAGGATGTTGACATGTAAAAGCGTTGCTAAAAAACTACACAAAGTTGGGAAAATGCGCGAAATTAGTATTTTCCGACACTTCATATATTAGTTAAGACACAGAAAAGCGTCGAAATTCTCGACGCTTTTTTTTTTAAAAAAAAATTCTCGACTCACAGATTCTCAACGCTTTTTAGCAGCATCGAGAATTTTTTTTTCGACGTTTAGCCTCAAAAAAAGACCTAAAAAGCGTCCAAAAAACACGTTTTTTGTAGTAGTGTTTGGACTAGTAAAATAGCCCAAAGCCCAATTGGACGGATCCTATAAGGTCACACAAAAGAGCTAGATCGAGCATTAGAGGACGAGGCCCATCATGGGCCTCATCACTCTAGGTGGCCGGTCATATGGACGACTAGAATGGGTTTTGGGCTTCGTGCCCTAGTCTAATTATAATGAGATTATAAATAAACTAGGTGCCTAGGTTTGCATGTATGCAGTTTTACCAATCTATTTATCAAACTCGAATTAGAAAACACGAAACCCAACTCCTCTCAAAGTTCTCTCTCTCACAAGCCTCTCTCCTCCTCCTCGGCGCCGGTGGTGTCTCGTGGTGGTGGTGGTTCGTGTGGTGGTCGGTTGTCCGTAAAGGTGGTGATCATGGTTTTCCTCAATCACTCGACCAATGTAGTATTGGTGGACGGCTTATTTGAATCTCGTTGATAAAGTAGAGGAGCAACGCTTGGGGCTCTATTCTCTCCCTAATTTGCTTGTCAAATAGCTTCGTGGAATTCACGCATCAAAGGTATGATTATGTGTCTTGTGTACTATGCCTTTAATTCTTGGTTTAGGTGCTTTATGAATATGATTCATGTTATTTCCGCTGCGTAGTACCTATAAAAACCTACAATTTTATGGTGTTTTTTTGCTTTTCATGGCTATTTTATTGTTCACGTATCTAGTGAAGTACGAAAATTGGTATGGTGATAAGTCATTAGTCTCGATATTATGACACAATTGGAATTCCAGCAACATAATAATAATTTTGAAATGGTTTTATGCAAATATCTTGTACTTTTAAGGATTTTGTGTTAAGTTTCGGGACAAAACTTCTTTTAAGAGTGGTATATTGTAATCCCCTGTATTTTTAAATATATTATAAATGAAATTATATTTTATTTATAATATTTATTGGTATTTTTCGGGATTTAATTTCAAAAGTTTTAAATTATTTTTGGGTTGATAAACTTTTTATGAACTTTTCTTCTATAATTTATGTCCAACAAACAAAGCCTACCCCACTTTACTTACTTAGTTGGCCCATTATTTTTAATGAGGCTCAATACTGCTACTTACCCTACAACTCTCTCTCCTACAAATACCCCGTACATTCCCAAAAATTTTCCTACACAAAAGGTCAGTCTTATTTTCATTCTCCATATTTTATTTATTTATTTTTCCTTTATTTTTCCTTTTCCGTTTCTTTTTTTTTCTTTCTTTTCCTTTTCTCCTTCCAACGTGAAATACCATGGCAACCCAACACTAGCTGCTACTGTCGCCTGCTGCCCTCACCACCGCCGGTCGCCGGACGCTGACCTAGACCACCGGCGACCCACCAGCGGCCCAGCCGTGGCCCACTCCCCTTTTCTCCTCTTTTGTTTTATTTTAATTTTTTTTGCTTAAAATAAATTTAATTGTTTCGGGTTTTATTTTATTGTTTGAAATTAGTTTATTTAGTATCAAAACTATTTTTTGATGTTTTAAACTAATAATTTCATATTATATTTATGTGATAAGTTTTCATATTTTATGAATTATAAACCTAGGGTTTCAATTCCTTTAAACTGGGATTTTAGTGTTCTAATGAGCAATTAAATTGGGGCTTTTGTTCCTATTGGATTTCTATTGTTTAATTAAGCATAAAAACATGTTTTAAAGGAAGTTTTAAGGTGTTTAATCAAATTATATTGCTGGAAATTAGTTTAGGTTTTAATTTGTTATTATTGGTTGTTTTCTAGGAGGTGATTATTCCCTATGAGACTTTTACTTGATTAAAAGTGGCACAAAGGATTGTTTATACGAGGTACGTACATGTCTACTTCGTTGTAAGTATTATCATGTTTATGTACCAAAAGGAAAGAACTTAGCTTCATGTTTAGAAAACACTTCGATGGAAATTGTTTGATTATACATTTAATTAATTCATGTGCTTATGTTATGAAACATGTTTTGGTGAATTGATTATGTTTGTATGAAATTATGGATGCAAGCAAGTTGAATTATATTGGATTAATCGTTTGAATGGAATGTTGATACAAGCATGTTTTTATTGAATTGGTTTATTAACCATATTTTTATTATTGAAGGATTGGAATTTAATTGTTTAAGTGGAATGAATTTATTAATTATTCCACAAGGTTATTATTATTTTATTTATTACTCAAGCATGACTTGTTAGTATGCTGAGTAAAAGTGGATTAATCTGAAATGGCAAGGTAGGTTGACTATGTTCAATAAATTTGGATAATTTGGAAGTTTAATGGAATTAAAGGTCAATTTGTAACGTGATCACCATTGTCCTAAATAAGATTAAAAGTAAATTGATGTATGACTGTTATGTATGGTCTACTTGACTGAGTCGACTATTAATTAAAAATGTAATAACGTAAAGTGAAACATGGATGAGCAATAAAACTCTGGAAAGTGTGCACTTCTAGAGTGTTGGCAGTTATGGGTTGGGGTACATGGTGGTAGCCCGTGGCTTTCCGAGGCTTGTTTGATCAACATGTTCTCTTCACTTTTTGTGGTTACATTTTTAATTTATAATGAAAGTTAGATGGGATCTAGACTAATTTTGTGAGAATGGAGTCGCGTCCATTCTTGCATTGCGCTAAACTTTTATTTTAAATGGTCATTTGGGACCAAAATGATTTGGTGGGTTGGACAACCTCGTTTATTGCTTAATCCAAATTAAATTAATCAAACTAAATATAAAGAGTCAAGTTTTTGGAATTGGTTAGTAAGTATGTTGAGTCAATTGAATTGTATAAGTGTGGAGTCTTGATTAATGAATTCGTGCAGTAGATTTATTTACTTTAATTAATTAAGCATTCTAGGTTTTGTACGTTGTAGCTTGTATGTACTCAGCTTTGCTGATTGTGTGCTTTTGTGTATGTTACTTTTGGTCATGGCCTTCGCCTTTTAATGACCTTGTGATGATCCAATTATTACACTTGTAATATTGAGGAGCAATATTGCACAAGTTAGCTTGATGGTGTGAAGTTCGAGTATTTGACAAGCTCATTGTCAAGGGACTGGTGTGATTGAGAGTATTCGTTCTTTGTGTTGAACTTATTTATGTTTTACTATTTTTATGTTTTGGAATTTTGAGTATTGATTTGGTTTTAATAAGAGCCTTTATGGTTCTAATTTGTAAGGTTTGACTTATTGATTTTCTAAATTATATTAATTTAATAATTAAGTTGGATTTCCGCTGCGATACTTTGATAAAGCCTTAACGTTTTAACACGTAGCGGTAACATACCAATGGTTCTCCTCTATTTCATCTAGACGGTTCTTTTAAATTCTAATAGTATTAGGATTGATAATTATATTTTAAAGAGTTTTATTTAGAATAAAATAATTGATTTATCACAAGCCTTATTTTAATCTAATCAACGCGCAATTAGCTGCTTAATCATATTAAGAAGAGGATTACGCGTACAAAGCGCGTTTTATTTTTTACTTAGCACGAGACGACAAGTCTGTCACCTGGTGTTAAGCTTGTCGTCAGGCGCTAACTCCTGTCATTAGCAACAGGAGGTATTTTATTCCGGATAAGACTTGATTTCTTTTCGGACTATTTTTCTAGAATAAGGGTTCGTATCTCCCCGTTTTCATTCATTATCAACCATGATCTCTCTCTATTCACTCTCTAAAAGCTAGAAGCTTTCTATCTCTCTATTCTATTTCTTGCCTCTCACAAAATTACATATACATTAGTTCTAAACACACCTAGCCAAGTTCGAAGTTGCCTTCGCCCTAGACGTGAAAGGTTTATAATTTCTGAGGGTTATGTCCTAAATCTATATCTCTATGATTTAATTTAATTGTTTATTATTTTCCATGAAGTTACTAACGCGTGTATTTTGTTATTAGAAAGATATACGATGCATCCAAGTAAGTAATTTAATTATTTTTTTGATATAGAAATCATGATTTGATTATTTTAATTCATGGTATCATGTTATGATGTTTTATTGCTTCTATTTCTTTCCTTCGATCATGTTAGTATCATGTTAGGGATAAAGGTTTGATCTTTATTGTTTAGTGACATGCTAGGATTTGTTATTAATCTTGTCAGTATCATGCCTAGGATCTTGCTAATATTATCATGCTTTATTGAATATTATTATGATGATGATTATTATGTTGTTTGATATATTATTATAGTTATTGCTTGATCACGCCTTTTATGCATTCTTAAAGGGAATTTGTACTTGTAATCATGTTTAATAAGATAATTAATAATCTTGTTTAGGTTAATGTGATTATAATTCAAGTAATCGCCAATAATAGATTTGTTTGTGCATTAATATTCTACTAACATAGATTAAGGGCTTGTTCTCTTATGTTTAAATTCAATTCAGTTCAGTTTAGTTCAGCTCAGTTCAGTTCAGTTCAGCTCAACTCCTAATTTCCTTCTCTTATAAAATATTCATTTTAGTTCAGTTCAGTTCAGTTTAGCTCAGCTTAGTTCAGTTCAGTTCAGTTCATCTGATTTCAGTCAATGAGAAAAGGCCCTAAATAGGTTTAGGGTTAACCTATTGATTGTATGTTAGTTAGAAAGCGCACATGAATATGAGAAGAATAAATTTGGGGCCTATTATTAGGGTAGGTTCAATCTCTTTTAGTTGGATTTGTACCTTCATCCCCGAATATCCAGTCATGGTTCCAGACCACTATGGAGTTAGCGATCTCATGGATCGTAAAGGGTGTGTAACCATCATCTGATGAACGGTTTACAGGTTCCTAAAATTTGTTGGCGACGCTTTTACTCTAGCTTCTTTCCCTTTAGACACCACCATGCTTAAATGTATGATCACAGTGGGGCTCAAGTGTGGGATGCTTGAAATATTTCCGACAGTTTTTTGGCAACTCCACTGGGGAGGATTTCTATTTTAATTCCTAAAATTTATTTTGGCAATAATTTAGAATGAGTGAATGAGACTCGAAAAGTTTTATGTATTTCATGTGCATAATTTTGATTAACATTATTGGCATAACCATAAAAAAGGTCCGCATTGGAAAGACCATCCGTAATGCCTAAAAAACATAGGATTTTTACAATAGGAAATTAGGGAAATAACTTTCACAACTAAAATTGAAATAACACTGCAAAAAACTGGAAAATTCAAGAACAGAAAGCTGCTGAGGCATGTAGGAACTAGCGCTAAGAAAACAGCGCCATCGCTAAGCGATGGCTCTATCACCTGGCGACAATTCTATAGTA
Organism: Chenopodium album; assembly: GCF_948465745.1. Classification (NCBI taxonomy): domain Eukaryota; kingdom Viridiplantae; phylum Streptophyta; class Magnoliopsida; order Caryophyllales; family Amaranthaceae; genus Chenopodium; species Chenopodium album. Next base: position 53,583,564 of record NC_137841.1, on the reverse strand, counting down.
TGGCGACAGACACTATTGTCTCGCGCCGAATTCTTCCATTACCGAGCCAGAAATCTACCTTCTTGTTTTGACTAGTTTTTAGTACTGTTTGCTCGGTTTTACTTCCTAATTAAGTTTTTTCCTTTTTTTTTTTTAAACCATATGTGATCTACATGTGGCCATAACCCTATGGAAATTCACGCTCCATATACCCAATTGAACGCTCCTGGCAACGAAGGGTACATTCGAGTTTGTTGAATTCACCAAACCGTGGAAACGAGTTTAACTCGCGGGGTCCTATCCACTCTCGCCAACCCTTCCAAAGTTAAGGATTCCGCGCGGTGCATCCGGACTCATAACCATGGACTCTCTTTGACTAACCCATATCCTGAACTTTAAAGTAATAGAGCCATGGTTAGGTTGCAAACTCATTACATCATATTGTGACTAATTGACTACTTTTGCATTATTTGCTTGTGCATAACCTATATGTGTTTTCACAAACCATTTGTTTGACTTTTGAATGAGTCTAAATAAACTAATCATTGACTAAAGGACTTTTCTTAATTAAATAATTAATATGAATTATTAAAGTCTAAATAAATTGATTGAACTTGACTTAGTATGACTTTAGGCTTGTCCCTTTAGAGTAAAATAATAGAAACAATCCCAGACCAATGCTCCAACAATGGGGCAAAAGTTTGGGTTGTAGCGCCATGCGCTATTGATTAGCACCAGGCGACAATGTTGTCGTCTGGCACTGGTCTTTGGCGTTTGGCGTCAGTCATGTTGCTCCGGTGACAGTCCATGATTTTGCTAGGGTCTTCACGAAGAATTTAATTAATCAGTTTGATTAATTGGTTTAATAAGTTTATTAATGACAATAGTCATGTTTAGTCTATAATTAAGCCAAATCACATAGTCTAGTCCCATGTTCATGATACAAGTCAAATATGTCATCTACACTCACTAGTTCTAGCACACACTTTGTGAATATGTCACCATGACCATGTCTTAGGTTCATGCAAGAGTCGATTTTTTCGTCATTTGAGTTAGGGGTACCTCCTATTCCTAATTCTTTCATATCTCTCCATCTACATCATCTTTCCATTCTCTACTTGCTTTCTCCATATCACAATATTCATTCTTCCTACCTCCTTCCATTTATTGCATATTGAATAGAGTTTGAGTCAAATAATTAATAAAAAGTATCCATAACTTCCCTTTTCACAACACTTTGTCAAGGAGATAAGGGCGTTTAATAAAGGGTAACACTTTTTTCCAAGTACTACTTTTCAATAAACTGATTCGACAAAAGAGAAAAGCTAAGAAGATAATGGTGTCTCTAGAAGAAGTTAACGAACTTAGGAAGGACGTGGCCAACATAACTGAACTGATGAAGGCTATGGCCCTTCAAATTAATGTCCCTGTGAAGCAACAACAAATGGAGCTCATGCAAGAAAGCTTTAGAAAACTCTCCAATGACTACAGATTCCAGGGCATTAGCTCACAAGGGGTCTAAAGGATAAGGAGCTTCTTCCGCATAAGTTTAATGCCAAAGACATCCCTAGATTCAAGGCAACAGACAATCCTTATTTCCATTTAAGGGATTTTGAAACTATATTGAACATTAAGGGGATTAATATATATGAATATTTTTCACTCTTTGTTCTCACTATCTCTAGAAACCGCTTGTCAACATTGGTTCTTTTCCCTTGATAAAGAAAAGAACTCTACTTGGGATGGAATAATAAACTCTCATTGATAGATATAAGTGCTACAATCAAGTTGAAACATACCATATATAACTTGAGGTTCTACAACAAAAGGAAATAGAAGGGTTCACCTCTTTCTTCAACAAGTGGAAGGAAACTTCCGCTAATATGATTGAAGTCGTTACTGAAAAGGATTCCGTAAGCATGTTTATCAAGAACCTTCAAGAAAAGTATTCGAAACATTTGAAATATCAACATAATTTGAATACTTTCAAGGCACGAAATGAATTTTATATGTGGCCCAGTGATCTAGAGGAGTGCCTATTAATTATTATTCCTAAAGTTATTAGGATTAACTTTAATCTTCTAGGATAATCTAGAAGGTTCTTCTAAATTCTAATAGTATTAGGATATATGATTATATTTTATAGAGTTTTATTTGGAATAAAATAAGTGATTTATCACAAGCCTGATTATAATCTGATCAACGCGGAATTAGCTGCTTAATCAGATTAAGAAGATCGAGGATTCCGTGTACAAAGCGCATTTAATTTCTAACTTAGCGCGAGAAGACAAGTCTGTTGCCTGGCGCTAAGCTTGTCGCCTAGCGCTAACTCCTGTTGTTGGCGACAGGAGGTATTTTATTCCAAATAGGACTTGATTTGTTTTCGGACTATTTTTCTTAAATAGGGGTCGTATCTCCTCGTTTTCATTCATTCACCACCATCATCTCTCTCTATTCTCTCTCTAAAAGCTATAAGATTTCTCTCTCTCTATTCTTTTTCTTCCCTCTCAGAAAATTCCACATACATTATTTCTAGACACATCTAGCCAAGTTCGAAGTTACTTTCCCCCTAGACGTGAAAAGTTTATAATTTCTTAGGGTTTTGTCCCAAATCTCTATCTTTATTATTTAATTTAATTGTTTATTATTTTTCTTGAAGCTATTAACGCGTGTATTTTGTTATTATAAAGAGATACGAGGCATCCAATTAAGTAATTTAATTATTATATTGTTATAGAAATCATGATTTGATTATTTTAATTCCTAGTATCATGTTAGGATGTTTTATTGCTTCCTAGTATCATGTTTAGGTTAATAACTAAAATTTCTAATATCATGTATGTTTCTATGATGCTTCTATTTCTTTCCTTCTATCATGCTAGTATCATGTTAGGGATAAAGCTTTCATCTTTATTGTTTAGTGACATGCTAGGCTTTGTTATTAATCTTGTTAATATTATGCCTAGGATCTTGCTAATATTATCATGCTTTACAGAATATTATTATGATGGTGATTATTATGTTGCTTGATATATTATTATTGGTATTGCTTGATCACACGTTTTATGCATGCTTAAAGAGAATTTGTAATTGTAATCATGCTAAATAATAGATTTGTTTGTGCATTAATATTCAACCAACATAGATTAAACAGGTTTATGGTTAGCCTAGTGATTGTTTATTAGTCATAAAGCGCACATGAATATGAGAAGAATAAAGTAGAGGCCTATTTTTAGAGCAGGTTCAATCTCTTTTAGGTTGGATTTGTACCTTCATCCTCGAATATCCAGTCATGGTTCCAGACCACTATGGAAATAGCGATCTCATGGATCGTGAAGGGGTGTAACCTTCATCCTATGAACGATTTACAAGCTCCAAAAACTTGTTGGCGACTCTTTTACTCTAGCTTCCTTCCCTTTGGACGCCACCATGCTTAATTGTATGATCACAGTGGGGCTCATGTGTGGGATAATTTAAATATTCCTTACAATCGTCGAGACGGAAATGTCACTCTAAAGGTTACTTAAAACTAAAGGGAATAAATAAATAACAGAAATAAATAAAATATATTGATCAAAGAAAACTTTGAACGAGGTTGAACAACTCAAACTGACTATCCCAGGAAAAGAGAAATTTAAAAGATAACAAATGAAATTCAATAAAAATTTCCAAGAACAAACTTACACTCTGCTCTCAACCCTGACTCAATAGGAACTATTTTTCGCCTGCAAATAACATTTAGGCTCCACAATCAGTGGGGAGTAACTACCAGTTCTCCATTACATGTAGAAACACAAAGCTAAGTAAAGAAAAGCTTAGACACAAGCATATAACATAACAACCAGAAGGAACGTTAACCCACCCAAGAATAACATAATGAACTTAAAGTATAAATAAAACATTGAAACATGACTACAATACTTACATAGGGAAAAATAAGTCGTTAATCTTCCCTAGAGCCAATTAAATTTATAAACACTTAACAAACCTAAATACGAGTATAGAGGTAAGTCAAGGGTCGGATCCAAAGGAACGGTAATGTTCAAGCACTGTCAATTATGCGATTAAGCTAGGTCGAAATAGAAGGTAAGAGGTAACACTAACAACTAACAAAACAAACAACCAAACTAATGAAATACAATGAATGGGGATCAACAAGTAATCATGACAATTGCAACAACTTGAGAAGAGCATGACAATCAAAGGTTGTGAAGACTAATGATAAGTGTTATCAATTGGAATTAAAGAGCTATCTCCTATTTGTTAAGCTAGGGTTCACTATGAATAACTGTAGACACCCAAATGTGTCTCCCCAAAACCAAACCTAGTGATGAATACCTTTCATGTCATTTGATTATCGAACAAAGCAAAAGTGTGAAAAGTATAGTGATGAGGATGTTTTTATTAAAATATCTCTTCTTTCTGTTTTTGAAAATATTTCTTTTCATACCCTATTTATGAAAAACATGCATTCTAGTTTAGTTTGGTCCAAGATATGGGTCCAATAATAGTATAGTTGGATGGGGCTTGAAAAAACCTTTAAAACGATATATTATAGGAAAAAATAGAAATAATAATCCCAACTTTGTCTAATTTATGCAAAATAATCTCAACTTTCGTTAATACTGGAATAATCCGAAGTTTGGGGGGTCTTCTTTTTCTTCAATCCCAATTACCGGTTACCAGTTGAAAAGGTTATTTTATTTATTTATATATATAGACAAAAAAAAAACCAGATTCCCAGCCCCGTTGCTCACCGAATCTCCAGCCACCACAATCCCACAACCCTCCTCCCGCCGTCCACAACCCACAACCCTCCTCCCGCCGTCCAACCGCACTAATCCCGGTAAACCCCAGTCGTCCTTCCCCCTTGAACCACCACCCTCAAACTTCCCCGCAAACCCACGAATCTCCTTTACCGTCAACCTGCTCCAGCCACCACCACCACTTGAAACCTCCACAAAACCACCTCGCGAAAACCCTCAAACCACTCGAAAACCCTTAAAACCTCCTCCCTTAGTTCCAAAAACCCCCAAAAACTCCTCCCCCGCCATTGAAAACCCTAACCACAAGGGTTTCGAGGTGGAGGAGGAGTTTTTGGGGTTTTTTGAGAGTGGGAAAGGGGTTTTTTGTGGTGGACTGGTGCTTGCGTGGAGGGGTTAGAGGGTATTTCGGGGAAGGGGAAAAATGGGCGGTCGACGTGGGAAGATTGGCGGTCGGCGATTGGCGGCAGACTCGGCAGTGATGGTGGTCTGGTGGGGGTTAAGGTGGGACGGTGTAGAGGGGAGGTTGGTTGTGTTTCTGATTTTTTTGTTTTTATTTTTGTTTTTGTTTTAGTTTTTTTTTTAATTTTTAGACCAATCAGGACTTGACACGTGTCAAGTGACCTGATATAACAGGTCATTGACTTTTGTTGACCGGTTAGGGATTAAAGAAAAATAAGACCCCCCAAAGTTCGGATTATTCCATTATTAACGAAAGTTGGGATTATTCTGCATAAATTAGACAAAGTTGGGATTATTATTTCTAATTTTTCCTATATTATAAACCCAATTCCAATGAATAATGAGAAAGTTATGGCCAAAATACTAAACTGGGCTTTAACTAGATATTACCTAAGGCCCAATGATCATGTGGAGGGTCCAAAGGTTTAATACTATTGCTAAACTAATTAGGATTTATTAGAAGCTTCTATGAGTTTCTAAACGATCTTAATTATCCTTTTTGAAAAGATAAAATCAAAGAGTTTGAAATTGAATAAAACATTGTTTTTTTAAGTCCTAATTCTATTCAAATTTAAAGATGTTCAAAGACAAACAGATAATATTTTTGTGCCTCATAATATTAATCCAAATCTTATATGGTTGGATAGATTTTGAAATTATCTTTCCAATAACATATTATAATATTAATTCCGAGCTATAACGAAAAAGATATGAATGGAATACGAAACTCAACCTAAAACTTACACCCTTCCACTATTTCGGTCATACGTTTTTATCTACAAAAGATTTTAATCTGATTCTAATTGGGTTGGAAGGTAAACTTCAAGATATTTTAAATGAAATATTATATGACATATTTGGACTTCTAGATTAAAAGATATGATAAAAACAAAATCCGCAAAAACGTTGTCCCCGCGCCAAACGACGGGTCTTTTCTCTGGCGACAATACCTGTCGCCTGGCGATGAGCTTGTCATCTGGAACTGCTCCTATCGTTGGAGACAGGAGGTCTTTTATTCTGAATAGGACTTAAACTCCTTTCTATCGTTTCCGTGCTATTTTCTCTATAAATAGGGGTCGTATCTCCCTGTTTTTAATCATTCACAACAATCATCTCTCTCTCTCTCTAAAAGCTAGAAGCTTTCCTTATCTCTCTATTCTTTTTCTTAACCTTCCCTGTTACAAAATTCCACATACATTAGATCTAGAAACACCTACCCAAGTTCGAAATTGCTTTCGCCCTAGACGTGAAAGGTTTGATATTTCTGATGGTTTGGCCCCAATGTCTATTTCAATTATTTAATTTAATCGTTTGTTTATACTTTGCCTTGAAGTTAATAACGTGTGTATTTTTTATTAGAAAAAGGTACGAGGCATCAAAGTAAATAATTTAATTACTATCTATTTTTTTATATAGAAATCATGCATAGATTATTAAATTAATTCCTAGTATCATGTTAGGATGTTTTATCGCTTCCTAGTATCATGCTTAGGGTTAATTACTATTTCTAATATCAAGTATTATTATTATTATGCTTCCTATTTCTTTCCTAATATCATGTTAGTATCATGTTAGGAATAAAGCTTTGATCTTTAATAATGTTTAGTGACATGCTAGGGTTTGTTATTAATCTTGTTAGTATGTATCATGTCTAGGATCTTGCTAATATTGTTATGCTTTAACCTTATTGTTTTGATTATAATTATTATTATGATTAGTATATTGCTTGATATTATTTATTATTATTGCTTGATCATGTTGTTTATGCATGTTTAAACGGAACTTGTACTTGTAATTACGCATAATAAGATAATTAATAATCTTGTTTAGAACTAATATCATTATAATTTAAGTGATCGCCAATTATAGATTTATTTGTGCATTAATATTCAACCAACATAGATAAAATAATTTTAGGGTAAACCTATTGATTGCATGGTAGTAAGAAAGCGCACATGAATACGAGAAGAATAAAGTAGAGACCTATTTTTAGGGCAGGTTCAATCTCTTTTAGGTTGGATTTGTACCTTCATCCCCGAACTTCTAGTCATGGTTCCAGACCTATTGGAGTTAACGATCTCCTAGATCGTTAAGGGGTGTAACCTTCACCCTATGAACAGGTTACAAGTTCCTAAAACTTGTTAGCGATTCTTTTACTGTAGCTTCCTACCCTTTGGACGCCACCATGCTTAAGTGTATGATCACAGTGGGGCTCAAGTGTAGGATGGCTTGAAATTTTCCCTACAGTTTTTTTGGCAACTCCTTTGGGGACGGATTTCTATTTTAATTCCTAAAAATTTATTTTGGCAATGATTTAGAATGAATGGATGAGACTCGAAAAGTTCTAATTATTTTATCAGCGTAATTTTGATTGACATTATTGGCATAAGCATAAAAAGGTTCCCATTAGAAACACAATCCGTAATGAGTAAAAAAAACATAGGATTTTTACGCGTAGGAATCTAGGAAAATATCTTTCACAACTAAAATCGAAATAATGCTACGAAAAAACTAGAAAATTCAAGAATAGAAAGCTAGAAAGGCATGTAGGAATTAACGCTGATAAAACAGCGTCAGCGCCAAACGGCGACGCTGTTGCCTGGAGACAAGCTTGTCCTCTGGCGACAGTGGCAGCGTTTGGCGACGACGCTACTTTCTCGCGCCAAATTCTGCCACTACCGAGCCAACAAAAATCTACCTTCTTGTTTCGATTAGTTTTCTAGTACTGTTTGCTCGGTTTTACTTCCTGATTGAGTTTTTCCCTTATTTCTGACACCCATATGTGTTCTACATATGGCCATAACCCTCTGGGAATTCTTGCTCCATCTACCCAATCAAATGCTCCTGGCGATGAAGGGCACATCCGAGATTGTTGAATTCACCAAACCATTAAAGCGAGTTTAACTCACGGGGTCCCATCCACACGCGCCAACCCTTCCAAAGGTAATTCTTTCATGTGGTGCACCTGGACTCATAACCATGGACCCTCTTTGACTAACCCATATCCTTAACTTTAGAGAACTAGAGCCATGGTTAGGTTGCAAACTCATTGCATCATATCGTGACTATATGACTACTTGTGCATTATTTTTTGTGCATATTTTATGTGTTTTCCCCTAACTATTTGTTTGACTTGTAAATGAGTTAAATAAATTAATTAATAACTAAAGGACTTTGCTTTATTAATTTAAACTAATAATTATGTCTAAAATCGAGTCATAGTTCATTTGAGTCAACCCGGATTTTTATTCCCGTTGACTACAAGCGTCAACTTGTTTCGGTGATAGCTGGAGTTATAGGAAGAGTTACGTGTTGTACAACCTATGGATCTATAGCTCCGAGTTTTATCTTTAATTGGCGTTGCTTTCGTCCTAATCAGAGTCACATATAAAAAGTAAGGACTAAAATACTACAACCTTTTCATTTTAGTGCAAATACATGAGGTCTTAACTTAGTCTTTGTTCGAGTCTAGTCACATGGTCATGACAAAAGTCTTAACTTGTCACCTACACTCACTAGTTTAGCACACACTTTGTGAATATGTCACCATGACCATGTCTTAGGTTCATACATGAGTTGTCTTTTCCGTCATTTGAGTTGGGGGTACATTCTATTCCTACTTCTTCTATATCTCCCCATCTACATCATCTTTCCATTCCATACATGCTTTCTTCATATCAAAATATTCATTCTTCTAACCTCCTTTCATCTATTGCATGTTGAATAGAGTTTGAGTCAAATAATTAACAGTAAATATCCCCAATTTCCTGTCCACAACACTTGGTCAAGGAGGGAAGGATGATTAATCAAGGATAACACCTTTGTTCAAGTGCTACTTTTTGACAAACCAATTAGTCGGAAAAGAAAGGCTAAGAAGATATAATGGTGTCTCAAGAACAAGTTAATGAACTCAAGAAGGATGTGGCCAACATAACTGAATTAATGAAGAGTATAGCTCTTCAAGTAAATGATCAGGTGAAGCAACAACAAATGGAGCTCATGCAAAAAAGCTTGAGCAAAATATCCAATGACTATAGATTCCAGGGCATTAAGCTCGCAAAGGGTCTTAATGGACAAGGAACTTCTACAGCAAAAGTTCAATGCCACAAACATCCCTAAGTTCAAGGCAATAGACAATCCCTACTTCCACTTAAGGGAATTTGAGATAATAATGAATATTAAGGTATTAAGGGGATAGATAAGAAAATTTTTCATACATTGTTTTCTTTATCACTTGAAACCATTTGTCAACAATGGTTCTTTTCTCTTGATAAACAGAAATCCTCTACTTAGGATGCTATTGTAAATACTTTCATTGATAGATAAAAATGTAATATTCAAGTCAAAACCGACTATAGAAAACTTGAGATGTTAAGACAAAAGGAGAATGAAGGCTTTACTTCTTTCTTTAATAAGTGGAGGGAAACTTCCTCTAAGATGATTAAGGTGCCCACCGAAAAAGAATCTGTAAGGATGTTAATCAAGAACCTTCAAGACAAGTATTCGAATCATTTGAAATATCAACACAACTTGAATGCTTTCAAAACCTTCTATGACATAGGAATTGAAATAGAAGATGACCTTGCAAAGCAAAAAGCTACTAACAATAGCAACAACAATGGATGGAAAGGAAAGAAGAACAACAATTCTTCTTCTTCCGAAAACTCCCACTTTAGTAACAATGTTAGTACCTTTGATCTCAATGAAGTCTTAGCCATGGATAATCAAGAGTCTAAAAAGAAACTAAGGAATGATTTCACTCCTATTGGGATGAACTATGATACTGCCTTCGATCGACTCCATGTCAAGGGACTCCTTACTCCCATTGGACCTATTCAAGATCATGCACATGAGAAGAGATTGCCTAGTTGTAACCATGATTCACATTGCAAATACCATCAAGGTAGGGGACAAACCACTGAGAGTTGTTGGAAGCTAAAAGAGGCTATCCAACATTTGATCGATAATAACAAGCTTCCTATACCTCCAGCTAGCATGAAAAGCGAGTAATGATAAGGCATCAGACAAGAGGCGAGCTTCAACGACAAGATTTCGTGACCTTTTTTTATTTCTTTTATTCATTCTTTCCCCAATAAGTCTAGCATAGGCACCCTGCATTTTCCATAGATTTACTTTGTAGGTTTTTTCTTTTTTCCCTTTTAATAAAGTGAGCATTTATTTTCTTACATGTGATCATTTCATTGCATTAAACAAAATAATAAAAAAAAACCATATCGAACTAAGCACAAGGTATACCAATGATTTGAGGCACCCTTTGTAGCCTATCATATCATCTTCACCCTTTTAAATATACAATCTTTTTTTGATAAACCACTTTGAACCTCACCTAACGATAGACCTTTCTTTTTTCAACCCACATCTACCTAACCTTGGGATGGGATAATGTGCAATTTATGAAATTTTCAAAGAATAAAAGCTTAAGTGATTTTATAAAAATTTCTAAAAAATAAAATAGCAATAAAAGTGTGCAAAAGGGAAAGTATTTCAATGTCATTGATATGAACATGTCTTTGATATGAACACGTCTCATATTGCGTCTCTTATCGAGTACTCGGTACCATGCCTGAGAAACATAAATGCCAAGTGAGTGATAGACTGTATGATCGGGATTGCCCATACTTATCAAAAAAGGTTCAAAATTAAAAAAATGCAAAAGCGAAAAAAAAGAGCAAAAAAAAAAAAAAAAAAAAGGAAAGAGCTTAAAAGTGAGAAACCTCAAGCATAATAATACAAAGGTTCAAAAGCAAGGTTGCACACCTTGGGGGCTTATCTAGGGTCTTGATTCTTTATCCCTTTCTTCTTCAACATTTAGCCTAACTACGTTACAACCCTTAAAAGACCTCTTTGAGGTATAGACATACTTGTGCGAGGTTTGGCTAGAGCTACGTTCGGCCTGATTCCTAACGGATACGTATGAAACCTCACATCAAGGTGCGGCCGTAATAAAAATCCATTTATATTTAAGTTCATAATTGATCATATCAAGGGGATCTCCTATGCTCATCCTTATTTATTTAGAGCTAGACTTGGGGGCTTGATCCCTACATCATTAGCTTACCTAGCATAAAGAGTCACCATTATTTGGCTCCTCTCATAATACTTTCCCATACACTTTTCCTTTGCAGCCTAGCTTTAGTGTCACTTTCACACACTGCACAGATACATGACCAAATGATACTTCCCTTAGGAACTTTTTGTCACGAAATATTAACATAACATGGAAGATACCTTGTCATCATTGCATCACGAAGTATGAGATGCTTAGCCTCCGTGCCTATGTTACCTAAATACTTTCATCCAAAATTTTAAAATAAAGATAGCCTAGGATGTTACAATCTTTGCGCCTTAAGATACGACGTTGATCCATATATTTGTTAAAGATCATTCAACATGCACCTTCAAAAACTTCACTTCCTGTCTTTTTGTGTCTTTCTTTTTCGGGAGAAAGTCGGTACCCTCCACAAAAATGACGGAATTTTTTTGTTTTTCTGCGTTTTAAAGTCAAATGCACACATAAGTCATGTACATATCGAGTCTCATGAGTCAATACTTAGCACACACGAGTCACAATTGAGTTGAGTCGACCTCGAGTCAATCAATCACATTAAGTTAGGTTTATAGCTTTAGTTGTGTCAAGCTATATATGTCAAAACACTTTGAGTCGAGTCATGACAAGTCATATGTGTAAAAACCACATTAAGTATTATGCAATGATTCAAGCAAAACTGAGCCTTAGGTCAACCCCTAAGAAGATGAGCAAAGACATATAGTCCAAAATATAAATGCAGGTACAAAAGATTTGAAGCAAAAGGACGCAAATGGCTTAGCAAATCAACTAGAGTCGGCCTGATTGCAGTTAGATTGACGATCAGCCTTATTTATCGAGCACATCCGGATTTTAATCAAGCACCTCAGACTTGGTAAAACCCTTAAGGATATAGTTTTCAATAGAGTTTCAAGGCATAGAAAGCTATCACTTCCAAAGAGAAACCGAGCAAGAATGTTCCCAATTTTTTTGAAAAACTGTGAATTTAAATGCGTGAAATTCTTCCAAGATGAGAGGAGTTTGAGCAAAATTAGAGATGAAGAGCTTTAATTTGCAAAAGATTTGAGCGATCTTGGTTGAAAGGAAACGACCAAGTTGAAGGTTCAAAGCGAAACCGAGCAACGAACAACAGCAGCAGCAAAAATGGAGAAGAAAGGACTATTTTTTTTTACTCTGTCACCAAACAACAAAATTGTCGTCTAGCGCTGGTCTTTGTCGCCTGGCGACAGAGCTAAATCCTGGCGACAGTGCGTTCCGGCGTGCGCTGGTGCGGCGACAGAATATGTGGCCCTCATAAGTGACTATGTGAACCTTATGCAGCAATTTCGTGTTAATTGGTACGCTAGTTAGCCCCTATAAGCAATTTTACATGATTAAGTAATCGGCTCGATTACAATCACTGTAGGTGATCGACCTGATAAAAAATCATCTCACTAAGCTTAAAGCGCCTAAACATTGGCTCATCGCAAAGGCACCGACATAATGGTTTGCAAGTAGCAAAAGGCACCGATATAATGGTTCACAAGCAGCAGAAAGTAGCTATGTAATGGTTCATAGGCAGCAAAATGCGCCGACGTTCTAGCACCGTGGAAATTTCAGCAAATATCGCGGTAGCAAAGTTTAAGCGAGCTTTGAGGATCAACAAGCCTTTGTCTTTGGTAATATTCTTCGGAATATTATCACAACAACTGAAGATGGCTTCAAGCAAAGTTATCTTCGACAGTGTTCCCTAGGATATGGAAAGTTGTCAGAACGCTGAGGATTTTTTTAAGCGAAGTTATCTTAGATGACGTTCCCTAGATTGTAGAGGGTTGTCATAGAAAACTGAGGATGGCTTCAAGAGAAGTTATCTTCGACGACGTTCGCTAAGATTTAGGAGGTTGTCACCTAGATTTGAGAAGATGGCACGAGATGGGCAGTCTTCGACGACATTTGCTAAGATTAAGGAGGTTGTCACCTAAATTTGAGAAGATAGCACGAGATGGGCGGTCTTCGACAACATTCACTAAGATCGTGGAGGTTGTCACCTAGATTTGAGAAGAACCATTCGTGATGAAGCATTCGTCGACAACATTCGCTATGATTGGGAAAGTTGTCACTAGGATTCAAGAAAAAAAGTTGAGATGTAGCAGCATTGATCGATGGCGTTCCCTAGCTTGTGAAGAGTTGTCATAAACAACTAAGGATGACTTCAAGCGAAGTTATCTTTGACATCATTCCCTAGGATATGGAATGTTGTCAGATAACTGAGGATGGCTTCAAGCGAAGTTATCATCGACGACGTTCCCTAGGATGTGGAAGGTTGTCAAAAGCAGGAGGTGGCTTCAAGTGAAGTTATCTTCGATCATATTCCCTAGGATGTGGAAGATGGTCATAAAAAAACGTAAAATTGAAGGCAGTTACAAGTGTAGCACTCTTTAGGCGGTATCCCTTGGCTTGAGGAAGATCGTCACAAAACCAATTACTCCAGAGACGTGTGCTCGACGGTGCAAGATACGCATTTCTTAACTCTCTTATATGTTTAACTAACGCTATTTTGCAGGTATCGGTGTTACAAGAATGATTTCGGATCGTAGAACGTTTTAAATCATTCTCTGTCCCTATCGTTACTTTGACTTTTTTTTTCGAAACATAAGTTTCTCCAAACTCTATCAAAGTGGGGGCTTCTGTAGACACCCTAATGTGTCTCCCCAAAACCAAACCCAGTGATGAATACCTTTCATGTCATTTGATGAGGATGTTTTTATTAAAATATCTCTTCTTTTTATTTGTGAAAATATTTCTTTTCTTACCCTATTTATGAAAAACGTGCATTTCAATATAGTTTGGTCAATGATATGGGTCCAATAATAGAGTAGTTGGGTGGGGCTTGAAAAAAACCTTTCCAATAATATATTATAAGCCCAATTCCGATGAATAATGAGGAAGTTATGGCCAAAATACTAAACTGGGCTCAAACCGGATTTTACCTACGGCCCAATGATCATGTGGAGGGTCCAAAGGTTTAATCCTATTCCTAAACTAATTAGGATTTATTAGAAGCTTCTATGAGTTTCTAAGAGTACTTAATTATCCGTTTTAAAAAGATAAAATCAAAGAGTTTGAAATTGAATAAAACTTTTGAATTCACAAAGTTTCATATGTGGCTGGTCGCCTCGTACGGCTAGCCACAATAAATTTTTTTTTTATTTTTTAATTCTTCTTCTCTCTCTTCTCTTTCTTTCTCCTCTTTTAATTTCTTCTTCTCCATTTAGCCACCTATATCACCCCCTTCACCAAGCACTCTCCTTTTTCTCTCTCCTCCTTTCTCCAAAAAAAGGGCAGCATACTTGCAAAACAAGCCACATGCAATTACAAAGGAAGAACGCATGTCATCCACCAACCTATCGTCGTACTCCGTGAGCTCCTCGTACTCCGTCGTCGGTAAAAACTTAAAGGTTTTTAAGGCCAACTTCGGCCATAAAAACTCTAGATGTAAAGTTTTCATGGTCAAATTTGGCATTTTTATTCATATTTGACGTGAAATTCGAAGCCATTGTTAATTTTAAAGGTATTTGTTCGATTTAATTTTTTTTTAACGATTTGGTTGTGGGTTCGGTTGGCAAATGTTTGTTTGTGGGTTTGGTGTGTGGTGGAGGTGGCGACATGGCGTATTAGGGGTAAGTCTAGTGGCATTTGGGGGTGGTGGTAGGTCAAGGGTTACTAGGTTGCGGGTTACTTAAGGGAATACTAGATGGGTAGATTGGGGGTTAATTAAAGGGTTACAAGATAGGTTACTTAAGTGGTATTACTTGAATGGGTTATTAGGGGTTACTTAGTGTAGGCGTCGCTCGAAGTGCGCCTACGTAAAAAGCATGTTGTGAATATGCTTGGCACTCATAGGAAGTGGGAATTGACATATACGATTAGGGACAAGGAAAGTAGGGAGCCGCCAACAAGTTTTTTAAGGAACTTGTAAACCGCTCACGGATCATAAAAGGCAACCACGATAAGGGACAACGATAGGCAACAACGATTGACCCGTGAAGGTTACACCCCATTCATAATCCATGAGATTACTAACTCCATATGGTTCGGAACCACGAAAGGAGGATCGGGGATGCATGGTACGAAGTGAGTCATGGAGTCACATTCGCCCGTATTGGCCTCTACTCGATTCTTATTGTGAAGAATGGTGTAATTAGGAATATAGGTTTAAGGCTTAGAATATGAGAGAGAGAGAAGAATTTTGGTGTAAAAGAGAGGAAGAGAGAAGGATTTGATGATCAATCTTGTTGATGATCGGAAAAGGGGAGATATGACCTCTATTTATACAGAAAAAAGAAGGTCGAAGAATCAAGAAAATATAAGAATTCGAATCGGATAAAACTCTTGCGATAGACAGCAGTTTTTGCGGTTTTTGTTTTTATCATATCTTTTGATCCAGAAATCGGAATAAGATAAATAATATATCCTTGGAAAGCTCTTGAAGTCTAATTTCTAACCCAATTAAAATCAGATTAAAATATTTTATAGAATAAAATATATGGCCGAAATAGTGGGACGGTGTCAGTTTTGGATAGAGTTTTTTATTTAATTCATATCTTTTTCGTTATAGCTCGAAACTGATATTATAATATATCATTGGAAAGATAATTTCAAGGGCTATCCAACCATATAAAATTTGGATAAAAAATATGATGCACGAAAATAATATCTGTCTATCTTTGAACGTCTTTCAATTCGAATATAAATAGGATTTTCAAAAAAAAAAAAAAGAGTTTTATTCAATTTCAAACTATTTAATCTTATATTTTCAAAAAGGATAATTAAGATCTTTTAGAAACTTATAGAAGCTTATAATTAATCCTAATTTTTTTAGGAATGGTATTAAACAATTTGGACCCTCCACATGATCATTGGGTCGTAGGTAAGGTGGGCTTAGGTTCGGTTTGGGCTCGGTTTAATATTTTGGCCATAACTTATTCGTTATAACTCGGATTTGGGATTATAATATATCGTTGGAAAGATATTTTAAAGCCCCATCCAACTATTAAATCATTAGACCCATATTATGGACCAAAATAAAGTGGATTAAACGTTTTTTTAAAAAGGACACGAAATGAATGATTTTAAAGGACACGAAATGAATTATTTTGGGTTTAAAGGCACGAAAAGAGGAAAATAAGTTATGGTTTGGGGAAATAGGCTAGGAATTGGGTTGGTTTATGAAATGAAGATATGGATTTAAGCACTCCAAGATTTAATACTCAACCCGACCAATAATGCCAGTGAAAGGTTGTTCATCATTGGGTTTGGTTCTGGGGAGACATTTTTAGGTGTCTACACTTAGGGGGTCTTTTGGGAGGTTATTTGAGGGGTTACTTAAGGGGTTACTAATTCGGATGGGTTACTAGAGGGGTTGCTAAGTCGGAAGGGTTACTTGGTCCGGTCAGGGGTTACTAAGTCGGAGGGGTTACTTGGTCCGGTCAGGGGTTACTAGGTCTGGTCATGGGTTACTTGGTTAGGGGTTATTTGGTCCGGTCAGGGTTTACTAGTTCCGGTCAGGGGTTACTAGGTTGGTGGGGTTACTTTGTCATTTGCTGATTTGGCACTCTGCCGCATGGTGCGGCCGACCGCGCCAGAAACACAATGATTCGAATTTAAAAATGTTCAAAGACAATCTAATATTATTTTGTGCCTCATAATATTTATCCAAATCTTATATTTTTGGATAAATCTTGAAATTATCTTTCCAATGATATATTATAATATTAATTCCGGGCTATAACGAAATAGATATGAATGGAATACGAAACTCTATCCAAAACTGACACCCTTCCACTCTTTCGACAATATTTTTTTATCTACAAACGATTTTAATCTGATTTAAATAGGGTTGGAAAGAACACTTCCTGATCTTTCCAACGAAATATTATATGACTTGTTTGGACTTTTGGATCAAAAGATATGATAAAAACAAAATCCGTAAAAATGTTATCTCAACGCCAAACGACAGGTCTGTCGCCTGGCGACGAGCTTGTCGTCTGGCACTTCTCCTGTCGAGGTCTTTTATTCCGAATAGGACTCAAACTCTTTTCTATCATTTTCGTGCTATTTTTTCTAGAAATAGGGGTCGTATGTCCCCGTTTTTAATCATTCACAGCAATAATCTCTCTCTAAAAGCTAAAATCTTTCCCTCTCTCTCTATTCTTTTTCTAAACCTTCCCTTTTACAAAATTCCACATACATTAGCTTTAGAAATATATAGCCTAGTTCGAAGTTTCCTTCGCCCTAGATGTGAAAGGTTACAAACGTGTGTATTTTGTTATTAGAAAAAAGGTGCGAGGCATCAAAGTAAGTAATTTAATTACTTATCTATTATTTTAATATAGAATTCATGCTTAGATTATAAAATTAATTCCTAGTATGATGTTAGGATGTTTTATCGCTTTCTATTATCATGATTAGGTTAAATTAATATTTCTAATATCAAGTATGATTACTATGATGCTTCCTATTTCTTTCCTAATGTCATGTTAGTATCATGTTAGGGCTAAAGCTTTGATCTTTAATGTTTAGTGACATGCTAGGTTTGTTATTAATCTTCTTAGTATCTTGCCTAGGATCTTGCTAATATTGTTATGCTTTAACATGATTATTTTGATTATAATTGTTATTATGATTATTATGTTTGATATAATTTATTGTTATTGCTTGATCACGCCTTTTATGCATGTTTAAAGGAAATTTGTATGACAAGGTTTAATTGCTACTTTTAGAAACTAATTCTAAAACCCCCTTCCATGTCGGCACTCCATACCCCTCATGTCGGCAATGTTGAAATTAAATATTGCATTTAATTAGCTAGCTTTGTATTAAGTACTAGTAGTTGTAATAGTTGCTAATGAAGGCTATAAATAGTCATAGTTGTAGCTCGTAAACCGGCAAGCTTTGGACATGAAATATAACTAAACACATTGAGTGTTCTTAGGTTGAGCTTAATCTCTCTAACCCCCCCTTGGTGGTGTATCTTATCCAAGGATTCTCTCAATTGTTCTTAGTGGTGTTTCTGTATCTAGGAATAAGTAGAGCTGTACCGTCAGAGTAGCCGACCGACGTGGTGTATTTGGCTAATTCTATCAGACCCCCAACTAGTACGGTGTCAAATTGGTATAAGAGCCAGATTTTGCTTACCTTTCGGCCAACTTCCATTAAAGTTGTCGTGTTGCCGAAACCGACACCGCTACAATAGTCATTGTAATAGCTCTTAGTAAAACCACCCACAAAATTAAAATCACCCAATCGCCACCATAAACTACCCTTTCGTTACTCTACTGTCAACCACCATTAAAAATCCACCGTCGTTTAACATCCATCTCAACCTCACCGTAAATAAAAATAAATAAATAAAAAAAAAAAAAAAAACACTTACCCTGCCGCAAACTCCACCACATCACCACCATCTGCTCACTTATAATAGCAAGATAACGTTGAGTTATAGCAATTATTGAAGAATTGCTCTAGTTTTCCTCTGTTCCTTGAATACTCTGTTCTCTACTTCTCGGGTAATCTCTTTCTATGTCATACAATTTCCTTTTGTTTTTCACGTGTACTCCTAGTTGACTACTTAAGTGTGTAGTCTTATTGGGCTTTTAGTACTATTTCATTATTTAAAAAAAAAAGGAGTGAATGCATGAGTATATGTAGTGGCAGTAGAATAGTGGAAGTTTCAATGTTTCATAACTCCCTTTTTAATTATATCCACTTTCCCTAAGTCAAAGTCTAGTATTCACATTAGATATTTTCTTACCGTCCTTATCTTGTCTTAATTTCTTGTACGTATAATACATATATTTAACGTATTTATTAAAAAAAAATTAAAAAAAAAAACATTTTTCAGCTTAACAAAATGCCGCTAAGAGCACGTCATGGAGGAAATAATCAACAACAGCGCTCTGTCTATGACACTATAATAGCTTACATGCAACGAGAAATCCAAAAACTTCAACAACGTCTAGCACGTTATGAAGCTGCTGCTAATCATTCCCATCAGTCGGACGAAGAACAATCAGATAGCCCAAATGAAAATTTCGATCCATTTCACCAACCCGAGGGTGAATATTCAAGTGGAGAAACATCCCGTTCACGACGAACGTGCCGTCCTCGACACCAAGAAAAGGAATTTGGAATCAAATTTGAAATTCAAGATTAGTTTATCGAATGGCTCCATACAATTGAACGTGTCTTTAATATTATAGACATTCCGGACGAACGCAAGGTCAAGTTAGTCGCCATCAAATTCAAGAAACCTGCATCCATTTGGTGGGAGAATCTAAGACGACAACGTGAACGAGAAGGTTGTAGTAAGATCTGTACATGGGATAAAATGAAAAAACGCGAACTCAAGCGTAAATTTTTACCCAGTCACTATCGCCAAGATATGTTTCTCAAGTCTCATCACTTGGAACAAGGAAACAAATCTGTGGCCGAGCATTTTGCCGAGTTTGAAGATTTATCAATGAAGTGCGACAATTTGGAACCGGAAGAGAAGACTATCGCAAGGTTCATAACCGTTTTGGATCTAAAATTCTCTAAAGTTGTACAACTCCAACAATATTGGTCGTTCAACGACGTCACCAAGCTTTCTTTGAAGGTTGAAAGCCATCAAGCAAAGGAGAGAACTGGGTTTAAGATTGTATCTAAGGAGGCTTCTTACCGTGGAAATACTCCGACAAAGTTTCCACGAAAGGCCAACCCTAGCATATCAACGAAGAAGGTTGAGAATCCAGTCGCAACGAGCAAACCACAACGGCAAGGTAACAGCAATTCTACTCTAAGAAGATGCTTTAAATGTCAAGGATTTGATCACATTGCTTCTGAATGTCCGAATTCTAGAATGATTTCTCTTGTCGAAGAGGAATTGTTAGAAAAAGAACAGGTTGAAGATATTGAGGATCACAACAATGAAGAGGTTTTGCACGCTGACGAAGGCTATACGTTAGTTATTCGTCGTATCCTCAATGCCGCCCTAGTATAAGAAGACGAATGGTTACGCAACAACATCTTCCACACTCGATGTACATCTCATGGAAAAATATGTGATGTCATCATCGGTAGTGGCAGTTGTGAGAATGTGATTGCCACCACCATGGTCGAAAAATTGAAACTGCCAACGAAGGATCACCCTTATCCTTACAAGCTCACATGGTTGAAGAAGGGGAATTATGTCAAGGTCTCTAAAAAATGCCTTGTTGATTTCTCCATCGGGAAAAAGTATCAAGATAAGGTATGGTGTGATGTCATCCCTATGGATGCTTGTCACCTACTTTTGGGTCGCCCATGGCAGTATGATCGTCGTGCGATTCATGATGGCTTTCATAATACTAATTCCTTTGAAAAGGATGGTGTCAAAATTGTTTTAGCACCTCTAAAAGGGGATTTGTTAGCAAAGCCAAGCTAAGAGAAGAGCTCTGTTGTGTAAGAATCAATGTTTACAATGGCCTTGGAAGAATCCAATGTTAGTTTCTTGTGTTCTAGTCATGCTCGAGGAAAATCAAGAAGATCAAGGAATATCGGACGAGATCCAGCCTCTACTACGCGAATTTAGTGACATTGTGCCGGAAGAAATTCCTGAAGGTTTACCTCCAATGCGTGACATTCAACATTGCATCGACTCTTTTCCTGGAGCAGACATCCCCAACAAGGCTGCCTATCGAATGAGTCCAAAAGAGGATGAAGAGCTTCAACGACAAGTCACCAATCTCATGCAAAAGGGATTGGTACGTGAAAGTGTGAGTCCATGCTCAGTTCCAGCACTTCTTGTCCCAAAGAAAGACGGATCGTGACGCATGTGCATTGATAGTCGTGCCTTCAATCGGATCACTATCAAATATTGCTTTCCCATTCCGCGCCTTGATGATCTACTTGATCAATTACATGATGTTGTTGTGTTCTCGAAGATTGATCTACGAAGCGGATATTATCAAATCCGAATGCAACCTGGAGATGAATGGAAGACTGGTTTCAAGACCAGGGATGGATTGTATGAGTGGATGGTCATGCCGTTCGGTCTTTCCAATGCTCCTAGCATCTTTATGCGACTGATGAATCAGGTATTCCGCCCTTTCATTAGCAAGTTCGTAGATGTTTACTTTGATGATATTCTTGTGTACAGTTGAAATTCTGAAGAGCATATAAATCACCTACAACAAATTTTCCAAGTTCTTCGTGAACAAAAGTTGTATGCCAATCTAAAGAAATGTCACTTCCTCACCGACAAAGTGGTATTTCTTGGATATGTTATCTCTAGCAATGGGATCGAGATGGATCCTAGAAAATTTGAAGCATCAACACCTGGCCAGTTCCTCAATCAATACATGATGTTCGCAGCTTTCATGGTCAAGCATCCTTCTACCGCCGATTCATCAAAAATTTCAGCACTATTACCGCCTCGCTCACTGAAGTACTGAAAAACAAGAAGTTAGTGTGGACCCCAACAACTAAACAAAGCTTCGAGAAGTTGAAGATTATGATCACCCATGAACTAATTCTTGCCTTGCCAGATTTTGATAAGCTTTTCGAGGTAGATTATGATGCTTCGGGAGTTTGTATAGGTGCAGTCCTCGGCCAAGAGGGGCGACCAATTGCTTTCTTTAGTGAGAAACTCAATGAATCAAGGCGCAAGTACTCAACCTATGAGAAGGAGTTCTATGCAATTGCACAAGCCTTAGATCATTGGAGTCATTATCTTTTGGCTAAAGAGTTTGTGCTCTACTCAGATCACGAATCACTAAAGCATCTTCACATCCAATAAAAACTCCAACGTCGTCATGCAAAATGGAGCGAGTTCTTGTCTCCCTTCCACTTTGTCCTCAAACACAAATCCGGACACAAAACAAGGTTGATGATGCCTTAAGTAGAAGACATGCCTTACTCTCCACTCTTCAAATCAAGGCCATTGGTTTCGAGGTTCTCAAAGACTTGTATGAGGATAATGAAGATTTTGGAGAAAATTGGAAGAATTGTTCAGGAGGCCCTCAACGCCAGTTTCATCGACGAAATGGATACTTATTCAAGGGAAATCAATTGTGCTTTCCAAGATGTTCCCTACGCGAGATGATATTACATGAGTGTCATACTGGTGGTCTTGCTTGTCATTTTGGTTGTGATAAGACATTGGGCATTGTTGAAGAAAATTTTTATGGGCCTCACATATGGTTCGTGACATTGATCAATATATTATGTCAAGCGATGTCGAGCGTGTCATATTGCCAAAGCCCGAGGTCAAAACACTGGTCTTTACACACCATTGTCGGTTCCTGATGCTCCTTGGGAAGTTGTAAGTATGGATTTTGTTGTTGGGTTTCCTCGTACCCAACACAATAAAGATTCTATCATGATTGTTGTTGATCGATTCTCGAAGATGGCTCATTTTGTTCCATGCAATAAAACTAATGATGCCACGCAGATTGCTGATCATTATTTTCGAGAAATTATATGGCTACATGGGATACAAAAAACCATCACTTCAGATCGAGATGTCAAGTTCATGAGCCACTTTTGAAGAACCTTATGGCGCAAGTTAGGAACGCAGTTGCAATTTAGCTCAGCCGCACATCCTCAAATTGATGGTCAAACTGAAGTTGTTAATAGGATTCTTGGGAATATGTTGAGAAGTCTTGTAAGCAAGAACATCCGACAGTGGGATGTGTTGTTAGCTCAAGCCAAGTTCGCCTAGAATTGTTCTCCAAGCCAAACCACTGGTGAAAGCCCTTTCAAAATCGTTTATGGTAAAAATCCAACTACGCCAGTTGATCTTATTCCACTACTCGCTCCGGACCACTTTAGCGGTAATGACGATGAACGAGCTAGAGAGATCAAGAAGTTACATGAGAAGGTTTGAGCTCAAATTACAAGGCAAAATAGACGCTATCAAGAACAAGCAAACAAGTTCCATAGGCCAACTAGATTTAAGGAAGGAGATCTTGTTTGGATCCACTTAAGGAAATAAAGGTTTCCTAGAGGAACACATAGTAAACTCAAGCCTAGAGATGACGATCCATTCAAGGTCCTAGAACAAGTCGGGGAGAATGCATACAAGATTGAGCTTTTAGGGGAATACAATAAATGTCGCTGATTTGTCCCCATATCACGAGGATGAGGAAGATCAAAGACTCGAGGTCGAGTCTTCTACAACAGGGAGAGTTTTACAAGGTTTAACTGCTACTTCTAGAAACTAATTCTGTAAGCCCCTTCCATATCGGCACTCCATACCCCTCATGTCGCTAATGTTGAAATTCAACATTGCATTTAATTAGCTAGCTTTGTATTAATTACTACTACTTGTAATAATTGCTAATGAAGGCTATAAATAGCCATAGTTGTAGCTCGTAAACCGACAAGCTTTGGACATGAAATATAACTAAACACATTGAGTGTTCTTAGGTTAAGCTTAATCTCTCTAACCCCCCCTTGGTGGTGTTTCTGTATCCAAGGATTCTCTCAATTGTTCCTAGTGGTGTTTCTGTATCTAGGAATAAGTAGAGTTCTACCGTCAGAGTAGCCGACCGACATGGTGTATTTGGCTAATTCTATCAGACCCCTAACTAGTACGGTGTCATTGTACTTCTAATAACGCTTAATAAGATAATTAATAATCTTTTTTAGGGCTAATATGATTATAATTCAAGTGATTGCCACTAATAGATTTATTTGTGCATTAATATTTAACCAACATAGATTAAACAGGTTTAGGGTAAACCTATTGATTGCATGTTAGTCCGAAAGCGCACATGAATACGAGAAGAATAAAGTAGATGCCTATTTTAAGGGAAGGTTCAATCTCTTTTATGTAGGATTTGTACCTTCATCCCCGAACTTCCAGCCATGGTTCCAGACATATTGGAGTTAACGGTATCCTGGATCGTTAAGGGGTGTAACCTTCACCATGTGAGCTGTTTACAAGTTCCTAAAACTTGTTGGCGACTCTTTTACTCTAGCTTCCTTCCCTTTGGACGCCACCATGTTTCAGTGTATGATCACAATGGGGCTCAAGTGTGGGATGGCTTGAAATATTCCCTACAATAACAAACTAAGAGAATCACAATCCAAATTAATCCAATAAATAATTGCAATTCCTAAATCAATTGGTCATGTCATTAGCAATTACAATGCAATCTAGCATAATTCTCAAGACCTAATCGAATTACACAGATGCAATCCTTCATTAATTACTTTAATCTCAACAATCAATCAACACAATTTCCAAATTAATAACAATCAATCAACCATACAAGTTTCACCCAATTCCTAGCCGAACAACTACTCAACAATCATCTTCTATCATCTCAAACAACTAAAAAAAAATAAAGAATCAACAAAATATAAAGAACAATTACACTATCAAGAATCAAACATCAAAATTAAACCAAACAAACATGAAATTGAACAAAATAATAAAGAGGAGAGAGAGTGAGAAATCCTCATTGTTTGATAATGGAGATGTTCAATACAATTGTCATCTTGAATCTTCAATCTCTCAAATAACCATTGAAATCCCTCACTTTCTCTGTCTAAAA
Source organism: Chenopodium album (assembly GCF_948465745.1). NCBI lineage: Eukaryota > Viridiplantae > Streptophyta > Magnoliopsida > Caryophyllales > Amaranthaceae > Chenopodium > Chenopodium album. The sequence continues at coordinate 53,558,734 of NC_137841.1, read as the reverse complement.
CTACTCCGAAATTAACCTATATCTAGAGAGAGAAGTTCTCAACCTAAGCTAAAAATATGTGATCTAAAATTGGATTCTAATTGTCCTAAAAATTGTTCTCCTAATTTTACCCCCAAAATTGATATTTATATTTACAAGGTTAAAAGAAAATAAAGGAGAAAAGAAAAGTTAAAGAAATAAAAATAAAATAAGAATAGAAAATGAAAGTAAAAAGGAAATAGAAAATGAAAAGAAGAATTAAAAGAAGAATTAAAAAGAATCCTAAACGAAATCAAAGTTGAAATAAGAAGTCAGCATCTTTCGATTTTGGCTGCTCTTTATATGGGATATATAATCCCATGCTTCGCAAATCATCACAGCTATTCGATCAATTCCATCAAAATCAACGGCTCAAACTTATACCCACTTGTGCGCACGCACAAGTGGGTTTTCACGCACGCACCGAGCTGGCAGAAGATGGTGTTTGCGGGCTGCTAGCTGCGGTGGTTTGCTGTGGAGAAATCGGTGGTGATTGCTGGCTGCTGCAGCTCGGTTTACGGAAGGTGTTTGCGGTTGGAGGTGGTTGATGTTAGAGGCTGCTTGTTGAGGGATAAAGGTGGCTATTGCGGCTGGAACAGGGGGCAGCAGCTACGGCTGGAGATGTGGTGCGAAGGTGGTACGAAGGGTGGCTTTGATTGCGGTGGTGGTTGGAGTGAGGCAGGGCTGCTCGGGGTTGTAATTTCTGCGTGATGATGGTGTGATTGGTGGCTGTTTTGGGGGTGAGAAAGGTGGTGGTTGTTGTTGTTGCTCGTGAATTGGGGAAGCAAAGGAGTTGTGCGTGAGGTAGAGGTTTTTGGTGCGGCTCGTCTGCGTTCCTGAGCATCTCTATCATCGGTGCACTCGAGGTGATGCCCGCGAGGAGGGCAGCCTTTTAAATGTGCAACTTGACTTGATTATTCACCTACAAAACACAAATAAAACTAAGGGAGAAAACAAAATAAAATAAAAACTAAACTAAAACTACGGATTATCATCTAAAAAATATGAAAAACTCGTAAAAACCAATCGAGAACCAAAATGAATTATTAAAATGGAAAACTAAGTAAAACTAAGAAAATTATACGAAAATAATGAAAGAAATTATAGAAAATGAACCTAAATCTTATTTTTTTTAACGCCATAAATGTCACTCATCAGAAACAAGACAAACACGTATATTGATCAACGTATAAATATTACCACAAGATAACAGAATTAAAAAAAATAGCACCCAAAATAGATGTGATAAACTCATATAAACATTAATTAACTCCTTTAAATATTCTTTAAGCAAATTAAGAAAAATTCTTGACTTCCTAAAGTAAAGATTTCGACATGTATTTAGCCAGGAACATTAGCACAAAGTAGTTGGGGTTTATGAGGTATTTTGAGCGCACTTAAGAAGACCTTCTCAAAGTAATAATAATTTTAAACTAGGATATTTTAACTTTTCGAAAACTGATCCATAGTAAGGCAAGCATATAAAATATGAACGCCGATGAATCCCGCAACCCCCCACCAAAGGTTTGTAAGGGTGAACCTAAAGATGATTCCACAATCGTCTGAGAATGGCCAAACTCCCAGTTTTCCTTCTCGAATTCCATAGCCCGAGTAATTCCGGACGACAACAATTAACCTAGGAAATTACATCTTGAATTCCGCAGCCCAAGATGTTAGCATGGTCCAACCATTAAATTTCGCAACCCAACGGTTGTCTTACGCTTACGAATCATATAAAACAGTAAAATTGTTCTTCAAAATCATCGAAACACATTTAGGGATAATTAATCCCAATTTAAAATACTGTAGGCCTTTGCTTCTAAGACCAAAATTCAACCAAAATCCTTCAAAAGTGTTTAACTTCAAAATTCTTCAAAATATACATAATAACTTATATACCATAACAAGGTGTCACAAATATTGTCTGTATTTGGGTACGAAGCTAATTATAACAAAATATCACAATACACTCCGTACACAACCTTTGATGAAGCGGTGCTAAAAACAGTGTATGTTATTCTACTTTAAAGTACAACGACGTCGACAACTTACTTGACATTCTAAAATCATTTTTTTTACAACCTTATAAACACTCACAACTTTAAATTAACCTTGCTACTTGTTCATAATTCCATCACTTTAATAATTTACCACATACATACAAAATTATCCCGCTGTATACAACAAAAAATAAGATAAAGATAAGATAAAATAGAATAAAAATTACCCATGATTACATTATTGGTTAACATGAAACTAACAATCTAAACATGAGTACTAGAAATGTACAAGCTCATGATAATATAAATATACGTGCAGCAAATCAATGATATAATGTGAGAATAAATCAGACTATGACTAGGATGAAACATAGAGCTATAGCTTTAATCTAAACAACACATGTTTCATGAAATTATATCAAGACATCAAGCCACGAAATTTCCCTACAATATCAAGCAAACCTCACGCATAATCAGTTAGTGGGCAGACAGTATTTCAACCCCAAACAAGCACATTAACAATGCTCCAACCGAAATAAACGAGGCTAGAATAACTTGCAATATAAAACAACTTTTGGATAGTGGAACATGACCAAAACAACATGCAGACATGATAAACAATCTAAAATAACATGATCCGTAGAATGGCATTCTCAGCAAACTACATTGCAAAACAAAACACAAGTTCGTTCGACCGCAACGGAAAACCCAAACAACCAATCCTAATTGTATCTAATCTTATCTTAAACCAACCATGATTTCTATAGTAATAGGATAGTACTAGTTACCTTGATTGGAGACAAGAAAAATTCAGGTTAGAAGAGAGGAAAAGATCATCACAAAATCGCCCCAAAAGAACTCCAATTCCCACCACGATAGCGTTTGTTGATGGTGTTTTAATGAAAGAAAACGAAAAGAAGGCTTGCAGCAAAAAGCCACCATAACCTTGAAGATATTACATAAACTTTGAGAGAGGTTTGAGGGGAGAAACTGATTCACGAGTGCAGCAAAAACATGCCCAATCCTGCTGTTTTGTATGCTCCAATTGAGGGAAGAAGAAGAGGTTTTTGGACAGCAATTTAATTAGAAATTAAGACCCTTGATTGCTTGAGTAATTGGGAGGTTACTAAGTCAAGAATTTGAGCAGCCAATTTAGCCTAACATCCGTGCAAGAGAAGGAGAGGAATGGGTTCAAAAAGGCTTCCTTGCAAATCCTAGATTAAGGAACCAAATGAGCTAAGTAAGGATACACAATTGGCTTGGGAAGATGGGCTTAAAGAAGCAATGAAACAAGTTCACCCAACCATATTTGGGCCAATGCCACTAAATCTTAAACCCAAACTGTTAGAGATATGATATATCGGAAAATATATGTGATATATTTTCCGTATAGATATTGTTATAAGAATAATTTATTTAGTATTATCTTATGTTAAGATATTTTTCAGAGAATATATCATTAGGATATATGGTATATCTTTTAGGAATATTATTTCATATCTTATGCTCGTAGGTTTTGTATAAATATTCTACCTATTGATGAATAATAAACAAGTCACTCAATTCTATTCTACTTTTCCCTAATTTGTCATGGTATCAGAGCACGTTAGATCTTGAAAGTGTTCACAAAATCCCCCCCTGCCGGTGGGTTAGAATATTAAACCCACCGGTGGGATGAACCATTATCCAACTATAATTATTTTTTTCCCACAAATATTAAAGGATCTTGTTTAGTGCATGAATCTTGATCAATTAATCATGCGTGACTTTTGTTCTATTTAGACTAGCTTGTGGTTTGTGCTCCTTGCTCAAATTAATCATGAGATTTTTTGTGAGTTTGTGGAGTTGACGAGATGATTGAGGGTCTAAGCTTAGACCTATGAAAACAAATTGGCTCTCTTGTGTCATGAGACAAGATATATTTGATTCTCCTTGTGCCGTGAGACAAGGTTTGTGAGTTGATTCGAGCATTATTTTGCTCCTTTGGATATGAGTGTGGTTTACTCTGAAAAACCAATAAGAGATTTGAGTGTGGTTTACTCTGAAAGACCATTAAGAGATTTGAGTGTGATTTACTCTGAAAGACTAAATATTTGAGTGTAGTTTACTCTGGAAAAACCAATATTTGATTGGAGCTCGGTTTTGCTTTGGAAAAACCAAAAATTGTTATATTTGCAGGTTCGAAAGAATGACGTTCCTGTTTGATTGAAGACTGATGAGTTCGAAAAGATGAACGTTCTCATCGTTGAAAAAGAAGAAACAAAAAAAATTGAAGGAGCTAGACATCACAAAAGTGTGCATCTCGACTTCAACAAATTAAAGAATTTCCAATCGCAACGTTCGTGTTACTGCCGTTACGATTGCGGGAGGGTGTTAAAGATATGATATATCAGAAAATATATGTGATATATTTTCCGTATAGATATTGTTATGAGAATAATATATTTAGTATTATCTTATATTAAGATATTATTTAGAGAATATATCATTAGGATATATGGTATATATTTTAGGAATATTGTTACATGTCTTATGTTTGTAGGTTTTGTATAAATACTCTACCTATTGATGAATAATAAACAAGCCATTCAATTCAATTCAATTCTATTCTATTTCTCCCTAATTTGTCATATTGAGATAGGAATATATTGTGATATGATATTATGAGAATGATATTATATGAGATATTATTATTGTGAAAAGATATATATGTCATATATTATGATAGATTTAGGAAGTTAAGATAATTAGGAATATTAGTAGTAGATATTCCTATATATTGTCTATATATATTGTAATGTGACCGAACATGATTGATGGGAAAATACAATGGAAAAATAAACACATAGAACTATTTTCTCCAATATTTAGCATGGTATCAAGAGCCTAGGGAGATCCTAGGATGAACATGAGAGTTCGTGTGAGAGGAGAGAATGAAAAAAAAACCTTGATCACGAGGGTTCGTGTGAGAGGAGAGGATGAAAAACACGAGAGTTCGTGTGAGAGAATGAGAAAAACCTTAAACATGAGAGATTGTGTGAGAGGAGAAGAAAAATATAATAGGTTCAAAAAGAAAGACGTTCTCGTTGTATTGATTGATTGGTTCGAAAAGAATGGCGTTCTCATCAAGTGAGAGAATAAAATAATTTTAAACACGAGAATTCGTGTAAGATGAGCGATTAATTGCACGCATTATTCATTATTTGTGTCCAATAATATAGTGAGAATGTGAGAGTTCACAATTTTTTTTTTATAAGGATACGTTATTTTAATTTTCATAATTAACGTATAATAATTGTGTGAGAATTATTGTGAGAGTTCACAATTTAATTTTGTTTTTTTTATGAGGAATTGATTTTTTTAAAACCATCTTTTATCATAGTGAAATTTGATGGTTTTAATGAAGATGAAGAACGTGGTATGATCATATTCAAGTTCAAGAGGATTGTTTTTGTGATTGTTCGAAGGCGGATGATCTGATTACATATTGCGGGTTGATGATGACATGATGCATATTTTATTTTATTGTCCAAGTCGGACGTTCGAGATCTATACCTCTGACTTGAGGGAGGGTATTGAGATAGGAATATATTGTGATATGATATTATGAGAATAATATCATATGAGATATTATTATTGTGAAAAGATATATATGTCATATATTATGATAGATATAGGAAGTTAAGATAATTAGGAATATTAGGGGTAGATATTCCTATTGTCTATATATATTGTAATGTGATCAAATATGATTGATGGGAAAATACAATGGAAAAATAAATACATAGGCCGATCAGGGGGTCGAGGTGCTGCTGGCCAGCAGGTGCGTGCCAACAAGACGGTTGGATAGTCGTCCTCTAACCCCACGCAAGGCAGAGGTGCTACGGCCAATGATGGAGCTGCTCTTGTGGGTGTATCTCCCACCCAAATTCAGCAACTTTATTGATCATTTGAGCAGTATGAAACCAAAATTACAGGGTAAGGATCACCTAGGTTGGATCGTTGACACCGGTGCATCCAATCATGTAACTAGTGACTTGACTTTGATGACAAATATGACTGATGTGCAACATTGTTCGGTTGGCCTTTTGGATGGAAAGAGTGCTAATGCATCTAAAATTGGCACTGTTATTTTACAAGGGGGATTGAACATTAATAATGTTTTATTTGTTCCCCAATTGAATGCAACTTGATTTCTGCAACTCAATTATGTGATGAATTAAATTGTACTCTGCAATTTACTAACAAAATTTGTGTTATACAAGACCTAACGACGAGGAAGGTGATTGGATCGGGTGAACGTGTGGATGGACTTTATTATTTTCGTGGTATTCCCGAGGTGAAGGCTTTGAAGGTGGATGGTGTTCAGTCGACATAATTGTGGCATCAACGAATGGGACATCTGTCGGAAAAAAAATTGCAACATCTTCCCGTTGTGAGTCGTTCTACTAGAAATTCTAAAAATAAATCTTATGATGTATGCCCTAGAGCAAAACAACATAGGAGTAGTTTTCCCATTAGCAATAATAAAGCTAGTCGTATTTTTGAACTTATTCACGTAGATTTATGGGGACCCTATAAGACTCAAGCGACTTGTGGCTCTCGTTATTTCTTAACTATAGTTGATGATTTTTTAAGAGGAGTGTGAAAGTATTTAATACGGAATAAAACCGAGGTTAAATACATGTTTCTCAATTTTGTTGCTTTAGTACGGTGAAACGTCAATTTGATAGTGAGATCAAAGTGGTTCGTAGTTATAATGGAACAGATTTCAACTCCTTGAAAAAATATTTTTTTGCTAATGGGATTATATTTGAAACTTTGTGTGTGGGAACGCCTCAACAAAATGGGCGTGTAGAACGGAAACATCAATCATATTCGGTCACATTACAATATATATAGACAATAGGAATATCTACCCCTAATATTCCTAATTATCTTAACTTCCTAAATCTATCATAATATATGACATATATATCTTTTCACAATAATAATATCTCATATGATATTATTCTCATAATATCATATCACAATATATTCCTATCTCAATACAAACTAATTCTAGTTGGCTCAAAAGAAACTAAGGAGGAGAAATAAAACGAGATGCAGTTTCAAACGCACTTAAATTGAATAATAATAATAATAATAATAATAATAATAATAATAATAATAATAATAATAATAAAATACATAATATTCATAACGATGCCGATAACAATATTGATATTAAAATAAAAATGACTATAATAATAATAATTTCACGATACAAAAATAGATATAAGATTCATATTTACAGGAAGAGACATAGAAGTAGAGAAGAAAAACCAATAATATATTCCTTTATAAAGACCTAATTAATAGGATATTATAATGGGTTTTATTAATATAAGAATTGAAGTAAAGAATACTTTACAAACAAGAAATTTTTTTCAAGAACTACCAATTAAAGCGCTTGTTTTGAAAACAACAACCTATCAAAAATTTCTTTTAAAAGAAATATCACAAAATTGTAAAAAGTTTAAGTAGCACTACCATTCTAATAATTTTATCTAGAATATTCGGCATGTAGATTCCACTTTTACCTTTACCTCATAAAATCACCATCTAAATTGACTAAATTACCCAAATACAGAAAATTTTAGCCAAAAATTATTAGAGTGGTAGTGCTACTTACACTTTTTTACATTTTAGTGGTAGTTCTTTTTAAAAAAATAATAATAGTTAGTTGTTTTCAAAACACATGCTTTAATTGGTAATTGTTGACAAAATTTTCTATAAACAATGCCAATTTGATAAACGAGTTGACGAAATCCCCCAATACAACTTTATTTATCAATATTGAACGTAAAACGTCTTTATTAAAACTCTAAAGTCATTTTACACCTATTAGATTGGTAATTCAGTCAAGGAATCACACATGATGACCCGTATCAATCCCAATTGGTTGAATATAATATTAAACTTACATATAATTTTAGTAACACTTAATAATTGATGCTTAAGCTTAACTGTAGACACCTAAAATTATCTCCCCAAAACCAAACCCGATGATGAACACTTTTCACCGCCATTATTGGTTGGGTTGAGTATTTATTATTTGGAGTTCTTAAATCCATGTTCTATCCAATATATTTCATGAACTAATCCATTTCCTAGCTCATTTCCCTAAACCATAGCTTGCTATCCACTTTTCGTGTCCACATCGCAAAACCGAGATAAACTGATTTTTGGGTCTAATTATTTTGATCCAATTATTATTTGGTTGAATATGACTTAAAATAAGCTTTTCAACCATATATCATAAGCCCAATTCCGAGCTATAACGAAAAAGATATGAGCAAAACACTAAACTCGGCCCAAAACCGACACCCTTCCACTAAAACGACCATATCTTAAAATATACAAATTATTTTGACCTGATTAAAATCGGTTTGGAAATTATACTTGATAAGCTTTCCAGTTATATATTATATGCCTTATTCCGAGTTACGGATAAAAAATTATCGCAATTATAAAAACACGTAAACACTAGAATCGTTGCGCAAGCATCAAAACCACCGTGTCACGGGGCAAAGTGACGTGGCACGGGGCCTGGCACCGTGAAACGGGAATTCTCAACGTGTCACGGAGCCTGGTGTCGTGACACGGAAATTCTCGTGCTTATTTCCGCGTACTTTTCATGCGAAAATTCCCCGCGTCACGGGAGATGACGACGTGGCACGGGGTATGGTACCGTGACACGGGATTTTTCATCGTGTCACGGTGCTTTCCCGTGTCTTTTCCGTGTTTTTTTCCCACACGCTTAAGAATCTGGACGCAAAAACTCCACCGTGTCACGACATGTCTTCCCGTGTCACGGTGCACATCCCGTGACACAGGATTGCTCCGTGTTTTCTCCGCGTAATCCCTAAACGCGCTTTCACTTCCCGTAACCTAATTATTTCCCGCGTCACTCAGTTTTCTCCCGTTTCACGGGATTTTCTCCCGTCTGACGGTGCCTTCCCTCGTCTGACGGTGCCCACCGTGTCACGGTGTTCTCTGCCGTCTCGCGGTGTTATTTTTAGGTATTTTATCTTTTTAGGGTTCTGTGTGTTCCCTCTACTCAATTTCCCTATAAATAAGACCCTCATTTCTGCAGTTCGGGGATCAAATCATTCTCTCTTCTTCTCTTTTACACCAAAAATTATTATATTCTCTCTCCCATATTCTAAGCCTTAAACCTATATTCCTAATTACACCATTCTTCCCTTAAGCACTTTAAGGAGTCCATACTTAACCCGAGGTTCCGTCCTTAAACCAAGGCGTGAAATGTACACATAACCGAGGGTTTGGACCAAATTAACTCTACTTTCTATTTAATTTAATCTAATTTCTATTTTCTTTATATTTTTTATTGAAGTTACTAACAGTTTATTCATGATGTAGCAATTTAAAGGAACGCGCAGAATGTGAGTAATTAATTAATTTAATTACTCTTATTTTGTTTTAATATTGCTAGTATCATGATTAGGTTATTTTTTATTTGATTTGACTAACGCTATTATTGTTTAATTGCTTCCAATTTTAATGATAATTCTATTATATTTTTTATTGATCACCATATTGCATGTTTAAAGGGAATATGTAATTGAAAATCACGCCTAAAAAGATAATTTGGACAACCGGTGTAGGTTCCTTTTTAATCTTGTTGTTTAATCAAGTGATCACAAATATTTTAGAATTATATGTTGCATTAGTATTAAACCAATTTAGCATAATAATAGTTTGGAGCAAATTGAATATTTTGTTTGCATGCCTTTGAGATCGTAGGAATCACTTTTCACTATAAGAATCGAATAGAGGCCAATACGGGCGAATGTGACTCCATGACTCACTTCGGACCATCATGCATCCCCGATCCTCCTTTCGTGGTTCCGAACCATATGGAGTTAGTAATCTCATGGATTATGAATGGGGTGTAACCTTCACGAGTCAATCGTTGTTGCCTTCGTTGTCCCTTATTCGTGGTTGCCTTTTATGATCTGGGAACGGTTTACAAGTTCCTTAAAAACTTGTTGGAGGCTCCCTACTTTCCTTGTCCCTAATCGTATTATATCAATTCCCACTTCCTATGAGTGCCAAGCATATTCACAATATGCTTTAACGAAGGCGCACTTCGAGCAACGCCTACATTAACGAATCACCCTTTAAGGCTAATATCAATTCAGACAAGTCAAATATAGTTAAAATGATTAAAACTTAAATATAAAATCTTTTAAAAGATAATTTTCAATCATTTCGTTAAAAACATTATAATAAGGTTTCAATAATTTGAGATGACCCTTATATTAAATAACAATTTTAATAATTAAATTAACATTTCAATTTTGAAATTGGCATTTAAATTAGAAATTAAGTTTTATGGGTTGAAACACACACAAAATTATGGTTCGAAAATACAAGGTTCTACACAATGTGTAACTGGCGCGAAAAATTGGTCTTCAATGTTTTTAGCTTCTGAACTCACGATGCCTTTAAAAATGGTAAAAAAAAAAAAAAAAAAAAAAAAAAAAAAAAAAAAAAAAGTATTAAGTGAAAGAATGACTCAAAATGTTATCCGAGCTAGGAGTTAGGATCGAAACATGTTTTGGGACCACAACAGCGTGTAACTGACGCGAAAAGTCGGACTTCAATGTTTTAAGCTTCAAACCTAACAAACCCTTTAAAAATAGTAAAAAAAATGCATTTAGGAAAAATAATGACTCAATAAAGTTATCGGAGATAAGAGTTAGGTCAAAAACACGTTTTAGGACAAGAGCAACGTGTAATTAGCGTGAAAACTTGGACTTCAATTTTTTTCACCTTCTAAAATCATAAACCCGTTAGAAATGGTAAAAAAAAAAACACATTTTTGCGAAAGAATAACTAAAAAACATTATCCGGGCTAGGACTTAGACTAAAACACGTTTTAGGTCAAGAGCAACGTTTAACCGATGTGATTAATCGGACTAAAATTTTATAAGCTTTTGACCTAACGAACGCTTTAAAAACGCATTTACCCGAAAGAATGACTAAAAAATATTACCTGAGCTAAAAGTTAGGCCAAAAACACATTTTGGGTCGTAGTAACGTGTATCCGACACGGAAAATTGGACTTTAATTTTTTTAGCTTATAATCTCACGAACCCTTTGGAAATGGCAAACAAAAGCATTTAGTCGAAAGAATGACTCAAAAATGTTATCTGAGCAACCGACGCCAACATTGTTTTGCAACACCATTACAGTTGAAAACGATTTTGACAGTTGGTTCGAATTTGCTTACTTGGTGTATCTTTATTGGTTGACTGATGTCGGCCTTGCTAATGATGAGAAGCTAGTTGGAGCGGCGGCGACGATAGTACCAACGCCACTTGCTAATTGTTGGCCTGGAAGTAGGACTTTCTTCGGAGTATTGATGGTGATCAGAACTTTACTGACTTGATTTGGCCTTAGCACGAATGGCACAAGTTCATGCCCAAATTAATTGATTCCGTGTAATTGCTACTGGTAATGGTAACGCGGGTAATAACAATAATGGTGCACTAGACCAACCGAATAATGTTTGGAATGGAAATGTTGGAGACATGACAATGAAAATTTTGCAGAGAGAGTTATGATACATATGTTTAATGAGAATCATCAAGTTATTTTCGGAATCTTGACTCTTGTAGTTCCAATGAATCAGGGAAGTTGATTCAAATTCGCTGGTATGGTATCAAATTTGGCAGATTCATGCCGACCAAGGCCCCTACCGTAGGCAGGCGGATGGGTAGTAATAGTGCTAATGTCACCTGCCGATTGTTGGCTTGTTAGCAAGACTGTCTTTGAACATTATGATGGTCACATCTTTACCGACCTGAATTGGACTCACCATAAATGGCAAAATGTTTTAGCCCAAATTAATTATCTCAACAACAACAACATCAACAGCAGCAATAACAACAACCACAACAACATCAGGAGTAGTAGCAGCTTCTGAACAACGAAAATGAACAACATGATCAAGCCTGAATGTTTGTTCTTGTTATTATTGTACTATTGATTCAAAGTTTAAGATGTTTAATTCCTAGAAAGTATAATACATTACATTGTTTTACATGAAAATTTTGTTAGATGCATGCATATATGATCGAGGGTTGATTGATTCTTCTATAATTATGGGGGGTGTTAATGTACACTTCTTCTATCAACAGTCAACTAATATGATGCTTAAAGTTTGTAATTTGTAAGTGTTTTGTTCTTCAACTAAGACAATGAAATGAATTGTCTTATGCTCATCCACTACAAGAAATAGGCCGATTTCCGACGGACACGAAAATCCTTTGCAAATTGCAGAATTTCCGACGGAATTTTTTTCCGTCGCAAATTCCCGACCGAATTTTATTCCGTCGGAAATTTTCGACGGATTTCAAACAGTTCTGACGGAATTTTGGTAGGAAAGTATTATTCGACGGAAAATCCGTCAGAAATAAAATAATTTCCGACGGATTTAAATCCGTCGGAAATTTCTGACGGAAATTTCCGTCGCAAAAGGCATCTGATTAAATTTATTTTAAAAAAAGAAAACTTTGTATAACTATCTAACCCTAACCCTTTACCCCTCATTTCACCCCTTCCGCCGTTTCATCTCCCATTTCTCTCTCTTCTCTTTATCTCTCCTCTCTCACTCCTCTCCTTCGCTCTCTTCAGTCGATCTCCCTCATCAATCCTTTGTTACGTACTCCCTCTCCTCTTTGTCCTTTTGATGTTGAATTCCGGCCAAGCTAGCCCACAAAGCAACCCCAATTTATTTTCCGACCAATCTCCCGACGTTTTTTTTTCATATCTAATTTATGGTGCTAAGGTCAAGTTCGACCATGGAAACGCTAGATCTAGCGTTTTCATGGTCGAATTTGGCCTTATATAACCCATTTCAAGACTTTGAATTGTTGTGGTAAGGTTTTTGGTTTGAATTTCAAATTTTTTTGTTCTGTTTTCATTTTTTTTTCGGGTTTAAGTTTACTAGATCGAATATATTTGGTTATGGTGGCTGTTGGAGTTCGGGTTTAGGGTGTTGGGATTTTAATTTTTTTTTTTGTTAATTTTTTCGGGTTTTGGTGGTTGTCTAATATTGGGTTTCGGCGGTGGTTTTAGGTGGGTGGTGGCGGTGGTCTGTTTTCAGTTTTTGTTAATTTTTATTCTTTTTTTTTTTTTTTCATTTTTTTGTTCTGTTTTCAATTTTGTTTTTTTGGGTTTCAAGTTTTCATTTTAATTTTTTTTTTCTTTATTTTTTGTTAATTTTTTCGAGTTTGGTGGTAGATCTGGTGGTTGTAGGTGGGGTGGTAGATCTGGTGGTTGTGGGTGGTGGGGTGGTTCAGGCCATGTAAGGATAGTTAAGTTCTAGGCTTAGGTGGGTTTAGGGTTGGATAGGGTGGTGAAACGCGAATGGAGGTGGTGATACGCCGTGCCGGTGGTGGCGCGATGTATTTTTTTTAATTTCATAAATGAATTTTCCGACAGAATTTCCGTCGAAAATCTCCGACGGAATTGCATCTGTCGGAGTTCTCCAACGGATTTTCCGATGCCGGATGATCCTTTCTGACGAAAGAATTCTGTCGGAAACGAAAGAATTCCGTCGGAAAAGTGTTTCCGACGGAATTTTCGTCAAAATACCCTATTTACTACGAACCCTTTTCCGACAACCGTTTCCGACGGAATTCCGTCGGAAAGGTGTTTTTTCGACGGATTTTGAGGTGTTTCCGACGGAATTTTTCCATCGGAAATGAGGTGTTTTCTAGTAGTGATCATTTTAGGTTATTAAATTAGCTGATGCACCACGTACAAAGGACATCGTAATTACCCCAGCCAGAATGCGAATAATAGTAATATTGGCCATGTTCCCAACTGGTCATGTAACCTGTTATAACAAGTTACCTAACACATGGTGGCCTGTGATTGGTAAAAAAAAAAAAAAAAAAAAAAACACTAAATTTTTAAAAAGTTAGATTTTTTTTAATAGAGAAAATTACAAAAAAATATTAAAAAACAACTGTCATTGCCACCTAAGCCCGATCCCCAAGATACCCATCCCCAACCGCAACGCTGGCACTAACGTCGCGACCGACCTCTCCCCCGAGGCTCTCAACCACCAACCCCCTCCCTCACCGACGAAATCGCAAACCATAATTTTTGTTCTTCGTCATTCCCAAATCTTCGCCTCTCTCTCTGTGCTTGTATTCCCCATTTCCACCTTTTCTCTCTGGTAAACTTTCTCTCTCTTCTTAGCTTTTGTTGGAAAAGCAAGGCCATAGAAGAAGATAAGCCAAAGACCAACAAATCCCTCTTGCAAAACAAAATTCTAAAGTGGGTATTGATTAAATGCGAGAACAAGCAATTTATTTCACCTTGCACTTTCTTTTTCATTTTTTTTTTCAATTTTGGGTTTTTATTGTTTGTTATTTGCTTTAAATTCAATTGAATGTTATGGATTCAGGGTCTAATTAGAGCTTTACGATCATTTTCATAAATCTAATGCATTTAATCATTTTTATAAGCCGGGTTTGGAGGATTTCGATTTTTCGAAAGGGGTGTATAATCCCACCTTTGGGATTTTGGGGTTGGGTTAGCTTGGCTAGGGTGGGATGGCGGTCGGCGCGGTGGTTTCTGGCCGACAGTGGTTTTGGATCTGGGTGGGGTTGTGGTTCTAGGGTCAGGGTTTTGGTGGTGGTGGGGATGGTGGTTGTTGAAACCTAGGTGTTGGTGGTTTTTTTTAATTGATTTAATTTTAAGGGAAATTTTTAAATTACCACTAAAAAATGTTTTCATTTTCAAAATAATCACAGTTTTTTATTTTATTTATCACCCCTTAAATTAAAAAACTGCTCAGATTACCACCCTTTTTTAAATTCTAGGGTCTGGGTTTGGGTGGTGGTGAGGATGGTGGTGGTTGTTGTACACCTTATTTGAAGTTATAGGATTTTGTTAGGGTACTTTACTAGAACTTTGTCACCTTCATAAAATTTTATCGCTTATATCCCATCTTTTATATTTCATTACTTTATCCTTTCCCTATCATTATACTCTCAACTCTCATACGTACTAAAGGGTCTCGCAAAGAAATATATCCAATAATGGCCTTACCGCCTTTCCATTAGTTCATAATTCAACTTAGACTTTGGCTCAAATATTCTCTTAGTGAACTCTCAAATTTTAACACAACCCAACACAATAAAGCATGACATGAGCACATTCTTACGCATGTTAATCTATGAGACGAAGTTTGGGAAATTTTTTAAGGTAAAATTGGTATAAATTACTTTTTTTACTCACATTTTAGAAAAAACTAACTTTTAAGTTTTTATTTATTTATTTATTTTTTTTTTAGTGCCTAAACTGTTAATTACATCACCCCTATTTCTTGACGAAAAATTTAAGACATTAAAGGGGCCACAACTTGTGCTTTTTCTCCTAAATTATTTATTTTTTCCCTCCCAAAAACATTCAATCCTTCCCTCTACATAAATGCGTTACTAAATTGAGTAAAGCTCTAAGAATCTAAACGTAATTTTAATGCACAAATTAAATTGTAGTCTTTGTTCATTCTCAAACCCTAAAATGAGGTAATTGAAGTGGATGGTTCAGATGAAAGGGAAGGTTTGTTGTGGTTGTTGATTTAGAAGTGGATCATTGAGATGCATTCCATTAGATTTGAAATAGGGTGGTGCATAAAAAAAAAAAAAACTAAGTATTAAAACGGTGGTTTAGTAAAAAAAAAAAATAATACTTTCGGATTGTATTATATGCAACTTTAGGGTATTATTTTTGAGATATAAAAAATTCCAAAGTTGCATATAATATGATCCGGAGGTAGTAATAATACATAAATAAATAAAAGGTGGGTTTTTCCAAAAATATTGGACAAAAAAGTGGTTTATACCTATATATATATATATATATATATATATATATATATATATACGGGGTGGTTCTACTGAAAACAAGATTTATGCTGAAAACAAGGCTTATGCTGAAAACAACAAATCTCAACCATTCATTATTAGTACAAAAGATCAGACGGTTCAAAATCCCCAACCTTACCTATAATCAATTCAACCGTTTTAAAGGTCACTATATACCAAATTAAGGTGATTTTATCTAAATTGACGACATTTATATAGAGTCACTATATATAAAAACAACGTAACTATATCAATTTTGAATTTTTAATGATAATTACATAGAGGTCGCTATATATAAAAATAAGGTAATTATATGGAGTTATATTAATTTTGACGACATTTACACATACGTGGGTCACTATATATAAAAATGAGGTAACAATATCAATTTTGACGATGCTTGCACAGAGTTCACTATATATAAAAATAAGGTAACTTTTTCAATTTGACTCGGCCTATAAATTCAATTAGGTAATACATGAAAGAGATCAAAAGTCACGAATTATAAAAATAAAGGGTATTAAGAAAAAGTCTATGTAGGATTCGGACCTACATCCCGTGATTACACGGTGCTCGACCAATTGAGCTAATATGCTTTCAACATGCCAAAAACGTAGAGGCTTGATTAAAACCGAAACATACATTCGCCTATTCGATAAGGCATGCCGACTGGTACTTTATACGAGTAGATGCAACCACATAGACAAATACATTGTCCTGCAGAGACAGACCGCATCTATACATTTTCTTAGTAGTCAATGCTACCTCCAAGTACTGACTATTATGGATAAAAATGTGTAAGATTTAGTCAACGGTAGTCAATGAAGGTCAAGGACGAAGACTTTCCTCGACAAAGTCGTGAGCCCGACGACGCACTGCTAGCACCGACGGAAGACGAAGTCAAATAATAACTTCCTATTTTTCGGGAAAAAGATAAAGCAAGGACTTAGTCTAAACTCAGCCAGATCAGTCCGGTAGGATTCAAAACAGAAGGAGAATATTTTCAGCAACTAAATCCGAGAATCAAGGGCATGAACTTATCTTCTTGCAACGGCTAGGGCATAACCTAGCAAATCGTCTATATAAGAGTTGCAGCAACAGCAAACATGGCATCGATCCAATCCTACATCTTACTTCAGAAACTTGTAATTCAATATCATTTTTCGCATAGTGAAAGTTTGGTAGATCCTCATTCTACCCGCGGTTTTTACCTTCCTTGGGTTTTCCGCGTCACCAACTCCTTGTGTCATTTATTTTTCTCCTTTATTTCACGTTATATTTTGCTTAGTTGATCCGTAGCCTAGATTTTGATATTCAATCCCACTTAACAAAAATTAGCATAAACAATTTGGCACCCACCGTGGGGCTACAACTAGGTAAAATCAAAAATTTCTCACCAAGCCTTCAACATGTCAACCGACGAAATGACCCCAGAACAGCTGAAAGCTGCCTATGAGAAAGTTCAAGCCGATCTGGAGGCTGCTAGGGAATCTAACGAGCGTCTCAGCAAAGAAAAAGAAGCGTCAGACTCCGATGCCGCTGCCCTCCGCCAACAACTGGAATCCGCCCAAAGCAACCGTCGCCGCCGACCGAGGCAGCTAGACCTGATCCCCAGAATGCCGTCTTTCGATGTCATCGAGTCCCCCCATGATACTGATACTGAAATTAGTGGCGAAGAAATGGACGTGGACCCTCCCATTAGAAATCCTAGGCAAGGGAGCATCCGGACTCCAGGTGACGACCAAGGCAACCCGCAACCTGATCGAACTGAAATCCTACTCCAAAGGCTGGTTGCCCTAGAAAAGCAGAACGCCCGGGTCCTGTCAATGATGAAAAAGATGCCCGGCGTGCCAATCCCCGTCCAGCGAGAAGCCCCGGGTGGATTTGCAGCTACCCCTTTCTGTGACGAGTTGGCCTTGGCCCGAATCCCCAGGAGATTGTCGCTCCCGACGTTTACGTCGCTATATGATGGAACGACCTGTCTAGAGCAGCATGTCGAGTATTACAAGCAGCGAATGTGGCAAGCTTCTATCCCGTTCGAGTGCTGGGAGGCATGCATGTGCAAATCATTTGGCGCGACGCTGACAGGCCCCGCCCTCAAGTGGCTCGGCAAGCTTGAACCAGGTAGTATAACTAGTTTTGCTATGTTAGTTAACAAATTCTACTCCCATTTTGAGAGCAGCAGGCAGTTCGACAAGCAGACAAGCGATCTATATCGGATCGTCCAGGGTCCTAAAGAGACCGTCAGAACCTATTGGTCCCGGTTCAATAAGGAGAAAGTCTCGATCAAGAATGTCGACAACAGGACCGCCATTGAAGCCTTCCTCCGCGGACTGCATACGGACTCGGATCTGTATAAAGATATGATCAAGTATCCATGCTCGACGTTCGAAGAAGTCAGGACCCGAGCCGTGGCTCAAATGCGCTTCGACGAAGATATCGCCAATCGCAGTTCCTACCCAGGTTCCAAAAGTTCGTCCGATCGGAAGGCCGCCAGCAACACCCGAGGGTCATGGCGGCATCAGCCTTACGAGGCGACAGGTAAATCACGTTCTGTTAATGCTGTGCAGGTAGAGGATATTCTCGACGCTCCCCAGTATCCTGATATATCGAAGTATGGCTTTGACGTGAATATCGTAGCGGTAGTGAAGGAATTGGAGCCTCTGGGAAGCAAAGTCCGCTGGTCGTCGAAGAGCAACAAGCCAGAATCAGAAAAAGATATGAGCAAATGGTGCGAGTTCCATAGTGATCATGGCCATAAGACGGAAGACTGCTATGTCCTGCGGAGAGAAGTTACCTTCCAGTTAAAGAGAGGCAACCTCAAGCATTTGTTGGGAAAAAAGAAAAGCAGTGACGCAGGCCGCCGTGAGCCAGAAAAGACGACGGCATCCGGGCCCCCCAAGCCCCCTGTACCAAAGGTAATAGTTAATGTGATCACTGGTGGTTCCGATATTTGTGGACTAACCTACTCTGCAGCAAAAAAGGGTCGCAAAGTCGACAATAGAGAATGCAGTTGTCTTAGACGAGATCAGAGACCCCCTAGAAAAGAAGCTAGAAGCAATGTCGATAACTTTCGACGATGATGACGTCAACGACATCAGCAGGGACCATGAAGATTCTCTGGTAATTTCTCTGCTCGTCGGGAATTGTCTGCTTCGAAGGGTGCTGGTCGACGGAGGAAGCTCCGCAAATATCTTGTTCAGAAGAGCCATGGAAGATATGGGGTTGAAAGATAGCGACATCACCAGAAGGTCGACAACTCTTGTCGGTTTTAGTGGGGAAAGCATGTCAACTCTCGGAGA
Organism: Chenopodium album; assembly: GCF_948465745.1. Lineage (NCBI taxonomy): Eukaryota > Viridiplantae > Streptophyta > Magnoliopsida > Caryophyllales > Amaranthaceae > Chenopodium > Chenopodium album. Next base: position 53,539,459 of record NC_137841.1, on the reverse strand, counting down.
TATAACCCTCCCAACCTTTGCAGGAGGCCTAAACCCTCAGACCAAATTCAATATCTTAGATTGCCCATCGGCCTATAATGTTATATTGGGACGTCCCTGGATCCACCGATTAAAAGCCATACCTTCCACATACCACCAATCAATCAAATTTCCTACCCCGTGGGGAGTCCAAGAAATTAAAGGAGAGCCCCGCGAAGCCAAACACTGCTACAAAACGACCCTTAAACCATCCATGAGAACCGCATAGCAATTACAGCATGGCCCGACACCAGACAATCCCAACGACCTCGAAATCGACGAAATACCCTTAGACCCTGATGTGCCTGATCAAACCGTTCGTGTCGGAGCCAACCTAAAACCTGAACTCAAAAACAGCATATTAGCCTTTCTCCGAGAGAACAAAGATTGTTTCGCCTGGTCGCATAAGGACATGACTGGCATAGACCCAAGCATCATCTCGCATAAGTTGAACGTCGACCCCAATCATAAGCCCGTCAAGCAAAAGCGTCGAAAGTTCGCGCCAGAAAGGAATAAGATCATCAATGACGAGGTGCAGCAGCTGATCAACGCAGGAAAAATAAGAGAAGTGAAATACCCAGATTGGCTCGCAAATGTTGTCGTCGTCAGCAAAAAGAATGGCAAGTGGAGGGTGTGCATCGACTTCACCGATCTCAACAAAGCATGCCCTAAGGATCCGTTCCCGCTCCCGCACATCGACGCCATGGTAGATGCGACGGCAGGTCACGAGCTCCTAACATTCATGGACGCCTACTCCGGTTACAACCAGATCTTGATGCATCCCGATGATCAGGAGAAGACGGCATTCATGACCGACAAAGGTATATATTGTTATAAAGTTATGCCATTTGGACTAAAAAATGCAGGGTCGACGTACCAGAGGCTCGTCAATAAGATGTTCAAAGACCAGGTAGGAGAGACGATGGAGGTATACATCGACGATATGCTGGTGAAATCTAAAAAAGCCAAGGATCACGTCGATCACCTCAAGCAGACCTTCGAGGTGTTGCGGAAGTATGGTATGAAACTTAACCCTACTAAATGTTCATTTGGAGTTCTGCTGGAAAATTTTTGGGCTATGTAGTAACACAAAGGGGAATTGAAGCTAGCCCTGACCAAGTCAGAGCCCTAATAAATATTCAATCCCCTCGAAATGTTAAAGAAACCCAAAAATTGACGGGACGAGTGGCAGCATTAAATCGCTTCATCTCTAGGTCGTCAGACAAATGTCACCTATTTTATAAAGTTTTAAGAAAAAATAAAGGTTTTGAATGGACCGACGATCATGAGAAAGCTTTGCAGGATTTAAAAAAATACTTAATGACGCCACCCCTCCTGTCGAAACCCAAAACTAACGAACCTTTGCAGCTTTATATTGCCGTCAGTACCATAGCCGTCAGCGCAGTCCTGACCAGAGAAGATGATGAAGCTGGGCAGCTTTCGGTTTACTACGTAAGTAAAACCTTGCTCCCAGCCGAGGTAAGATACACTTCCTTAGAGAAATTAGCCCTTGCCTTATTTACTGCTGTTAAGAAACTAAGGCACTATTTTGAAACCCACCACGTAGTGGTGATGACTAACTACCCGCTTAAGTCTGTCTTGAGAAAACCAGATCTGACAGGGCGTTTAGGTAAATGGAGCATCTCGTTGAGCACGATGGACATCGAATACCAACCTAGGAAGGCAATTAAGTCCCAAGCTCTCGCAGATTTTGTGGCTGACTTCAACCCCGATCTACAGGTTATAGCCGATAAAGAGCTGGAAGAAATAAATAGCGTCCAAGGCAAAGGAAAATGGATCTTATTCGTCGATGGATCATCCAATCAACGAGGAGCAGGGAATGGTGCTAAAGTCTCCACAAGGGGACATGATAGTAAGGTCTGTATCTTGTGATTTTAAAGCAACTAACAATGAAGCAGAGTACGAAGCTTTGATTGCAGGAATGACCGTCGCCAAGGACTTAGGCGCAACATCCCTGAATGTGTACAACGACTCTCTCCTCTTCGTCAGCCAAGTAACAGGCGACTTCGCAGCAAAAGACTCCAAAATGTCAGCATACCTTGACATAGCCAAAGAAAAGTCCAAACACTTCAGTCCTTTTACCATCTCTCAAATTCCAAGAGACCAAAACACCCAAGCTGACGCCCTAGCAAACCTAGCCTCCGCCCTCAGAAAAACCGCCTTCATAAACATTCCCCTAGTCCATTTACAAAAGCCGTCCGTATCTTTTAAAGAAATCCTACCAGTCAACGACGTCAACAACGACGACGACTGGACCAGACCGATCATAGACTACTTAACCAAAGATATCCTACCCAATGACAAAGCAGATTCGCGAAAGCTAAAATATAAGGCCTCCCGGTACCATATCATCGACGGAGTCCTATTCCGCAAATCGGCGTCGGGACTATCCCAAAGATGCATCCGAAAGAGTGAGCAACAGTCCATCCTCAGCCATTTGCATGATGGGATATGTAGCAGTCATGTCGGAGGAAGAAGACTTGCCAACATCGCGAAGCGACAAGGGTACTTTTGGCCTACACTTCATGAGGACGCAATGCAGTACGTGACTAAATGCGATAGTTGTCAGCGATTCGCCAACACCGTTCATAAACCATCGGAGCCCCTCCACCAAACATTATCTCTGTGGCCCTTCATGAGATGGGGAATGGACATCGTTGGGAAGCTACCTGCGGCGCCAGGTCAAAGAGTATATATGTTAGCACTAACTGACTATTTTTCTAAATGGATTGAAGCAATTGCTTTGAAACAGGTGACAGATAAAGAAGTTATTTCGTTCATATGGACTAACATTATATGCAGGTTTGGAATTCCATCGGTGATCGTCTGTGACAATGGATCACAGTTTATTAGCGACAAAACTCGTTCCTTTTTGTAGAAATTTCGCATAGAGTTGAGGACGTCGACGCCGAGGTATCCACAAGCCAATGGACAAGCTGAGTCTAGCAATAAAATAGTCATGGAAGCCATTAAGAAAAGACTGAAGGCAGCAAAAGGCAAATGGGCTGACGAGCTCCCAGCAGTTCTCTGGGCCAACCGGACAACGCCGAGAGAGGTAACGGGGCAGACGCCCTTCTCCCTTGTCTATGGATGTGAAGCCGTTCTGCCAGTTGAGGTCGAATTTCCAACGTCAAGGTTCGGACTCATGACGGAGGAAAGGAATCAAGAGGAAATGGAAGATAGTCTAGACGCAGTTGAAGAACTAAGAGAAGCAGCGTTAATCAGAATGGCAGCACAGCAGCAGATCATCGCTAGGAGCTTCAACAAAAACGTCAAGGCTAAAACGTTCCAATTAGGAGACTGGGTACTAAGGAAAGCATTCCAGAATACAAAGAATCCGGCCGACGGAAAGCTCGCTCCCCCATGGGAAGGGCCGTATGAAATTACTCAGGTCATCGGCAACGGTGCATATCGATTAACTGATCGGCAAGGTAATCCTGTTCCGCAAAGTTGGAACGCAACTCATCTATGAAAATACTACTTTTAAAGAAGACGGTAAAAAGTGTTCGTCGACAAAACGGTAATAACTAAAATACTACATTTGTTTTATTCTGTTAAAGTTTTTATTACGATTAAGCGTACTGACTTAAGCATCGGAGGGCCGTTGGCAGCACATTTGTTTTGCAGTACAAAGTGACAGACAAAAACGTTCCGCTAAGAAAAGAGAGAAAACGACGACGAACGACAGCAACCCTAACAAAACAAGCAAAGTATTTTTACAACCGACAGTCGAAAACGCAACGATGCCCAGGGCAACATTCGACCTTAGCGTCTGACGCCAAACACCCGATACCTGAACTAAGAACTAATCATCAGGGTTCAGCGTCGACGCTGGGACGCAAGGGGCATTGGCAAACAAAGCGACGATAGGCCTAAAATCACAAAGTCTTCGACAAGGCATATTGAGTAGCTACAAAACTATATTGTTAGTAAAGTATGTTATTTTAAAGAGTTAATAAAAAGTTTTTTCATTTTTACTTGCTGGTTTCCCATTTTTAAACAAATTTTACTACCTATCGATTCATCCCATTTTTTCTAAACACTTTTTCGCCTCACGTGCACAGCAAAAGTAAAAGAGTACTTAGTGTATTACACAAAAGCAAATCGTCAACCACTTGCCCCCAAGTGGAACAAAAAGATACAAGACAAATTAAAACAAAAGTTCTGCGAGCAAAAGAAAAACATTGGTTAAAAGCACACAGCAAAAGTGAAACCGTCACAAACGACGGCCTTCAAACATCAGCCTCATCAGCAGCAAGCCCATCGACGACCTCCTTGGCGACCTCACTGACCCGAGCATTGTCATCGATGACTTCGACCCGTGGCTCCTCAGCACCGTCGACGAGTTGATCAGCAACAGTAACAAGCTGATCTTCGACAATGGACGGCTGGTCGTCGGCAATCATAGGCTGATCCTCGACGGGCTGAACATCAGGTACAGCGACCGACGATGCAATAGTAACAGACAGACCAGGACCTGAATCCGCAGTCGACGCCACCGCGGCGTCCTCTTCCAGCTCGTCAAGCATCCCGCCATTTGCAAGAAAACGGTCGATCACCTCTTTAGGACGCCACTCTGAAGCCTTTCCATCCAAAAACTGTTTCATCAGCTTGGCCCTCACCTTGATATCCAATTCAGCATAGTCGTCCAACGCGTCGTCCAACTCCTTCTGAGCTGACGTCAGCTTGTCTTGGACCTTCGACAAAGCCTCATCCTTGGCGACAATGATCCCCACCTTATCCTCCAAGTGCTTGGCCTGTTCTTGCAGCCGATCCTTGAGTTTCTGAACCTCCTCCTCCGTCGCCTTCGACTGATCTTGCAACTGTTTCTCCAGGTCCTCTGCCCTCTTCTTTGTCTCGTCCAGTTCCTTCTTGGTCATCTAGAACACGTTGACGACGGTTTTGCGTTGAGCCTCACTGTTCTTAGCAGCACCATCCAGCCTTTGCATCTCCTTGGCTAGCCCAATCACCCTATCCCTCAACACCAAAGAATTTTGCAGACATTGACCAAACACATACCTAATTATCAACTTTGAAGACAACCAAACCAACAGATAAAAACAAAGCTAAAATGAAAGCTTACATATAAATGAACGGAAGCCGCTTCAGAGGCTATGTCCAGAACGGACGAACCGGCTAACATCTCCCTAGATCTGGGAAACAACAGTTGATTCAGGGCAGGAAACAAGGAACGTTGATCATCCTTGCGACGATCCAAGAAATTGGCTGGAAAGCGCATCAAGACGTCAAGAGCCGAGGGCTCGTCGCTAGTCTTCTGCTGCTTGCGTGGAGGGGTCGTCAACAGCGTAATGGTCCCCGACTCGTCGACCGTCCTCTCCGGCGGCAAAGCCAGGACAGGCTCCGCTTTCTCGGCCACTGGCGCCGGTTGCAGCTCTTGAGGTGCCAACCCTCGCTTTCTCCTCATTCGCAAATCAGCCTCTTGTTGAGTCAAGCTTCGACTTCGACGAACGCCTTGAGCAACCGATTCTAGCAAAGCATTAAAGACCATTAATCTCAAAGCAATGACATAAGTGTAATGCAATAAAATCAAGCAATTACTTACGAGTTGACATTGTCTCCTCGGAATCTTCCGCCCTGTTTGGTGTACTCAACGGAGTACTTTGCTCTTGCCCTGCTTGATCACCCGTCACCTTCTTTTTCCGCGCAAACGTTCTTGCTGAAGGGTTGATGGCAAGGAACTTTTTTACCTTCGACGAAGAGGTTTCCAACGACTCGAGAAAGTCCAAATTCAACTCTGCGTCATGGAAAAAAGAATCAAACCATTTTAGCTAAAATCAAACCATAGAAATACGAATGCCATAGATGAACTTACCCTTCTCCGGCCATCCCTCCGTCAACCACAATCCATCGTTACCCAATGACACCCTCTTTACAAACAGGAACCACTTCTTCCAACCCCTGTCATTCACATCAGTATTCAAAACTAACCGATCTCCTTTTTTGCACAAACTGACGAAACCACTTTCCGCCATTTTTATCTCATACCCTGCCGCCAAATCCTCCAAAGTAAAAGGATCCTCCCAATCTTTGGTCAACTCCGCTATCACCGACAAAATCCTCCAGCCAGACGGCATTAATTGCCCCGGACTAATGCCTAGACCCTCAAAGAAAGAACGAACCAGAGGTGGGAAAGGGAATTTAATCGTTGTTTCAGCGAAAGGGTATTTAAAGAAAACCACGAAATCCTCAGGACAATCCGCCACCGTCTGGCCGGGCCCTGGAATATAAGCAAAGGTAGTGTCGGGGAAACCCGCCATCTTGGCGAAATCGCTCGTCATGTTGGGAGCCATCAACGACCTAGGCTGAGACTCTGAATTCTGCTGTGAAACAATTGTTCCTTGTTTTTCAACAACGCGAAGAGAAAACCTAGTTCTAGTTTTGGGAATTTCGCTCGACATTGCACCTAAAAATTGATTAATGTAAAGGGAAATAGAGTAGATTACCTGGAAATTGAAGTTGCTGAGTATTTGAAATCGCCGCCGCACGCCGCCACCAATACGCTGGCGAAAACTTGCAAAGAAAAGAGGAATTGAAGAGGAAAGAGTGGAAGAGAGTAGAAGTTTGGGGAAGCGCGAAGCGTGTTGCAGAGTTAATAAAGGATGAAATGACGGTTAGAGTAAGGAAGTGGGAGAAGTTAAGTAACTGCTCTGAAGAACGCGCAAGTCAAAAGACGAAGTCACCCTTCAGATAATTCAAATTTTGGTCGTCTTTTATTTCCTTGTTTTTTCCATCTTGCATTTTCTGCACCTTTATTTCTTAGTGATTGCCAAAAAGTGTATAAGTCGCCCACGTTTTTAGCAATTAGGGGCAAATTGTTATGGATAAAAATGTGTAAGATTTAGTCAACGGTAGTCAATGAAGGTCAAGGACGAAGACTTTCCTCGACGAAGTCGTGAGCCCGACGACGCACTGCTAGCACCGACGGAAGACGAAGTCAAATAATAACTTCCTATTTTTCGGGAAAAAGATAAAGCAAGGACTTAGTCTAAACTCAGCCAGATCAGTCCGGTAGGATTCAAAACAGAAGGAGAATATTTTCAGCAACTAAATCCGAGAATCAAGGGCATAAACTTATCTCCTTGCAACGGCTAGGGCATAACCTAGCAAATCGTCTATATAAGAGTTGCAGCAACAGCAAACATGGCATCGATCCAATCCTACATCTTACTTCAGAAACTTGTAATTCAATATCATTTTTCGCATAGTGAAAGTTTGGTAGATCCTCATTCTACCCGCAGTTTTTACCTTCCTTGGGTTTTCCGCGTCACCAACTCCTTGTGTCATTTATTTTTCTCCTTTATTTCACGTTATATTTTGCTTAGTTGATCCGTAGCCTAGATTTTGATATTCAATCCCACTTAACGAAAATTAGCATAAACACTGACCATCAATATGAAAGATACAGTCCCTAGATAAAAGCCGTACAAATTTGTTATGGAATTGTTAGATGCAAAATCAAGCAAAATTAAACAGAATATCAATCAAATCTACTCCTATGAAAATGTATTGAAGTCGAAACTCAAAAATACAAATCACATCGATATTTTCCAAAAAATAAAATAAAAAATATGAGCAAAATTAAAAACAAAATTAAACAATCAGAGATGAAGAACTCAAAAAATACACAAATCAGAAATGAAAAACCCAGCAACTATCCAAGTTCTAGAATCAAAGATGCAAAATCGAGCTAAATCACACATCAAACCTAATTTACTCAAATCAAGAAAAAAATACAAAAATGTAGATCAAATGATTTCATACGAAGAAATTAAGTCGAATTTTCGCGTAATTACACTCATATGAAACACGAATAAGCTGGGAAAAGCTCAAATCAAGTGTACTGCTCTAGTAATTCATAATTGAATTCGTAACAAAAAAAATCGAGTAAAAATAACACAAAGTCACCTAATCTACTAAAATCACACAAATGCAGCTCAGAAATACTCCTATGAAACTAAAATTAAAAAACCCCAAAAAAAATCAAATCGGAAAATCAATTTGATATTTCCAAAAACACGTATAAAATACCAAATTAAACAAAATTCATAAACGAAAAACTCACTTTTTTATAAGCTAATTACGAAATTGATGAAGATTGAACCAAATTCCTCTATAATTTGATGATGTTCAACATTAATTTTGAATTGGGAAGGAGAAAGAATGGAGGATATGGAGAACGTGAGATGGAGGAGAGAGAAAAATAGAGGAGAGAGATAATGGATGGTCATAAATTAGAAAACAAAACCCAAACGCAGATGTAATTTAATCCGTTAGATTAAAATCAATGGTCTGGAATTCCTGTTTTCAGTTTTCAGCCAAAGACTTGTTTTCACATGATCTACTCCCTATATATATGGAGTATATATTTTCCTAGTATAACATGGTACCATAAAACCAGTAAAAATACATTTTATTTATTTATTTATTTATTTATTTTTATGGTAACATTGGTACCATAAAAATACACTAATAAAACAGTAGATAAATAAAACTGTAATTTAACTAAAGCACATAGACACAGAAAATTATGACAAATTACTGGGGCTAGCCTAGATCACATGGGATCAAATCAAATTAATCCACAACCAACTTTGATTATAATGCTAAACTTGGTAAATCCAATTTAAAACCTCAAATAAATCTTATCTAATCTATTATTGCCCCTTAATTTTTAATTTGTTGAGAATAGTTTAAGTCAATTAAGATGAGGACAAAACTTTTGAACTGAAACTAATAACATGGAATTAGGCGGTTAGGCCAAAGTAACTAACATGTAACTATAAAAACGAACCCCTCTTATCAACCTTTCTCTTTACTCTGTTCTCGTACTAACAAACATTCTTGCAATTATTGCTTCATTCCTCTTCAATTACTCTTTAATCTGTCTTTCTTCTTTAACCAATCTTCAGCAACCATGACTGAACCTTCAAACATAAACCCAGAAATCATTTTCAAATTCAAACTAACCCCAACAATCAATATGAAGAACCCAGAATTTCTGTCTTTCTGCAACTCTGAATTCAACCCACAAATTGCGAAAGTTACTGAAAAAGTATATGAGATTACTTTTGGCCATACCCAAGCTCAAGATTCTGATGAATTTTCGTTCTTGAAATCTCCTGAAATGATCAACATTCCTTGCAGAAAACCCATTATCAGCATTTCGCAAATCGATGAAGATGATGATGATAATGAGTCTTCCAATCACACAATATTTGGTTAGTAGTTTTCGTAGACCTTTTATTTTTATGATTTCGTTTAATTGTAGTGTTTTATTGTTTAATCTATTCATATGATTAGTTACAAGAACAGAGTGTGCCTTTAAGTCAGTAATTTCATTTTATTTGATGGAATGATTTGATTACTCAACTAAATTTTAATTCACCAATAATATGACATTTCAATTTTTTATTAGTTAATTTTTTTATGTGTATTTTTTTCATAGAAATTGGTGGTGCTTTTTCAAAGAATAATGCAATTGAAAGTAGCACAGATATGATGGTTTCTTGGATAATCTCTGATTACCCTGCCAATTTCGCTGATTTCAATCTTGTGATTAAAGATTAAGAATAAAATTAGTTGATGAGATTGAATAATTTTCGTTTATTATATTTTCTTTCATTGCATTGCAAGATTAATAATTGGTTTTGATCTGATTAATTTTTTTTGTATTATTATTATTATTATTATTAGATGAAAGTGGATGTTTTGGTGCTTGGACATTAGTTCCTATGAAAGTGAAAAAAGAAGATCATGTTATTCCAGTAAGTAGTCTTTGATGCTCTCTATTTAATTAAGTTTAGTGCTTGTATTGAAATCATGTAATTAATACTAAAATCTGACTAAATGAATGATCTTATGTATGTTGATCATGATTTCAGGTCCGAAAATCAGCCGATGCACCAGGAGAAAATGCTAATATGCGGAATAATGGTAATGTTTATGGTAATGGTAACGCGGGTTATAATAATGGTGTGCCGGTACTCGAACCGAATAATGCTGTGAATAATGGAGCAGCTGCTGCTAACAATAATGGAGATATTGGAGGACATGAGAACCAAAACTTGAATAATAATGGGAATTTCGACTGGGGAATTATTGTTTACGAGTGTAATGCCGATTCATATATTATTTCGGACTTCTTGACCAATGCAGTTCCAATGCATCATGGCAGTTGGTTTGAATTCGCTGGCAGAGTACATCAATTTTGGCAGCTCCATTCGGGACAAGCCACGGTACTGCAGCTAGCCGGAGCAGCGCCAGTACCAATGTCACCCGCTGATTGTTGGCCTGGACATATTATTTTCTTCGGACGTTTTGATGGTGTCAACTTTACTGACCTGAGTTGGCCTCACCACGACTGGCAAGATGTTCAAGCCCATATTAGTTGTGCCTGTGTAATCCCTGAAGCTCACAACAACAACAACAACAACAACAACAACAACAACAACAACAACAACAACATAAACAACAACAACATCAACAACAACAACATCAACAACAACAACAACAACAACAACAACAACAACAACAACAACAACAACTACAACAACATCAACAACAACAACTACAACTACAACAACAATAACAATGCCTAAGCCAGAACGTTGGTTGTTGTTAGTCTAAAATGCTTATTAATTCCTTGGATTTAATTGTAGTTGTAGTTGTATGTTGCTGTTTTAGAGGAAAGTTTTCTCTGTTTTTATTAGATGCATGCATATAAGATCGAGGATTATTTGATTCTTCTGTAACTGTGGATTTGTGGGGGTGTTAATGTACAATTCTTAGTGTATTAGCTGTCAACTCATATGATGTTGAAGGTTTGTAATTCGTAAGTTGTGTTTTGTTCATCAGCTGAGACAATGCAATGTTCAATTAAGTGCAGAATGTGTACAAAAAAACTTCATCTTGGAACTTTTATATTGCTAGGAGTGTGAATGAGCCGAGTCAAGTTGAGGTGAGTCGAGTAATACTTGTTTGATCAATTAGCTTAGGCAATACAAGTTAGATTTTATTATGGGATCTCAAAAGATAATTCAAGCTTGGTTAATTAATATGTTTGCTCATAGATGAGTTTTTCCTTTTTACGTAATGCAAATTATATTAAGGTTAAGGTAAGTATATTATTTTTACCAAATACAGTATAAAATTATTTAAAAAAAATACACTGTTAATGAAATGCATATTAATTTTTTATTGAAAATTTGACTAATCCATTGAGTAGTTAATAACTAATCTATTTGAGCATGTATGTTCGTGAATGTAAATTCATAAGAAATTCATTAACTTATTTATATGAAGGGTGTAGGGGTGTTTTGAGGTGGGTTGACGTGTTGTGGTGGTGGTGCGGTGGTGAAGAAGGTGTTATAGCGTGTGGTGCATAGAAAAAAAAAGAACAAAAAAAAAAAAAGTTTTTAAAGGTCATGTGACTGGCACATGGGTGGTCAACACCGGAGAAAAAAGTCAACGGAAAGATTCCGGCAACAAGTAGTCTTTTATAACATTTGGTGTTAAAGAGGTAGTCATTTACAACAAATTTGTTTAAAAGTAGTTTTTCAGAAAAAGTTGTACTTCCTCCGTTTCTTTATAGTTGCAACACATATTTTATCACGATATTTAAGAAAAGTGGACCTCACATGTTATAATATATTTAAAGGGGAGTTCTAAATGCAGGCATAATTTTACCTAAATGCAGAATAAATTATTTTTTTAAAAAAAATTATATTCCATATTTGCCCTTGTTTTAATTTAACCCCTTACACTTTTTTTTAAGGATTAAAATTAAATCCTTAACACTCCTAACTATATAATCATTCCTACCGTTTAATTTACAACCATATTCTAACGTATTCAACCTTTTATCCTATTAAATATTCAATGCTATACAAATTCATGGATAATAATAAAGTGCATTACGACGATTTTTTTGAGATATGAAAATTATGTGCTGTAAATTTTTTTTCTTCGCAAAATCTAAGTTATATATGAACAATCAAACAAAATAAAATTGAAAAAATGGAAACTAATAATCCCACCTTTGTCACTTCTGCTCAAAACAATCCCACCTTTTCGAATTCCCATAATAATCCCACCTTTGACCCCCATCTGCTCAAAATGAGCCTTTTACCGGTTTGTGAAATTGGTAACTTATTTTAGAAGGTGACTTTCCACGTGTCACCTTCTGATTGGTACAATTTTAATTTTTGCAAATTTAAAAAAAAAAAAAAAAAAAAAACTCCCACCACCGTCCACCGCATCAGACACCACTTCACCACCCCTGCCCTTTCCCCACCTCCCTTTCCCAGTTTCATGGGTAAGATCGGGGTTTGTGGGTGGTCGGGGTTCGTGGGCGGCGGTATTTCGGGGTGGTTTGGATTTCGTGGGTGGTCGGGGTTCGTGGGAGATTCGGGGTTTGTGGGTGGTTTGGGTTTCGTGGGTTGGTCGGTGTTCTGGGGTTGGTGGGTTTCATGGGTTGGTCGGGATTTCGAGGTTGGTGGGTTTTGTGGGTGAGATCGGCGGGGGTGGTTTGGGTTTTGTGGGTGGTCGGGATTCGTGGGTGGTGGGAGTTTGTGGTGGCTGGGGTCGTGGGTTTGTCGGGATTTCGGGGTTGGTGGGTTTCGTGGGGAGATCGACACTTCGGGGGTGGTTTGGGTTTCGTGGGTGGTCGGGATTTATGGGTGGGTGGTGGGAGTTTGTGGTGGCTGGGGTTCGTGGTGGCTGAATTCGTGGGCGGTGGTATTTCGGGGTGGCTGGAGTGGTTGGTGTTAAGGGGGTTTGTGGGTGGATGGCGGTGGTATTTCGAGGTGGCTGCCACTGGCTGGGGTGGTTGGTGTTAGGGGGGTTTTGTGGGTGGATGGCGGTGGTCGGAGTTAGGAGAGAGAAAGAAGGTGGTGGGGTTAGGTGGTGATGTGGTGGTGCTTATGGAAGGGTGGTGGTGGTTATGGTGGATAGCTAAGGTGGGAGATGAGAGATTGAAAAAAAAAAAAAAAAGTTAACCTGCTAAACAAGTTGTGGGTTAAAAGGCTCATTTTGAGAAGATGGGGGTCAAAGGTGGGATTATTTTGGGAATTCGAAAAGGTGGGATTGTTTTGAGCAGAAGTGGCAAAGGTGGGATTATTAGTTTCCATTTTTCCAATAAAATTTCCATCTTAAACGGAACTTTTTATTCATGGGCATGTATCACAGTGCCGGTTGTGTTGCCGGGGGTCAACAGTACCCCCCGGCTATGATTTCCGGGGGTCAACAATACCCCCCGACTACGATTTCCGGGGGTCTCCAGCACCCCCCCGACTACGATTTCCGGGGATCTCCAGCACCCCCCGGCTATGATTTCCGGGGGTCTTTAGTACCCCTTGGAAATCATAGTCGGGGTAAAATAGTACCCCATGGAAATCATAGTCGGGGTACTAAAGACCCCCGGAAATCATAGCTGACTGTGAACGACTTCTTCGTCTTTACGGCTTAGATTGAAAATTTTTGAGGGAAATGATGAAATGAAATGAATAGCAAAAAAAAAATGGCGACTGAAATGGTGAATGAAATGGAAAAAAATAGCGAATGAAATGAATCACAAAAGGGAAAATGTAAAAAATAAAAGTCTGGTGAAATGACAAATCAATTTTTTCATTTTGGAAAAGGGTATTTCAGTCTTTTATTATTTTCTTATCATTAATTAATTTCTGCATTTAGGTTATTTTGTACTGCATTTAGTACTTGCGTATTTAAAATATGGTTAAAAGGTTGTTACGAGTATAATCAAGTGAGTCATGTGCTTTAATTAAAGGTAATAGTACAATTTATTACAATAAAAACCTTCCTTTTTTGATGTGTTGCAACTATTGTGAAATTTCCATTTCAAGGAAGTGTTGCAAGTATAAAGAAACGGAGGAAGTATATAAAGGGTAGTTTTTCACAAAAAATCCTATTTATTAATCTAGTTGTTGTCTTAAGAACCTGGTCGAATCTAGCAGTTGGATTTTACCCTAAACATAAGTATTGGCTGCTTGCTTCGGGCCATGCCGTGGTAAAGGAGCTAAGCCTGATAGCGGTTGCACCAATGTTGCCTGCCAAGTTGGCCTGGATGTGCAACGACCTTCGGATGTGTTCAGGGTGGGAGCTTTCATAACCTGGGCTGGCATCTGCACGAAAGGCGAGATGTTAGAGCGCGAATTAATTGCATGTGTCCTTGTGATTTCTCAACATACGGTAGTGAGTGAGCTCCTATAATTTTCAATCTTGTTGTAGAGGTGAGCAAAGGGGCGGGCCGAGCCGGCCTCGGCCCAAAATCTGGGCTTTTCGGGCAAATTACATGGTGCATGTCCCGGTTTCAGGCCAAAGAGCGGTCCGGGCCTCATGTTGAAAATCACCCTAGAATTTCGGGATGTATGGCTTCTGGTCAAAGCCTGGCTGGGCCAAATTCCTGGGCCACTTTGCTCATCCACCTTTATCTTATTGTAATTGTAATAGTTAATATATTTGTGATTATATATGCGGTGAGTGATTTTATGTTACATCATTTCAGGTCGAAGACGGTCTAGATGTTTAGTGCAATCCGAATGATGATGCCAATGTTATAATGGCAATGGGGGTTGTGGAGGTGGAGATAACGACGGAAATTGATAAATTTTGAAACAATATGAAATGAGCCTGGGCAACTCGAACAAGGAGGAGGAGAGTTTGGTCCACAAACAAGACTTTGAAGCTTCCATACTAAAACCAATTGGCAATAGTAGGAGTAACTCCTCTATCTTATAAAGTGGAACCACCTCTCCTCTTTCTCCAATATGGGACACTTACAAGTGGGCTACAACGCAAAAGGTTTTAAGACGCTCGACCATAGGGAGATTGGTTTCAACACTCCCTCTCACTTGTGAGTGTCCTTAGAACTTAGAGTACACCAGAAGGTACAATATAATCCCCATTGGGAATGAACATCCAATAGAGGCCCCTTAACCAGTGGCTTGACAAATACCCAATTATGAACGGCCCAACAAACCTGGGGTCTGATACCATGATAAATTGATAAACTATGACTTGATATTTCATTAGCACATGCAAGGCAATTAAATAATACAAAGCTTTCCTTAGAAGTGTAGAACAAGCACTCTACATCTAAGCCAAAAAACAAGATAAATATGGAAAATATAATCTAGAAAATATATCCTAGGACATTATACATTCTCCAAATCTAAATATTCCCTAATAATATCTTAACACCCCCCCCCCCTCAAGTTGGAGCATTAGGGTCGAAAATGCCCAACTTGGAAAGAAGATACTCAAACTGAGCCTTGCCGAGAGCTTTAGTGAATATATCCGCCAATTGATGCTTAGTAGACACATGTGATGGAGAAATTAAACCTTAATTGATCGCATCATGAACAAAATGGCAATCGACCTCTATGTGTTTCGTATGCTTATGAAAGACTGGGTTCCTCGCGATATGCAACGCTGACTGACTATCACAAAACAACTTGATTGCTTTTGGGTGTTAAATGCCCATACTCAACAAGAAACCTTTAAGCCACTTTAATTCACAAGTAGCTCCAGACATAAACCTATATTCCGCCTCTGCAGAAGAAAAATAAACTGTAGGTTGCTTTTTAGTTTTCCAAGAAATCGGTGATTTTCCTAGAAATATTATCCATCCTGTCAACGAGCGTCGAGTTAGAGGACACGCCGCCCAATCTGAGTCACACTATCCCTCTAAAGTAAGCTCACTATTTGAGCGCAATAATATGCCTTGTCCGGGAGATCCTTTGAGATAACAAACAACCCTCAAGGCCGCCTCCCAATGCTCTATGCGTGGTTCATGCATGAACTGTGATAGAATATGAACTGAGTAGGCAAGATATGGTCGAGTGACCACAAGGTATATGAGCTGTCCCACAAGACGACGATAAGCTTCGGGATTTTGTAGAAAGTCGCCACTAGCATGAGCGAGTCTGTGATTTTGTTCCATGGGAAACCCACTAGGCTTTGCTCCCAATAGACCTGTTTCTGAGATAATATCTAGAGTATACTTCCGTTGACACAAAAATAATCCGGAAGGACTACGAGCTACCTCAATGCCCAAAAAATATTTAAGAGGGCCAAGATATTTCATTTTGAAGCAATCACTGAGATATGCTTTGAACACCTTAGGTGCAGTGGAATCATTCCCATAAATAACAAGATCATCCACATAAACTAAGACATTTAATTGAGTTTTTCTATTAGTGTATGTGATAGAGAATAATATGAATAATATTGCTTAAAGCCATACCGTTTAAAGGTCGATGTCAATTTTTCATATCAACACCTAGGAGCTTGTTTCAAGCCATATAATGACTTGCGCAACCTGCATACCAAAGAAGGGTCCGAGCTTTGAAAGCCGGGTGGCAACTTCATGTAGACCTCCTCAGCTAGGTCACCATGCAAAAAAGCTTTATGCACATCCATTTGATGTATTTCCCAACTTTTGCAAGCTGCTATTACAAGAAAGGCACGAACAATAGTCATCTTGACAACCGGAGCAAAGGTCTCATCATATTCAATTCCAGCTTGTTGATGATTACCGAACACCACTAATCTTGATATAAGATGCTCAACATCACCGTTGGAAAAATTTTGGTTTTATAGACCCATTGACTTCCAAGAGCACGTTTCCCGGGAGGAAGGTGTTCCAAAGTCCATGTACCATTATCCTCTAAAGCACGAATTTCTTCCCTCATAGATTGTCACTACCCATCATATTTCATTGCCTCTTTGAAAGATTTTGGGTCTTTACACTTGATAATAGATGCAAGAAATCTCTGATAATTGGTAGAAAAATTGTCACAATTTATGTAATGTGTTAAAGGATAAGGAGTACCTAAGGAGTGAGCGGAAGTAAGGGAGAGTGGACTATTAGCAAAAACCGTACGTGTCATCACTACTAAAAATTAAGGTTTTTACGACTGCCACACACGGTCGTAAAAATAACAAAAACGGTCGCAAAAACTAATTGCGACCGTCAACGATCGTAAAGCGGTGGTCGTTATTCCCTTAGTTACAAAAAAACAAAATTACGACTGGTTGACGGTCGCAATTTTATTACGACCGTTTCCTATATTTTCAACGACCGGTACCAAAACGGTCGCAAATAAATTTAATTGCGATAGGTATTTAAGCGGTCGCAAAAATTGCCATTTGCGACGGCTTTAGGTGGTCGCAAATAGTTTTCAACAAAATAAAATTAAAAAAAAAAGAAGCACCCACCCTAAACAACCCTAACCCACCATCGTCGCCCACCAAAACAACCCTTAACCCAAAAAAATAGATCCAAAATTAACCAACAAATTTATCAAAATCAAACAAAAATTAACAAAAACCAAATCAAAATTCTAAGTTAACAAAAAAATATCAAAAAAATATGAACAAATATCATGATAATTCGAAAAAAATAAGACAAAATTCACGAAAATTTGAACAAAATAAAAAAAAAAACAGAAAATAAACGAAACCCAAACAAAAATTCAAACAAAAATCGAAAAAAAAAACAGACAATTCGTATGAATATAGACATAAAAATTCAAAAACTAATAAAATTAAAATTCAAAAACAAAGAAATTCAGATTTTCATGAAATCAGACCCAATATTAAAGAAATTCGAATTTTCATTAAAACAAAGAAATTCGAAACTAAAAATCAAACCCAAAACTCAAACAAAAATCGAAAAAAAAAATCAAATTTAACCAAATAAAAAGGAAATTCAATTAGATAATAAAATAAATTAAATCCATGAAAATAAAAAATAAACCAAAATAAACAAAATTTTAAAACAAAACAACATACCTAATCCAATAGTTCTTCCTTTTTAGGTTTATACGATCAAATACGACCATAAAAACTCCAAATCTGAAATTTTTATGGTCAAATTTGACCATGAAAACCACAATTTGTTTGATGACGAAAATCCACACACCACAATTTGTTTGATGGTGAAAGTCTTATAAAGAAAAAGCAAGAATGGAGAAGAATATCAGAGCGGAAATGGAGAAAATCAGAAGAAAGAGAAAGCAAAGAGAAGAAGAAGGAGAAAGGAAATAGAAGGAGAAATGAAAGAGAAGGAGATGGAGAGGCATGAGAAAGGAAAGAGAAGAGAGAGAAAGAGAAGAGAGAGAAAAAGAAAGAGGAAATGCGGCGTGTAGTTATTAGGGTTAGGGTCCGTATATTTTATACCCAATTTTCCAAATAAACAATTACTCTACTGCGACGGCTAAAGGCGGTCGCAAATCTACGGCCGGTCTATGGTCGGTCGCAATTGTTACAATTTGGGATGGCTAAAGGCGGTCGTAAATCTACGACTAGTCTATAGTCGGTCGCAATTAATGACATTTACGACCGTCTCTCTGACGGTCGTAGATTATGACATTTACGACCGTCTCTTTGACGGTCGTAAATTATGACAATTACGACCGTCCTTGACGGTTGCAGATTATGACATTTACGACCGTCTCTTTGACGATCGCAAATTATGACATTTACGACTGTCTTTGACGGTCACAAACGATTTATTTTTAATTTTTCAAACATCCTAGCGACCAACTAAAAGGCTAAAAACGGTCGCAAACGGTCGCAAATTTGTGACCGTTGTCAAAGAAATCGTAATATTGCTACCGCATAAAAAACGGTTGTAGAAAAATAATCGCAATTTAGCCGAATTTTAGTAGTGTATCACTAAGTCACGATGCAAAACATTTGGAAATTTTTGACGAAATCCACGACCCATTTTCTGTCCATGAGAATCGGCTAAATTGTCTTGTTCATGTGGACTAGTTTCAATAGAAGCCTGATCAAGTATTGTAGGTGTGGGTTGCTCAAGGGACTCAAGGGGCCAAACAGGTGTTGTTTTTCCATTATGAGGGCTAGAAGCGTAAGTGGGCTTCTTGTGTGGCCTAGCGGACGAGTGGTTACCAGTGGGCTAACAAGATGGAGATGCGAGCTAGTGGGAAGATGGCCCAGTGTTTGCTGGGCTTAGATTTGGGCTCTGCTGATGGGCTGCCTGCGTTTCTGGTAAGTCACCAACCTCTACTTCTTCATCATAAATAATGCATGAAAAATCCTCATGAATATTATGGTCATTATACTCATTATTTGCAATGTTTACAACCTCGGGACTCACAAAAGGGGAAACCTCTTCAACAAATTTCACATCCCTTGAAACAAAAAATTCTTTTATAGCTAAATCAAACAACCTCCACCCCTTTTTACCAAACGAATAACCCAAAAAAACACACTTTCGACTGCGACTAGCAAATTTTTCGTCCGTAGTTTTCTGATTATGAGCAAAACATAAGCACACAAAAGTTCGAATGACATCAAAAGAGGGGGGTTTATCAAAGAGAATTTCAAAGGGATTTTTATTATGTAAAAGAGGGGTAGGAGTACGGTTGATCAAATGAGCAGCAGTAAGAACACATTCATCCCAAAAATAAATGGGTAATTTTGCTTGAAACCTCAATGCACGACTAACATTCAAAATATGTTTATGTTTCCTTTCTACCCGCCCATTCTTTTGAGGGATCCCTACACAAGATGTCTGAAATAATTTTCCAGTGGCTCTAAAATAGTCAAGTAAACAATTAAATTCAGTCCCATTATCACTTTTGACCACTTTAATTGTTTGGGAAAATTGTCTTTCAACCATTGCAACAAACGCCATAAACATTTGAAAAACTTCTAATTTATCAACTAACAAATAAACCCAAACTGCTCTTGAAAAATCATCAACAATGGTAAAAAAAATACCGAGCTCCACACGACAAAACGTGTCGATATGGACCCCACAAATCACAATGTATTTTCTCAAATATTCGAGAAGCTTTATTTTCATTTAAAGGAAACTTGTCTCTCGGATGCTTAGCATACATACATACTTCACAACCGATATTTAAATTATCTTTACTACCACTAACATGAGGAATCAACTTAACTATTTTTTCGGAGGGGTGCCCGAGCCGGCGATGCCTTAACTCCAAATTTGATGTGGCTTCAACACTTGACACAAATTTCGGTTTGCTAAAATAGTACATTCCATATCTCCTAGTTCTCGTTCCGATCAGCTCCTTCATTTGATCTTGTATAGCACAAACATTAGAATCAAATTGAAAAATAGTGTGTAAATCATCATCAATTTGAGAAATGGACTGTAAATTGCAATTCAAGTTTGGAACATAAAGAACCCCAGTGAGAGTTATTTTATCCGACAAACAAACGGATCCCATCAAAGTAGCTACCACATTTGCACCATTCGGCAATCCAACAGGACATTCAAACTTATGAGTGTCAAATAGCCGAGAATCATCTCTAGTCACATGATGAGTCGCTCCAGTATCAATAATCCAAGAAGAGGCATCAAATTTACCGGTCAAATTATTTTCAGAGATTTGAGAGTTACATACAACTCCTGCAATAGTCTTCCACTGTTTAGGGGTAGATAATTGTCCCAAAGCCAAAACAAAAGAAGAATTAGGTAGAGAGTTAGGCTCAATTTTGGCAGGAGGTGGTGGTGGGAAATCGTTATCACCAGAGGAGAGTTTGGTCCACAAACAAGGCTTTGGAGATTCCATACTAAAACCAATTGGACATAGTAGGAGTAACTCCTCTATCTTATAAAGTGGAACCACCTCTCTTCTTTCTCCAATGTGGGACACTCACAAGTGGGCTACAATGGGTTTCAACAGAAATGTTGGTGGCGGAGTCGATGGACTTAATTTAACGATGTTATGATTTATAGGTATAGTTAGATAAATCAACCTCTAGACTACATAAGCACTTACATAGTTGCAAACAATTATAGTAGTTGGACTACATTCTCCGGAGCAATATTTGAAATATGGGTGTATTTACACAACTTTCCCAATGAGAAGGCGGTGGTGGTCACAGAAGTAATGCCTACTGTTTGTTAACCTCGACATACAGTTTACTTTAGATGTGTCGAAGTTGATGGATACTACACCGAATTTAGTTGGCCGGACCATGAATGTCAAAGTATTCGAGCGGAGATTAATTGTGTCCTGGTGGTTGCGCAAGCGGAAGCTCGTCCGTGAATGAACTTGCTTGTTGCACTAGTTGCAATGCTTATTTCGTGGTATAATATTGTACATTACATGGATTTAGTTGTAGGTATGAAGTTTTAGAGGTAATATTTGTAAGTCATTTTGTTGATCAAGGATTTAGAATTTGTTCTGTAGTTGTGGGGGTGTTAAACGGTTAATGTACAATTCTTATTAAAAGTCAAACTCATGTGGTTTAGCTCTGTAAGCAATTTCGGACAATAGTGAACTTCTTATAGAACGTAAAATATAGTGGAAGGTACTTTCAAATGTGCTACACAAAACTTGCTTGATTGCGAGAATAATTAAGGGATTAGCAGATCAAATATATGATCTGCTCGCTTTAGCTGTTAAAATCATCTTTTTAATAGTGTTTTGCTGTTCTGGAAAAAACATAGCAGTATAACATCTGCTAGCTGTTTATTCTTATCCTATTCTTTATTAAACATCTAATAGTTGAACCAATCAAAAACATTAGTGTTGTAGCTTTCTTTGACATTTTTGGAAATTTCTGTATCCTTTTTCTGAGCCAATAAATCGAACCATCATCCGACCAGAACCCACACGAGGCATACTCAAGTATACGAGTGATACTATTGAACTCCATATATGCAAGTGTTGCCTTTAACATTGATATAAATGCAAATGTTGAACCCTCATGTGCCGCATACTCATATTCATTATACTCTACAAACTAGCTCTTCAAATTTTCATAATGTAGGTCTAATAGGGGGGGCTGCCCAGTTAATCTTCATGATTGACAAACTTTGTCAATCTTGATTTCCATGTAAAAGTTGGAGGGCGTGGACAACTACTTAGCAGGAGAGTCAGAAGAAGCCTTATACATGTTGGCATATTCTTCTTAAATGGCAGTCACGTTATTCGTTAGGTGCTACTTGACGGTGGAAGATTTAATTTATGTTTGCATTAAATGTTAGTAGGTTGTGGTTTGTAGACCGGACAAATTTAGTTGTTTGACTCATACTAACTAAATGTAAAAGAAAAGCTACTGAGTGTTTGTAGTATTACTATTATACAAGTATGAAATACTCTTTTTTTTTTTTTTTTTTTTTTTTTTTTTTTTTTTTTTTTTTTTTTTTTTTTTTTTTTTGGCTGGTACATTTGCTGAAACGCAACTTTGACCATCAATATCTTTAATTGTTTATTAGAGTAGTAAAAGTTATAACAATATTATATCATGAAAAAACATTATGAATAATCTAATGTATATTATATAATAACATTTTTTTTATTTTATAGAGGTGAAAATATTTAATCAACCATGATAGGTATATAATGCAAAAAATCAAAGTGATGCATTTAAAAAAACGGAGGGAATATATATTACATAAAATTACACAAACTGTTTTTAAATAAATGTTACTATTTGTCCGCAACATTTTAGGATTTGAGATGATTTAACTTACATGGTATATACATTAAAAATCATAAATTGTGTACCTTGTTTAATATTTTATTGAAAAGTAATGTGCAACAAGACCTAAAAAGAAGTTGGTGATTGTATAGGATTGAATTACATGATACGTCCAAAATTACAAATACTATATTGTGGACCGAGTTTAATATTTTATTGAAAAGCACTATGCTACAAGACCTACAAAGAAGTAGATGATTGTAGATGATTAAACTTACATGATATATGCATTACAAATACTATATTGTGGACCAAGTTTAATATTTTATCGAAAACTAATAAGCAATAAGACCGAAAAAGAAGTAGATAATTGTTGATGATTGGCTTAAATGGTATATGCATTACAAATAATAAATTGTTGATCGAGTTTAATATTTTATTAAAAAGTAAAGTGCAACAAGGCTAAAAAGACAAAGATGATTATAGATACTTGAACTTACATGGTCTATGCATTACAAGTCATAAATTGTGTACCGAGTTTTATATTTTATTGACTTTAATGTGCAACAAGGCCTAAAAATAATTAGGTGATTGTATATGATTGAATTACATGGTGTGTCCAAAATTAAAAATACTATATTGTGAACCGAGTATAATATTTAATGGAAAAGTATTGTGCTACAACTCCTAAAAAGTACTTTATAATTAGTACTTCCTCCATCTCATAATAATAAAATCCTTCTTTAGTTCTTTGGGTGTTTATGGCAAAATAAGATAATTGAACAAAAAATAAAAATAAAAAAATAATGATTGGAATTACATGTGTGCATTTGAGGTGAAAGAGAAAGAGCGAAACATAAAGTAGATGGGTATACCTATCTTTGTACATTTTACAAAGAGATTAAAAAAATATGATTTCAACAACTTATCAAAAGGAGAGTAATTATGTCAATAATTGCAAACTATAAATATAAATTGGTATTATTTTTTTGTTTTTACCTTACATTTTTATTTGATTAATTTACTTATTATATTCTCCAAAAGAGCATACAAATTAACCCAAACACTAATCACCAACACAAACCAATTATTTCCTAAACAAAACATAATTTAATCTACCTATAAATCGTTATCTTCTTAGAATATTTATTTTCTTGATTAAATCATTTATGACACAAATTTTCACAATATATTAATTCTTTACGGCAATTGTTTATATATGTTTTATTTAGCATATTATGTGTTATTATTATACAAATAATTGTCATATAATTTTTGTGGACTAGTTGTCTGGCTTGTCCCTAATATGTCCTTGTCATTGTTGGTATATAAAATTATACACTTTTTGTCATTAGGCCTCTAACTAAACGCCCAACACTTATTCTATATCGGTGTCTTCAGTGAGTCAGTGAGTAGGGGCCTAAGCATTTAGCTTTCTTATATTTTCACAACTAACTAATATCTTGAAATTGGGCTGCTTTTTTTTGCTTATTCTCTCATATCAAATGTCCAACAAGTCAAAACAAAAGCCATAACATTCAAAGTGTTTACTGGTTAATCAAAGGGTTTATTGGTTAATCTAAGTGTTTATTGGTTAATCAAAGTGTTTACCCTTATGGCCTAATTTTATTGCCAAATAGATCAACCCATTAGTATTAAAATACCCACCAATTTGCAACAATATTTATGCAAAATTAGTTTCCCCATATAAAATTTTGTTTTTCCATATACTTTTATAACTATCTTCCTCTACTTTTTTACAAACCCCTTGTAAATTTATCTTTTCAATATTTTATTTAACTTTCTTAATACCCGCAAAATCAACCTCAAAAGGTTGATCTTTCAGGGACAGAGGGAGTAACAATTTTACATAAAAATCCAAGGTTTTCGTAAATCAGATGCCTAAGGAAGTATAAATCAAGGGTTGTGAGACAAATGGAAAGGTCTCACAACTATTAAAATAACATAAAAGTATAAGAAAGAGAGAGAAAGGAGGAGAGAGATAGGAAGAGTGAAAAAGATGGTGTGGGCCCCACTATAGCTTTTCAGACATGTATCACATGCAAAAATGCACAAAATTTTTTTGGACCACTACCACTGAGTTTATATTTTGTTCCACTAAAACTCAAGTGGAGCTTTTTGAAGTACCACTGAGACTATATTTTGTACCACTGAGAGTTTATTTTGTACCAGTGAAACTCCAGTGATATTATTTAATAACTCAATGAGACAACTTTATTCTGACGCCTGAAATGCCGATATTACCCTTGTGAGACATGACTTTATTGTCTCTCAACCCCCCTTTATATAACCTCCAGATGCCTCAACTCATTTTTACCAAATTAAATAATGCCTCATTTTTGCCGAATCAAATTATGCCATGTGTATGCCCATTAATGAAATCAAGTTATGTCATTAACAACATTGAACGTGTGGTACTAGGAAGTCCAAAAGGAGGGTTGCGAGACACGAATCTAGTGTCTCACAAGGGTAGTTTAGGAAATCCTCTATATTAAAGTACCTCTATAAAACACTAAAGTACCGTTAGAGGTCACAGTGATATATTTTAAACGACTAGTGGTACATTATCATTATCCAGTAGTATAAATTTATTTATCTATAGTAAACGATTAATTTAGACTAAAGAGTTAATTACAAGAATCTAAGTTAGTTTTTAAAAGCCTTAAACTCTCGGTAGTATTATTACGAATCTCAATAGTACAACATTATTGTCCTGTGATATAAAATAACTACCCAGTGGAATATTTTATATAGACTGGTTGTTTCCAAATAAAGTTTAATAGCTACTTTGTTTATCTCTAAAAAAATCATGTTAGTCTTAAGTGCTGCGTCCATTTTGGTATCAGAGCCATACAATTAAAGGCATAACAAAGTTGTTAATTTATTAATTAAATAAAACTGGAGAATACTAGGCCCTCTACTAAGTGTAAGAAACCTGATTTCAAGCATTATTATCATATTCTTGAAAAAACTAGAAATTTTTGCCCAGTCTTTAATTATAAAGTAGATCAAATTGGTGAATTAAGATCGGAAGTTGATAACCTACATGCTCGTTGTATTAATATCAAAAATAAAATATCAATAACCACAACCGATATTAATAAAAGAGTAAGCGATCTAAAGAACAAGTTAAACAAGTTCAACTTGCTTTAACAAATGAAGTTAGGCATCGATTTGGTAAGGAAGTATCACCTAATAAAGAGAAACTTGTCCCGTATAAATATAAGTATCCTTTTTAAAATTTAGATAAAAATAAAAAGTTTACTATATCACTACCTAAAAGACCTACTGGTAACCAAAAAAAGAATAAAAAAACTAAAGATGAGCCCACATCTTCAGGAGACAATGCTTAATGAACTACAAGCCCTTTTCGATAAAGAAGAAGACCCTAATAAACTTAAAGAAATCATGAACTTAATTTCTGAAAAAATAATTGCTATTGATAATGAAATAGAGGAAAATAATTATGTAACTTTAGAGGAAGATTTATATCAACAGATGGGATTAATGAAGTTAAATGAACTAGACTTTCTACCCATAGAAGTTATTCGACTATATATTGAAAATAAACTTGGCAAAAGAGTAATGGATAATTTACTAATGATATTGAAGAAGAAATTATTAATGAAAATAATGTTATGCAAAGATCTAGGTATCAAGGAGAAGGAAGTTGCACACAACAAAGATACATACCAGGGAAGACTACCTGGTTTAGTGTAAAGGTTATGCCTAATCATATACCTACACAAGAAGAAGTGACTCTTGAACCTATAAGTCAAACTGGTTATGAGCTTAATTTAGATGGTGTAAGAGATAGACAAGATGTTTTAGATTATTGGAAAAAGAGTATTAGTAGTGTACTTAACCTAAATACTAAATGGACTTCTGAAAATTTCTTAAATTATATCGAACATAGTTTCTATGGTTGTGTAGAAGATTGGTATGATGGTATAGCGGAAGAAGTCAAAATTACGTTAAGAGCTAATGAATCTCCTACTAGAATGTTTAGACAGCTATGTTAATACATTGAGTTGGAATTTATTGTTCCTAGCTTAGAGTTGATCCTAATGACAAAAAGAATGGAATATCAAAGAAAGTTAAGTAGTTTGTCCATCTGTAATATGAAATATGTCGAGAACTATATTATGGTGAAAATGAAACAAATCTTGGAATGTTCTATGATAAATTACCAAGTCCTCTTAATGAAGAAATTTGTGAAAAATATCAAGAATAGAGAGAGAAATTCATAGCTAGAGACGCCCTAGGTAACAAAATTGCTTTCCTAAGAAAGTGGATTGAAAAGAAATGTAGAGAGGTTGCAGGGACTCAAAAAATGAAGAGAAAATTTCTCACTTGTTGGTATTTCCCAAATAACTATGGATGTGAAAGAAAAAACTATAATAATAGAAGAAATTATAAGAAAAATAAATTTGATAGATCAAGAGGAGAAACCTATAAGAAAAGGTATTATAAACATAAATATAGAAAACCAAGTAGGTTTTTCAGAAAAGGCGACATATTGTACTGAGAAAAAAAAAACATGCAAATGTTGGTCTTGTGGAGGACTAGGACATTATGCTAATGAATGTAAGAAAACTAATCATAAATTAATGGAAGCCTTAGGTAGTTGGGACTACATAGAAATAGCTGAAGACGAGGCTTTAGAATTGGCTTTAAGTAATAATAAAGGTATAGTAGAGATAATAGAGGAAGAAAATGAGTATAACGAAGAACTCGAGGATAGTGAATTTGAAGAAGAAAATTATGAAGAAGTAAATAATATGATAGAAAGAGAAGAGTTAGAAAATTCAGAGTCAGATGACAATGAGGAAGATCAAAACAAAATGACTATAGGTCAACTAAAAAGAGCTGAGTATTCATTTGAAGATAATGACCTAGATCATGTAAACAAAGAAAGTTGGAATTTCCCCTAGATTACTAAGGATAAAATATTTAAAACTTGTTTTTGTAAAACTAGAACTAAATATGTATGTGAAGATATGAAAGAAAGTATAGTAATCGAACATTGTGAAAAAGGCAGTCAAATTTAATAACATATACTGGAAAAGAATTAAAAAAAACATACAGAAAAAGGAAATTATAGTTATATTTGTATTAGTGTAGTACAAGTATAAATAACTCCTTTACATGATTTGGGCAAGGATGTTAAATTCTTGAGTTTTATTTGTGATAATAGACATAAAGAATTTTATGATCAAATAATTAGTGGTATCACATGTAACTTAAGTCAAGGAACGGTAACCTATATATGTGAACCTATATATTATGTGAACTTAGAGGATTCATTTACGTCAAAGTTTTTAGCTATCAAGCTATTAACAAAAGGAGTGACAATGCATAAAGGAACACGACCCATACAATTAACGTGGAAGGTGGTTTATAAGTTGGTAAATACTATAGACTTATCTTTTAAGAAACAGATAGTCGATGCTCAGACATATGAGCAAGGAGGAGGTCCTAAGAAGAAAATTACACCTATAAAAGTAAATTCTAATGAAATTGAAAAAACATGGGAGTAATTCTTTATGAACCCTATAGTTAGCAATAGATCGAGTAAGATCTTAATTGATGAATCAGGATTACTTCATATTGGAATGACTACAAAACCTAAAATACAAATAAATATGAGTCTTAGAACACCAGGTCTAAGTAGACAAAATTCAACAATAATAAGGATGAAAAAACAAGGTGATGAAAAGCCAGAAGAGGATGAAGAAGAAATATTAGTTCTACTAAAGAAACTAAATGAAAAATATGAAAGTAAAAAAGTCTTAAAACAACAGGAAAGGCATAGCATTGATATGGGGTCATATTCTAATTTAGAGTTAAATGAAGATCCAAATAATTCTATTGATAAAAGAAAGGT
This sequence comes from Chenopodium album, assembly GCF_948465745.1. Classification (NCBI taxonomy): domain Eukaryota; kingdom Viridiplantae; phylum Streptophyta; class Magnoliopsida; order Caryophyllales; family Amaranthaceae; genus Chenopodium; species Chenopodium album. Next base: position 53,511,042 of record NC_137841.1, on the reverse strand, counting down.
AATTGGATATAAGACCAAAAGGGTTAGTGAACCAGTATATGAAGATGAAATTAATATGCAAATAGAAGCTTGTAATGAATATCTGGTACCAATCCTAATAGCATTTATATTCCAATTGATATATGCATAGAGTATTATAATAAATATAAATTGTGTGCATATATTGATAGTGGTTGTTCTATATGTTTTGGAAAGAGGTCATTATTTCCAGAATTCTTGTGGAAAAAGGCTAAAAATCCTATGCAAGTTAGAATTACTAATAATAGTGTCATGATACATACGAAGATAATCAAAGAATTATTAATAGAAATTTGAGGAGTTTAATATGTTATTCCTATTTTATGGGCTACTGATCAACCTATTCATGATGATAATAGGAAATAATTTTAAGATATTATACTCTCCATGCACTCAGACCATTGATTAGATAATCTTTACTATTAATTCTCATTCTTTTCCTATATAGAAAATAACAAAGGCTTATACTCATCAGACTATAGAATGTATGTGCAGCCAGCGTGGTGATAGAGTTACACCTACACAACGAGAGGTTGCTAATATGTCTATTTTATTTAGTATTTTTTCTCTGTCCTTTGGTCATAATTGGTAGTGTTTTTGGCTCTTTAGAGCCACTTTTATTACTAATTGGTGTTTTCTAGTGTTTTCGTAGTTTTAGTTGAGTTTTCTAGGGAATTGCTTTTTTGGAGCATTTTCCCGAGATTTTATGGAGTGACTACAAGCATTAAAGGAGCACGACCACTTTTCGCATCCCAAGGCAAGTTATAGTCATCAAACTGGTGATTAAGGGCTCAACTTTGAAGATACCGAGGCATTAGATCGAGTGATTAAATCCCCAAGGAGAATATTTGGTTTGGGAAAATTTACGAGCCCAAGCAAGAAGTTCAATGTGCCTAAGTGGCCTTTCCAGGCCAAAGAGGTCTCGCCCAAAGGCGTGCCTGATCGCGCGGGGCGGAAGAAGTAAAGAAGTCATTCACCAGAGCTCGCACCCGACCGAGCGCGAGAGAAGACCTATGATGGAAAAAGGCGGGCTCAATCAGGTGGTGTGGCACCCGGCCAGGCGCGTGTCTCTAAAGAAGGTTTAGGCATTGTTTAGTTTGTTCAAGTTTAGGATTTTCTTGCTTAATATATATACGTTTTCTTTAAGAAATTTTAGGACTTATTTTAGATCTTCTCTTAGACTTTCTCTCTCTACTTAGTTTTATTTCCTCTCTTATTTTCTCTCTCTACAACTTTACACTTTGTTCTTGATTCAACTTATTATTTTCGTTAACTTTGGTAACAAATTTTTCTCTATTAATTTTAGTAATTTTATTTCTTTAATTCATCATGACTTGTTTAATTGCTTTGATAAGTATAGATTTAATTATGAGTGAGTAGTTTTCAATCTAGGGTTTATGGGGATCCATAAATCATATGAAGGGGTAATTTATTGTTGTTGATTGTCAATGTTTAATTAATTTCCTATTGATTGATTTAATGCTATGCAACTAGACTTACGCAGGTTTTTTATGTGTGAGTTTAGCAATGTTGATTCGAGATTTTAGAGATGAGAATTGATGTTTAGGCTTAGTTTAATAGGTGGGCTAATTTATAAATGGTTAAGTCGAGATTTGAGAGATGAGATTTATTATCAGTAAATTAACTATGTGATTGTAATACGTAGCGAAAGCCTTTTAAGATCATATTAATTGATGCATTGATGATTGATTATTATGTTTTACCCTGAATATTATGTATTGGTGAACCTATGCCTTAGGTCTTTTATTCATTGATTTCCCCCTACTTTTATTTCCCCCTGCTTTTATTCTTTGTAGTATAGTTTCTTTATATAACAACAAATTGGTTACTAAATAATTTAGATTTTTCTTAATTAGGAATAAATTGACTTGTTTCCCTGTGGTTCGACCCTTCTTCCTTATCTGCATAGTTAGTGGACTTAGGAATTATTTTTGATAAGGTGATACGACTTTAGCCTCTCAATATTTGGCGCCGATACGGGGGAAACGGTTTTATTTTTATTTCTGATTGTTTTTTGTAGACCAGATTACTCCCTCTTGTCTCAGAGAATGTTAGTTCTTTGAGGAAATTCTTATATTTATCTTTTAGTTCTTTGTTTATGCCCAGGTGTTCCAGATCAGGTTATATTCCATTTGATCCTGAGATCTAGCGCTCTTTCCATAGACAAAAGAATCTTTACAGGCAAATCCTTGCATGTTCTGGGATAACGATATTCCTAGAGACCCTCCAACTAATTCTAGTGATTCAGAAGCTCCTTCTGATTTAGAATCAGAGATGACAGCACCTAACAAGCTCAGCGATTATTCGCAGCCGTCGCTTACCAATTTTCCACATCTCACTACCACTCCTGCTCTTGATGGAGTGCAATTCGAAATAAAGCCCCAATTTATCACGTTGATAGAAAGGAAGCTATTCAGTGGAGCTAAGGGTGAAGACCCAAATCTTAATGTTGCAGACTATTAATGTTGCAGACTATTGTCAATATTGCAATACCCATCAGGGAAGCTAGGGTCACACAAGACCAAATCAGGGGGATCCTTTTTCCTTTCTCTTTATGTGCGTGGGAAGGCTAAATTAAGGTTTAATGGTCTAAATAGAATTGCACTTGGTATTACTAACTGCGAGACTCTTGTTTTTAATTTATATAGCAAATATTACCCTGCAGAGAGGACAACTTTGCTAAGGAGCGCAATTCAGAACTTTTCCCAAGAGCCAGATGAAACTTTATATGAGGCTTAGGAAAGATTCAAGGATCTGCAGAGAGAGTGTCCCCACCATAATATAGCATAGTGGCAGTTAATCCAAGTCTTTTATATTGGAATTGGAAATTCATCTAGAATAATTTTAGATTATGCAACTAGTGGGAGGTTTATGAATCTTAATAATGTTAATGATGTAGGTCAAGTTATCGAAGATATGGCAATCCACAACTCCCAATATGGGAATCCTAGAGGCTTCGCTAACAAGGGGAAACATAGTGTTGACTTTGTATCCTTTTTGCATGCTCATTTAACCTCTATTTTTCAGAAATTAGATAATCTTAGCACTGCGAATATAGAAAATGTTTCTGCGATTAATAATAATTCTAATGAGGTTCTCTGTGAAAATTGTGGAATTGTAGGTCATTGGGAACAAGATTGCTAGAGTTCCGTGGAGCAAGTTAATTCCTTTCAAGCCTATAGGCATAATGACCCATGCTCTAACACCTATAATCCTGGGCTTCGGAACCATCCATATCTTTTCTACCGAAGAACCTATTTTAAAAACCCGCCACTCCCACAACAATCACAGGTGCCACAAAAACCACAGCAGAAATAATACCATCCTAATGCTGGCTAAAAAAAACCAACCACAACAACCTTCCTCATCTTCTGACTCTGCTTTGTCAGAAATTAGAGCGATGCTAGCTAGTATGCATAAGCACATGGAGAGTAGAGATGCTCAAATTGATTCAATCATAGCCCATAAAAAAATTGTAGATAATCAAATTGCGCAGATTTCCTGTACTCTACAAGCTCATCAACAGGGAGCCCTACCATCGCAGCCAACCAGACATACAGATCATGATTTTGCAATTACTCTAAGGAGTGGTTCACACTATGATGGGCCCCCCATGCCCAGAGATGATGAACCTGTTTTAATAACAAATGCTAATCTTGATTCTGTTAAACCAAACAATGTTGCCAATAGCTCTATAGGGCTCAAGGGTAGTACTAATATTTCTAATAATACATTATAGGGTACAACTCCAAGGAAGACTACAATCTAGGATGAGAATATCGGAGTTCAAAAGTCAGTTATCAAACTTGCATTTCCAATCGACATTTAAAAACAAATTTGGATAAGAAGTTTGTTAAGTTCCTGGAGATTGCGAAAGATTTGCAGGTAACAGTTCCTTTTACAGAACTAATTATACGAATTCCTGCATATGCTAAATTTAAGAAGGTAACATTGACTAGGAAAAGGTCTATTAGTGAGGTAGAGACAGTCGCTTTTACTGTAGAATGTAGTGTCGTACTACAAAATAAATCTCCACCTAAACTAAAAGATCCGGGTAGTTTTTCTATCCCTTTTCATATTGGCAATCTGATGATCGATAATGCATTATGTGATTTGGGTGCTAGCGTTAGTTTCAGGCCATTGTCTGTGTGTTTCAAGCTAAAAACGGGTAAATTAAAAGATACTAATATTACTCTACAAATGGCCGACCGTTCTGTTAAACACCCCCTAGGTGTTTTAGAGGATGTTCCTATTAGAGTAGGTAAATTTTATATACATGTTAATTTTGTTGTTCTTGATATGGCTGAGGATTTATAAACTCCTATTATTTTAGGTAGACCATTCCTTAATACTTCAAGAGCAATTGTAGATGTGAAATGTGTTAAACTAACACTATCAGTAGGGGATGATAAAATTATTTTCAATTTGAATAATAACCCTAAAGCCCCATGACAGAGGAGAAGTGTTTTAGCATTGATGTGGTTGATAATTGTTCTAATAAGCCCCAAGCTCTTGTTAAAGATCCCTTTGAGGCGGTATCTTGTGTTGCATCTTCTACAGGAGAAATAAACAGATGGCAAGAGGAAGTTAATGCAATAGAAAGAGTCCTTTACTGTTAAGGTCTTGGCGACGATGAGAAGGTGGAGACAAGTGAGTAAGCTGGGAAAACTCAGCCTATAGTGAGAGTTCCACCGGATCAAGTTGCAATTGCTCAATCAAGTGAAAAACCGAGGAAACCAAAGGCCAAAAAAAGTTCCCTTGCAAGCAGTAACGAAGAACCACCAATTCAAGCCAAGGAGGATCCACCCGATAAGGTTTGTTGGCGCCCTACTTGGCGTGTACGAAAGAAGAGTCGTGGTCTAAAAACCACTCGACCAGGTGGGGAACAACCCAATCAGGCAATAGGCCGAGGATCTTAGCTTCTCGACATATGGTAAGAGGGTCAAGCGTGACCTAGATAAACTAGTGCTTTGCGGGAGGCAACCCATATTTTCTTACTTTCTTGTTTAGTCTTCTTTATTTTTATTAGTGTGAGGAGACAGGATGGAATTTAATAATTTTAATGATTTTGTGTACAGGTTTAATGGGAAAAAGTTAGTCAAATTTGGATACAAGAAAAGAAGAAAAAAAAAATCGAACTCAGTGCTGTAGCGCGCCCGATCGGGCGTGAAAGCATGGGCTTAATTTGAGGAAATTCGCCTGACCAGGCGAGGCTCTGCCAGACCGGGCACGACAGCAAGGATGAAATATCAATAATACTTGCCAGACCGGGCGGGATGGCACCTGACCGAGCGCGAGAGTTGACGAGTACAGAGTTTTCTATCGTTCGATCGGGCGAGAGCGCGCCTAACAAGAGTCGAAGACAAATTTAAAGGGGAGCTTGCCTGACCGGGCGCGAGTTTCCCAATCGGGCGCGAGAAGAATTCAGAATAATGCCTTAGATCGCCCGATCAGGCGGTGTGGCACCCGACCGGGCGCGATAATAGCGAAACCTTTCCCTTTTATTCTTCTTCTTTCTTTTTCCTCCTTCTTTCTTTCCTCCTTATTTCTTATTTCCACCATACTTTCTCTCTCTAAAACCTTAAATTCTCTACCTTCTCTCTAAGAGTTCTTCCCCATTTCTCACCCAAATTCAAAAATTCTTACATATTTCTTCTCCGCTTTTCATTCTCTACATTCCTATACCAAAATTTCCCAATTCCAAACAAATTTTTTGTTAACCCATATTTGCAAATGGCTTCAAAGAGGGCAAGAATGTTGATTGGGTGGAGTTCTTCATCAAACCAAGACTATGATCCAGATTTGCAACTTCCACAGTGGCCAACAATCCGAATCACCACCAAACACAACGAGAGCGGCTTAAAAAGCTCTACGAGCATGAGGTAATCCCTTTTTAGTGGTTACACCGCCCTACTCTTGAATCCTTAGGTTTGTACGATTCATGAATGATATAGGAATGAGAAAATTTGTTAACATTCATTATCCTACGTATCGTGAACTGACTTGTGAATTTTTATCCGGTTTGACTTTTGTAAATAGCAAAAATGGACCAAATTTGCATTTTAGGTTGAATAATAGGAATATTAGGTTAACTTATGTGGAATTTTGTAAATTTTTATATTTGGAATCGGAACTCCCCCACCATTGGCATGAAAACTATAAAATGAAGGATATATATCATGTTCAACCGGTTTATCAGCCCCTCCCTTCTCAACATGCTAGTGCTCGACCTATTCATCACCCCGTGCCTAAACTTTTCCAAATATTTGCGGGTGTTTGTTTCCTAGGTAGAAATGAGCCACATAATGCCCAAACAAACGAGCTTGCTGTTATTTGCCATTATGTGTTTGGGTACGGTAAATTAAACATGGGTAGGTTTATCATCCACCATTTAAGTAGACATGCCACGGCTTCTAACACTACTAGTACTCTTATCCGATTAGGAGGCCTAATGACTAGGATATCGGTTAAGAAGGCCAATTTTAGTGAGACTAGGGCCCACGGTCTCACTAATTGTGGGGGGGGGGGGATACCTATTTGACAACTAGGCAACTAGGGACCTTGGTTGGGTTAGGATGGATGGATAAATCCACTTTTAGTGAGTTAGGGTAGGAACGGAGCAAGCATTGCCTATTTTTCCCCTTCCTAACCACAATTTGACCGCCTTTCCCCCTGGGCATGATTCTTATACTTATGCGTCTTTAGTTTCCCATGCCCAGGAGCATGCACCTCCACCACCTCCACCTCACATGCCTCCACCACAGCCCGAGCCTATGATGCCACCTTCCCAACCTCACATGCCTCCATCTCCCCATAGGCACGACACAGAGACCATTTGGGATCTCCAGAGCATAGGGCAGGCCTTAGACCGTATCGAGGGGAACTATAGGGAGATTAGGCAGATGGTCGATTCAATCGACCAACGCTTGGGTTATATTGAGAGAAACAAGGGTAGGGCTTTATACCCTATGTTTGATGATAATGCTCGTCGGGGTGCTATTCCCGACGATGCTCTCTACCCTGACTGGTTTCAGGCACCACCCCAGGAATACGTTGATCCTACCTCCCATGGTATTTATACAGACTACTCGACCTATCATGGGTATGTCCAGGACATTCCTTTTGGGGAGCCTCTAGGGAGGACTTATAACCCTAATTATTTTGGTGGTAGTGTAGACATCTACTTTTGGCCTCGTGTCCTGAGAGGAAGTGCAATGACGATAAATAAAACCATCTTCGTATTGGATCGAAGTGAAGAATGCTTATAGATAACTAGTTAAACCACAAAACACAAAAGACTAGCCCAAACCAAGAAACAAAACCAAACAAAGTCCAATTCACTAAATATAATCATAATTAGGCTTAATCCCGTGCTTAAAACCCAATAATGACGGATTTTGGAGCACCTAGGTTAAAATAAGCACTGCCGTAGAAAATGACGCGCGCATCTCAAGGAGTCACGCTGGGCAGACACGCCCAACTAATTCAGTTTTGCGTGACACTCAACGCAACTGCCAAAGTTGTTTTCGTGAAAGATTCATAATTTAAAAAAATTGGAAAATCGAATCTTGTCATAAAGCCGCGCACAAGACCATTTGTTGCGCTGCCTAGAACATCGCAGCTCAATCACTTACGTTGGGTTTCCACACGCAACTCATCTAGTTGCGCGCAACACTTGCTACTGCAGAATGTTAAAAACCCTAAACCTACCTATTCCCTATAAATAGAGGCTTAATCCGAGGCTTAAACAGACAGAAATTAACCCTAAACTCTGGCGGAAAACTTGTGAACTTGTGCTACCTAACCCCTCTTGTCCTAAACACTCACCCCTTTTCATATATTGTTACTACGGTGGAGGTTCCCGAGCAAGAAGGAGTCCATAAGTATTCTAAACGGAGATCTAACAAAGCGAAGTGCCAAATTCCCAAGCACTTAGATAAATCGCTTTTACTTTCTTGTTTAAAATAACATTAAACTAATTAATTAGTGTTGCTTGATCCCTTTAAAAGGTTTAATTAATCAATTTCACATAGTATATTACGTTAAATAAGATAATAATTGAATAATTAATTGTTAGTTAATCACTTAAGCCAAGGCAAATATTGGTTATTTCTTGTCCCATTCACGAATTTGATTAAATAAAGAATAATGACGTTACAATGTAATTCCTACGTGAATTGATGTGTGTAAGAAAAAAGCAATTAACTTAGTTTTAGGTATCGCATTGCATATATTGTTTGGTGATGAAATTGTAAAAAAAGAAGAGCTAGTAAAGGCCGCACTAGGGCAAGGATAACGATTCCCCCCTAAAGGGAACGTTATTTTAGTACCCTTGCTGTCGAACTCATTTCTGGTTTATGTAGACCAATTTAGGCATGGGTAAACTTATGATTCGTGCTAATTATTCCATGAACTCAACATGAAAGAAAGGCCTGAACGAGGTTTATGAGTTTTCCTAAAAGTCATTTGCGACTCTTATTGTTTCTTATAAAAACGCGTAATGATAGAATCAATTCTAGTTCAAGGTCCCCCAAACAGTTAGGAATTCAAATCCTACTACACCTTAACAAGTGTAAAGTCCTGGGCGTTTAAGTGGCCATGGGAATCTAAGGAAGGACCCCTTACGATGGGATAACCATCCTTACACTGGCGACTCCGCTGGGAACTTATAGGTTACATGATTAGTTCTTATTTATGGTCCAAGGTTTCCAACATTAGGTTGCCTATGGGTTGTAACGGGAATTAACTTAGATAATATCTAGTTAGAGAGCGAGACTTGAACGCATAATATCTTCCTTTTGCACAAAAGTAAAAACCAAACAAGCAACATTGCATCATGCATAATCATAGCACACTTCAACCTTTGGGGATTGACTCATTGATTAGGGGTCACCAACACTAGGTTTCTGTCCCGAAATCCATAACAATCATCCCACCCATATCGCCAACAAAATGTTGGGAGAGCGATGTCATGAGTCAACACGTTGAATGATTGATTTGTGCGTCGTTTCTTAAGATATGGTACCTTTGGACACCTAAACCTTTTTACCTTAGAATGACATTGCGTGAATCTTGGCTTATGACATGCTTTATGTGATTATGTGACTATATGAAACATGTTAGGATAGTCTTCTTTTTTCCTTTTTTAGTTTTTTCTAGGTTCCTAATTACGAAGCTGTCTCTTCGTAACTTTGATTCGTATTCGAAGGGTAACATAAGAAAATTAAAAAAAATGATGAAAAAACAAAATAAGGGCTTGAATTAAAAAAAAAACCTTACAAGCAGGTGGCGCGCGCAATTCAATGAGTTGTGTGGCCCCTACCATTACAAGTGATACGGATGCGCGCTCCAGCCGCGCGCAACTTAATCACTTGCGCGCGCCCACTGTTACGAGCCTATTTGATTTCTCTAAAAACAAATTAACTCGTTCAAACAATATATTCATTGAAGAATTATTTAAGGGTTCGTTATGTTATCCGTTCAAATATATCTCGCGTCATTTCTTTTTTCCTTTCTGCTAAACAAGCGTATCGATTTACTTATCCTTTTGTACTTCTTTTAGGGCCGGTTTTCAAGCTTGGGAACAAAGACTCTCGGGTGCTCATATTCTACGTTTACCATCAAACAATTCACCTCTTTTGAACCACCTTCCCTCGACAACTAGTCCTAGTCCAACAACAATGTCAACCATCGAGCAACTGCAAGAAGAGATTGCTTGCTTGAGAGAAGAAAAGGCTCAAGAGGCCGAGGAAAGAAGAATTAAGAAACTTGAAAAGGCTGAAAAGAAAAATGTCAAGACTCTAGCCTTGCAACAAAAGATGGAACATTTATCCGTCAAAGAAAGGTCGTTGGAGAAACTGGTTCTTCGTTCAACCATAGGGAACAAGTACTTCGACGCAGAAAAGTTTGCTCCTCCTCAGGATTTGCTTTACCGGAAAAGTTCGTAGCTACGAATTGCCAATATTTAAGGTGACCAATAATTCACAAAAACACTTAATGTGTTTTATTGGCACCATGTTATTAAAGGGAGTTGATCCTAAGCTTTATGCTTTGACTTTCCCTTTATTTCTAGACCCAATCGCAAGAGAGTGGTACTATGGGTTAGATCCGAAATTCAAAACAACATGGGAAGATGTAGTTTCATCTTTCATTACCCAATATTATAGTAAGGTAGAGTTCAAATCAACTCTACGTGAACTTGAAATGCTTAAGCAAGGCGACGCTGAAGGTTCCCTTTCTTTCTATGGTATATGGCGAGAAAAGGCGGCTCACCTTTCCCAAAGACCACCTGAACTCGAGTTAGTATAAAAGTTCATTGACAATTGTCATGAAAAGTACAACAAGCATCTACGTTACCTTGGTTTAGACACTTTTTAAAAGGTCTATTCTGTGGCTACTAGGATTGAAGATGATCTTTCTAAAGAAAAAGCAAACAAACCTTCTCATCATCAACCTAGGAATAACTACAAACAGGGGAATGATAATACTTCATCCTCTATTGATATATTTGCGACCTCCACGCAATATAATAACAATAATGATCCACGAAGAAGATGGACAAAAGAAAGAAAATTTACACCATTTCCTGTAAGCTATAAAGAATTATTAGAAAAATTGAGCAAAAAAGGCTTACTTGCACCAACAGGGTCAACACCACCCACTCCACCAGAAATAATGTTTGCTCAATGGGATGGTAATGCTTATTGTACTTATCATAGAGGCGTTGGGAACGATACTGAATGTTTCTACGTCTTATAACACAAAATATAAGATTTAGTAGACGATCGGAGAATTCCCACGCCTAAACCTAAGAATAATGCATCCCCATTAGGGGTGTTTCATATTGATAAGGACCATTTAGGAATTGATACGTTCAATCCTTTGGACTATATCACACCTATAGGAGAACCTCTGACCACAATACTAATAGGGGCAACTAATTAATAAAGTATGTGGACTATGGGGCGACGACTTTCAAGACTTATATGTCTCTAAGTATGCCGCCGTCCCACCTCCATCTTGTTTACAAAATGAGACAAATGGAGCGCTTGATTGGGAAGTCACAAGACTTATCAAAGCTCTCCTTGGATGAACAATGGCATCAAGCACAACTCATTAAACATCTTGAAATGGAGGCACATTCAAAGCCTCTAGAAGAAAGTTAGTTCATGAGTCGTATAACTAATCCAAATGAGATAGATCATCTAACTCGTTCTGAGCGAGTTTACCAAGCACCACCAAATGGATCTTTGACCACTCAAAATCTAACTCAAGGTCAAGTACAAAACCCAATACCACCTTCACTTGAGGTGGAAGATCCATTGGTTAAACAACTTCGTCAATCCAAGGCGAATGTTAGCATTTGGGAACTCTTAAGTACTTCTAAAGAACATAGGAATTCTCTTATGAACGCTCTAACGACTTTGTCTGTAAGCACAGACACAAGCCCTCAGGATCTCGTTAGCTTGCTTACTCGCGAGAAATCCGATAAATCAATCATTTTCAATAATGATAATTTGCCTTTAAAACACACTACCCATAACAATGCTTTATAACTAACTGTGGGTGCAAGTGATACAATATCCCTCTTACTTTAGTAGACAATGGGTGTAATCCCCCGTATTTTTAAATATTTTATAAATGAAAATTTATTTTATTTATAAGATTTATTTCCATTTTTCCGGAATTTAATTTCAAAAGTTTCAAATTATTAATTTGAGTCGTAAATTATTTTGGTACAAATTATTTTATGCACTTTCATTCTACAATTTATGTCGAAACAAACAAAGCTTAGTCCATTGTTATTCACTTAATTGACCCATTAATTTCATGAGGCCTAATCTTCCTACTTACTCTACAACTTTCTCTCCTACAAATACCCCATACATCGCCAAAATTTTCCCCACACATAAAGGTTAGTCTTATTTTCTTTTCTCTTTATTTTATTTTATTTTATTTATTTTTCTTTATTTTTATTTTCTTTTCTTTTTCCTTTTTTTTCTTTTCTTTTTTCCTTCTTTTCTTTCTACTTCACGTGAGAATTCACCTTGCTGCCCACCGTTGTTGCTGCTGCTGCCACCACGGGCTGCCAGAGTTGATGTCGGCCACCAGTCCGCCGGCGCAGCACCACCAACCAGCTATGGCCCAGTCGTGCTCCCTTTTTTCTTCCTCTTTTGTTTCTTTTGCTCAATATTTAATCTAATTGTTTTAGGTTTTGGTTTTAATTGTTTGAAATTGATTAATTTAGTATGAAAAAAATATATGTTGATTATAAATTCAGATTTATAATTGTTGTTAATATTTCAGATTTTATGAATTATAAGACTTAGGGTTTTAATTTATTTAAATTGAGATTCTAGGGTTCTTATGATCAAATAAATTTGGGGCTTTTGTGTACTTAGTGTTTTATTTGATGATTGAGTATAAAAGTGATATGTTGACGAAGTTTTGAAGGGTTTTTAATTAATCTAAAGTGTTGGAAATAGTTTTAAGTGCTACTTTAGATGTTTTATAAAGAGGGTTTAATCACCAAATAAAAAGTGAGATTATTTAGAGGTTTTCAAATAATTTTTAGATTTTTAGTAAGCTTTAAACTTGCTGTAATTTCAAGTATAAGGGTGTATTTTAAGGTTTTTATGAAGGAAAATTAAAGAACTATTTATAAGTTTTATATTTTAATTAAAGGATAGGTTTTAAAGTGTTATTTAATAGGATTTTGGAGGTTGTAAAGTAAGTTAGTATTGCTGTAAATTTGATTGCTCGGATATTGATTGAGATTTTGTTGTTTGGTTTAGGAGAAGACTTTATAGAAGGTTTTTTTAGTTGGAAAGCGGTTTACCAATTTGTTTATTATTCAAGGTACGTACAAGTTACGAAACCTTGGTTTTAGGTTCATGTTTAAGGACGGATCGAGAACTTAGTATCATGTATAGGGATGACTGGGTTAAATTGATTGGTTATACACTGTAAATTTCATATGATGTACATTATTTTATATTGCAAGTATTATTTGTGCTCTAATTATGCAAAGTGCGCTTAGAGGCAAAGGTATGTGATTGGTGTAATGATTAATTTATTATTCATTCATGATTATGCAAACAGGATGAGTGAAGGAAGAATTTAAGTCTTATATGACGAGGTTAAGTTTGTGGGGTGCCTTATGCACTCAAGGTGTTTATAAACCGAGGTAGTTAAAGGTTAAATAATAAATGTTGTTTGTCACTAATAAATCAAGAATTGAAATTGGAAACTTGCCTTGTTTATTGAATTGTTATTAGAATGTTTGTATTGTTATGCATATGAGTCATCACCAAGTCCAAACCTGTAAATCACGTAAAGTGCAAGATGGATGAGCAATAAAACTCTGGATTGGTGCACATCTAGAGTAATGACAATCAGGGATTAGGCTACACAGGGTATGAGCCGTGCACTTTTCTCGAGGCCGTCTGATCTTTGAGTCTCTTATTTCAAATATTTTTTAAAAACTAGGAGTTAGGTGAGATCTTATACTAACTACGGTCACGGAGTCACGCCCGTGGTCGTTGGATGTTTATTCATGTTTCCGAAAGGAGGCATGGGGTTTTATTTTTATTGATGTTCCAAATGGAGCATGGGTTGGACAACCTTGTCTATTGCTTAATCCAATGAATAAAAATAATGAGTTAACTACTTTTAACTAGTAAAGTCTTAGTAAATTGATAGTTGAGTCATGTGTTGAGTTTACAAATTAATGATGTGTGTGGATTGATTATTATTATCATGCTAAGGATTTCGTTTATGTTTTGTAGCTTGTATGTACTCAGCTTTGCTGATTGCATGCTTTGTGTGTCTTTCTTTGGTCATGGCCTTCGCCTTTCAATGACCCTGTGACGATCGAATTTTTACACTTGTAATATTGGGGAATAGATTAACAAGTTTTTACATGTTCAGAACTTGCATCAAGGTAGTGGGATTTTTAGTGGAGTGTTGATTACCATTCACAGTTTACTTTATTTCTTTCTTTTGAATTAATTTAGACTCTGTTTCATTTACCTATCACTTTTATTATTTTGGGTTTTGAATAAGGGCCTGAATGGTTCCAAGTTGTAAAATTTAATTTCGTTTTGTTTATTGTTTTTGAAACTTATTTATAAATGCGTTAGTTTTTCCGCTGCTATTTTCTAATAAAGCCTTAACGTTTGAACATGTGGCGATAGCACGCTAGTAATTCTCTTGAATATTGTTCAGGGTCCTCACAGGTTTAAAGAGAGAATTATTGCGGTGTTGCAATGGGTTGGTTGTAAACATGTGCCTATTACGAACAGCAAAATATCTAGGCCTTAATCCCGAAAAAGATTTTCATTCAACAACACAAAGCATTAGGGCTTACGACAACTCGAGGAGATTAGTGTATGGAACTGTTAAGCTACCAGTCACCACATGCCCAATTCAAAAGACGGTTGAATTCCATGTCATAGATATTAAACCCACATTCAACCATCTACTTAGACGTCCTTGGATACATGAGCTTGGTTCAATACCATCATCACTTCATCAAATGATTAGGTTGAACTATAAAGGGCTTTTTATAACTATACATGCTTCTCCTCTCAAAATAGCTATAAATGACCAATTACTTCTAGAAATAAACCATGATAAGGATGAAGATGACATGTGGGGATTTGCCGCCGAGCCAATCTTTACAATAAAAATGGAATAGAGACTTGAAGAATCATTCAAGCTTGATCCATACCTCCACCTGAAAAGTAAACAACATCTTGTTTAAGAGTAGTTACTTTCCTGGGATGCCTTTGGGAATAGGAATGAAGAAATCTCTTTTACTCCCTATCCTAAAGAAAAGTCTCTCCTTTGGATTGGGATACAAACCAAACAAGGAAGAACTAGAGTCTCACGATGCTAAAAACAAAGCACGTAGAGACAACAATAAAAAGGGGATAATCACTTTGCTCCCATCTTACCAACAAACCCTTAATGGACAATTCATTAGGGAGGGAGAAGATTACCCTTGCTATGACTTTCTAAAACCACTAGTTCTGGAAGGAATCAAGAAGCCTGGATTCAAAATATTTCACGATTGCTACTTCTTAAATGACGACCTTAAAATTGTTGAATTAAAACACCCAACTCCAGGGTGCTATGATGGGCAAGCATTCAACTTGCTATTTGGACTAGAGAAAAATCATGTCGCTACAATGACTAATCAAAATGCCATTCAAGATGAAGCTTTTCACCCAACCTCGTTGATCACCCCTTTTAATGGAACCTTTGAGCATGGATGGAAGAAGTCTTTCAAATGAACCAATCACAAAGGCGATAAGCTAGAAATCGTCACAGGCGAATGGAAGATGTTTGAAGAATCGGACGACAAATCTAGTATAGAATTTAGGGAAGCTGAAAATTTAGGCCTTGTGGCCATTACTGAATCTTTATATTCTAGTTCTAAGGACGAAAATCCTAAAAAGGATTCTTTTCTTGATGTACTCTTTTTTGAATTTAATAATATGAGCTCTATTTCCGAGTATATGCCTTCTCTCGAGTCTTTTGAATGCTATAACAATCAATCAAATGAAGATGATAATATTAATAAATTGGTTGAACAGATGAATGAATGAGAAGAAAAGAACCTTATAATTGAAGAAACTGAAACAGTCAATATAGGAACTAATGAAAACAAAAGACAAGTCAAAATTGGCTTATCTCGAAATCCGGAAGAGCGATTGACCCTCATATCGACGCTCAAAGAATTCGAAGACGTGTTCGCTTGGTCATACAAGGACATGCTTGGAATAGATAGGGAAATTGCGGAACACACCATTCTCTTAAACCCTGCCTCTAAACCAGTAAAGCAAAAACTTTGACGAATGAAACCTGATGTCACATTAAAAATAAAAGAAGAAGTACAAAAACAATTGGACGCAGGCTTCATTCACGTATGTAATTACCCTGAATGGGTAGCGAACATCTTCCCATTCCCTAAAAAGGATGGACGAGTTCGCATGTGTGTCGACTTTAGGGACCTTAATAAGGCTAGCCCTAAAGACTATTTCCCTCTACCATATATTGATATATTGGTAGATAATACGACTGAACATGCGATGTTATCCTTTATGGATGGATACGCAATTTACAACTAAATTTTAATGGCAAAAGAAGACGAAGAAAAGACATGCTTTATCACTCCTTGGGGTACATATTGCTACACCGTCATGCCATTTGGTTTAAAAAATGCAGGAGCTACGTACCAAAGAACAGCTACGACTGTCTTGCATGATATGATGCATAAAGAAATAGAAGTGTATGTGGATGATATGATCGTAAAGTCCAAATATAGAATGGGACATATAAAAGCATTAAGCAAATTTTTCACTCGCATAAAAGAATACAAAATGCGATTGAATCCACAAAAATACACCTTTGGAGTAACTTCCGGAAAGTTACTCGGATACGTAGTAAGCACACGTGGTATTCAGATCGATACCTCTAAAATAAAGGCAATCGTTGATATGCCTCCCCCTGAAATAGAAAAAGGAATTAGGGGGTTCCTTGGCAATACATTAGTCGGTTTATCAACAAAATGACTATGACTTGTGAGCCAATATTTAAAAATTAAAAAAAGAAGAAAAAAAATGAATGGAACAATCAATGCCAAAAGGCCTTTGAGCAAATCAAATATTATCTCAAAAGTCCACCAATTTTAGCCCCACCAGCACCCAAACTACCTCTTAGGCTTACATCACAGTTGCAGACACGGCCACAGGCGCTATGTTAGCACAAGAGGTTGAAAAAGTAGAGCGTGTAATATATGACATAAGTAAAAAATTCATTTAATATGAAACAAAATATAGCACTTGTAAAAAACAAGTTTAGCATTAGTTTGGGCAACTAAAAAACTACGACATTATATGCTACCACATACTACTCATGTGATTTCTCAACAAAATCCGATAAAGTATTTGTTTGAACAACCACCTATACAAGGAAGAATATCCAAGTGGTTGGTAATGTTGGCCAAATTTGAGATAAAATATATTCCTCAAAAGTTAATGAAAGGGAAAGTAATTTCCGACTTTTTGGCATAACGTCCAATTCAAACAAGTCATGCAAAAACTTCTCATCTTCTAGATGAAGAGATTCTCATGATACAAGATGACAAATGGGTAATGTACTTCGACGGTGCGTCCAATAAAAAAGGATGTGGCGTAGTAGTGTTACTCATAAGTCCAGAGGGAGCACATACTCCAATCTTTGTCAAACTAGACTTTGAGGTTACTAATAATGCCGCGGAGTGTGAAGCGTGCATTATTGGATTAGAAGCAAGAGCTAGCATAGGTGTGCAAAATTTAGAGCTGTATGGAGATTCAAGTTTGATTATAAATCATATACTGAAAAAATGGAAAATAAAGAACTCCACAATGATATTATACAAAGCACACCTAGAGCAACTCATCGAGCATTTTGAACATATTGATTTTAAATATCTCCCAAGGGATGATAATAAATATGCCGATGCGCTAGCAAAATTAGCCTCAATGATTAACATTCCAAATCACTTCAATATGATGCCATTATGCGCTGATAGAAGAGAAGAACCAGCATATTGCAACGCAATAGAGGAAATAAATGACATTGAAGGAGATAATCCTTGGTATGATCATATCCTCTAATATATTACCCATGACACATATCCTGAAAATACTTCATCGAAAGACCAACGAGCCTTGAGAATACTTGCAGCCCAATACGGTCTATTAAATGGTTAATTATGCAAAAAGGACCTAATGGTCAAAGTTTATTGCGTATAGACCAACCTGAAACCACACGCCTTATGGAAAATACACACAAAGGTGTTTGTGGACCTCACATGAATGGTAAAATGCTTGCAAAAATAATTTCACGACAAGGGTACTATTGGTCCACTATAGAACATGATTGCATACAATATGTTAAAAATTTTCCAGAGTTCCAACTGTTCGCTAATTTACAACACCTTCCACCATCCGAACTATACAATCTCACTTCTCCTTGGCCTTTTTCAACTTGGGGAATTGACATAAATTGTAAAATTTCTCCAACAGGAGCAGGAGGACACGAGTACGTATTACTAGCCATTGATTACTTAACCAAATGGATTGAGGCTGCTTCTTACGTAAATATCACTTCTAAACATGTCGCAAAGTTTTTTCTAACGAAACATATTTTATAGATATGGAGTTCCACACGAACTAAGTAGTGATCAGGGATCTCAATTCAAAGCTGAAGTTAAGACCTTCTTAAATAGTTATAAAGTAAAACAACATCACTCATCTCCATAAAGACCTCAAATGAATGGAGCTGTAGAATCGGAAAATAAAAACATAACAGTCATCATTAAGAAAATAGCAGAAAATTATACGGACTGGCCGAATAAACTACACTTTGCACTATGGGGTTATAGAACGTCCATTCGACCAGCTTCTTTGATCTCCAATCACCACCATTCGATCTCACTAAATGTCATGCGCGAAGCTCGTGTGGTGGTTAGATCAAATCGAGGGCGGGTTCGACTGAACTATTGGCTGGTTCGATCGAACCATGGGTGTGTTCGACCACACCTCTTCAAATGAGAAAACTTCGAACGATTCTGACTGTTTTTGCACTTTTACTTTGACCGAACTTTACAACGATTTGCCCGAACCCGATTAAAATTAGATTTGCTCTAATTTAGGGTTGTTGCTGTGCGATTTGTTACGAAGCTGGGGATGGGAGGTTTATGCATGTACGGCGCGGTGAAGGGCTGCTGCAATTAAGGGTGATTGGTTGTGTTTGGAGAGAGCAGCGGTAGCTGGAGATGTGGAGATGCGGGCTGCTCTAGTTTTGGTGGTGTTGTTGTGAGCGAAGGGTGGACGAAGGAGGTTAATTGGCGTGGGTTTCGGGTGCAAAGGTGGAGTTGCAGGAGGAGGCGTTGCAGCTGGTCAGCGGCAACACGGAAGCTATGGAGAGGTGGTAAGGGGTGCGGTTGTGATTGGTGGTGTTTTGGTGGAATATGGGAGCAGGGGAGATATTATTGATGCGGTTTGCGTGAATTGTTGGGAAAGGTGAATTGGTAGGCTAATTTAGGGTTATCGGTGGGCTGCTGGTGTGAATTGGTGAAGGGAAATTGGTTGGTGTTTTTGTGGTCGAGGATAAGGGAAAGGTAAGGTGGTGGATAATGGTGGCAGCAAGGTGTTTGGTGGCTGCGGGAGTTTAAGGGGCTTGATGACAATTTTCGGTTGTAATTGGATGGCTCGGCTTGGACCTTGAACTCAAACCTACACACAAACAAACCTGAGGGTGAAACCGAGACAAATAAAATAAATAATAAAATAGACTAAATAAACTAAAATAGAAAATGAGAGATAAAACTTAAACTAACAAAACTAAATAAAACACAAACAAATAAAATATGAAAAAGACTCAAAACTAATTAAAATAAATAAAAGTAAAATAGAATACTTTCAAGGAAAACAACGGACGAAATATAACAAATAAAAAACAAATAAAATACGAAAATAAACTAAAACTAATTAAATAAAGAAATTAAACTAAAACACTCTAAAATAAAAAGAAACTTTATCAACGAGAAAAATGGGGAAAATAAGAGAAAAAGAGCTCGAAATTGACTCTAAAACTACTCTCTAAGAGTGACATAATTGTCACACATCAGTCTCTTGCAGAACCTGTTCCAAAATACAAGGACAGTTAGCAAACAAATGTATATGAAAAAACCATATAAATACATATACAAAAGGAACATACCGACTCAACTGTCTCAGGAACAAATGGTATCCCCTCCTCATCCTCCGCTGCTGGAAGGATCTCACAAATTACCAACCCAACAACATCGGTATATGTGATCTCCGCCGTAGGAGGCACCCAACCAGCTAGCTTAACCCGCTAAAAATACAATAAAAGAGTCAAGCTAAGGTTCCGAAAGAAAAATATATTAAAAAAAATTGTTAAAGTACTAACCTGAACAAAGGCTGGGAAAGAAGTCAGCCTGGATTCAATGAAGGTCAGATAAGATGCATCCGGCAGCACCAGCTGCTCCGCTGGATAACCAAGGATCGGATGAGCTCGATCTTCGGTAGACATCAAATACGGACTTAACATCCGGATCGGAGGATCCGTAGGAACCCTAGGCTCCTCTAATGCAGACTGCCAGAGACACGCTCGCCGAAAAACCAAGCGTCTATCCTCTGGAGGACTAGAAGTCCGTTATAAAGGGCCCGGAAACGGCAACAAATCATGCCTGACCGGACAGCCTCAGGAACTCCAACGATCAAACTCCAAGGACGGAGGTCGATCTATAAACACAGCCACATGAAAAATCATCAGAAAACAAACAAAAAAATCAAAAGATGCACATGTGGTTGAAATACTCACTGATGCACGAGTCGCCGAAAGGATCCTCTGGCGAAAGTTGCCGGTTGAAGTGGCTCGTCTCTTCTTAATCGTGACCAGTGGATGGCCGATAGGAAAACGAGCAGCCCCAAGCATCCTGGAGGCTAAGAAAGACAGGTATGAATATCCCCAAGCCTATAAAAAATCAAAAATAATAAGAAAAAGAAAACAAAAATGGCGATTGTAGGGAATATTTCAAGCATTACCCGAAACTTGAACCCAATGTGATCATACACTAAAGTATGGTAGCGTCCAAAGGGAAGGAAGCTAGAGCAAAAGAGTCGCCAACAAGTTTTAGGAACTTGTAAACCGTTCTCAGGGTGAAGGTTACACCCCTTAACGATCCATGATATTGTCAACTCCAATAGGTCTGGAACCAAGACTGGAACTTCGGGGATGAAGGTACAAATCCAATCTAAAAGAGAAAGAACCTACCCTAATAATATGCCTCTACTTTATTCTTCTCGTATTCATGTGCGCTTTCTAACTAACATGCAATCAATAGGTTAACCCTAAACATGTTTAATATATGCTGGTTGAATACTAATGCACAAACAAATCTATTATTGGCGATCACTTGAATTATAATAAAATGAAACAAGATTATTAATTATCTTATTAAGCGTTATTGCAAGTACAAATTCCCTTTAAACATGCATAAAAGGTGTGATCAAGCAATAACAATAAATAATATCTAGCAACATAATAATCTTAATCATAATAATAATCATAATAATAATAATCATAATCATGTTATTAATAAAGCATAATAATAGCAAGATCCTATGCAAGATACTAACAAGATTAATAACAAACCCTAGCATGTCACTAAATAATAAATATTAAAGCTTTAGCCCTAACATGATACTCCTCACATGATATTAAGAAAGAAGATAGAAAGCATCATAGAAATCATAATTGATATAAGAAACTTAATTATTACCCTAAACATGATACTAGGAAGCAATAAAACATCCTAACATGATACTAGAAATCAATAAAACATCCTCAGCATGATTTCTATATCAAAAGAATAATTTGACAATTAAAGTACTTACTTGGATGCCTCGTATCTCTTTCTAATAACGAAATACATGCGTTAGAAACTTCAAGGAAAATAATAAATTAATACAATTAAATCAAATAATTGAAATAGAGATTTGGGACCAAACCCTCAAAAATATCAAACCTTTCTCGTCTAGGGCGAAGGAAACTTTGAACTTGGCTAGGTGTGTCTAGTGATAAAGTATGAAAAATTGTGTTTGTAAAAGGTTATTAGGCTAGAAAGAGGGAGAGAGAAAATAAGCTTTAACTTAGAGAGAGAAGAGAATTAGAGAATTCTGGTTGAGAATTACGGAGGTTCAAGGACCCTATTTATAATAAAATACTCCGAAATCGGTAGAAAAGAATCACAGTTCGAAAAGGAATAAAACACGCCTCTGTTGCCAACGATAGGGCTTGTCGCCAGTCAACAGACTTTGTCGCCAGGCGACAAACCTGTCGTTTGGCGATGCAAGACATTTTTTGCGGATTTTTTTTTAAACATATCTTTTGATTCAGAAGTTTAAATAAGTCATATAATATGTTGTTGGAAAGATCTTGAAGTCTAATTTCCAACACAGTTAGAATCTGATAAAATTCTTTTGTAGATAAAAAGCTATGGGTGAAATAGTGGAAGGGTGTCAGTTTTTGATAGAGTTGCATATTCCATTCATATCTTTTTCGTTATAGCTCAAAATTAATATTATAATATATCATTGGAAAGATATTTCAAGATATATCCAAACATATAATTTTTGGATAAAAATTATGAGGCACGAAAATAATATATGACTGTCTTTGAACATTTTTAAATTCGAATAGAATTAGGATTTTAAAAAACGAAAGTTTTATTCAAATTCAAACTCTTTGATTTTATCTTTTCAAAAAGGATAATTAAGATCTTTTATAAACTGATAGAAGCTTCTAATAAATCCTTATTAGTTTAGGAATAGGATTAAACCTTTGGACCCTCCACATTATCATTGGGTCATAGGTAAAATCCGGTTTGGGCCCAGTTTAGTATATTGGCCATAACTTCCTCATTATTCATCGGAATTGGGCTTATAATATATCGTTGGAAAGGTCTTTTCAAGCCCATCCAATTACACTATTATTGTAACCATATCATGGACCAAACAAAACTGGAATGCACGTTTTTTATAAATAGGGTAAGAAAAAATATATTTTCAAAAACAAAAAGAAGAGATATTTTAATAAAGACATCCTCATCATTAGACTTTTCACACTTTCACTTAATTCGATAACCATTTGACGCAAAAGGTATTCTTCACCGGGTTTGGTTTTGGGGAGACACAAATGGGTATCTACAATGATTAAAAGATAAGAAAAAGGATAAGTATGCACCTCACGGATACGACCATGCCATGAAAGGGAGATTCGAGGCACCTCAGTACCTGTCGCGGAATCCATCACCCGGGTCGCCTTGCCCATAACTGTAAGCATACGGGCATACGACACCTCCGCCCAACTCAAGTTACCTACCTGCCCCAAATCACTAAGGCATATAATTAACCTAATGGCGAAACGCTCTCCCCGATCACTCAAAATAGTGACGGAAAGAATATAAGCAATGTATATCCAAGCCAGCTGCTCAGGCATACACTGCCGATCAACCTCGTTAGCCGACAACTCATCGACAAGAACTGAGTATGGACAAGACTGCGCATACATGTGAAGGGTCTCCGCAAGACGATCCCCCACGAGATCACGCAGTCTCTCGTCTGACCCCTTAACGACCTCCATAATACGGGCTCACGTCCGAAAGGAAAACCCGTAATCTTAGAGAAATCGAAAGGGGTAAACTTCATCTTTCCCCATGGAAGTGAAAAGTGTTGGTGGAATCCCACCAAAACTCCTGCAATCTACGGAGTAAAGCTGACGACGCAGGCTAACTCGATAAATCCCGAAGAGCTGCTAGTTGGGGGCTAATCCCCGAAAGCTCCACAACCTCCTTTGCCACCTCGGGCAAACTCTCGAAACGACCTCGTAGATCACCAAAGCCGAATAGGCTGATGCTAGGATCACTCTAAAAAAGGAAAAGCACAAAAGAGAGTTAAAAATTGCTTTTAAAAAAAAAACAAAGGCCCCAAGAAATCACAATGCCGCGCCACCCTCTGATTGAGACATGATGGTTTGGGTCCCACTAAAGGACCCTAGGGTCCCAAATGGGAGGAGCTTTCCAAACCACATCCTCCTAGCAATGTCGATCGGCTGCGACGCATCGCTCCCGAACCTCCTCACGAGGACGGGTCACCCTCTTTCGAGGGCGGATCGCCTCGTCAAGACCTTCTAGGATCTCCTCAGCATTAACGAATGGAGGCGAGTCCATGCTATGATTGGATAAGGTTTATGTACTTAGTTTATTTTCTTTCGAAAACTAAGCTAATATACGTGTTCTAGACCAATTTCGGCGGCATAAAGCTGATAGGGCAAAGCACAAAAATCGAATGCCACCCATACTTGGGGGCTACGATACTTGCAGTTAAACTCAGTAAATAGGGGCTTCTAACACCCACAAAAGCCATCCTATACCAATTTCAACTAAGCATTCATGGGATTATATTTCAAAATCTCAAAGAATCAACTACTCCTAGACTAATAACAGTAATACCAACATGATTATCGTCTGCAAATAATTTTGAGGATTAAACAGGGCAAAAAACGAGCTAAGAGTATGTTTCGCGCCATTTTTCAATTTCAAAATTTGCAAAATGTGAATTATGAAAGTATTACTAGTTCCAATACTATAATCTAATTCATAATCAACAAATGCAACCAACATGAGCAAGAAAAAGCAAAAGATTTGAGCAAAATTTGAAGAAAAAAATAAGCAAGAACGAACTTAAACAAAGAAATGCTCATACAAGGTTCAATACTTAACCATTTTTCATGAAATTTGTTGCAAAACACTCCTCAAATATAGCATAACAACATGGAACAAACAATTTCAAGAATAATGGACCGAATTAAAAAAAAAACCCCTAAATTCGAAAATTAGGGTTTTAACGATTCAAAAATCGCCTAAATTCTGCCAGATATGAACGAAATTTAGTAAAAAACTTTGATGAGGGGTGAAACTAGGTCATTGAAACTAATCCTCCCTCGGTCAAACTAAATTTATAAACACTTAACAAACCTATATACAAGTATAGTGGAAAGTCAAGGGTCGAACCCAAAGGAACGGTAAAGTTCAAGAGCTCTCAATTATGCGCCTAAGCTAGGTCAAAGTCTAAGGAATAAAGGTAAACACTAACCAACTAACAAAACGAAGCACCAAAAAAATAAACACTAGGAACGAGGATCAACAAGTAATCAAGACAATTATAGCAACTCGGGAACAATATGCAAATCAATGGTTGTAAACACTAATGGCAAGCTCAATCAAAATAGTCAACAATCTATCTCCTAGAGGTCAAACTAGCGCCAACTACGAGAGACTCTAACTAGAAGCATACTAATCAAGCTCAATCGACAACTGCGATTCCTAAATCAATGGTCCGTATCATTAGAAACTACAATGCAATCTAGCATAATTCTCAAGGCCTAATCGAATTACACACATGCAAACTTCCATTAATCACTTTAATCTCAACAATTAATCAACATAATCCCCAAATTAAGCACAATAAATCAATCAATCATACAAGTTTAACCAAATTCCTAGCAAGCAACTACTCTAACATCATCATCATCTAATCAACTAACAACTAAAGAAATCAAGAATCAACAATATATGAAGAACAACTACACTAATCAACAATAAAACATCAAATAAAAACCAAACAAATATGAAATCAAACAAAGAAATAAAATGAGATAGAGTTAAAAATGCTCATTGATAATAGAGAAGATCTTCAACACAATTGTCACCATTGAATCTTCAATCTCTCAATCACCATTGAAATTCCTCACATTCTCTCTCTAAAATCTACTCCAAAACTAACCCTAAAACTAGAGAGAGAAGCTCTCAACTAAGCTAAGAATATGATCTAAAATGTGTAATGAAGCTTATTCTAAACTTGGCCCAAAAATCGGGTTTTCAAAGTTATTTATAGAAGCGCGAAAACAAAACCGAGCAAACAAATACCCAGGAAGGTGCGCTCGCGCTGCAGGAGAGGCGCGCCCGTGCTGTAGGGGTGGTGTGCCCGCGCATGCTGGTGGCGCGCCTGTGCCCGTGCCTTGCCCGCCTGCGCATCTCTGGGTTTCTCCAACTTTCTCGCAGCTTCGTGCGCTCGCTAAGGTCTTCGAATGAACGTACTATCATGATTATGATGAACACTAAGAGAGGTAGTCCCAAAAGCACTTGATTGTGGGTTCAACATCCCATCTTCATGAGAGCACGGCTTGAGAGTGCAAGATATAGAACTTGGAGAATCCACTTAATTGCATCTTGAGCTTTCCTATTGCCATGAGCTTGCTCCAAAGGCTTCCTCCACCTTGGTAAATCACCAATATCAAGACCCGAACCTCGTACAATACCTACAACCACGAAAATAGAGCAAATAAAGGAGAAAAGACTAGAAAAACCATAGAAATGCACAAAAGCTACAAAATAAGAGAGGACAGGTAAAACCAAGACCAAATACATAAAACTAAGCGTTTATTACGCATGAAAGCTATGAAAAGAGGAAGAAAACACCCTAAACGCTCATCAAATGGGTGCCATTTATGACACCCATTAAATACCCCCAAGCTTACTTTTTTCTCGTCCTCGAGCAAAACAAAACCAAGGGAGAAATGATGAGCTTATTTAAAAAAACAAAAAGAAGAGAAGAGATAAGAACATACACTAACTCACTTTCGTAGGAATCACGGTCAATTTTAACAACTAAAGACAAGCCATTTAAACCCCTAGATCGCCCTAGAGGACAAATGATGCTCTCGTAAAGGTTTCCTAAGAGATTAACCTATAACTCTCGTAATGATACAAACAAGGCAAAGCATGAAAAAGAAACAAAAAATACAAGAAAAGCAAACAAATGTTTATGAAAATACTTTTTCCAATGTACAAGCATAAATGAATGCAAATCTTTCTAAACAAGTAAGGGAGTGCACGTTTCAAGATACCCAAGGTTGATTAAAACATGAATATTCTAAGCATAGGAACTAGAGAAACGCAATCCACTTTCATCCCAAACGGTCTTACCGCGTTCTCCCTACTAGTCTCATATCTTCTCCTTGTGAGCATCTCAAAAGTTCCACAAAGGAAACGGAAAAAGAGATAATTTTTGGCTACTCGACGTCTTGACAATGCATCCCCTTTCCTTTGGCTTTAACTCATAATGCCCTCCCCCGATATATGACTCAACCTCTAGGTCGAAAGGTCTTTCCCAATGGTTGTAACTTAAGGGCAAAAAGGGTGAGGGTAGGCTTAAAATTTTAAAATTTGGCGGTATCCCTAATTAGTGAAGCAAAGGGTGATAAAACCTTCTCCTCATAACCAAGCAATCGCCAAACAAAAACAAACTAATTCCCCAAGCTTATTCAAAGCTATAAACACAATCATATATACAAAAAGCGTAAACGCTTCTCTCCCAAGCTTAACGAAAGCATTGTCCTCAATGCTTGAAAAGGGGAAAAGGATCACATCAAAATATTTTTGTTTTTTCTTATTTTCACTTTTTCTGTATTTTCATTTCTTTCAAAGCAATTGTCTATGCTTTTTTAACTTAGGACAGCTTTTACAATTTTTGCATTTGCATTGTCCTTGCCTTTTTTTACTTTGGACGGCTTTTTCATTTTTCGTTTGCCATTATTCACACAAAAATCACAAAACAAACTTGCTTTCAAGCAAACCAAATATCCAAACTCCACCACAAACTCCAACAATAATGATCAATTGCTTCACAAAAACCAAGAATGGAAACGAAAATCAAACAAAAGGCTCAAGATCTAAAGATGTGGTTTGAAAAGAAGGGAAAAGGCTCAAATGTTAGCAAGTAGGCAAATGTAAACCCAATAAACTAAAAAGAAAGAAAGCTAACCAAGAAAAGAAAAATTACCACCCCGAAAAGATGCCTTTGTCAACCCTAGATGGTTCGGTCTCGTGTTTGAGAATTACGAGTCAAGATTCTAGATTAGGTCTGCAATAGTCAAGGATCCATGCCGCTCATGCGAATATATGTTGAAGGCTTGAAAATTAATGAGCCTCACATGGATGTAGCAAAAACTCACTATTGGTGTCAATTCGACTATAGGAAGCAACTACCAACATGCCACAAACAAGTAGAATCCGGTTTCATGGTCCCACTAGTTCTAACCAACTACCTTAGCATGCTTTATCATAGAATCAACCAAGCGTACTCTCAAACCGTGCACATCGTTACCATTTAGGAAGAAAAGAATTCAATCATACAAGTCCAAATGTTATTATGTCCAAAGCAAGAACAAAACAAAACACATTGCAAATTTGCCTTGATAGAAACAAAAATCTTTTTGGAGTTTTTCAAAATAAGAACATAGAAAAGCATATACAAAGGTGCATAGCATATATGAATCAACATCCCACCAAACATGATAGAATACCCTCCCTCAAGCTTGAATGAGACAATACACTCAAACATAAGTCATATAATCCATGGAAGGGGAAAACAAGGAGATCAATCCAACCAACCACCACATGTCCAACAAGTCTCCAACCAATAGAGAAAGAGCAAGGAAAAATATTACCGGATTTGAGGTAGGTGTATAGACCCGCAAATGACCCAATTAAACCTTTCAAAGCTAATTTCCTCAAGAATTGAACCTTGCCTTCCATATGCTAGCAAAAATAGGAGTCAAACTTCCTTGATCTTGATTCAATTCGAAGCACCAAAGTATATCTAGTCATGTACCTAGAAAAAGGCACACAAACATTTCCATGAGAGATAATCTATTCTAAAAAAAAAAGAAAATGAAAGCAATAAAACACGGGTTACTTCTCGAGAAAGGCTTGCTTAAGGTCCAAGCTTGACCACTCTAGAAAATAATAATTCAACGCACGCAAGAGCTTGTCAAATGCACTACTACTCATTTCATATGAAAGCTAGTGTGCACATGACAAAAATAAGGCATGGAACAAGCTTATTGCACACCTATGAGGAGAATGATGCCAATAAATGGAAGAAGAAGAATCAAAAGAAAAATCAACAAAATCTGAAGAAAAGGAAAAAGAAGAAGAAAAAGATGGCAAACTCTCTTCACAATATTTTTGGGTGGCAACATCACCCTTTTTCCTTCATAATAGATAAATGATGACATTATAATCCTCATAGACAAGGGGGTCCCCAATAGGCTTATTGACAAAAGAAGGGAGAGAAATAGGATTGTAAGGGATATGGTTGAATCTTCTTGAAAAACGGGTATGAGAAAAGGGAAAAGAGGTAGCTATTCCCTCACCACAAGGTCTCACATCGCCTATGAGGGCATAAAAATCAATCATAGAACCTTCAAAAGAAGAACTCTCATGATCATCATCTCCCTCAAACATCCAACTTCCAAGAGGAACAACATAATATCCTCCGCTACATTTATGAACAACAACTCCCTCAACTTCCTTAAATCCCAAAGTCTCATAACCATGCATGAATGGATGTAAATTCATTTCAAAATCATCTCTCTCCCATGAAGCATTTTCAATGAACTTACTTATTAAAAGGCTATGGGTATTCCTTTGACACTCAAAAAAGACATTGGACATAACCTTAAGCAAGTCCAAATACTCATGGGTAGAAGAGTCACATCCATACACTTGAGACTCATCACAATCAACAAAGGAAGAGAAGTCTATATTCAAAATATCATCAAAATCATCATCACTCTTAACTTCCTTTCCTTCACTCCTATGCTCAACAATAGGATCCTCATACACTCTTGGTTGCTCGTGAATCATTATCATCATTCTCAACACACACATTGGATTTGGAATTTTTACAAGCAAGTGTCAAGAGTGATATTTAGCGTTCTAGCTCTTCTCTCCTCCATTAGAGCTTCCCAATTAACATTAAGAGATTCAAAAGTTGTATTAGAATGAGGCTCAACAAAAGAAGAAGAAGTACAACCAAGATTGGAAGAATCAACATTAAAAGAATGAGCCTATACATCACATTAGGGGATAGGGGCACAATCAAACTTATGAGATTTGTTAACTTGAGAATGCACATCATTATTATGAACAAAAGGAGAAATAAAATCGAAAGCATTTGTATTAGGTTAAACTATTGGATCATGTGACACATCATGGGAAATCATGCTAGCATTAGAAGAATTAAAACATTGCACATCAAAATTAGAAGCACAATTACCCCTATTATATACTTCCCAATCAAACCAAACATAAAATTCCCAAGCATCATCAATTGAAAATGCTCTAAATCTACCATTATGCATTCCTTCAACTATATCCCTAGTTTGCTCATTTAAACCAAAATAACAAATCTCACAAGCCTCCTAAGGACTACAATGATGATAGTCAACAAATCTCTCAACTCTATGGAAATATTCACAAAAAGGCTCATTGTCAAATTCAGGAAAAGATAGACATGCCATTTTTTATACAAAGCAAACAAAAATCAAATAAAAGAAAAGTATATACAAAGACCTAGACTCAAGCAATAAATAACACTCAAACATAGACACCGCTCCCCGGCAACGGCGCCATTTTTACGAGGGGTGAAACTAGGTCGTTGAAACTAATCCTCCCTCGGTCAAACTAAATTTATAAACACTTAACAAACCTATATACAAGTATAGAGGCAAGTCAAGGGTCAAACCCAAAGGAACGGTAATGTTCAAGCGCTCTCAATTATGCGCCTAAGATAGGTCAAATTCTAAGGATTAAAGGTAAGCACTAACCAACTAACAAAACTAAGAACCAAAAAAAATAAACACTAGGAACGAGGATCAACAAGTAATCATGACAATTGTAGTAACTCGGGAACAATATGCAAATCAATGGTTGTAAACACTAATGGAAAGCACAATCAAAAGAGCCAACAAGCTATCTTCTAGAGGTTAAACTAGCGCCAACTACGAGAGACTCTAACTAGGAGCATCACTAATCAAGCTCAATCGACAATTACAATTCCTAAATCAATGGTCCGTATCATTAGAAACTAAACTGCAATCTAGCATAATTCTCAAGGCCTAATCGAATTACACACATGCAAACTTCCATTAATCACTTTAATCTCAACAATTAATCAACACAATCCCCAAATTAAGCACAATCAATCAATAATACAAGTTTCACCCAATTCCTAGCAAGCAACTACTCTAACATCATCATCTAATCAACTAACAACTAAAGAAATTAAGAATCAATTAACAATATATGAAGAACAACTACACTAATCAACAATCAAACATCAAATACAAACCAAACAAATATGAAATCAAACAAAGCAATAAAATGAGATAGAGTTAAGAATGCTCATTGATAATAGAGAAGATCTTCAACACAATTGTCACCATTGAATCTTCAATCTCTCAATCACCATTGAAATTCCTCACTTTCTCTCTCTAAATATACTCCTAAACTAACCCTAAAACAAGAGAGAGAAGCTCTCAACTTATCTAAGAATATGATCTAAAATGTGAAATGAAGCTTATTCTAAACTTGCCCCAATAATCGGGTTTTCAAAGGTATTTATAGAGGCAAGAAAATAAAAACCGAGCAAACAAATACCCAGGAAGGCGCGCCCGCACTGCAGGGGAGGCGTGCCCGTTCGGCAAGGGTTGCGTGCACGCGCCAAAGGGTGGCGCGCCTACACATGCTGGTGGCGCGTTTGTGCCTGTGCCTTGCGTGCCCGCGCATCTCTGTGTTTCTCCAACTTTCTTGCGGTTTCGTGGGTTTGCTAAGGTCTTCGAATGAACGCACAATCATGATGATGATGAAAACTAAGAGAGGAAGTTCCAAAAGCACTTGATTGTGGGTTTAACACCCCATCTTCATGAGAGCACGACTTGAGAGCGCAAGAACAAGAACTTGGAGAATCTACTTCCTTGCATCTTGAGCTTTCCTATTGCATGAGCTTGCTCCAAAGGCTTCCTCCACCTTAGTAAATCACCAATATCAAGACCCAAACCTCGTACAATACCTACAACCACGAAAATAGGGCAAATAAAGGAGAAAAGACTAGAAAAACCAAAGAAATGCACAAAAGCTACAAAATAAGAGAGAATAGGTAAAACCAAGACCAAATGCATAAAACTAAGCGTTTATTAAGCATGAAAGCTATAAAAAGAAGAAGAAAACAACCTAAACGCTCATCAAATGGGTGCCATTTATGACACCCATCAAACTTACATTGGATTATGGATAATATGAATAAGGGACGAGATCTAGCCTTTAGCTTCGAAAAACAAGAAAAACTGAGCTTTCTAGAGATAGAAAGGGTCGAAAATGGTGAAGCAAGAAGAGAGAAAATGCACACTAAAAATCGCTCAACCAAATCTGTTGCGCGTGACAGACCTGTGCAACTCTGAATAATGCGCGCGCCTGGCCAGCGCGACCTACTGAGTTGCGCGCGGATACTGGTCACAAAAATAACCGGTATCTAGATTTTGATCCGTTTGATCATTTTTCAACGGCTTTTGCTCGTTATTAGACGTAATGGCGAGCAAAGTATCAAAATCATTTAATTGCTTTGCATTTAATAGTTTATTTTCTTCTTTATTAGTTTTTTTATCATTTTGCATGCGCACTGTGCTTTGTGCCTTCCTAAGCATACGTTTTGAACATTTTTCGTAAATAAGTCTTAAGACATTCCGTAGTGGGGCTTTACGTGAAAGCTCACATAGACAGGTTTGTCATTTTTACTGTACTGACGTTATAAATGTCCGACTTTTCTTCTATTTTCACGTCCAAAGAAAAACGGAAGGCATCATCATGCAGCTTAAAAATGCAAGGCGTATCGTACAACGTAAAATTGTATGGCGTAGGTGTTGCGTAAAATTTCTCTTTAGCCCAAGCTTTGCGAGATCTACCTCTCGGAAGTACAAGGTATAGGATTACATTACGCGTTAGCTCACGAGTCGACAAGCGCGCCGAACCATTAGAAACAAACACTTCTTGATTGTAAGCAAATACGGTAGTTAGTGAGCGTACTAGCTTACTAGACAGTTAGGGTGTCCGTCCACCCCCTGTATAAAGAGCGACGACACGATGTCGCACCTATATAGTCACGTGCCCCCAGTCCTGCGACACGTGTACTCATCTTGTGGACAAAAGTGCTGAGAGAGTTGCTGACTTTCTTCTCTCTCACTGGATTTGGATATGTGCCTCAAGTCTTGAGACATGTATTTCTATATTGTGGACATCCGACTCGAATGCCGAAACATTTAGGCTCGAATGCCGAAACATTTAGGCTCGAATGCCAAAAACGTCTAGGCTCAAATGCCGAAAACACCTTTTTCATATTTTTACTTTGTTAAAGTCAGGCTAAAGTTTCAATGACATATCGAGGGACTTTAGACCAACAATGACATGATTGAAAAGAAATCATCCCCTTTACTCCCTTTTTTAAACCGATCTCTTCTCATGATTTGACATCACCCAAAACACCTTTACTTGTAAATGTCTTATACAAAAGCAAAGGATCAATCTAGCTTCTTTAGCGAGTTAAGACTAGATATAACTTTTTCTGGCCTTAATAGCTACTTGTTTCATAAACTTAGCGAATCAAGGATCATTTTTACGTCCTTAACAATTCTGAAAGATTCTCTGCTCTTTAAGAACTTCGCAGAATGAGTCTCGGATTTATTTCCTTGACTACTTTGATCCTTGTCTATTCTAGATTCAATCAAAGTGGGGGCTAACTGTAGACATCTACTTTTGGCCTCCTATCCCGACAGGAAGTGCAATGACGATAAATAAAACCATCTTCGTGTTAGATCGAAGCGAAGAATGCTTACGGATAACTTGTTAAACCACAAACACAAAAGACTAGCCAAAACCAAGAAACAAAGCCAAACAAAGTCCAATTAACTAAATCCGATCATAAATAGGCTTAAGCCCATGCTTAAAACCAAATAATGACGGATTTAGGAGCGCCAACCTTCCCTTTATGTTGAGCCAAAACTAAGCGCCTAGGTTAAAATAAGCGTTGCCACAGAAAATAACGTGCGCATCTCAAGGAGTCGCGCTGGGCTGGCGTGCGCAACCAATTTAGTTGCGCATGACACTCAACGCACTTGCCAGAGTTGCGCACGTGAAAGATTCAAAATTTTTAAAAAATTGGAAAATCGAATCTTGCTATAAAGCCGCGCACAAGACCATTAGTTGCGCTGCCTATAGCAGCGCAGCTTAATCACTTGCGCAGGGTTGCCGCACGTAACTCATCCAATTGCGCGTGACACCTATTGTGGTAGAACGTTCAAAATCCTAAACCTGTCCATTCCCTATAAATAGAGGCTTAATCCGAGTCTTAAACAGACAGAAATTAACTCTAAACTCTGGCGGAAAACTTGTGAACTTGTGCTACCTAACCCCTCTTGTCCTAAACACTTACCTCTTTTGATATTTTGTTACTAAGGTGGAGGTTCTTGAACAAGATGAAGTCCATAAGTATTCTAAACGAAGATCTAGCAAAGAGAAGTGGTAAATTCTCGAGCACTTAGATCAATCACTTTTACTTTCTTGTTTAAAAGAACTTTAAATTAATTAACTAGTGTTGCTTGATCACTTTAAAAGGTTTAATTGATCAATTACACATAGTATCTTGCGTTAAATAATATTGGAATTGAATAATTAATTGTTGGTTAATCACTTAAGCCAAGGCGAATATTGTTTATTTCTTGTCCCATTCACGAATTTTATTAAATAAATAATAACGACGTTGCAATGTAATTCCTACTTGAATTGATGTGTGTAAATAAAATCAATTAACTTAGTTTTAGGTATCGCGTTGCATATATTGTTTGGTGATGAAATTTTAAAAAGGAAGAGCTAGTAGAGGTCGCACTAGGGCTAGGATAGCGATTCTTCCCTAAAGGAAACGTTATTTTAGTACCCTCGCTCCTGAACTCATTTCTGGTTTATGTAGACCAATTTGGGCATGGGTAAACTTAAGATTCGTGCTAATTATTCCATAAACTCCACAAGGAAGAAAGGCATGAATGAGGTTTATGAGTTTTCCTAAAACTCATTGACGACTCCTACTTGTTTCTTATAAAAAAGCGTAATGATAGAATCAAATCTAGTTCAAGGTCCCCTAAACAGTTAGGAATTCAAATCCTACTACACCTTAACAAGTGTAAATTCCTAGGATTTTAAGTGGCCATGGGCATCTAAGGAAGGACCCCCTTACGATGGGATCACCCTCCTTACAGGTAATTCTGGTGGTGCAAGCAATGTTATTAAAATCGCGATTCGGATCGTAAAATCTTATGATTCTACGATCTTAATCCACCTAAACGATGTAAATCGCAAGTGGAATCGTTATGTCGTAGAATCGCTCATAGAATCTGTAGAATCGGTTAGAATCGGTGGAATCGGTACCAATGCTACGATTCCATACCGATTCTACTCCTGCAAAAAACCTGATTTTTCGAAACCCACAACTTTTGATTCCAAAGTCAGAATTAGGCTTATAGTGTGTCATTGGAAAGCTCTTGAAGTTTACTTTCTAATAGAATTGGTTTCGTATATATATCATTTATATAATTTATGTTATAGACTAAAGAGTGTAAGGGTGTCATAGTTGAACCTAACTTTAGTCTATGACTTACATATTATTCAATCTAAATCATAATAAAGCTTATGAAACATCAGTTTAAATAACTTTTAAGATTCTATCCAACCATTTAAATTTTATGGGCATAAGAATGTATTCATGAGTCTCATGCACTCAAATTTGGGCATATAAAAAACACTTTGATAACATGAGTTTGTTGTAGTTGTCATTCTTTAGCTATCTCGTTAAATGAACTAACTTGACACTTAGTTTTCTATCATTATTGGATTTTTTTTTATCATGCATGGGTCTAGGAAAAATAACTTTACGAGTCAATAACGTTATTTTTTTTTCATAATTTAACAACAATTGTTGTGTACTCTCATGGTTAAGAATGTGTACCAATAATCTGACTTTATAGTTTATAGTGTATTGTTTGAGTTATGCGCGTGCGAAATTACTTGAAAAACTATTTTATGTTTGTATGTCAATATTATGTTATTAACAATATATATTATTATCATTCTCTTTGATATAAATTATGTATTTAGTCATTTATTACATTTTGAAGCACAATTTTACATTTTGGTAGAATCGTACGATTCTATGATTCGATTTTACCGATTCAATTCAAACCCACTCATCGATTCAAATTAGAATCTCGATTCTGATTACTTTGGGTGCAGGTGGTAGCGGCGACAGTTTTGGCTTCCAGGATGATGAGGCGGATGATTAACCATGTTGAGCTAGTTCCCGAGCCAATGAGGACATTGTCTAATCTTGGCTTGGGGGAGATTTTTGGATTTTTGTATCTTACTTATTCTCTTTCTTTTATTTTAGGTGTGTGTTAGTATAGTTTTATTGCTTTCTAGTATAGATATATTGCTTTGATAAAAATGAAAAAAATATAAAAAAAAAATTGAAAAATAAAAAAAATACAAAAATATGTTCCAATGAATTGTAAATTATACTTCCCTGTGCCCCATACTTGAAAATTGTTTTGATTCTTTGTCTATGATGATGAGCATTGTGGATAGGTTAGCCATAATTTGATACTTGATTGCGTGCATACCTTAACATGCGTCAATTTTGCCCAACTATTTGTGAATATAGTCCTTGTTTAGTTGATTCGATTCGGTTAGGAATTGTGTGTTAGTTCCAGGTATGTCAATGAATTTGAGTACTGGTTTGCAACTTTGAGTAATGTATGTATGGCTCAATATTATGCACATTGAGGAGGACGAAGGCATTTATTCTTTAAGGTGACCTTCAGATGACTGTAGATACATTTGTTCCCTTCTTGCTACCCATGTTTTTGCCTTGACTTTTTGTTGTTTATTAGCCACCTTACAAGCCGATTTTCCCCATTGGTTACTATTCCCAAACTTGGCTCAGGGGACCTATTAGTGACTGAGGTGAGGGAGTTTTGTGGTGTGCATATTATTTGCACAATTTGAATGGATATGAAAAGTTGTTTTTGTTCTTGATTGTGTTTTATTTTTGATGATCTTGAAAGTTAAATTTCTTTGAAAAAAAAAGTGTGATGATATGAAAAAAAAAAAAGAATTTCAAACAAAAACAGAAAAAAGGTGAAAGAAAATGAGTGATTTTCAAAAGAAAAATAGAAAAAGAAAGAAAAAGAGTGTAGACACCTATTTGTGTCTCCCCAAAACCAAACCCGGTGAAGAATGCCTTTCGTGACGTATCATAATCGAATGAAATGAAAGTATGGAAAGTCTAATGTTGTGGTTAGTTTTTATTAAAAATATTTCTTTCTATTTTCGTAAACCTGCTCTATTTTATGAAAATAGCCAATCTAGTTTAGTTTGGTCCATGAAGAGGGTCCAATAATGGTGTAGTTGGATGGGGTTCGAAAAGAGATTTCCAACGATATATTATAAGCCCAATTCCGATGAATAATGAGGAAATTATGGCCAAAATAATAATTGGGCCCGGTTTGGTTCTTATATGCGGCCCAATGATCTAGAGGAGAGCCTATTATAAATTATCATTCCTAATGCAATTAGGATTAATTATAGTTTTCTAGAATCTTCTAGAAGGTTCTTTTAAATCCTAATGGGATTAGGATTGATAATTATGTTTTATATGTTTTACTTGGAATAAAAGAAGTATTTGTTATGAAATTTCGATTTTACCCTTCGTACGGATTTTACGAACTGAGTTTATCAAAATGTAGATTTCGTGTTGAAAACGCGTGGAAAACCTTCTACATCGCCAAACAACAGGTTTGTCGCCTGGCGACAGAAGCGTGTTTTATTCCTTTTCAAACTCTAATTCGTTTTTATCAATTCCGGACTATTTTCTTATAAATGGGGTCCCTGGATCTCTGTTTTCAATAACCAATTCTCAACCAGAATTCTCTAATTCTTCTCTCTCTCTAAGCTAAAGCTTATTCTCTCTCTCCCTCTTTCTAGTCTAGCCTTTTACAAACATAATTCCTCATACATTAGCATTAGACACACCTAGCCAAGTTCAAAGTTGCCTTTTCCCTAGACGTGAAAGGTTTGGTATTTCTGAGGGTTTGGTCTCAAATCTCTATTTCAATTAATTAATTTAATTTTTAGATTTTATTGTTTTCCTTGAAGTTAATAACGCGTGTATTTTGTTATTAGAAAGAGATACAAGGCATCCAAGTAAGTACTTTAATTTTTTTAGTGATCGTGATATAGAAATTATGTTTAGGTTGTTATTTTGATTCCTAGTGTCATGTTAGGATGTTTTTCCTAGTATCATGTTTAGGGTAATGAATAAGTTTCTTATATCAGTTATGATTTATATGATTTCTATGATGCTTCTTATATCAGTTATGCCTAACTAAGCACAAGGTATACCAATGATTAGAGGCACCCCTTGTAGCCTATCATATCATCTTCACCCTTTCAAATACACAATCCTTTCTTGATAAACCACTTTGAGCATCGTCTAACGATAGACCTTTCTTTCTTCAACCCACATCTACCTAACCTTGGGATGTGCAACTCATGCAATTTTCAAAGAACAAAAGCTTAATTGAGTGATTCAAAAGATTAAAATAGCAAAAATAGAAACAATAAAAGTGTACAAAAGGGCAAGTGTTCCAATGTTTTTAATATAAAAATGTCTTTAACATGAACACGTCTCAGATTACGTCTCTTATCGAGCGCTCATTACCGTGTCTGAGAAACATGAATGCCATATGAATGATAGACCGCATGATCGGGATTGCCCACACTTATAGAAAAAGACTCAAACATGAAAAATTCAAAAGCAAAAAAAAAAGAGCAAAAATATAAAAGTGCTCATTTTCTATATCGTAATCCTGTTTTTTTTCACTTTTCTACGTTGTGCTCCAACATATATCACTTTCAACACTATAACCCAAATATATTTTTTGTTTCTATATGGTAACCTTGTCGTTATCCTGCCATTAAAAAATTCCGTTAGTGGGGCCCACTCTCTATTATTAATATTTTTTTATCGATTTGCGCGATGAAAATTATTCCGTCAAAGGTTTTAGGGTCTATTTTGGCCTTTAGGGGTCCAAATTAAGCTCAAATTTGGCAAAACAATAATGTAAATGCCTCATTTTGCTTATTAAGAAATGTCTCGATTTACGTGTTCACATTTTAACACACAAAACAAGGCATTTACGTTTTTCTTTTCGTGAAATCTGAGTTCAATTTGGACCCCAAAGGACCAAAATAGCCCCCGAAACCTCTGATGGAATATTTTTAAACGCTCAAATCGATAAAAAATTATTAATAAATGGAGAGTGGGCCCCACTAACAGAATTTTATAACGAGAGGATAGCGACAAGGTTACCATATGTAATCAAAAAGTATATTGGGGTTACAGTATAGAAAGTGATATATGTTGGGGCACAGCGTAGAAAAGTGAAAAAAAGAGGGTTGCTATATAGAAAAACCCAAAGAGAATTTAAAAGTGAGAAACCTCAAGCATAATAATACAAAGAATCAAAAGCAAGGTTGCACACCTTTGGGGCTAGTCTAGGGTCTTGAGCTTTTATGCCCTTCTTCTTCAAACCTTTAGCCTAACCACGTTACAACCCTTAAAAATACATTTTTGAGGTATACACACACTTGTGCGAGGTTCGGCTAGAGCTACGTTTGGCCTGATTCCTAACGGATACGTAAGCAACCTCACATCGAGGTACGGCCGTAATAAAAATGCATTCATATTCACATTCACACACTCACACCATGATCATATCAAGGGATCCCTTGTGCTCATCCCTATTCATGTAGAGCTAGACTTGGGGGCTTGATCCTTACATTATTAGCCTACCCAGCCTAAGAGTCACCAGCATTTGACTCTTTTCAATATATTTTTTTCACACACTTAGCCCTTGTGGCCTAGCCTTAGTGTCACTTTGACACACTGCACAGATATATGACCAAATAGTCCTTCCGTTAGGAACCCTTTGTCGTGAAATCTTAACACAACGTCGAAGCACACTTTGTCATAACAAAATCACTCATCACTCATCATTGAACCACAAAGTATGAAGTACTTAGCCTCCGCGCCTAAGTCACCTAAATACTTTCATTATCAAGTCAACTAGGATAGTCTAAGATGCTACAATCCTTGTACTGTCAGAGACAACGTTAATGGATTAAGCCCATTCAACATGCACCTTCAAAAACTTCGCTTCTTTCTTTTTTCGCGTCTTTCTTTTTCGGGAGAAAGTCGGTACCCTCCACAAAAATGACGGAAATTTTTGTTTTGTTCTTCATTTTGAGTCATGTACATATCGAGCTTCATGAGTCAACACTATGCACACACGAGTCACACGAAGTAAGTCATCATTCAAGTTTATACCTTGAGTCATGTCAAGTCAATGAGTCAAGCAACACTAAGTCATTGGTCAACCCTAAAGAAAGATAAGCAATGTCCTATAGTCCAAAATATAAATGCAGGTACATTCAAGTGAGCTAGAACATTCCCGGATTTTTTTCGAAAAGCCGCGAATGAAAACCTGACTCCAGTGTCAGACGACAAGGCTGTCGCCTGGCGACAAAATCTTTCGCTTGGCGACAGAGTGAGAACGCGGCAACAATATGTTCTTGCGAGTGCCGGTGCAGCGACCAGATGCGTAGTCCCATATTGGATTATGCGGACCTCATAAAGTAATTTTGGGTTCCATGGTACGCCAATTAGCCCCTATAAGGAAATTGACAAAATTAGCCCCTATAATCTTTCTTTCTGTTTTCAAAAACCTGCTCTATTTTATGAAAATATCCAATCCAGTTTAGTTTGGTCCATTATGAGGGTCAAATAATGGTGTAGTTGGATATGGTTCGAAAAGAGCTTTCCAACGATATATTATAAGCCCAATTCCGATGAATAATGAGGAAGTTATGACCAAAATACTAAACTAGGCCTGGTTTGGTTCTTATATGCGGCCCAATGATCTAGGGGAGGGCCCATTATGAATTATCATTCCTAATTCAATTAGGATTGATTATAGTCTTCAAGAATCGTCTAGAAGGTTCTTTTAAATCCTAATGAGATTATAATTGATAATTATGTTTATGAGTTTTATTTGGAATAAAAGAAGTGTTCTTTTTATGAAATTACGATTTTAACCTTCGTACGGATTTTACAACCTGATTTTATCAAATAGTAGATTCCGCGTTGAAAATGCGTGGAAAATCTTCTTCATTGCCAAACAACAGGTTTGTCACCTGGCGACAATTTCGTCGCCTGGCGACAAGCCCTGTTGTTTGCGACAGAAGCGTGTTTTATTCCTTTTCGAACTCTGATTCGTTTATATCAATTTCACACTATTTTCTTATAAATAGGGTCCCTGGATCTCCGTTTTCAAAAACCAATTCTTATCTAGAATTCTCTGATTCTTCTCTCTCTCTAAGCTACAACTTATTCTCTCTCTCCCTCTTTCTAGTCTAGCCTTTTACAAACATAATTCCTCATACATTAGCACTAGACACACCTAACCAGTTTCGAAGTTGCCTTCTCCCTAGACGTGAAAGGTTTGGTATTTTTGAGGGTTTGGTCTCAAATCTCTATTTCAATTATTTAATTTAATTGTTTGATTTTATTGTTTCCTTGAAGTTACTAACGCGTGTATTTTGTTATTAGAAAGAATTCCAAGGCATCCAAGTATGTACTTTAATTTTTTTTATTGATCTTTGATATAGAAATCATGTTTAGGTTGTTATTTTGATTCCTAGTGTCATTTTAGGATGCTTTTCCTAGTATCATGTTTAGGGTAATGAATAAGTTTCTTATATCAGTTATAATTTCTATGATACTTCTTATTTTCTTTCCTAAAATCATGTTAGGGCTAAAGCTATGATTTTTTATGTTTAGTGACATGCTAGGATATGTTATAATCTTGTTAGTATAATGCCTAGGATCTTGTATTATTATTATGCTTTATTTTTAACATGAACACTATTATTCTTAATTATAATTGTTATGATAATTATTTTGATGATGATTATTATGATTATTGTTATGATTATGATGTTGCTTGATATTTATTATTGTTATTGCTTGATCACGCCTTTTATGCATGTTTAAAGGGAATTTGTACTTGTAATCACAGTTAATACGATAATTAATAATCTTGTTAGGGTTAATTTGATTATAATTCAAGTGATCGCCAATAATAGTTTTGTTTGTGTAATAATATTCAACCAACATAGATAAACAAGTTTAGGGTTAACCTATTGATTGCATGTTAGTCAGAAAGCACACATGAATATGAGAAGAATAATGTAGAAGCCTATTATTAGGGCAGATTCTTTCTCTTTTAGATTGGATTTGTACCTTCATCCACGAACATCCAGTCTTGGTTCCAGGCCTATGGGAGTTGACGATATCATGGATCGTTAAGGGATGTAACCTTCACCCCATGAACGGTTTACAAGTTACTAAAACTTATTGGCGACTCTTTTGCTCTAGCTTCTTTCCCTTTGGACGCCACCATGCTTAAGTGTATGATCACAGTGGGGCTCAAGCTTGGGATAGTGCTTGAAATATTCCTAACAAAGAGCAAAAAGGAAAAATGTGTTATATGTTCAAATGTCCTAATTGGAGGTTGATCAAAAGAAGAAAATTTAATATTGTGTTTCAATGGAAAATAAAGTTTGTTATTCACTCAAGTTTACATTGTTATATGTTTGTGAGTGTTGGGATTCGTTTGTTATGATTGGAGTTGTTTGGTGAATTTTTGGTGGAGTTGAGTTATGTTGGAGATGATTGGTCATTATTTATTTTTGACCTTGGTTTTATTAGGAATTTGGCTCCCTTAAGCATGTCTTTACTCTCACATTTTCTTAAATTTATCCGACCTTTTACCCTAGCCTTACATTACAAACTTTGAAGACCTTTCGACCTTTGTGCGTAGGGTTGTGTGAATGTGAAATTAGTTGTTTATCAATGCAAAGAATGACTTGAAATATTCCTAGTCGACTATTAAGGTTGAGTGTAGGTTTTCTTAAACATGCAAGAGTGTGAAATGGGAGGGCATTGTTCACGTAAAGGGATTGGTATGGAGAGCGATCGAGTCCATCTTTTACTCGCCACATAAATAAGAGTTGAGTGTGTGAGCACTAGTCTTGAATTCTATATTCTCTTGCGGTTTGTTCTATTTGACAATTGTTAGGGAGGATGAGTGATTGGATGGATGATATTGGTTGATGTTGATGCATGCTTGTTGGATTTCCCTTGAATTGGTTGCTCTTGATTTTGACTATTTTGGGTGAGGCATGTATTTATTTATTCATTGATGAGCTCTTTGCATAGGGACAAGCAAAGGTTTGGCTTGGGGGGGTTTTATATGTCTGTTTTATATAGTACTTTATCCCCGTCCCTTGGTCATAGTTGGTAGTGTTTTTGGCTCTTTAGAGCCACTTTTATTACAATTGGTGTTATCTGGTGTTTTCGTAGTTTTGTAGGGAATTTCACTTTTGGACCATTTTCCCGGGATTTTATGGAGTGACTACGAGCATTGGAGGAGCACGACCATTTTTCGTAGCCCAAGGCCGGTTAAATTCATCAAACCTATTATTAAGGGCTCGACTTTAAAGATACCGAGGCATTGGACCGAGTGAATAAAGCCCTAAGGAGGATAATTGATTTGGGCCAAGTCACGAGCCCAATCAAGAAGTTCAATGTGCCTAAGTGCCCTTGCCCGACCAAAGAGATCTCGCCCGAAGGCGCGCCCACCGGGCGGGGCGAAAGAAGAAAAGAATTCATTGACCCGATCTTGCACTTGACCGGGCGCGAGATAAGACTTCTGATTGAAAAAGGCGTGCCTGATCGGGTGGTGTGGCGCCCGACCGGGCGCGTGTCTCTGAAGAAGGTTTAGGCATGGTTTAGTTTGTTTAAGTTTAGGATTTTCTTGCTTAATATAAAAACTTTTTTGTTAAGCAAGTTTAGGACTTCTTTTAGCTCTTCTCTTAGACTTTCTCTCTCTACTTAGTTTTATTTCCTCTCTTATTTTCTCTCTCTTCAAATTTACACTTTGTTCTTGATTCAACTCATTATTTCCATTAACTTCGGTAACGATTTCTTCCTTATTAATTTCAGTAATTTTATTTCTTTAATTTATCATGACTTGTTTAATTGCTTTGATTAGTTTAGATTTAATTATGTATGAGTAGTTTTCTTTCTAGGGTTTACGGGGATCCATAAATAATATGAAGGGGTAATTTATTGTTGGTAATTGTCAATTCTTAATTAATTTCCTATTGATTGATTTAATGCTATGCAACTAAACTTGCGCAGTTCTTTTATGTACGAGTTCAACAATGTTGATTCAAGATTCGAGAGATGAGAATTGATATTTAAGCTTAATTTTAATAGGCGGACTAATTTATAAATTGTTAAGTCGAGATTCGAGAGATGAGATTTAATACCGGTAAATTAACTCTATGACTGTAATACGTAGCAAAAGCTCTTTATGATCTGATTAATTGATGCATTGATGATTGATTATTGTGTTTTACCTTGGAATATTATTTATTGGTGAACGTATGCCTTAGGTCTTTTATTCATTGTTTTCCACCTACTTTTATTTATCCCTACTTTTATTCTTCGTAGTATAGTTTCTTTATATAACAACAAATTTGTAACTTAATAATTTAGATTACTCTTAATTAATTAGGAATAAATTGACTTGTTTTCCTATGGTTCGACCCTTCTTCCCTATCTGCATAGTTAGTGGACTTAGGAATTATTTTTGATAAGGTAATACCACTTTAGCGTGTCAGTTGCACTTAGATTTTTTTAGTGTGATTCATCATCAATAAATTGGATAAATAATTATGTGAAAAATTATATTCAACAAATCCCTTAGAACATTGGGAAAAGGATATGGCATTTTCTAAGATAACTCTAACAAATCCTGATAAAGATTATTAGAGTAAGACAAATGGTCTATACCTACCATGATATACAGGAATTTGATGAACAAATAAAAGAATTTCTAAATAAAAAGCTAATTAGAAATAGCAAGAGTCCTCATAATATTCCAGCATTCATGGTAAGAAATTAAAATGG
This sequence comes from Chenopodium album, assembly GCF_948465745.1. Classification (NCBI taxonomy): domain Eukaryota; kingdom Viridiplantae; phylum Streptophyta; class Magnoliopsida; order Caryophyllales; family Amaranthaceae; genus Chenopodium; species Chenopodium album. Next base: position 53,466,322 of record NC_137841.1, on the reverse strand, counting down.
AAGAAGAAAGTATTCCATTAACTGGGTTTAGTGCCCCTCAAGGGTAGGGTGAGCATGGGACGGGTACTAGTACCGTTAATACTAACGGTTTGGGTACCCGATAAACAAAATTCCTAAAATTGATATCCATAACCCGAACCAATAAGTTTGGGTATCCAAACTTCGAGTACCCGGATTTTCGGATCGGTTATCGGGTATCCAATAAGATATCCAATAATGATAATTAAACTTAATTATGTAGTTATTATGATATAATTTACCACTAATTAACAAAAATATCATATGATTTTTACCAAATTATTATTAATATTACTAATCATTGATATTGTAAGGTAATTATAATGTAAAGTTAGAGTTTAGATTTTTAAAAAATAGATTTTAGTAAGGAAAAATAAAACAAAAAAAAATGTTTATCGAAACGGATTGGATCGGGTAACAGTTAATTAATTTTAAAATGATACCAATAACCATACCCGATAACTAATTATCGGAACGGGTACCCAAACCGTTATGGTTATTGGATCGAGTACCCTAATTTCAGAACGGTTATGAATCGATTTTTTGGGTTTTCGATTTTTTGGGTAGTTTTGCTCAGCCCTACTCAAGGGCATTATAAATGGTTAGTAATGTCTTTTGGATTAAAAAAGGATCCACAAATATTTAAGAGAAGAATGGATAATACTTTTAGAGAACTTAATCATTGTTGTTTGATCTATATAGATGATATTTTAATATTCTCAAAAGGATTAGAGCAACATGAGAATGATCTTAAAGCGGTAACTAAAAAATGTGCTGAGCATGGTATCTTGGAAAGGATAAATCACTAGTAGAAAAAAGCTCATTTGCGTCGCTCATTTATAGTGTATTTGCGTCACTTCTATGAGCGACGCAACTGCTCGCGACGCAAATGACTTTTAAGTCATTTGCGTCGCTCCTAGAAGCGACGCAAATAAGAGTCATTTGCGTCGCTCCTTTATATAAAGGAGCGACGCAAATGACTCTTCTGATAAACTTCTTTTTTGTTATTTGCGTCACTCCTTTATAAAGTAGCGACGCAAATGACTCTTATTTGCGTCACTCCTTTATAAAGGAGCGACGCAAATGACTCTTCTGATAAACTTCTTTTTTGTTATTTGCGTCACTCCTTTATAAAAGAGCGACGCAAATGACTCTTCTGATAAACTTCTTGTTTGTTATTTGCGTCACTTGTTTATATAGGAGTGACGCAAATGACTGACTAGACAATACAAAATTGTTGTATTTGCGTCACTTGTTTGTTTAATGAGTGACGCAAATGAGGTGATTTTTTTTTTAATTATAATAATTGCCTTGTATATGTTTGTAGTACCTGTTTTCCTTACTAGTGGTATAAAGTAATATGCTAACGCTAATATATTGAAATTAAAATGCAATATTATTGAATAATGCAAATGTAAATTTCAGCGGAGTCTCCTTTGTAATTTGGCCTACCCATAAAATTGGGAATGACGACATTATATTAACAACCTGTCCAATAATTTACATCTCAATATCATAAACATTATACTCATCATCCCAACACCAATTAACCAAAATCATTCATGTCAAGCCTATAATCCAAAACAAGAGTCCAACATGCGCTAAGTGTAAATCTAAAGTTCAACATTACATATAAAATACTCTGCCCAAATATCTCGAATCTCATTTATCTCCTCCTCGGTATACGGTGTAAAGCTTGCACTAGACAATGTTGTCAATAGTCCCAGCGATTCACCAATCTTGAAGGCTCCTGCTCTCATAACTTCAACAGTAGAAGGACCTATAACAGCTTTAAACTCCAAATAATAAACTGAACAAATTAGTACTTGAATCTTATGCAAAATGATTGTAATAAGATATTAAGTATTAACCAACCACATACCGCCAAAAAAAAAAAGAAAATTCACATATTCTTGAACAAGAAAAAGGGTAGTATTTATACACACAAGCCTTCATAATCTATGATATATTTGTGAATAAATTAATATTCAATGTTTCTTTATCTTAAGAAGGTTGTGGTCTTGTGGATATCCTGTTGCACGCAAGACGCAACACAAAATGGCAATGTTAGTCTCTCTTAATTGATGTAATTATCATTAGACATCAAATATCGCATAAAATGACTCACTATAAAATATCGATAAAATCACTCATAAACCAAAACTCCACTAATTATAACTATTGACCTTGGAAAAAAAAGGAAGATAAAAAAAAAATGGGCCATAGTGCTCAAAGTATGGTCATGGGAAAGATGAATGATTAGAGTACACAGCAACAACTACTATCTAAAGTGAGGCAAAACTATCTAATGTATCACCATGCTATAATTTAAGATAATTATTTAGTGACATAGCCTTCACAATACTCTTTGTTACCTAACAGTGACTATTTTTCCTTCATGAGTAGTTGTATTATGATTAATAATGTCTCCTAATTAAAATTTCATGGTATAGATAGTATTGTTTAGGAGTTGGGGTTGTATAAGAAAAAGAATAATACATCTCCTTAGAAAATTTCACATAAGTGAAAACTCTATAAGAAAATGAAGGGTGTTTCAAATATTTTCTTAGATTGTATTAATCAACCTCAAATTTCATGCTATAGCTAATACGGTTGAATTGAGCATTTCCTAAATAAAGATATGCTCTATACTAAGATTACTAACAAGCCACAAATAATACAGCTTCTCTCGAAATTAAGAATCTGCCATATAATTAAGAATCTGCCATATAATTAAGAATCTGCCATATAAAATTACACAAGCTCCTATCGAAATAAATTATACTCCCTCTGTTCGAAATTAATAATTACAACTATTTTAAAATGTCCAAATAAAGGCGTCATATATTCTAACGTGGATTGTAAGGTTTTATATAAACTACTAATATGCCACATTGCAGCTACTTTAAAATAAGTGATGGGCTTTATCATGTCAATACATTTAATCAGAAACCGCTAGAAAATGTGACAACAAACTTGAAAGATGGAGTAATACACAGGCTAGACTGAACTTGGTGGGGGCACTATCATCAAAAGTTCAAAACAACAGATGCAAAGATATCAACCAAGCAATGCAACAAATTTACATAGTAATGAACACATACAAAGATGAGAAGAATCGAACAAAATTTCATGAACTCATAAGAGACCTTGGCCGGATCAACAACAAATATCCTTGAAAGCAGATGTTGACATTCTGGAGATATATGTACATAGTCAGGAATAGAGTATTGGACATTTAAAATTCGCTGCACCAGCAGAAATCACTAAGGGTCAGACAGGCAACCAAAGAAGCCACCACCTTGGTATATAAAATAGTAAATGACTTACATGTATTGTTTTGCGATAATTTTTAGGTTCCTCAGGGTCCTCAAATAGGTAAGCCCCGACCAACATTACATACAAAGTTACCCCACAAGACCACACATCTGCAATCTGAAATGGCATGGAAGCAAAGATGAATAAGAGTATTCAAGTGTAGCAAACTAGCCACCACTTAATAGTCTTAACATCAAAGAGTGCAGCATGTTTAAATTTCCCACTTCTTCAAGAACTGGTAATATGTGATACTCGTAACAATGTAACATAAATGGCAATTTATAATAGCTTTTGAATGACAAGCTTTATCCAAAACATTAGTAGTCATTTATAGTAAGTGTGTCAAAGATGTGCTTTTTTCATTTCAATACTATAAAATATCTCTTATATTAACAAGAAAAAAAAAACCCTTAAAAAAACAAACTGATCCCAAGAATCACCTTTGATACAAGAAAACAAACCAGATAAATTGAGCACAGATGGGATTGATTTCTCTCACGGATTCACAAGTGAAATATTTAGAAGTTAGATGAATTTTCTTGGCATGTATGGGTAGTTTTACTTGCCTGAAAAACATGAAAGTAGTGAGTTTGACAAATACACATTACTTAACAAAAATTACAGCAGCCCCATCAAAGAAAACAAAGTAAAAAGCTTTATGCTTACTATTCCAAACCAACTTGTGGTGATAGGTACTACCGCCTTAATCGTTTGTCCACAACCAGAACCTCGAGCAACTTGTGGAATTCACTTCCGCATAATTAAGAATCTGCAATATAAAATTACATATATTAAACCAACAAAATTCAATCATACTATAAAATATTTTCTAATTAATGAATTAATAGTAAACTTGAAATTAAACTACGTCCTTGTTCAAGTCAGATGCTACATTCTATCTACCATGAAAATATTGAAAATTTTCTTTTTTGAGGAAATGAAAATATTGAACATAAATAGAAGCAATCTTACCTTAGGTGAAATCGACTTCACAAATTCAACAATGTCGAGCCTAAATGCAGTTGATTTGGAGGAGCGAAGACGGTCGAACTGCTATGGGTTGGTATCAGTTGACATGTTGTACTCATAATCAACCTATCAAAGCAAACAGTTGAACAATTTGGTACCCATAACTCACAGTAAGAGAAAATTTATTTTATGAAAAAGGATCCATTATCAGAATGCCCATCTTGGCTGTTGGGCATTGTAAAAAGCGCAGAAAATTTAACTTAAAACAGAAAATTTAACATAAAACAGAAACAATCTTAAAACAGAAAATTTAACCCACAACACTGTATAGTAATTTTGAAAATATTGAATATAAATAGAAGCAATCTTACCTTAGGTGAAATCGACTTCACAAACTCAAAAAATCCCAACATTGCTCGACTATGAGGACAGTAATTTTGCTCGAATTTTTTGGGGTTTCTAGGGTTCGAATTAATGGGGTTTTGATTCGATTTTTTTGCTCGAATTTGCTCAAATTAATGCTCGATTTTTTTGATCGAATGTGCTCGAATTAATGCCCAGAATTTGCTCAATTTTTCTGGGTTTTTTTTGGTGTTTTGCTCGAAATTGGGGGATTTGTAGCTCTGAATTTTTTCCGATTATGGGTGTTGATTTGATTACGGTTTGGTTGTTGAATTTGTGGGGGTTTTTTTGGTCGAATTTCTGGGGATTTTTGGGTCGATTTTCTGGGGGGTTTTGGGTCAATTTTCTGGGGGTTTTAGGGTCGAATTTCCTTGAATTTCTGGGTGATTTTTGCTCGAATTTCTTGGGGTGTCTGCTGGGTCGAATTTCTGGGGTTTTTTTGCTCGAATTTCTGGGTGTTTAGCTCTTGGAAATCGCTGTCTTGGAAGATAGGAGTAGTAAAATGGAGGCAGCTAGCAAGTGAATCAGAAATAACCTAAATGCAAATGCGTTATTTGCGTCACTCAACTAATAATAAGTGACGCAAATAATTAAAAGTATAATGCTGCACATTATTATTTGCGTCGCTCATTAGTTAAAGGAGTGACGCATTTTAATTCTATCACTCATTTGCGTCACTTGTCACTAAATGAGTGACGCAAATAACATTATTATATGCGTCGCTTCAATAATTAAGAGCGACGCAAATAACAGAAAGCTAAAATGTATCTGACTTTTGCATCGCTTCTTGGCTAATGTGCGACGCAAATCACTTTTAATGATGCTAAAAAAAAGCATTTGCTTCGTTCTTTTGTATGAGTGACGCAAATAAGGCGACGCAAATGTACGTTTTTCTACTAGTGAATGTGTCTACGCTAAACAAGAAATTGAGTTTCTAGGATTAGAAATTAAAGTAGGAAAAATAATATTGCAAAAGCATATTTTAGAAAAGATTGAAAATTTCCTAGATAAAAATGAAGATAGAAAACAACTAGAAAGGTTTCTAGGATGTTTAACCTATGCTTCTGATTTCATAGAAAATCTTGCTCTATTAAGAAAACCATTACAATAAAAACTCAAGAAAGAAATAACATGGAACTAGAAGAAAGTGATTCAAAAATTATTTAATATTTAAAATCCATGTGTAAAGGTCTTCGTGTACTAACACTACCTACTAGTGAAGATGATTTAATCCTTGAAACAGATGCTAGTAATAAGCACTGGAGTGTTAAATATCAAAGAAGAAGAAAAACTTTGCAGTTACAGTAGTGGAAGTTTTAATATAGCTGAGTTAAAGTATCGTACAATGCAAAAGGATATTCTTGCAGTAATTAGAGGGATTAAGAAGTTATTAATCTTATTAGCCCCTAAACAATTCTTAATAAGAGCAGATTGCAAATGTATACTTGGTTTTGTTAAAAAGAATTTGTCTAATATGTAAGTGCAAGGGAGACTCCTGCGTTGGCAATATTGCCTTAACCAATTTTTTTTTTGTTGAACGTATACAGGAAACAAAGAGTTCTCTGGCAGACAGCTTGACCAGAGAATGAGCTAATGTCGTCAAAGAACCTCAAGACAACACAAAAATCTCCTACATACTAAGTTCAAAAGATGGATGTAGAGAGAAAAACTCTCATTGATGAATCAAAAAAAGCCATGGAGCGGGTTTCACCCTCTAGTTAGGCCTCAATGCAAGGCTTGATCATATTAGCAAAACAATGTTCACAAGATGGTTTAATCAAGGGTTGCCATCGGGCAGTCCAAATTGCCCAAATTATGCCTTAACCAATTAATATGGAATTCCCCGTCTAATAGTGGATTCTTGTTCATTGATCTAAGCATTATATTCTGACCACCCCCTTTTGCCTTCATAAATAAAGAGGATCACAATTTGCAATGATTCTTTACCGCTAATTCTTTCCCATAGATTCAAGACCTCTAGTGGTAAACACACACCGATCACATCATAATTATGTTGGAAATAAAGAAAGGAAATTCAAAGGGTCGGATATGGGCGCCTGATCAGTCGGGCGATCGAGAAGAATCGTTAAAATCTGGAGTTTCGAGCCCGACCGGGCGCGAGAAGAGTTGTAAAATTCTAGAGTTCCGCAGCCCGATCGGGCGAGCTCCGCCCGACCATGCGCGTGTTTATCCGTTGGACTCCAACGGTTCCCTTGTATTCCTTTTCTTGTTGATTTCTTGTCCATTTAAGCGGTTGATTATGGTGTTTTAATCACCATAATATTTCTGATTTCATTTCCTTTTCATAGAAGATTTCTCAATGATCTTTCATCTTCTTCAATAATTCATTTCTATAAATTGGAGGATGTTTTTCTGATTTTTAGACATACAAGAAATATATACAAAACACAATAGCTTAAACACATCTCTCTTTTTGACATAAGATACTCGACTCCAACCTTCCACCCAAAATTGCATTTGTGTGGAAGTGGTGTATTAACCTTAGGGAACGTGCTGGCGTATACAATTAAGCACCGTGGTTGCGCCAGAATTTCGTTTTCAAGTCAGTGATTTGCATCACGACACACCTGTTTTGTTCTTATGTTTGTAAGTTCATCTTTTCGATCTTGCTTAATATTTCAATACTATTTGTTCTAGACTTCTTTCTTATTTACAACAAATTATACTGATTAACTATCCATATCTGTATCCTTGGTCACTTAACAGTATAGCCGTCATAATCATAGGTGAGATTGCATTGCTGCATCTCAGCTCAAGGGAATTTTCCCTTGCAAGGAAGAACCTTAAACCAATTTCATTTTTCCTTTTACATGAACCTTGTGTCGACTGTTCTTTTTCTGGTGTTGACCCTTTAAGTCACAAAATTAGTGCAACATTGGTGAGCATCACATATATTTTTTACTCATCAGGGCTAAATTCAGAACAAGTATAACTTCCTGCTAATAAACATGCAAATCTGAAGTCAGAATTTGTTTCATTGAAAATAACATTGTCTCAGATTACTTGAACAATACACTTACAGAGTACAAACCTTCCAGTATCAAATGAGTTCACAGTTAATAAAACATTTGTACATTAACACCCTCCACAATTACAGAAGATAAATCAATCAATCCTCGATCATTTTCATGTATACATCTACCAAAAACTGATGGAGATATTACCAACAACTAACTAAATCCATGTAATGTAGTACATTATACTAGGAATTAAGTATTCAGGCTTGAGCACGTTGTTCATTGTTGTTGACCTTGTTGTTGTTATTGCTGCTGCTGTTATTGTTGAGGTTCAGCAATCACAAGGACACAATTAATTTGGGCTCGAACATTGTGCCATTCGTGTTCAGACCAATTCAACTCAGTAAAGTTCTGACCACCATCAACATGTCCGAAGACAGTCCTACTTCCAGGCCAACAATGGTCAGGTGGTGTTGGTACTATCGCTGCTTCAGCTAGCTGCTCAGCATTGACAAGGCCGGCAACAGTCAGCCAATATTGATACACCACGCCAGCAAATTCGGACCAACTATCAAAATCGTCTGCAACTACATTGGTGTTGTGAATCAATTTCAATTCTGAATTCGCATCATACTCATAAATCTTAAGTCTCTGTCTCTCCACCAAATACCCATTATTAATGTTTCCGTTGTCATGTCCTCCAACATTTCTATTGTTAGCAGCCGCTGCTCCGTTATTATTTCCAGCATTTGGTTGTGATTCCGGTACACCATTATCATAACCCGCGTTACCATTACCATTCGCATTCTGGTAGCCCGGCAAATTACCATTTTCTGGTGCTACATCAGCTGTTTTCCGAACCTGAAATCATGAACATATATAAGTTCATTCATTCAGTCAGTTTTTCAGTTTAATTAAATGATTTCAATACACTAATCTTAATTAAATAGAGCATCAAAAGACTTACTGAAATAACATAATCTTCCACTTTCACGCTCATAGGAACTAATGAAGCTAAAGCACCAAAACTTCCAATTTCATCTAATAGTAAAAATTAGATCAAATCCCCATCATTAGATGAAATATATTGATCGAAAATATTATCAACAATTATTAAATCTAATGAACTACTTAAACCATTAATCTTTAATCACAAGAGACAACATTTATTTATTTATGTGAAAGCAAGACTTACTACTGTTAGCTCCCATCTTTTTGGCAAGTCCAATCGAATTTCGAGAGCAGCAATCATCGAAATTTGCAGTAGTCTAATCAAAGATTATCCAAGAAACCATCATATCTTTGCTACTTTCAATTGCATTATTGTTTGAAGAAGCAGCAGCAACCATTTCTATTAAACAAATTAAAAACATCAAATCTATTACTGATTTAAAAACCATAAATAGGCAATGCAGTTGAACGATGTAGGATGAAATTCTACCCAGCAATATAAATCAACTGACATAACAAACTTTAATTACCAGAAATCAATCACAAAATCACTTCATAATTTTAACTTGTGATCAAGTTCATCTATTTAATATGTAACATATATAAATGTTGCGCTTAAAATGGTTTTAGTACTAAACTACTGAATGTTGAAAACAATTATAGAAACAAACAAGCATATCATCATAAGAATAGACTAACCGAATATGAAGAGTTTTGTAGAATTATCATCATCAATTTGCGAAATGCGATTAAAGTTGATGATCATCAATTCAGAGGACTTCAAGAATGAATAATACACATCAGAATCTTGAGCTTTTTGGGTAATCTGAGAACGTTTTTCAGCAACATTTACGATTTGTGGGTTGAATTCAGAGTAGCAGAAAGAGGGAATCATTGAGTGATTCATATTTTTTGGGGTTAGTTTGAATTTGGGAATGAATTCTGGGTTAATGCTTGAAGGTTCAGTCATGGTTGAGGAAGTTGATTGAAGAAGAAAAAACAGATTATAGAAGAATGAAACAATAATTTTCAAGAATCTTCGTTAACTCTTAATGCAAACGACGAAGTTGGTTTAATAAGAGAACGGAGTAAAGAGAGTAGAATGAAAAGTTGATAAGAGGGGTTTTTTTATAGTTACATGTTAGTTACTTTTACCGCCTAATTGCCTTTTAGTTAGAGTTTGAAAAGTTTTCTCCACATAATAATTTACTTAAATTTGTCACAATACATATACAATTAGGGGACAATAGAATAGGCGAAATCCCTATTGCTCATCGTGAGAAACAAGGCTTGTTTCTCATGGGGGTAGAAACGACATTTCGCCTATTATAAGTCACTTGCTGGACAACTGAGCTGGCCTAATAAAACTGACGTGTTTATTGTTGGTGTGCCCGCTGTAATACTTGCTGGTATACGCCGTTATTCTTTAACGGAAATTTGAAATGGTTACTGGGCGAATTCATGGGTAAAAATACAAATTCGAATCTGGGCGACTTCACGGGTAAAAATACTAATTCGAATCTGGGCGACCTGAATTTCAAACTTTCTTACGGCCGAATTAAAGTCGAAGATGAAGAGGAGAATCTCCAATTGAGCAGAAACATTATATCCAGGTTCTCTCTGATTTCAATTTAAATTTTTTGATTTCAATTTCAATTCGAATTGGCTTCTTGGTTTTCCTCAATTCGTACTGGGTTCTTGTTTCTTCGAATGATGTAGGGTTGAGGGTCGATTTTCGGTGATTGTTTCAATTGACAGAATTAGGGTTGCAGCCACTAGGTGAAAAAAGGCAATTGGCAGCGGTTCAAACCCGGTCTAAGGCACCGGTTTGAACCGCTGCTTATGTGAGGGGTGCCAAAAACATGGTTTTTGGCACCGGTTCAAAACCGGTGCCATAGGGTGTAATAGGCACCGGTTAACCGGGGCCATAGGGTGGAATAGGCACCGGTTAATCGGTGCCTAAAACTGCTCTCCCGCCATTTTTTTTTTATGTGGGGGATAGTTTAGGCACCGGTTGCTGCCTAACCGGTGCCTATTAACCAATTTTTTTTTTTTCGTTTTTTTTTTCCATCGTGCAATAATATTTTTAAAAAAAAAACCTGCAATAATAATAACCTGTAATTCCAGCAGTTATATTAAATATAATAATTAATAATTTTATTATTATAATAACTAATAATAATATTATTAATTATTATATACAAAAATATACAAAAAATAATATTAGAAACAAGAATTCAATTATATATATAGATATAATAAATATTCCCAAACGCAATACAAAAAAAAAAAAAAAAAAGTTGCTTACATATACAAATAATAGTAAGTACACATATATAATGAATAATAAGTTATATAGTTCAAAAGTTAACATAAATAATTTACAATTATACAATGCCATTTACATGTTGAAGGTGATAAAAGACGCCAACATGTCACGAACTTCATTAAGCTCCTTGATTGTCAACGGACCATCCTTTTGGACCTTGCAAAACTTGAAACACAAAAACATTATTTTAAAAATAATTAATTAGGCAAACAATATGTATTTTATCAAATATTACCTATATGACTTCTATATAGCCCATTTACTACATTACTTATCAAATAAACTATTTCTTTCTCATAACATGTCAATATTGGATAGTTGTATGTGTGTAAGCCCTAAAATTGTATAGGAGAGCATTTTGTTAAGGTTTATGACGCTTTTTACCCAAAATGGCCCGAATATGGCCTATATGACCTTACTTTGCCCATTTCCTACATTTCTTATTAAATGAACTTTATTTATCTCATAACATGTCAATATTATCTAGTTATAGGTGTATAAGGAAAGAAATCACATCTAAAGAGCATATTAACACAAAATGGCCCTAATATGGCCCATATGACTTCTATTCAGCCCATTTTCTACCTTTCTTGTGAAATAGCCTTTTTGTTTCTCATAACATGTCATTGTTGGATAATATTAGGTGTCTAAGGCTAGAAATCACATCAATATAACATTTTAAGAAGTTTAACAACGCATTTTACTCAACATGGCCCAAATAGGGCTTATATGACTTCTATGTAGCCCATTTTCTACATTACTTATCAAATGAACTATTTCTTTCTCATAACATGTCAATGTTGGGTAGTTTATGTGTGTAAGCCCTAAAATTTTATTAGAGAGCATTTTATTAAGGTTTATGACGCTTTTTACTAAAAATGGCCCGAATATGGCCTATATGACCTTACTTTGCCCATTTCCTACATTTCTTATTAAATGAACTTTATTTATCTCATAACATGTCAATATTATCTAGTTATATGTGTATAAGGAAAGAAATCACATCAAAAGAGCATATTAACACAAAATGGCCCTAACATGGCCCATATGACTTCTATTCAGCCCATTTTCTACCTTTCTTGTGAAATAGCTTTTTTGTTTCTCATAACATGCCATTGTTGGGTAATATTAGGCGTCTAAGGCGTGAAATCACATCAATATAGAATTTCAAGAAGTTTGAGGACTTACCTCATCAAGATGTTGAGTGTCCGTACAATGATTCACAATGTCAAGCATGAATCTCATCACATACAAAGCACAATCAAGTCCATTCTCTTGTTGTGCGCACTAGCATATGACAAACAAATCACATCAGTGAAACATGCAAAGGAAATGAGAAAATATTTACTACCATAGATTTTCAAGATAATCACAATATCATGTAAATTACCAACGGTGTCTTCCATGTTGGACCCTTTGGAGCACGACAATGTAGCTTCTTCATAACACTGTAGTATAAAAAAGTACATTCAAATTTGATTAGTCGTATGATTACTAAATTAGTTATTATTAGTAATAATCATCACTATAGGTTGCTATATATATTTAATTTTGCAATATAGACTTCACGAGCCACTTCTCCGATGATCGAGCTGAATCAAGGTGATAAATTGTGTTAGTGGAATTACAAATCACCATGAGGCTCCAATGCTCCCTACATAACTTCACAATAGACAAGGTAATTAATATTTAGGAGTCAACATATAATGAGGCCAAATCGATTGAATTTGACATGGTTAGACTTACTCTCTATAACATGGGGCAAATATGAACTTGTCTCCCGCACGCGCTGATTCCCTTATACTCTGTTCAACATAGTACAACACGTCATGGGGGTTGCCTATGATTTTAGTAGTGGATAACTGCTCGGGGCATAACCACCCAACTTTACAAGGAGAATCAGTGTCAGTTAAGTGCTCCTGTAGTGCTCTGCGTGCATGAACATTGAATAATTTATCAGATGTAGGATAATCACCATCAATTTGAATAACTTGAAAAAAGTATAGATTATGTGGGCATTGAAGTACCTCATGAATGTTTGAATGAGGGAAATGTTAAGCTTTGAACCACGTAGAAATTCCTTCACATCTTCTTTGCTGATCCATGCAATTGCATCCTCATCATAGTGGAACATTGCCTTAGGAAGTGCAACTTCCATGGGATCGACCAAATGACAAGCACGGTTGTGAAGAAAGGTCATGTTAGTAGAGAGCGATTGAAGAACAATGTCTTCAACAAGGGGAGTAGGTGGCATGGGTGAACCTTTCGAAGAGTGCAACTTCGACGCTTGTTCACTCTTGGACCGTTGTTCACTTAGCTTCTTCTTAGGTTGATCAATTCTTTAAGGCTTCTCCACCCTCTTTCTCTTTGAAGTTTTGCTTCCATTGAAAATCTGAAATAGTTTGAGAAATAATAAGTTTCAACTCACAATCACTTATACATATGTAATTATGATATGGTTTGGGAATGTATAAGTTTAGTAGTTGAGAAATGAAGAAAATAGCCAAGTGAGTAGACATTTCGGCTCAAAATGGCTTTATTTTGATGAATTGGACCCAAAAACTTAGAACTTGGCGATTTTTATGTAATTTCAAATGACAAACACTTATAAATATGTGATTATGAGTTGTTTTGAGATGCAAGGAGTTTATAAGTTGAGAAATGAAGAAAATAGCCAAGTGAGTAGCCATTTCGGCTCAAAATGGCTTTATTTTGATGAATTGGACCCAAAAACTTAGAACTTGGCGATTTTTATGTAATTTCAAATGACAAACACTTATAAATATGTGATTATGAGTTGTTTTGAGATGCAAGGAGTTTATAAGTTGAGAAATGAAGAAAATAGCCAAGTGAGTAGACATTTCGGCTCAAAATGGCTTTATTTTGATGAATTGGACCCAAAAACTTAGAACTTGGACACCTTCAGCTGACATTTCAAAATCGTCAAGCCTACGCTCGAACTCATCTTGAGCCTGATCCTCTGGCTCACCCAAGTCATCCTCCTTATTCACATCATAAGGAGCATCACTATCATCGGAGTCGTCATCCTCGTACTCGTCCTCATACTCATCATCGTCAATGTCCTCTACCAAAGGAGGATCATGATTGTCCGCCATGAGATATAAGCACCTGTCAAAGCAATCATAAAACAATATTAGTGTATAGTAAAGTATATGCATGATAGTTATTATGGTTATGTAGAAGCTATTTAGCCATTTTCACCTACTTATTATGGTCCTATAACCTTGTATATGCATGATAATGAGTACAAAATGCCAATTTCAATCTACATATGGAAAATAGGTTGTTAGAATGAATAAATGTTAGTTCATACACAAAACAAAGGAGTTGGGTTAAGTAGAAGCTATTTATGCCAGTTTCACCTACTTATGGTCCTATAACCTTGTATATGCATGATAATGAGTACACTTAGGCAATTTCAAACTACAAATATATCATTTTCGCCTACTTATGCTCCTATATACATGATAACTAAACTATATTTGCAATGAAACCATTACTAACTTTTAATCAAACTACCTCATTCTGAAATTCCTTCGTTGTGGTCTGATCGCATATAACCTGCTTCGTTGTCTATGTCATTTAGTACAACAGGTCTAGGAAAAGTGAAAGGTGCTGAATCATCAAACGCATCATATTCTTCCTCATCCTCAACATCTCCAATGCCTAGGATTCTTCTTTTGCCAGCTAGCACTATAGACCATTTTGAATCCATTGGGTCAGTTACGTAGAACACTTGCTTAGCTTGAGATGCAAGGATAAATGGTTCCGCACTATCATTCAAGTGGCCAAGATCTACAAGAGTAAAGTCCTCATGTTTGACGTTACGCCTGATATTATCAACCCACTTACACTTGAAAAGAGCAACCGTGAAGTCACAATAATCAAGCTCCCATATTTCTTGAATTCGACCATAGTATGACAACTCTGCATCGACAGGTTATTTATCCTTAGAACTTGCAAACTCCCTTGACGATGCCACAAGAGTTACACCACTGTTTTGGGTGGAGGAAGATTTCAAATCACGAGCCTCGGTCCAAAAAGTGTACCCATTGATGTCATATCCCTCAAATGAACGGACATCATCCCTAGGACCGTACGCAAGCCACCGTACTGTATCGGTCACATTAGTATCATTCAATCAACTCATTACTCGTTCACGAAACCAATCAACAAATTTCTTATTATGCAACTGCATAAGTGCCCTTTCACCTTTGGATGGAAATTCGGCACGCAAACAAGCCATGTGCTCGTCTAAATATGGGTGCACATCTGAAACATGGTGCAACACATAAAGGTGTGCTTGTAAGAACTGATCTCGGTCTGGTGACATTCGTTTCGACCCAATTGTGACATGACCATCAAGTCTACCTTCATGTCGAGAAGTAGGAAGACCAATAGGTTGAGCAAGGGCTATGTAGTCCGCCACAAAGTTACCTATCTCCTCACCCACTATCCCTTGCATTATACTTCCTTCAGGGTGAGCTCGGTTTCGTACTTTATCTTGTAATGTACCCATGTGTCTTTCAAAAGGGTAGCACCACCTCATGAACACTGGACCGCACAACTTAATCTCACGCACCAAATGAAGAACCAGATGAACCATTATGTCAAAAAATGAGGGTGGGAAATACATCTCAAATTTGCACAAAGTCACAACCACATCTGCTTGCAAAGCATCTAGTGTACAAGGATCAAGAACTTTGCTACAAATTGTATTGAAAAACGAACAAAGGCTTGTAATCGCTTCCCTCACGTGTTTCGGTAGAATACCACGGATTGCAATCGGTAGGAATACTTGCATGATAATGTGACAATCATGGGATTTCATACTTGTCAGCTTCAATTCTCCATTTAAGGTTACAAATCTTTTCATGTTAGATGAGTACCCTGATGGAACCTTAATGCCGTACAAACATGCACAAAACATACGTTTCTCTACCCTTGACAATGTATAGCAAGCCGGGGGTAAAAAATTCTTTTCATCCTTCCCTTTACCCTTAACTTTCTTCTTTGACGCATATTTGGCCTTTCCCTTTCCCTTGCTCTTCTCCTTCCCTTTTTTCAAAACACTTTCATCTTCTATTCTCGGCTCCTTCCCCTTTCTAACCTTTTCTTGGGGCCACAATTATGGACGAATCCCCATCTCTTTCAAATCTAACCGTGCACCCTTTCCGTCCTTTGTTTTGCCTGGGATATTCATAAGCGTCCCCAAAAGAGCATCACATACATTCTTCTCTATATGCATCACATCAAGACAATGCCTAACGTCATGTTCTCTCCAGTACGGCAGCTTCCAAAAGATTGATTCTTTCTTAAACAGAGCAACTGAGACCACAGTTTTTTCTAATTTTCCAAACATCGTTTGTATCCCTTTCACCCGAGCACTAATCTCAGCACCAGTCAATGGTCTAGGCACAGTATCCTCTTCCACGGTTCCATCGAAAGCCTTTTTCTGCCTACAGTACGGGTGATCACGCCTAAGGAACCTTCGAGTCCGTAGGTACACATCTTTGTGAGAATGAGTCAGGTATACGCTTAATGTGTCATCAATACATATGAGGCATGCTTTTTTCCCTTTGACCTTGTACCCACACAAGTTGCCATATGCAGGGAAGTCATTCATGGTCCACATAAGGGTTGCACGCAATGTGAACATCTCGTTCTGATGAGCATCGAAAACGGAAACCCCTTCGTCCCACATCTTTATCAAGTCGTCAATAAGCGGCGCAAGGTAAACATCTATGTCGTTTCCAGGTTGCTTAGGACCAGTTATTAGCAATGAAAGCAATACATACTTACGTTTCATGCACAGCCAAGGAGGCAAATTATAAATCACTAAAAGTACCGGCCATGTGCTGTGTTGGGTACTAAGAGTGCCAAATGGATTCATCCCGTCCGTGCACAACCCAAGCCTTAAATTTCTGACTTCATTAACAAATTCCTCAAACTTCAAATCAATGTTCTTCCACTGTGGAGAGTCAGCTGGATGCTTCAGCATTCTGTTTTTCTTTCTTCCCTCTGCATGCCACCTCAAGTTTTTAGCGTCTTTTGGTATTGAGAACAGACGCTTAAACCTTGGAATAATGGGAAGATACCACAACACCTTAGCAGGAGGTCCCTCCGTGCCAGGATTGCAACTCATGCGCTTGTACCGCGATCGCTTGCATCGTGGACACTCCTGAAGTTTTTCATACTCATTTCGATACAAAATACAGTCATTAGGACATGCATGTATCTTCTTATACTCCAAACCAAAGGGACACATGAGCTTCTTTGGATAATAATAAGACTTAGGAATTTCATTTCCATCAGGCAACATATCACTTAATGCGGTCAACAAAGAAGTAAAACTGATGTCCGTCCACCCATGCTTCGACTTAATGTTGAAAAGTGTTAGCACGGCCGATAGTTTGGAGTATTTTTTGCACCCGGGATACAAAGGCTTTTTGGAAGCCTCCGATAATAATTCAAACACTTCACCTTCAACACCTTGCAACATCTCATCCACTTGTTCATCCTCGACCTCATCCGCCTGATCTTCATCGGCTCCATCCTCACCATTATCAACAATATACTCATCATTCTCATATTCCTCGTCCACATGAATCTCAGTGCTTCTAACACGCACATCATTCCGATCAAGATCCCCACTGTAGTCTCCACTTTCTCCGTGCCAAATCCACACATGGTAAAATTGCCTAAACCCACGACATAATACATGATCTCTAATGATTTCAACACTATCGACCACATTCACACAGTTACAATCAACACAAGGACAATAAAGGCCTTTGCCTCCCAGTGTGCGTTGATAAGCTAAAGCCCTCTCGCAAAACTCTTGAACCCCATTCCAAAATTCCAATGTATCGCGTCTACCATACATCCAACCACGATCCTTCTCCATTTAGTAAATTTTCTCTAAACATATATATAGCACCATATAATTATAATGTGTAAGTGCTACATATTTTATGTAAATCAAATTCAAGTACAAAACGTGAATATACCATTCATATAGTGAAAAAATGCATGTTTCCAAAGGGTCCTTATCACTCCAACCTAACCCATCCTTGAATGTCTACTCTCACTAGTGAATGTATGTCAACTTTCCAATTTTAAGGAAAATCCGACAGCATTTCCCCCTAGTTCTCCAAGTACACGATGTAGATAATTAATTACCCACATATGTACCCAGAGAACATAGTGAGGAAATGGTAAGCCAAGATGTTCCTTAAAATCGAAAAGAAAACATACATTCACCACCTAAGTGAGAGTACACATTCAAGAACAGTCCCAACCGGGGACTATTCAAGACTTTCTCCTAATGAGAAAGCCGTGAACGGGTATCTAGGCATATGATGATGCAATTCAAGTATTCTTTATATTGTTGTATTTATTTGCAATTAAACAATACACAAGTTGCAATTTCATGAATAAACTTTTATTAAATGGATGAATAGAAAGAAATATATCTAAGTAAAGTTTAGTAGTCACACCAATATAGCAACTACCCACTTGAGCTCAATATGTAGTCCTCAAGCTAATTAAACTCTTGCTTCAATTCACATATGAATCTATATATTAAAAAAACAAAAACTAATTCTCTAATATATTCACAAATCTCTAATGTATTCACAATTCTCTAATTTATTCACAACTAATTAAGTGGCAATATCACTATTTCTCTAATTTATGCACAATTCTCTAATTTAATCACAATTCTCTAAATTATTCACAAATCTATAATGTAATCACAATTCTCTAATTTATTCACAATTTTCTAATTTATTCACAATTTTCTAATTTATTCACAACTAATTAGAAGCAAGGTCACTAATATACACATTAAAACATACAAAAACTCAACTAAGGAACAAGGTAATGCAAAATTACTAATATATTCAATCGAGGATCAAGAGTCAAAGCATTCAATCACAATAACTTGACTAAGAAATCACCATCTGGAACAAAAAGAAAAGTGCATGGAGAAAAATAAACTCATTCTTTTTCACCAAGCTTCACTGTAGTTCCTCCGTATTCACGGTATCCCCTTCTTTGACAGCAACAGGAATATGATTCCCCGTCTTGTCACGAAGGCCAGGTCCAACAGCAAGAACTTTGCCAGAATTCAGCTGAAATCGAATCCAAGCAACAAAATTCAGTTATAAATCCTTAAACTGATTCAATTATCAAAAACCAAACTCCCCAAAACAAGGCATCATAAACAAATTTCACAGCCAGCAATGTAGCACAAACATACAATTTTAATCCCAACAATGTAGCACAATTTTAATTTAAAATAAGATGAACCCATTAATTTTCTTTGCATTTCATATACAATCTAAGCACAATTTTAATCTAAAATAAGATGAACCCATTAACTTGAAAAGATGAACTTACCCTAAATTAGTTGGAGGTGGAAGAGGCTAAGGGGATGAGAGAATGAAAAGACCCACGCTGGTGGAGGAGGCAGTGCGCGCTGGTGGAGGTGGAGGCGGTGCGCGCTGCTGCTGTTGTTAATTGTGTCGCACAGAGAAAGGCGGTGGAGGCCGGCCGTGAAAGACAGAGAAGGGCAGGGCAGGGAGATTCACGGCGGTGGTTTTCGACACCTGAAAGCGCCGGTGAAGGTGGCGGCTGTGGTGGAGGGAAAAGGTGGAGGAACGACTTCAAATACTCTGAGTGAGAACGAAAGAAGGGATGAACGAATGAAGGGAAGGAAAGAGAAAGAGAGGAAGAAAAGAGGAAAAGACGCGGTTTTTTTTTTTTTGAATTTGGCACCGGTTTGAATGGCACCGGTTCAAACCGGTGCCTTTTTTATTTTTGGCACCGGTTCAGGCTGAACCGGTGCCTTTTTTTCTTTTGGTAAAAACCCGCCCAATTCTAGACCGGTTTTGGGCACCGGTTTAGGCTGAACCGGTGCCATATAGGGGGTGCCTAATGCTTTTTTTCTACTAGTGAGCTCAAGGATTTTATAGGGTTGCAGATGTAGAACCAAAGTTACAAAAGGTATTAATTTATACGAAATTTTATAATGGAATTATTGCGATTATGTTGCTATTAGGTGAATGGAGTGAATAAGGTGAATTACGCTGTTGAAATGTTCATTTGATTTGATTGAATGAGGTGAAGTATGCATTCATTAGTGTTATGGTGGACTGTTTAGTTGAATGAATGAGGTGAATTATGTTGTTGAAATGTTCATTTGATGGAATGAGGTGAATTATGCATTCATTGGTGCTCATTACCCATTATATCTATGTGATATTGTGTTAATTTAATGAGGTGAATTATGCAGTCATTAATAAGGGTAAATGTACAAACCTGTTATTCCGTTTGTGGGTAGATTGAGTTTTGTGTTTGCGAATTTGATATAATCGTTCTTGTAACGGGATTATCAAAATGTCATCGGGGAATGGTAAGAATAAACGTACAATGGTGAGGGGTTTTGGGATGCAGGTTGGGGCTGTGGTTGAAGATGTTGAAGAGGGGTATGGGCTTAGTAAGAAGCGTAAGGTATGTGAGCAGAAGACCATGCATTTGTATCCGGAATTGTTTAAGGTACTACAATACTCAATCTTAGATTGTTATCACTGTGTTTTTTCATGATTAATGTTTACGAATGAATTAAGTATACTGTTTTTTTGTGTGATTAGGATGACGGATTAAGTTATGGAGGGACTGTCAAAGGTAGAGCGGAGGTGATGGCTTAACAATCAAAGGCTAGAAGTCGGGTAAGTTTGCTTCCCGATTCAGTGGTCAGTGGATCTAGGAGAGGAACATTAACTTCATTATTGTGATTTCATTGGCAGCCTCCTAACATGAATTGCCACATCGAGTCATTTGGGCGCATATGTCAAAAATTTGATAATAGGAGAAGACGTTGGGTTTGTGAGATGGGATTTGGTAGTGTTTTACATCTTGCGTTAGATATTCATTTACCAAGACAATTGGCATACTGGGTCATGACACGGATGGATCCAATTAGTAAAATGTTTAGAAGTCCAAATGGTATAGAGTTAAAGTTTTCAAAGAATCAGGTTAAGTGGGTACTAGGAATACCAATGGGTTCTAGGACTGTTCCTTGTACAAAAACCATGACCCATCATGAACGTGTAAAGGTTCAGAATATAATTTTGAAGTATGGTAAATCGTGGGAGTCCAAGTCTGGTGAACAGTCTGGTCAGGTCTACACGTATGTAGGCATACCATTAAGTTCAAATATGATGAGTCGCTTGGAGGCGTACTTTGATGCTGGAGAGGAAGAGGAATTCAAGACGTTGTTCTTTATAATTGCTTTAGAGATGGTGTTGTGTCCCACTCAGTCACCCCGGCTTACGTCTGACTTACTACCTGCAATAAGCTGTGCTATGGAGGCAATTGAGTATGACTGGTGTTCTTTAGTGCTGTCGAAGTTGCTGGAGAGCGTACAAAGTTTTGCTCGACGTTTCTATGCTAATGGGTTTTCCAGTGGATGCGGCGGGTGTGCAATATTTGTTGTAGTATGTGTGATTCAGTGTATTATTGCTTGTTTTGTTTTTTCTTTGTGCTTCCTTTCTTAGTAATTGCTTGTTTTCAACATATTGGTAGATATTTTACATGGATCGGTTGGATAGGGATCCTATTCAGTGGGATTTTTTTCCTAGAATTAAAGTGTGGACTATGCAGCAGATTGGGATGGCAGCAAAGTCGGACAAATTATTGTCTGGCGACTACGGGAAACTTGGGATAAGCACTTTTTTATGGTGTAGAGAGGAGTAACTAATTTTTTATTTGAATTTCATTTCTGTGGTTTTTCCTTGTGGTGATCAAGTTATTGGATATTGCCTATAGTGAACAACACCCAAGGGATGCACGGGATAGCGTTGGACCCCAAGCTGGAGTGAATAATGTGAGGTTTGATCTTATAGTAGTTCTTTCATTCACATATTTACGTTGAATCTGAATTTGTTGTGTCGATGCAGATGCATGATTTACCAGTGCCTGGGGTTAACTTCAATACTAGGCAAAGAAGGGGCCTAATGCTTGAGGTGATTCTAAACTGGAAGGAAGGTAACAATATGTAGCTTGTGTTGCACGCAATTCTCAGTTTAGAATGTGTAATGTATTTAGGGTTCAGGAAAAATGATGATAGTTGTTGGATTTGAATATTCTTATATTTACTTAATTGGATATTCAATTTTCAGTTTGGTTGATTCGGGACACATATTTTTCAGTTTAGTTTTTATGACAAATAATTTTTAGTTTGTTTTTGACATATAATTTTCTGTGATGTTGAATAATCAATTTCCAATTTGGAATGTATAATGATAAAGCCCAGAACAAAGGCCTGATATCTTGTTTTTTTGGGCTTATTTTATGTCTAATGGACTTTTTCCTAGTTTTAAGAATGTAATATATTAAGGGTTCTGGATAATGATGATAGTTGTTGCATTTTGATATTCTTATTTTTACTTAATTGAATATTCAATTTTCAGTTTGGTTATTGCGTGACCCATAATTTTCAGTTTGGTTTTTTAGACAAATTATTTATAGTTTGTTTATGACATAATTTTCAGTTTTGTTAAATACTTAGTTTCCAATTTTGAATGTGTAAGGGTATCTGGTGTTTGGGCTGGTATCTAGTTTGTGGGCTCCCTGTTCCAATTTTATATTTGGGCTTATTTTATGTGAAATGAACTTTGTCATGATTTTATGGCATTGTATAATTTATAAGTGTATGTTAAGTACAAAGAGTGCTGAAATTATAGATTTTAGTGTACTGTATGTTTTACAAGTTTAGTGTTTCAAAGTACACTTTATAGTTATTATAATTTGAGGTATGTGATAATTGCAGGAATAATTGTTAATTCAAAAAAATACATATTAGCTCATAAGCAAGTTAAGCTTCAAGTTCAAAAGCAATACATCATCATCATATTGCCCATACTAATGGGACTTTCTAATACATAGGTCCTTCGGGCTTCCTACAAAAGGCGATTGCATTCACTGTCTACCCTAGACACTTAATATATACATGACTTTGTTCACACACGACCTACTTATCTGTGAAGCAAAATATTTCATCCCCATTCCTCATGCCTGCACCCCGAACTTGGTGAATTGGAGTAACCTTTTTGTTCTCATGAATCATCAGGATTTTGTTGGGCCTTACATTGACCTCCTCACTCCAAGCTTGAAAACAGCCCGTCCAGATAGTCGTCTAGCTTAACCAAAACCTTCTTCTTCACTGACTGTGTTCGAGGCTCTCGGAGAATGACTAGCTTCTTACGAACATCCATGTTGCCCTCAGCATGGTTCTACAAATCAAAGCAGAATTTAACAACTACATTTTAACTGAATTTAATGACATATACTTTATAATTTTTTTAACCACTTTCATTCATGGCTATTTTAACTATCAGGTAAATGAACAACTCCGTTTTCACTCAAAATAACGACATTAATAACTACAAATTTAACGACATTAAGAACTACAATTTACCGAAATTAACAACTAAAATCCATAACCGTGTTTTATTTATTTAATTCAGATTTACAATTGATTCAATCCACTAGAGTTGTTCACAATAAAAGTACATCAATAATTAACAACTAAATAATAGTTGCCCAAATTTAAAGATATTAAGATCTACAAAGTTTATCGAGGTTAAGAACTAATTATAAAATTTAGCTAAATCAAAACCTTAAATTTACTTGTTTTTAATTATTAAATTTGAACGAATCTAACAAGTAAAATTTAAGACTTTAAAAATTAAATTTTAACAGGTTTAAAAATTAAATTAATTTGAACGTGTTTAGCAGGAAAAACTTAACGACTTTAAAAATTAAATTTTAACGACATTATCACCGAAAATGACTTAAAATTTTAACTTAAATGAAAACAAAAGCAAAATAAAGGCAAATTCTGATTAAGTTACCCGGTGGCCACGAACCCACAAGACAGCCCCATTCACAATCCCAGCCACAATTGGATTGTGAGTACAATAAACGATTCCACGAGCATTCCTTATAGTAATATCATCCGAATGACAGTCCACCCTCCTATCATAGTCATAGTAAATTTTCAAGAAAGTTTCATTAATCCTAAGCTCATACTCGAGCCCTGGATCGTTGTTGTTTAGGCTGCAAATCCTGAACGAGATCTTTGGAGTATACACTTCGAGCCTTTCCTTCCTAAACCTTGGCCCTTTCTTATCAACAGGCTCTGGCTTAGCACTAGCACTAGTAGAAAAAGTGTTATTTGTAACTGGCGAAATTGACTTTTTGTAACTGGCATTGTTGGTTGCGAATGCCATCGTTACAACTAGTAAAAATTATTCGTAACTGACTAATGTTAGTTACAAATAATGTACTATTCGTAACTTGCTTACCCTAACGCCAGTTACAAAAAGTCTATTTTCCAAGGTAGAAAGCATATTATTTGTAACTGGCATTAAGTTACGCTAGTTATAATTAGGGTATTATTAGTAACTGACAAATCTTAACGCCGGTTACGAATATATATTTTTATTTTTGAAAAAACATATTATTAGTGACTAGCATTAGATTATGCCAGTTACAAATAAATAAATAATTTTTTTTTAATAAATATTTGATTCGAATAAAAGAATGGTAATATATCCTACCAAACGTCCCATCGTAAAATGGGTTACAACCTGTTACAATTCAACCAACAAAACACGTACTCCGAATACTTTCATATAACTTAAAATCATCCACAACATACAATACAAACACTCCAAATAATTCCACAGATGTTGAATTATTCATCCACAACAATACAGTGCAACAAAATTAATTGTACTTTCCAAAAAACAATTAAAACTTGAATAAAAAAAAAAGAACATTGATTTATAATTTTAAAATGTAATAACAATCAATAAGCTAAATAAAAGTAGATATATAGAAAAGTGTTACATTGTTTTATTAAGCTAAACACGACTAATCATAACAGTGATTAATAAGATAACTAGTCTTTCAACAAAAAATTAAGCCTAAAAAACTTAGCCCATTGTTCTCAAATCTCATCTAATTCAACATCGTCGTAGGCTGCAAGTCTTTCCAAATACTCCTTCAAATATTAAAAAAAATACGTGTCTATAATACTTTAATAAAATAAAACATCAACCAAAACTCATATAAAGCATTTTAGCTTGCAAAGAAAGGTAAATTAATCACTAACCTCTTTCAAATTTCCCTTGCAATCCCCATGAAAGGTATTATCTCATACATATATATCTCATTACATAATTAGCACATTCGGTCCGCAACTATTAGCTTTCTCTTTGGTTTGCACCAACTCATTATCCGCATTTTTTGCCAAAGTCATAATCTTCAAGAAAAGATAATTAATATAATTAAGTTACAAATATCTTATATCATTACGTGTGATCAATGTATTACCTCATCAGTAAAGAAGACTAAATCTGCAGGCCACCCCAAATCACAATCCAAGAAAGTTTCTAGTAATGCATATTCAAATACAAACCAGCATCTGGAAAGGAGCATCAAGATTCGCTGTGGTATCAAGCAAATCCGACATATTCTTAGCTTCTTCAGCGGGGCTCTTGGTGTACTCTGATGATGCCCATCCTTCTTTTGCAGAAGCATAGAGAATAGCAAAAACCAACTGTTCCTCTAGTACTATATAGAACCCTTCAATTTGAAAATAAAAACACACCTATATGAAAAGTATAGTACTATATAGAACCCCTCAATTAAAATACAAACAAAACTAATAAGTAAAACAAGCTACACATATAGCAAATAGCTAGCTACAACTATATAAAGTATGGACAATAAGAAGTCATCTGCCCCCTGAGTCAAGATTAATGGCCCAACCTTGTTTAATTAATATAAATATGAGGCCCATGTCCTGAGCTTTCTGGTATATATCAAGCAGTTTTGATGCTAGGACTTACCATTTGACCCAGCCATACCCGTGTTGATACAACCTGACCAAAGTGCAGACACAAAATATGGGTCAACCCTGAAAGGGAGTTGAGATCCACATGAACAACATATAACTGACCCTATATGACAGACCTATCCCTTTATATATAACAGACCCTATATGACAGACCACATAGTACCATAATTAAAATCTTTTATTTAATTGTTATACATATAGTACTATCCCTTTATATATATAAAAAATAATAATACCATAATTGAAATCTGTCCTAAAAAACTGACCCAAAATTGAAATCTGGATTGAAAAACTGACCCAAAATTGAAATCATGATTTCAAATTTGTCTTTTACTACATTAGTTTTTTATTTGAAATAATTAGATGTCCATTTCCATCAAACTAAATTGTTTTAGGTTTTGATCAAGCTGATGAAGCGATCAAGAAAAACAACATGAAGTGGAAGAACAATAATTAAAACAACGTTACTACGATCAACTATTTTTAATAAATTTCACAAAAAGATCAATTGAGCTTCAATGATCACCTATACACCGAACATTATTACTTCGATCGATTACATAGAAGAATTCGATCACCAAGAAAACTTTGATATACACGACATACCATAAATTATAATATGTACAATTCCATTTAGATTGTAATGTGGATTTAGATTTTTTTTAAAAAAAATGATAGATTTGAATAAGAATTTAATCCAAATTAGTATGGATCATATTTAAGGATTTCATAGTTTGAAGGGTTGCGAGGTTGTTTAGGGTTTGAAGGGTTTAGGGTTCAGGATTTAGGATTTAGGGTTTAGGGTTCGAAGGGTTTAGGGTTTGAAGGGTTTATGATTTGGAGGGTTTAATTTCCAAATTGATCGTTTATATGACAATTTGGGGTGTCCATTATTCGGATAAAAAACGAAATTAAGTCCAATCTAAACCGAAATATTAATTCGGATTGGACCGGCTAATTTTAAATCGAATCGGATTAGATTGCCCTTTTTTTTTAGAAATCGGATTTTGCGGAGCGGATCGGATTGGATTGACCTTAATTGATTGGATCCAAAAAACTAATTTCATGTGAAATTATGTTGATGATTACGTTGACTGTTTATAACAATTTGTATATATAAATTGTTACAATTTAATTTATTATTGTAATAGCACTTTTTCAAATATATCTTCTGAATTTGAAATATTGGGATATATTTTAGGAAACAAGATAAAGTGTGAATATTGTAAAATATATCCTAGAATATTTTGTGAATCTTAGGTTACTTGGCATTGCCCTCCAAGTATACCTATATATATTATACATGGTCGAATAGATGAATGTGAATGACAGAGCTAATTTATTGAATACAATTTGTCATGAAATGTTGTTAAAAAATTTAATTACAAATTATTGGATATTATCAATTTTTTGATAATAACAAGGGTTAACATTCCATCAATTTGTTTAGGGTGTCGTTGTTTGGTGCCCAAACAAAGGATGAACTTCATGATGGTAATGGCTACTTTATTTCACGAAGTACAATAGGAGTTTGCTTGTGAAAACTGTGCAAGTTGTAGACCTTCACAAAAGCAAGTGTTATCGTAAAAATGGAAACAAGAATCCAAAAAAGAAGCACCGACACCCTTCCAAAATCATACCTACCCACCCTAGCCCGAATTATAGCTACTCTACTCATGATATACCATGGTGAAACAATGTCCTTTTTACCAAACTCAAACTGTCAAAAATCTCAAACACCCATTTGAAATTCCTATATGTAGTCCTACTAATGCAAGTGTCACAAATTGATAAATCAACGGTTGTAATTTTTTTGTGGAATTCTAAAATTTTGGGAGTATATTATTTTTGGCTATGGTTTTACTTAAAACCATAACAACTAACAACATCATATTTAATCTACAAAGCTATAAGGCAACTAAAGGTAGAAGGCAATTAAATCTACAAACATTTAAGGCAACTAAATCATATTCATTCACATAGTTATTGTTATATAAATATTTATGATGATATGAATAAGTTCGGATTTTGTAATGATCGACATTTCAAAGCATGTCAATGTTATCGATTATACTAGGGGTTTAAATAATTAAGATGGATTAAAACTGAAATCCAATCCAATCAATTCAGATCAGAACTCTTTATTAGATCGGATTGGGGTTGGATTGTGACTTTTTTAAAGTTCAGATTAGGGTGTTGGATGGATTTATTGACCCTAACTGGACCGAATCCAAACCGAAAACCAATTAACGTTAAATTAAGCTTGTTTAAATATGGATTTATTTATTTTTATATTTTATCTCAAACACTAACGATCGACTAGAGTAAATGGAACAAACGTTACTTTCAAGCAACTAGGAGGAAAAACAAGATCGATAAAAAGGAACCACATGATTAATATATTTAACAACGTTCAGTAGATCGACAAAACACAATTGAATTATGATGATCGACTTGATTTTTGAATTATACATACTTCCTCCGTTTTTATATTATTGCACCATAAGGGTTGGGTACAAATATTTTGGTAGTTGAAAAAAGTAAGAGAGAGAAAGGTAAAAATACAAAATTGTCCATGTGACATATTGATAAATTAAAATGTATGTGTAAAAAAGCAAGGTTATGTTGGGTATTTGTAATGTGAACACAAACAATTTTTTTCCTAAAAAGGAAATGGTGCAATATTTGTGAAACTTCCTAAATAGGCAAGTGGTGCAATAATAAAAGAACGGAGGAAATATTAAATATTCAATTTGCGGAGTATAAGTATAAAATAGTTTTATATTTATACGAGTACATAAGAATGTAATTATTATGCTCAAATTTAAGTGTTTAGGGTTTGTAGGGTTTGGAGGATTTAGGGTTTGGAAGAGTTTAGGGTTTGGAGGGTTTAGGGTTTGGAGGGTTTAGGGTTTGAATGGTTTGGAGGGTTTGAAGGGTTTAGGGTTTGGAAGGGTTTAGGGTTTAGGGTTTGGAATGGTTTAGGGTTTGGAGGGATTAGGGTTTAGGGTTTGGAGGGTTTAGGGTTTGAATGGTTTGGAGGGTTTGAAGGGTTTAGGGTTTGGAGGGTTTAGGGTTTAGGGTTTAGGGTTTGAAGGGTTTGGAGGGTTTAGGAATTGAAGGGTTTAGGGTTTAGGCTTTGGAAGAGTTTAGGGTTTGAAGGGTTTGGAGTGTTTAGGGTTTGAAGGGTTTGGAGGGTTTAGGGTGTGATTTCTTTTTGTCTTTTAGTGCAGTATATTTTATTCTTCAAAATTTTATATTGGACACCATTTGTCTTTGGCCTTACAACCATAAATCATTTCAATTGACTTTATACTTTACCACTTTCTCAAATGCAAATATTATTGACAATTACTACAAAATGGAAAAGTTCATGGGAAACAAGCATGAAATCTCTGTCAACATTATGATTTTTGTTTAAATTTTTATTTTTTTATTTTTTTTTTTATTTTTTTGGTGTGTGTTTGCTAACTATAGTGCTTAACCCATAATTGTAGCAGTTGTATTTGAACTAATACTATCAACTAGACATGTGCCACTTTACTTACCTTACCTAGGCTGTACTATTAAGTGGACTTAACTAGAGTTAGCTACTTTTGTCATGATATGAACTTACTTGTTTTTATTATCATAAGTTAAAGTTATCAGACAGAAAAGAAACACACTAGTAGCAAGCAAAATACTTTCCTCTTCTCTTCCCCAAGCAATATTTTCATTTCCCACCATGGAAACTAACCAAGAAGTGCCTTACCCTCCTGGGTTCTTCCCGGCTACGACCACTAATAACGCCAAACACTGTTTCAAGTACAACACGAACACTGAACAAGAAATGAACTTCAATGATTTTGTCTTTTTTTATAGTCAAAATGGAAAGTTGACCTTACATCAGGTGGAATATGATATTCTAAGGAAAATTGTTGTCAATCCTAAAGAAGAGCAACACCGTATGGACAAATTGATGATGGTCAATGAGGCTGGTCAGATTTTTTCGGCGCACTTACCCAACATTGCTGACGTTGTTGGTAAGCAAGAGGTGCAAGCTGCCATTCGTGAGCTGGAAAAGGATGATGTTGTGGTGTACGAGGGTACAACCAAAATAATTCCGAAATTGTTGGTAGACAAGATGGACCCGAAGCCAATTATACCAAAAAGTGGCCCTATTTACTCCCTTGGATTGGCTGGTTTCACCACGGAATTCGGGAGCTACACCGATGATGTTCTTTTCCTGCAGGTGCCCTCTCTTTTAATTTATAATGTTTTTTTAAAAAAAAAAATTTCATGTTGCCTGCTA
The DNA here is from genome assembly GCF_948465745.1 of Chenopodium album. Classification (NCBI taxonomy): domain Eukaryota; kingdom Viridiplantae; phylum Streptophyta; class Magnoliopsida; order Caryophyllales; family Amaranthaceae; genus Chenopodium; species Chenopodium album. Next base: position 53,436,113 of record NC_137841.1, on the reverse strand, counting down.
TTTGATTGAGTTGAATTTAAGTTTAGGTAATTTATGTGCCATATAATGGTTGAAATTAAAGCAATTTAAAGTGTTAGAGTCCGATGATTGATTATTTAATAGAAATGTTTGATCAGTGAATGATAATTTAAATTTGGTATGTAATTTGCTAATATATATAGATGATAATTTAATTTTGACAAATCTTGTTTCTTTGTAATTGTTTTGAGTCATGATAATTAATTAAGTGTAACATAACTATTTTACTCATGGTAATTAAGCATGTTCATTATATTGTTTAAGAAATCATGTTTTTGTTTAAATTAATTTAATCGTGATAATTTATGCTTTTAAAGTTTCGGTAATTGTAGGTAATCATGTTTTAGTGTTTAAATTAAGTTTACCATGCTTTTTATTTTTATTATTCACTTAATTTTTAAAGTCAAGTATATTTAGTTAATTCTTAAAGTTCAGTATATGAAGTTAATAGAGTAGTTAATTATGAATATATATGACATTTGCACACAATATATAATATGTGTTTTCTAATTATAACACGGTTGATGTCTATCCAAAATGATTTACATGCTATATATCTAAACACTACATTGGTCCTAGATTTAGCCCCATCCCCCAAATCTTTTTGTTTTTAATATTTTTTTAAAAAAAATTGGTTTAAAAATTTGATCCAATAAAATAAGTTGATTTGAGTAGCTTATAATCTCCCATACGTGTAGGTGAGGTCTCCTTTCACAGAGATCAAATACTCGGTTTCCAGGGACCAGTTCATCGAAGATGATCTCACAAGTCGTTACCAATCTGTCAGACTTCACCCATTGCTAGAAGGTAACAAGAAAAGAGTGGAGATTAGATCTTCTGTTGTGCTATGGAATGGCCGTAAGATCACCCGGCCTTCCTTTGTCTACCACTTTAAAGAAATTGTTGCAACCCATAACCCAATTCTGATGATAGTGACTGAGGTGGGAGAAACAGCCACCAATTGTGAAAGGATTCTTGCCAAACTAGGCAAACCTATGTCTTGGAGGTTCGATGCGGGTGGAGGTATGCTTGGAGGGACTGTGGTTTTCTTCGACAATCATAGGGTAGAGTCAGTCATGCTCATAGCTGTAGATGAGTCGAATGATGAGTGTAGACATCTACTTTTAGCCTCCTGTCCCGACAGAAAGTGCAATGACGATTAATAAAACCATATTCATGTTGGATCAAAGTAAAGAATGCTTATGGATAACTGGTTAAGCCACAAAACACAAAAGACTAGCCCAGATAAAAGAACAAAGGACAACACAAGGTCCAAATTAACTAAACCCGATCATAATTAGGCTTAAGCCCGTGCTTAAAACCCAATAATGACGGATTTAGGAGCGTCTAGGTTAAAGCCGCGGAAAATATCGCGCGCATCTCACAAAGTCGCGCTCAGCAGTGGCGCGCAACTTATTAAGTTGCGCGCGACAAGCCGCGCAACTATCAGAGATGCGCTCGCGTAAGATTCAGAATATTAAAATATTGGAAAATCGAATCTTACCATAGAGCTACGCGCAAGACAAATAGTTGCGCGCGTATACCGTGCGCAACCTACTCAGTTGCGCGCAACACCTGCCGCGGCAGAATGCTCTAAACCCTAAACCTAATCATTCCCTATAAATAAGACCCTAATCCGAGGCTTCAAGACACAAAAAATTAACCTAAACGCTAGCAAATTACCTGTGAATTTGTGCATCCAAACCCTCTTGTCATAAACACTCACCCTTTTCGATATTTTGTTACTACGGTGGAGGTTCCCCAACAAGAAGGAGTCCATTAGTGTTCTAAACGGAGATCTAGCAAAGAGAAGTGGTAAATTCCCGAGCACTTAGTTAAATCACCATTATTTTTATTTTTTAAAAGAACTTTAATTTATTAATTAGTGTTGTTTGATCGCCTTAAAATAATAAATTAAATGATTTCACATAGCATTCTTTCGTTAATCAAGATTAGAATTGAATAAAATAGTTGTTGGTTGATCACCTAAGTAAAGGCGAATATTATTTATTTTATTGTTCTTTTCACGAATTTGTTTAAATAAGAATAACGACCTTATGATGTAATTCCTATATGAATTAATGTGTGTAAATAAAATCAATTAACATATTTTTTAGGTATCACGTTGCATATATTGTTTGGCAATGAAATTGTGCAAAGAAAGAGCTAGTAGAGGCCGCACTAGGGCTAGGATCGCGATTCCCCTCTAAAGGGAACGTTATCTTAGTACCCTCGCTCCCAAACTCATTTCTGGTTTTCTAGACCAATTTAGGCATGGGTAAACCTATGATTCATGCTAAATATCCCTTGAACTCTACTTGGGAGAAAGGCATGAACAAGGTTTATGGGTTTTTCCTAAAACTCATTGGCGACTCCTACTTGTTTCTTACAAAAAAGCGTATATGATAGAATCATCTCTAATTCAAAAGTCTCCCAAACAGTCATGAATTCAAATCCTAATACACCCTAACAAGTGTAAAGTCCTAGGCTTTAAGGGGCCATGGGCATCAAAGGAGAAGGATCCCCTACGATGGGAACACCCTCCTTACAGTGGCGACTCCACTGGGGACTTAGAGGTTATATGATTATTTCATAGTTATGGTCCAAGCTATCCAACACCATGTAACGAGAGCTAACTTGGACAATATCTAGTTAGAGATCAAGACTTGAACGCATAATATCTTCCTTTTTCACAAAACTAAAAGTCAAACAAGAAACATTGCATCATGGATAAGTATAGCACACTTAAACCATGGGGATTGGCTCATTGACTAGGGGTTTCCAACACCAGGCTTCTATCCCGAAATCAATAACAATCATCCACCCAAATCACCAACAAAACGTTGGGAGAGCGATGTCATGAGTCAACTCGTTGAGTGATTAATTTGTGCGGCGTTTCTTAAGATATGGTACCTTGGACACCTAAGCCTTTTCGACCTTAGAATGGCAATATGTGGATTATAACTTGTGGCATGCTTATGTGATTACATGACTATATTTTTACGTGTTAGGATAGATTTCTTTCTTCTTATAAGCTTGGTCTAGGTTCCCAATTACGAAGTCGTCTCTTTGTAATTTAGAGTCATATTCAACGGGTAACATAAAAAAATAAAAAAAAAACAAACAAAAAAAGAGAACGATGTAAAAAAAAAACAAACAAAAAAAGAAAACAAACGATATCTTCATTCAAGAATTGTTGGGGGCAATGTTATCCGTTCGAATATATCTTGCGTCATTTTCTTTTTTCTTTTCCTTTTTCTTTTCCTTCTTCCCCTTCTAAGCAAGCATGGGAAGATGTAGTTTCGGCTTTCATTACCCAATATGAGAGTAACGTAGAGTTCAAGTCCACTCTACGTGAACTCGGAATGCTTAAGCAAGGCGACGATGAAGGTTTCCTTGCTTTCTATGGTAGATGGCGATAAAAGGCGGCCCACCTTGCCCAAAGGCCGCCCGAACTCGAGCTAGTACAAAATTTTATTGACAATTGTCATGAAAAGTACAACAAGCATCTACGTTACCTTGGTTTAGACACTTTCCAAAAGGTCTATTCCGTGGCTACTAGGATTGAAGATGATCTTGCTAAAGAAAAAGCAAATAAGCCTCATCATCATTGACCTAAAAATAACTACAAGAAGGGGAATGATGGCTCATCATCCTTTATTGATGTATTTGCGACCTCCACGCAATACCTCAACACAAATCAATATAATGATCCTAGGAAAAGATGGACAAAAGAAAGAAAATTTACTCCATTTCCTGTAAGCTATAAAGAATTATTAGAAAAATTAAATGAAAAAGGCTTACTTGCACCAACAGGACCAACACCACCCACTCCACCAGAAAGAAGGTTTCCTAATTGGGATGGTAATGCTTATTGTGCTTATCATAGAGGCAATGGACACGACACTGAACGTTGCTTTGTCTTAAAACATAAAATATAGGATTTGGTAGACGATGGGAGAATTCCCACGCCTAAACCAAACAATAAAACGTCCCCCTTGGGGGTGTTTCACATTGATGAGGACCATATGGGAAGCGATACTTTCAATCCATTGAACTACATCACACCTATAGAAGAAACTCTACCCACAATACTCATAGGGGCAACTAATGAAGTATGTGGGCTATGGGACGACGACTTTCAAGACTTATATATCTCTAAATATGCCGCCGTCCCACCTCCATCTTGTTTAAAAACTGAAACAAATGGAGCGCTTGATTGGGATCATTTCTTATAGAAGTCACAAGACTTATCAAATCTCTCCTTGGATGAACAATGGAATCAAGCTCAACTCATGGAACATCTTGAAATGGAGGCACGCTCAAAGCCTCTAGAAGAAAGTTGGTTTATAAGTCCTACAACTAATCCAAACGAAATAGATCATTTAACTCGTTCTGGACGAATTTACCAGGCACCACCACCAAATGGATCTTCGACCACGCAAAATCAAGGTCAAGTACAAAATACAATATCACCTCCTCTTGAGGTGGAAGATCCATTGGTCAAACAACTTTGCCAATCCAAGGCGAATGTTAGCATTTGGGAACTCCTAAGTACTTCTAAAGAACATAGGAATTCCCTTATGAACGCTCTAACGGCTTGGTCTGTAAGCACGGACACAACCCCTCAAGATCTCGTTAGATTTCTTACTAGCGAGAAATCTGACAAGTCAATCATTTTCACTAATGATGATTTGCCTTCAAAAGACACTACCCACAACAATGCATTATACTTAACTGTGGGGTGCAAGGGATATAATATTATAGACAATGGGTCAGCCGTAAACGTATGCCCATTGCGGACTACAAAATATTTAGGCCTTAATCCAGAAAAAGATTTTCAATCAACAACACAAAGCATTAGGGCCTATGACAACTCGAGAAGATCGGTTTGTGGAACTGTTAAGCTGCCAATTACCACAGGCCCAATACAAAAGATGGTTGAATTCCATGTTATGGACATAAAACCTACATTCAACCTTCTACTTGGACGTCCTTGGATACATGAGCTTGGTGCAATACCATCCTCACTTCATAAAATGATTAGGTTGAACTATCAAGGGCTTCCTATGACTATACATGCTTCTTCACTAAAAATAGCATTAAACGATCAATCACTCCTAGAAATAAACCATGACAATGTTGAAGAGGACATATGGGGATTCGCCGTGGAGCCAATCTGCATAATAGAAATGGAAGAAGACTTGGAAGAACCTTTCAAGCTTGATCCATATTCCACCCAGATAGTAAACAACATCTTATTTAAGAGTAGTTACTTTCCTGGGATGCCTTTGGGAATAGGAATGAAGAAATCTTTCTTACTTCCTATCCCAAAGAAAAGCTTCTCCTTTGGATTGAGATACAAACCAACTAAAGAAGAATTGAAGTCTCACGATGCGAAAAGAAAGGCACGTAGAGATGATAACAACAAGGGGATAGTAAATTTACTCCCATCCTATCAACAAACCCTTAATGGACAATTCATTAGGGAGGGAGAAGACTACCCATGCTATGACTTTCCAGAACCATTGGTTTTGGAAGGAATCAAGAAGTCTGGATTCGAAATATTTCACGATTGCTACTTCTTGGATGACGATTTTAGTATCATTAATCAAAGTACCCAAATCCAGGGTGCTATGAAAGGCAAGAATTCAACTTGCTATATTTCGACTAGAGCAAAATCATGTCGCTACAATGACCAATCAAAATGCCATCCAGGATGAAGCTTTTGACCCAAATTCATTGATCACCCCTTCTAATGAATCCTTGGAGCATGGATGGAGGAAATCTTTCAAATGGACCAATCACAAAGGCGATAGGCTGGAAATCGTCACAGGCGAAGAGAAGATGTTTGAAGAATCGGACGACGAATCTATTATAGACTCTAGGGAAGCTGAAAATTTAGGCCTTGTGGCCATTACTGAGTCTTTATTTTCTTGTCTAAGGATGAAGATCCCAAAAAGGATTCTTCTCTTAATGTACTTTCTTTTGATTCTAATAATATGAGCTCTATTTCCGAGTATATGCCTTCTTTTGAATCTTTTGAATGCTATAATAATCAATCTAATGAAAATGATAACATTAATAAGTTGATTGAACTAATGAATGAACGAGAACAAAAGAAACCTATCATTGAAGAAACTGAAACAATCAATATAGGAACTAATGAAAACAAAAGAGAAGTCAAAATTTGCTTAACTCTAAATCCGGAAAAGCGATCGATCCTCATATCGACGCTCAAAGGATTTGAAGACGTGTTTGCTTGGTCATACAAGGACATGCCTGGAATAGATAGGGAAATCGCGGAACATACCATTCCCTTGAACCCTACCTCTAAACCAGTAAAACAAAAACTTCGACGAATGAAACCTGACGTTGCACTAAAAATAAAAGAAGAAGTGCAAAAACAATTGGACGCAGGTTTTATTCGCGTATGTAATTACCCAGAATGGGTAGCGAACATCGTCCCAGTCCCTAAAAGGATGGACGAGTTCTCATGTGTGTCGACTTTAAGGACCTTAATAAGGCTAGCCCTAAAGACGATTTTCCTCTACCACATATTGATATATTGGTAGATAACACGGCTGAACATGCGATGTTATCCTTTATGGATGGATACGCAGGTTACAACCAAATTTTAATGGAAAAAGAAGACGAAGAAAAGACATGCTTTATTACCCCTTAGGGACGTATTGCTATAAAGTCATGCCATTTGGTTTAAAAAATGCAGGAGCTACGTACCAAAGAACGGCTACGACTCTCTTGCATGATATGATGCATAAAGAAATAGAAGTGTATGTGGATGATATGATCGTAAAGTCCAAAGATAGAATGGGACATATAAAAGCTTTACGCAAATTTTTCACTCGCATAAAAGATTATAACATGCGATTAAATCCACAAAAATGCACCTTCGGGGTAACTTCTGGCAAGTTACTCGGATACGTAGTAAGCACTCCCAGTATTGAGATTGATCCCTCTAAAATAAAGGCAATTGTTAACATGCCTCCCCCTCATACAGAAAAAGAAATTAGGGGGTTCCTTGGAAAATTGCAATATTCAAAAAGTTGAAAAAAGAAGAAAAACATGAATGGGACTATCAATGCCAAAAGGCCTTTGAGAAAATCAAAGATTATCTCAAAAGTCCACCAATTTTAGCACCACCAGTACCCAAACTACCTCTTAGGCTATACTTAACAGTTACAGACACGGCCACAGGAGCCATGTTAGCACAAGAGGTAGAAAAAGTTGAGCGTGCAATATATTACATAAGTAAAAAATTCATCTAATATGAAACAAAATATATCACTCTAGAAAAGACGAGTCTAGCATTAGTGTGGGCAACTAAAAATTTACGACATTATATGCTACCACACACCACTCATGTGATTTCTCAACAAAATCCGATAAAGTATTTGTTTGAACAACCACCTATACAAGGAAGAATATCCAAATAGTTGGTGATGTTGGCCGAATTTGAGTTAAAATATATTCTAGAAAAATCAATGAAAGGAAAAGTAATTTTCGACTTTCTAGCTCAACATCCAATTCAAACAAGTCATGCAGAAACTACTCATCTTCCGGATGAAGAGATTCTCATGACAAGAGATGACAAATGGGTAATGTACTTCGACGGTGCATCCAACCAAAAAGGATGTGGCGTAGGAGTGTTACTCATAAGTCCAGAGGGAGCACATACTCCAATCTCTGTAAAATTAGACTTTGAGGTTACTAATAATGCCGCGGAATGTGAAGCGTGCATTATTGGATTAGAAGCAGCAGCTAGCATAGGTGTGCAAAAATTAGAGGTATGTGGAGATTCCAGTTTGATTATAAATCACATACTGAGAAAATGGAAAATAAAGAACTCCACAATGATATTATACCAAGCACACCTAGAGCAACTCATCGAGCATTTTGAACATATTGACTTCAAATATCTCCCTAGGGATGATAATCAATTTGCCGATGCGCTAGCAAAATTAGCCTTAATGATCAACATTCCCGATCACTTAAATATGATGCCATTATGCGTTGATAGAAGAGAAGAACCATCATATTGCAACGCAATAGAGGAAATAAATGACATCGAAGGAAACAATCCTTGGTATGATCATATCCTCCAATATATTACTCATGGTAAATATCCCTAAAATACTTCATAGAAAGACCAACGAGCCTTACGATCACTTGCGGCTTAATACGGTATATTAAATGGTCAATTATGCAAAAAAGGACCTAATGGTCAAAGTTTGTTGTGTATAGACCAACCCGAAACCACACGCCTTATGGAGAATGCTCACAAAGTTGTTTGTGGACCTCACATGAATGGTAAAACGCTCGCAAAAATAATTTCATGACAAGGGTATTATTGGTCAACTATGGAACATGATTGCATACAATATGTCAAGAAATGTCTAGAGTGCCAAATGTTTGCTAATTTACAACACCTTCCACCATCTGAACTATGTAATCTCACTTCCCCTTGGCCTTTTTCAACTTGGGGAATTGACATAATTGGAAAGGTCTCTCCAACAGGAGCAGGAGGGCACGAGTATGTATTAGTAGCCATCGACTACTTCACTAAGTGGATTGAGGCTGCTTCTTACGTTAATATCACTTCTAAACATATCGCAAAGTTTCTCGAACGAAACATATTTTGTAGATATGGAGTTCCACACGAACTAATTAGTGATCAGGGATCACAATTCAAAGCTGAAGTTGAGACCCTGTTAACTCGTTATAAAGTAAAACATCATCACTCATCCCCATACAGACCTCAAATGAATGGAGCTGTAGAATCGGCAAATAAAAATATAACGGTCATCATTATGAAAGTGGCAGAAAATTATAAAGACTGGTCGAATAAACTACACTTTGCACTATGGGGTTATAGAACGTCTATACGAACATCAATAGGGGTCACTCCATACTCCTTAGTTTTTGGAATGGACGCAGTTCAACCAGTCAAACTGGAAATACTATCCCTACGCATCGTACTCGAAAGTAAGCTGGCGGAAGCTGAATGGGTAAGAGCGAGGTATGAAGAATTCTTATTGCTCTATGAACGATGATTAAGAGCTTTGCATCATGTATAAGTCTACCAAAGGCGCATTGCGCGTCATTTTAATAAAAGGGTAAAAGCTAGAAACATAAAAGAAGGTGACTTTGTACTAAAAAAGGTTAGGGGTCCACCTACAGATCCAAGAGGAAAATTTAAACCTAATTGGATCGGTCCCTACCGCGTGATTGAAATCCTATCAGGAGGAGCCGTCAGATTAATGGACAGTGGAGGAGATGAAATTCGCCAATTAATAAACATTGATCGACTTAAAAAATATTACATATGAAATTTGGATTACTCATTCGTTCATACAACCAACTTTAAATTAGCATTCAACTAAAAGATTCTAAGTATTATGCATTTTATCGAACAACACGATAAAATACATAACACTTAGGGGGGGGTAATTCAAGAATAATAAACCATTCTAAGTGTTCAGATTTTCTTCGAACTTCACGAAAAAAAATCTTCACACTTGGGGGGGGGGGTAAATAGCACAAAAATAAAAATAAATTTTTTTTCTTCGAAACACTCGTAGTACAGGTGTCGCGCGCAACTAGAATAGTTGCGCACGGATACCACGCGCAACTGATTTGCGCGCGACATGCCCGCGCAACCTCGGATGTTGCTCGCGCCACTTGACTGTTAAACTGCGAACCCGAACTTTTTTGTTTGAACGAAGTTGTAACTTCTACTTACAATGAAAGAAGGGCGTTTCATAAACATAAACTCGGAAAATAAAAAATTAAACTTTGATTTAACTCTCTATTAAACAAAGTTTGATTAAATTTTTTCATTTAACTTTTACCTAAGGAGTTAAAGAAAAAAATAAAAAAATATATATAAAGAAAAAAGAACTACGCAATGACCTGATTTCGTGATGCGAATACGTAGGCAATCTATAAGATTCGGTCATATCAAAATATCAAAATATCAAAATATTAAGCTCATTTTATTTCATTCAAAAAAATAAATAGTAAGGACATTGTTGAACTAAATTGTAAAGCAAAAAAAAAAAAAAAGAGGCATAGTAGTGATTACACTTTATTAAAAAAAAAAACATAATTAAAATGTGTAACATTCTAAGGCTTCACTATATCCTCGATTGTCACAAATAATGGAGGAGTAGTTTACATTGCAGTATTTTCGGAAACCTTAGAACTCTCCCCTACATTCTTCTTGACCCATACATTGTTCTTTAATTTGGGAATAGGAGCCTTTTCAACCCTTTTTCCTTTTTCCGAAGCTTTTGTTAGAGTCCTTTTTCGGATTTGTTGCGAAGGTTCCTTGATTATCACGCCTTTTTGTGTGGGTTTGGAAGGAGCTTTCCTTTTGGATTCCTTCGAACGCGCCTTAGAAGATGAGAAGTCCAATTTTCTTCTCACTCCTTTGTTTTGACCAATAGGAGGAGTAGCGGTGGTCGAATGCATTAGAGGCTTAGGTGGATTGCGAGTTGTGGCAATTTGATATTGAGAACGGGCTTTGTTTAACTCGCCCTTGTCCGCCGCATTCATCCAAGCCTTATAAAAAGAAGATAATACAATGCTCGCAGTAGGATTTTGTACTACCCATCTTGGAAGACTTGACCAATACTCTATCAAACGGAAAATTCGCTCGGGTCTAAAAAGACACATCCTTGGGCGCGTCACAATCTTGCGCGGGTATAATCTGTTTCATCCCATATTGTCTTATTACCATGCAAGGAAAGATGTAAGTAGCGCTAGATAGGCCTAAAAGCCTAATTTAAGGGCAATTGTGACTACTCCCAACCATACTATTTATGTTCCACCAAGGAATCACGAAGCGTATGTTAGGAACCCCGTGACAAAAGAACGACGTCCACTCCTCTTCATTCTTATGCTTGTAAAGGATTCGACTTCCAGTGAATGTCCGCACTCCGTTGGCCTCAATGTTTTGTGGCTGGTCGACTATTCGCAAACGCTCCATGAGCCAAATCTGAAAAAAAAAAATCAGTTTGCGATTTTACACGAGCAGATGGCGCGCGCATCTTGAGAAGTTGCACGCGCCTTCCACGCGCAACATAGGAGATTGCGCTGGCAGTGCCAGCGCAACTCCTTAACATGCGCTCAAAATATGAAAAAAAATAAAAATAAAAAAATAATAATAAACTTACGTGTAATGGGAGTCCCCGTGGAGTGGACTCCCCGTGAAGCCATTTTTGTTAGGATCTTCTCTTAGGCAATTTAAGCATATAATGGTTTCCGCCAAAGCCAAAGGAGCGGGTGAATGACATCCCTCTATTTGCTCAACTACAGACACCATGGAATAGTCGCCATATTCTTTGCCTGTCTTAAGTAAACAGTTGACAACAAGACAATAACATAAACCACAAATTTTAAAGCGTTGTTTAGTCATGTTGTCACTAGGGGAAACGAAATGTTCAATAAATTGAATTAAATTCACGCCTTTATCAGTTCCAATATTAGTCATGTCATTGTCAGACAAGCCGAAAAATCTTTAGAATACAGGTTTGGGATCTGACAATGGAGGCGAATAAGTCACGGGGAGAGTATTTGTAGGGAAGCCTAGCAAGGCCTCAAACTCACCAGGAAGGGGAATAATTTCGTCCCTTTAAATAAGAAAAGATGGTGGTTGGAATCCCAATGGTTAACCGCGGCATGAAGGAAGTCAAAATTAATCACTAATTGCATATAGTTTAATAGAGGATCTAGGTGATAAATTTTGAAAGCTAGTTTGTCCTTGTTTGAAAGGGATGTGACCCACTGCTTCAATCGTTGTTCAAAGGTTTTTACCATTGTTCAATATTAAAAAAAAAAGAGAGAGAAGAAGAAAATAAGAATTTAGAGAGATTATTTCTTTTAGTTCTTATAAAATTACTAAGCGAATGAATGCGAGATGATCATAAACCTATATGAAGCCATGCTTAAATAGACCCAAGAGGGGCAAATTTTTGGCAATTTTCGCCCAAAGGAAAGTTCAGAAACAGGTGGCGCGCGCAACTCATGAAGTTGCGCGCGACATTTGCGCGCAACTAAATCACATGCGCGCGACAGCCGCGCGCAACTCCTTCAGATGCGCGCGTCTCCTCTGTCTCGACATGTGGTTTAGGATTATTTCCGTATTTTGATTTACATAATAACGGAATCTTAACGAAATCTTAAGACTAATAATATACTTGCCTTTTGCTAACTCTTGTGTTCTTTATTTCCTTTTCTTTTTTTTTTTTTATTTTATTTTGTTTTTGTTTTTTCTTGTTTTCTTTTCTTCTTTTTTTTTTCTTTTCTTTTTTCTTTGTTCTCTCTTTCTTTCCTTTTCCTTTCTTTCTTTTGTTACTTTTTCGAGGGGGGTAAGTCGGGAACCCTTTCCCTCCCTCGGAAAATTTTTTGTACACATGGAAACAAAAAAAAAATAATATGACATATACAAAAAAAAGAAAATGTGTATCATATGTACAACAAAAACAAGAAATCTATGTACAGTGTTTCCTAAAAAATAATAATAATAAATTGTGTACAAAAGGGCTCAGGGTGCTCTGCAACTGCTAGACGGCTGTTGTACATCCTGTAAAATCCCAAACCGAAGACTAATACATGCAATGTAATAACTTCGTCAAAAAAATATATATAAAACTTACCGCAATCATCTGATGATCACGGCATGAAAAATTCACGAGGTCTCTCCGATAAGCAGCTTGGAAAGCACGTAAGGTCCCTACCATGCCGTTCACGGTTTCCCGCGGAACCTGTTCCAAAAAAACCAAGGACAGTTAATAGATAAATGTATATGAAACAAAAATAGAAGTATTTTAAGTACATATACAAAAGGACATACCGACTCAACCGTCTCAGGAACAAACGGTATCCCCTCATCATCCTCCGCAACTGGAAGGATCTCACGAATTACCGATCCAACGGCATCGGTATACGTGATCTCCGCTAAAGGAGGCACCCAACCACCTAGCTTGACCCGCTAAAATATATAAAAATAAATAAATAAAACGATTAAAAAAAAGGGGGTCGAAGTTCGAGGGCGAACTACCTCGTCAGGACCTACTAAAATCTCCTCAGCATCGACGAATGGAGGCGAGTCCAAACTATGATAAACGAGGTTTCTCTATTAGTTTACTTTCTAAACTAAGCTAATAAACGTGTTCTAGATCCATTTCGGCAGCATAACGGCTACCGATAGGATGAAACACGAAAATCGAACGCCACCCATGCTTGGGGGTTACGACCCTGCAATTAAACTCAGTAAATGGGGGCTTTCAAACACCCACAAAAGCCATCCTATACCAGTTTCAACTAAGTATTCAAGAGATTATATTTCAAATATCAAGGAATCAATTATTTTCAAGCGAATAATAGTGACAACAAAACGCAATTATCGTCTACCAAACAATCTTGAAGTTCGAATATGGCAAAAACAAACTAAGTATATACTTCGCGCCATTTTTCAATTTCAAAATTTACAAAATATGAATTATGAAAGTAATTTTAGTTCTAATACTATAATATACTTCATAATCAACAAGTATAACCAAAATGAGCAAGAAAAAAAAACAAATTCGAGCAGAATTCAAGCAAAAAAAAGGCAAGAACGAACTTAAGCGAAGAAATGCTCATACAAGGTTCAATACTTAACCATTTTTTCATGAAATTTGTTGCAAAACACTCCTTAAGAATAGCATGAAAACATGGAACAAACAATTTCAAGAATAATGGACGAAATAAAAAAAAACCCCAAATTCGAAAATTGGGGTTAAACGATTCGAAAATCGTTCGAATTCAGCCAAAAAAGAGCAAAAAATGGCAAAAGACTTACATTGGATTATGGAAAAAATGAATTAAGAACAAAATTTTCTTCCTTTAGCTTCAAAAATCATGAAAATCCGAGCTCTATAGAGAGAGAAAGGGGCGAAAATGGAGGAAGGAAAGAGAGAGAAAGCGAAATGAAAAATCGCTTCTGCGATTTTCTTTTTGCAGAACTGAATGTCGCGCGAAACTTCAGAATTTGCGCGTGCCACACGAAAGCAACTCAGAAAGATGCGTGCGCCTGGCCAGCGCGACCTACTGAGTTGCGCGCGGATACTGGTCACTAAAATGACCGGTATCCGGATTTTGATCTGTTTGATCATTTTCAACGGTTTTCGCTCGTTATTAGACGATATAGCGCGCGAATTATCAAAATCCTTTTTAAATTTCTTTGCATTCGTAGTTTATTTTCTTCTTTGATAGATTTTTGCATCCTCTTTGCATGCACACTGTGCTTTGTGCCTTCCCCAAGCATACGTTTTGAACGTTTTTTGTAAGCGTGCCTTAAGACGTTCCGTGGTGGTGCTTTACGTAAAAGCACCCATAGACAGGTTTGTCATTTTACTGTACTGACGATATAAAAGTCCAGATTTTCTTCTTTTTCACGTACGAAGCAAAAGGAAGGTGTTTTCATGCAGCGTAAAAATGCAAATGGCGTAGCGTACAGAGTAAAATTGTACGTCGTAGGTGTTGCGTAAAATTTCACCACAGCCCAAGCTTTGCGAGATCTACCTCTCGGAACTAAAAGGTAGACTATTTACTGTACGCGTTAGCTCACGAGTCGACAGGCGCGCCGAACCTTTAGGAACAGGCACTTCGTGAAGGGAAGCAAATACGGTAGTTAGTGAGATTACTAACTTATCGGACAGTTAGGGTGTTTGTCCACCCCCTATATAAAGAGCGACGGAACAATGTCGCACCCATGTAGTCACGTGCCCCCAGTCCTAAGACACGTGTACTCATCTTGTAGACAAAACTGCTGAGAGAGCTGCTGACTTTCTTCTCTCTCACTGGATTTGGATATATGCCTCCAGTTCTGAGACATGTATTTCTATCTTGTGGACATCCGGCTCAAATACCGGACCCCTTTTCGATTCGCATATCAAAAACACCTTTTCACTCTTTTTACATTGTTAAAGTCAGGCTAAAGTTTCAATGACATATCGAGGGACTTTAGACCAACGATGACATGATTGGGAGGAAATCATCCCCTTTTATTCTTTTAAAACCGATCTCTTCTCATGACTTGACATCACCCAGAACACCTATACTTGTAAAAGCGTTCTACAATTGCAAAGGATCAATCTAGATTCTTTAGCGCATTAAGACTAGGGGAAACTTTTTCTAGCCTTAATAGCTATTTGTTTCAAACACTTATGTTGGACTTAATGATTTTGATGATGACACAACCTCACTTACTTACAAACTAATAAGTGCTTGATTGTTTAAGTGTGTACTCAGTTATAAAGACCAGGAAAATTAAGTGTCTTGTAAAAATACCATGAGGAACAAGAAGGCCAGAAGCAGAGCTAGCCATATAAAAGAGTTCCCTCACAGGAACTGGCGCTTCAGAAATGAAGACTGGAGAAGAGAAGGTTCCCTCAGGGAACAGAAGCTTCAGAGAAGAAGCCTCATCAGAGAAGAGAAGTTCCTCCCAAGGAACAGAAGCCTCGGAGTAGAAGCTTCATCAGAGAACATGAAAACTAAATATATTTTTATATTTTAGGATTTATGTAAGTATAAGATATTAAATGGCACTCGAAAAATCTGTGTGGAATTGGTCTAAAGAGATAAAATTGTGCATGCTAGTTTTTAGGTAAGTGGTTAAGTCTTTTAACAATTATCTTTTTCTTAACCAAAAAGATTTTATTTCTTATTTTCTAAAAATATATTTTGCAAATAAAATCTCCCACGTTTTCTAAAAACTTGCGGCCTACTCCTCCATGATTTTCTTCAAGTCATGGTCGTGAACATTAAGGAGTTCATGTTTCCTTAATTTTAGGAACATGATCTTCTTAGTGGGTTGGAGTAGTGGCGTTGTGGATTTGCTGCACAAAGAAGTTTTTCTTAAATGAATTTTGGTCTATAAATAGCTGTTGATTTCAGATGGAAAAACTTACCCTTGCTCACATAAGTTTTCAAGCTTTAAACGAGTTAAGAGTCAAATTCCACACAAGTTCATTAGAGTGTTCTTAATGTCCTTATACTAGAGTTTGTTTTTCTTTCGAGTTGTAATTGGGGAATGGGGAAGTTCGAGTGAACATTTTTGTATGAGAAAGAGAAGAGAGAGAGAGAAGAGAAAGAGAAGAGAAAGAGAAGAGAGAACACAGAAGTGAGAAGAGAGAAAGAGAAGAGAAGAGTAACAAGTTGGGTGACTTGTTCCTCAGGGTCTCAAGTTCGTTGAGGAACTTGAGTTTGAGTCTTTAGCTTGTAATAGGATCATTTGCCCTATTATAGTGAAGATTCTTTTCCCAAAATCCCTAGTGGTCGTGGTTTTTCTCCTTGTTAGGGCCAAGGAGTTTTCCACGTAAAATCTCTCTTGCATTCTTTAGTTCCTTTAGTTTATCTTTCAGTTCCTTTAGCTAACTTAATTTTAATTCGGCAAAAATTTAGGCTAAATTCTCATACTACAATTGAACCCCCCCTTCTTGTAGTATTCTTTGGAACAACAATTGGTATCAGAGCCTAACTTCTAGGAAAATCAGGAAACCCTGAAGAAGAAAGGTCTTGGAGAAAATGAATACTCATGAGAAGCTCGAGGAAGGATACTCAACACAGAGGCCTCCTATGTTCAACGGCAAGTTCTATACCTACTGGAAGAACCGCATGGAGATCTTTGTCAAGGCAGAGAACTACCAAGTCTGGAGGGTCATCGAGGTTGGTGATTTCGAAGTCACCAAAACAAATGCTCAGAACGAGGTAATCCCTAAGCCTATGTCTGAATATGAAAAAGAAGACTTTAATAAAATGGAAATAAATGCTATGGCTGTGAAATTGCTCCACTGTAGACTTGGACCTCACGAACACAATCGTGTTATGGGGTGCAAGAACGCTAAGGAAATCTGGGATTTGCTGCAGATTACTCATGAAGGAACTAATGAGGTTAAACGCTCAAAAATTGATCTACTTATGTCTAAGTATGAAAGATTTGAAATGCAGCCTAAGGAAACCATTCAAGAGATGCTAACCCGTTTTACTAACATCATAAATGAGTTGGTTTCCCTTGGTAGACAGATTCCTACAGAAGAGCAGGTTAGGAAGGTTCTTAGAAGTCTTCCACAAGATGAGAGGTGGAGAGCTAAGGTGACAGCCCTTCAGGAAACGAAGGACTTTACCAAGTTCAATATTGAACAACTAGCAGGTTCTCTCATGACTCATGAGTTACACCTTGGAGTCAACAATGAACCCATGAGGAACAAGGGATTGGCTCTTAAGGCTGATGAGGAGGAAGACTCAGAAGTGGACGAGGATGAGGCTGCCCTAATTGTGCGAAGATTTAAAAAGATGTTCAAGAAAGGCCGAACCTCAAGGAACTTTGGGAAAAAGACCTCAAATCCAAAGCCTGACTACAACTGCCACAAGTGTGGATCTCCAGATCACTTTATCAGAGACTGTCCCCTTTGGGAAAATGATAAAGGGAAAGGAAAGGCTAAGGAACAGGGAAGAGAAAAATTCAGCAAAGCAAACTATCAAAAGTCATACATGAGGAAGGCCATGATAGCAGCCTGGGGAGACTCAGAAAGTGAAGAAGAAGATGATGACCAACCAGAAGAGGAGACAGCCAATCTCTGTTTAATGGCCAAATCAGATGATGAAAAGGCTTACCTTAAGGAACTCCAGAAAGAGGTATTTCTTGATCCTAAACAGCTTAAAACTCTCTCTAAAGATGTCTTGATAGATATATGTCTAGAAGAAGAAGAATTCTTTAGAGATACATGTGTAAAGTTGAACAAATGTGAAAAAGCTCTTAAGGTTTGCAAAGAACATGGTGCTTGGTTGGAAACAGCCTATGCCAAGTCTCAAAGCAAACTAAGAGAGCTTGATTTTAAATACAAACACATAACTGAGATAGCTGATAGGATTAAGAATGAAAGTATTCTTCTGAATGTTGAACTAACTCAGTATAAGCTCATGAATTCTGATATCAGTTCTAGCAGTTCCTCAAGCGATCAGTTGCTTAAATTCAATGTTGATTTTGAAAATTTGAAAAATGAGCTTTCTACTTTAAAAACCCAAAAGGATCAACTTGAATCGGAACTGAATGCTAGAAAGGATAGAAGTATTGACCCAAAAGTCATACCTAAATGGATAGCTGAAGCTCAAGGAAAAAGAACTGAAGGTCTTGGTTATATGACCAAGAAAGGTAAGCAAAAGAAATATGTTGAGCTTCCTAGCATGAAGGTATGCACTTTTTGTGGTAAGACTGGACATCTCTATGGATAGTGTAGGATAAGAGAAGAAGCTGATAAAAGAAATGTAAAACAAGTGTGGGTCAAGAAAACTGATATTGCATCCACGTCTAAGGAACCCAAGGAAACCTGGGTTCCTGATCCTAATTCTTAGTTTTCTTGCAGGTCCTAGTGAGGGGGAACAACTCGTGGTATCTCGACAGCGGTTGTTCAAAGCATATGACAGGTGATAAATCAAAATTCCTCTCACTAGAAGACTACCCTGGAGGAACAGTAACCTTTGGGGATAATAAGAAGGGCGAGATCATTGGAAAAGGCAAAATTGGTAGATCAAAATCTCATTCCATTGATAATGTGTTCCTGGTCGAGGGCTTAATGCACAATTTGCTCAGTATATCACAATTTTGTGACAAAGGAAACTCTGTAAGTTTTACTTCTGATTCTTGTAACATCATCAACAACAAGTCAGGAAAGGTTGTTCTAGAAGGAACAAGAAGAGGGAACACTTATACAGTTGACCTCAACTTAATCCCAAGGAACAACCTTACATGTCTGAGTGTTGTTGAAGATGATCCCCTGCTATGGCATAAACGTTTTGGACATGCTAGCTTTTCATTACTGGACAAGCTAAGATCAAGGAACTTGGTTGTGGGACTTCCTATTATCAAGTTCCTACAGAACAAAGTTTGTGATGCATGTGTGAAAGGCAAGCATGTTCGCTCATCTTTTAAATTGAAGAAAATGGTGAGCACTACAAAGCCTTTGGAATTAATCCATATGGATTTGTGTGGTCCCATGAGAATTCAAAGCAGGAGTGGCAAGAAATATGTTTTGGTTATTGTTGATGATTATTCTAGATTCACTTGGGTTATTTTTGTTGCTAGTAAAGATGAAACTTTTAACGAGTTTGTTGCATTTGCCAAGAAAATACAGAAAATCAGTGGTCACTCCATAGTCCATCTCAGATCAGATCACGGAACTGAATTTGAGAACTCAAGATTCGATGAGTTTTGCAGGGAAAATGGCATGAATCATAACTTCTCAGCTCCAAGGACTCCCCAACAGAATGGAGTTGTAGAAAGGAAGAATCGAACCCTTGAGGAAATGGCTAGAACGATGCTGATTGCAAGTGGATTGCCAAGGAACTTCTGGGCTGAAGCCGTAAATACAGCATGTTACATCCTTAACAGAGTAACAATCAGAAGTATCATCAACAAGACTCCCTATGAACTATTCAGGGGAAGAAAGCCAAACATATCTCATCTTAGAGCCTTAGGTTGTAATTGCTTTGTACATAACAATGGTAAGAAAAACCTAGGGAAATTTGATGAAAGAAGTGAAGAGGCCATATTTCTAGGATATGCCTCTGATATCAAAGCTTATAGAGTTTACAATAAAAGCTTAATGTGTGTTGAGGAAAGCATTCATATAATCTTTGATGAAGTTAACCCGTTTGTGAGTGTACAGGAACAAGAAGATGATAATGATTTTGAAATTGGATTGATAAGAGACAGGGATGAAGAAGAGACCCAAAAGCAAACCAAAGAAAAGCAGCCTGCTCCAGAAGAGGATCATCAAGAAAATGGAGAGGTTCCTCAACCAGATGAACAGGTGAATGAGGAACAAGAAAAAGAAGCAGAAGGAACAGAAACAGAAGCTCCTCAAACTGGAGTTCCAGCAAGGGAATTCCAACCCAGGCCATTCAGGTATCGAGGTTCCCATCCAACTGATCTAATTATCAGTGATATAGGAAAAGGAACTCAAACAAGATCACAGATGAGGAACTACTGCGCATTCCATGCATTTCTGTCCATTCTAGAACCAAGAAATCATCAAGAAGCCTTGGGAGATGCTGATTGGATAGTGGCCATGCAAGAGGAACTCAATGAGTTCGAAAGGAACAAGGTCTGGCACCTTGAGCCAAAGCCTAAGGGAAAGAAAGTAATTGGGCTCAAATAGGTGTTCAGGAACAAGCTTGATGAACATGGCACCATAGTAAGGAACAAGGCTAGATTGGTTTTAAAAGGCTACAACCAACAGGAAGGTATTGATTTCGATGAAACCTTTGCTCCTGTAGCTAGATTAGAAGCTATTAGAATTCTAGTGGATTTTGCTTCATTTATGGGTTTCAAACTCTATCAAATGGATGTGAAATATGCTTTTCTAAATGGTTTCTTAAATGAGGAGGTGTTTGTTGAACAACCTCAAGGTTTCGAAAATCCAAAATTTCCAAATCATGTTTTTAAGCTTGATAAAGCTCTCTATGGGCTCAAACAAGCTCCAAGAGCCTGGTATGAAAGGCTTTCAAAGTTCCTACTGAAAAATGACTTCAAAAGAGGAAAAGTAGACAAAACTCTTTTTCTTAAATCTCGACGAACTGATTTGTTAGTTGTACAGATCTATGTAGATGATATTATATTTGGTGCTACTAACAATGGTTTGTGCAAGTACTTTGCTGAGCTAATGGGTGGTGAATTTGAGATGAGCATGATGGGTGAATTGAATTTCTTCCTTGGACTTCAAATAAAGCAAACAGCTGAAGGAATAATGATTCACCAACAGAAGTATGTCAAGGAACTTCTGAAGAAATACACCATGGAAAATGCCAAGACAAATCATACACCTATGGGAACAGCAACAAGACTTGATGAGGATCCACAAGGAACAAGTGTGGATCAAACCACTTACAGAGGTATGATTGGTTCATTGTTATATCTAACAGCCAGTAGGCCTGACATTTCCTTTAGTGTTGGATTGTATGCCAGATTTCAGTCTAATCCTAAAGAATCACATCTAACGGCTGTTAAGAGAATTTTGAGATACCTCAAAGGAACAGATGACCTGTGTCTGTTCTATCCTAGAAGTGATGACTTTATGCTTAGAGGATTCACAGATGCTGACTATGCAGGTGACCTAGTCAATAGGAAAAGAACCTCAGGTATGGTTCAGTTCCTTGGCTCTTGTCTAGTTTCTTGGGGTTCCAAGAAACAAAATACTGTTGCATTATCTACTACAGAGGCTGAGTATGTAGCAGCAGCTACTTGTTGCTCTCAAGTCCTCTGGATAAAACAACAGTTATGTGACTTTGGTATTAAATTTAATTGCACTACTATCTACTGTGATAACACTAGTGCAATTTGCATATCTAAAGATCCAGTCCATCATTTAAGAGTTAAGCATATTCATATAAGGCATCATTTCCTTAAGGATAATGTTGAAAAGGGTTTGATTAAATTAGATTTCTGCCAAACTGACAATCAAATTGCAGATATATTAACAAAACCCTTAAATAGAGAAAGGCATGAGAAGATGAGAATGGAACTTGGGATGATTAAGTTATACTGAGAAAAATGCATCAAGTTCCCTCAGGTATGAAACTCAAACTGACATGCTTAATCTGTTGTATACTGTGCACAAGTGTTATATGTTTAATTACATAGTTAAGACAGGTTGTAAGCAGGAGTAATATTTACTAAGGGCATGTAAATTTGAAAGACATAGAATATGAAAAGTCCAAAATTGGTTGCATGAGCCTTGTTGATTTGTTCCGTGTATCAAGTTGTATTTGCAAGTGTTCTTTACTAACAATATTCAAAAGATAAAATTGTTGTGTTTATCTATTTTTCAAAATTCCAAATTCTTTTTATCTAAACACAAAAATCGGATGAATGCATCTAAATTCATCATTATCTTTTGTTCAAAAAGTAGCCCACTTACACTACTCTCTTAAAACACGGTTTGCGTTTCCCTAAGCAATAAATATGAATGTCAAATCAACTAAATTCACCTCACCTCCCAAACGACACCTCACTTCACCAATTTACCTCCACCAAAAAAGATGTCAGCCTCACACAAATTTACACCACACAAAAATTACCTTATCTCTCATCACTCCGATCAAAACTACTCTCCAATGTCTACCTCTCCAAAAACCCAAATTGAAGCCGACCTTAACACTAACCCAATTCCAGAAATTACCATGGAAATCCCACCGGAAATTAACCCCATTGATCACCAAGAGCCTCCAAAAGTGGATTCAACCACCGAATCCCAATCTTCTCGAAAAAGGAAGTCCGATGACATGCAAGAAGAAGAAGAAAGCGCTCCGGAACTAGGGGTCAATTACCGAGACAAGCCTGCAGCCATGAAACGGCAAGAGAAGATTAGTGATCACTTTGTGACAGGTTTGGCTATTAATCTTCCTTGGTGTAAGTCTGTTAAATTGTATGAACTGCTTGATTTGATTGAAGCTCAAAATTGGGTGAATTTGTTGAGTGAATGCTTTAATCAGAGTATGTATGTTGATGCTATGAGGGATTTTTGCAAAAGTTTCAAATATTCTAAAGGTGTTATTCGTTGCTGTGTGTATGAAAAAGAAATTGAGTTTGATGCGATGTACTTGTCTAAGTTGTTTGATGTTCCTAATACCGGATATGACTTGTATTTTAAGAGTAATGTGATAAGGAACCCTCTTCCTGATGCAAATATTGATGAGATAGTAGAGTTTCTAGGTGGAGACCCGGAGGAAACCTACATAAATCACAATGACCTAACCCCTCTTGACAAAATTCTGCCAAAATTTGTTTTCAATGACATTATTCCTCGAACCCAAAAGAGAGACAGTGCCAACAAGCTTGACTCTGTTCTCATCTATTGCCTAGCCAAAAAGATCCAAATTAACTTTCCCTCCATCATGATCCAACACCTTTCTCACTGTGTTCCAAAAGGATGGAAGGTGGGATATGGTAACCTACTTACCTATGTTTTCGAAAGCTTTGGCATCTCCTTTACTGATAAAGAACCTCTGCCCCTCAAAAACACCGAATACATGCAATCTATTTTCCTTGAAAATCATAAGATGAAGGTTGTGGATGGATGTTTTGAAGTTGTGCTGGAGGAAAAGGAGAAAAGGCCTAAGGAAGTAGGTGGACTAGCTGAGGGGGAAGAGGAGAGAGCTACTGGGATCATAGAGGGAGTAGTGCAGGATATTCAGGAGGAGGAAGAGGAAAAGGTGGTTGAGGAAGTGACTGAGACAGGGGGAAGGAAGAAAAGGAAGAGTTTAAGGCTGATGAAGAAAAAGGAGCCCTCTGCACCCATTTGCATTGATATGACTGGGGTGTAAGAGGAATTGCAGAAAGTCTCAAGCTCTCCTAGTCTGGGCAAGTATGCATCTGCAGGAACAGGTTTTGCAGCTTTCAGTTCCCCATCAAAGGCTCCCAACGAGGAGGTCAAGGAGATGAAGGATATGCTCCTGAAAGTGTTGAAGGAACAAGAGGATTCAAAGCAAAACATGGCTGGACTGAAGAAGAGCATGTTCATTCTGAGCACTGATGTCAAGAAGCTGGTCTCAAGCTCTGAACAAGGGAGACAGTCCATTGTGAAGGACATAGTGTCTCAAATCAGCAAGAAGCTGGAGGATCTTGCTGTTGATGATGACCAGAGCATTGCATCTTAACCTGTCTTTCCTTGCAGCCTCTTTATGTTGATGAAACTTATGTTTATTTGCTTTTGGGAACAATTTTTTTTTGGGTCTGTAATATGTTGGGCAATTTTTAATTTATTTTGGTAATCTTGCAAATTTGGTACATTTGGCCGATGTTTTAAATCGGTTTTGGATGATTATAATCTATGTTTCTTTTGCCTATATGCTTTGTGAATGTTTTCTCTCTATGCATGCTTCTTGTCTTAACACCAAACCACTAGTTGGTGCTGTGTTATGGTATACTATACATATGTGTGTTAGTTTTTTATAATGCCAAAAGGGGGAAAAGGATGCAAACTATCAAGGAAACTTAATCATTCTACGGTCTCTGTTCGAAATCTTCACAAGCTGCCCAATCTCTACAAGCAGGTATAATGTATATACAAGTTTTTTCAGTTTTTTCTTAAGTTATTCATTTATGCATTGTTTATTTCCTTAAACACTAGTTTTCATTCTGCATTGTATTTTGTTTTTGCATTTCCTTTATTTAGGAATAAAATGGATTATCTCTGTTTCCTTGTAAGTAAGTTTGGTTTGTTTGTCATCATCAAAAAGGGGGAATATTGTTGGACTTAATGATTTTGATGATGACACAACCTCACTTACTTACAAACTAATAAGTGCTTAATTGTTTAAGTGTGTACTCAGTTATAAAGACCAGGAGAATTAAGTGTCTTGTAAAAATACCATGAGGAACAAGAAGGCCAGAATCAGAGCTAGCCATATAGAAGAGTTCCCTCACAGGAACTGGCGCTTCAGAAATGAAGACTGGAGAAGAGAAGGTTCCCTCAGGGAACAGAAGCTTCAGAGAAGAAGCCTCATTAGAGAAGAGAAGTTCCTCCCAAGGAACAGAAGCCTCGGAGTAGAAGCTTCATCAGAGAACATGAAAAATAAATATATTTTTATATTTTAGGATTTATGTAAGTATAAGATATTAAATGGCACTCGAAAAATTTGTGTGGAATTGGTCTAAAGAGATAAAATTGTGCATGCTAGTTTTTAGGTAAGTGGTTCAGTCTTTTAACGATTATCTTTTTCTTAACCAAAAAGATTTTATTTCTGATTTTCTAAAAATATCTTTTGCAAATAAAATCTCCCACGTTTTCTAAAAACTTGCGGCCTACTCCTCCATGATTTTCTTCAAGTCATGGTCGTGCACATTATGGAGTTCATGTTTCCTTAATTTTAGGAACATGATCTTCTTAGTGGGTTGGAGTAGTGGCGTTGTGGATTTGCTGCACAAAGAAGTTTTTCTTAAACGAATTTTGGTCTATAAATAGCTGTTGATTTCAGATGGAAAAACTTACCCTTGCTCACATAAGTTTTCAAGCTTTAAACGAGTTAAGAGTCAAATTCCACACAAGTTCATTAGAGTGTTCTTAATGTCCTTATACTAGAGTTTGTTTTTCTTTCGAGTTGTAATTGGGGAATGGGGAAGTTCGAGTGAACATTTGTGTATGAGAAAGAGAAGAGAGAGAGAGAAGAGAAAGAGAAGAGAAAGAGAAGAGAAAGAGAAGAGAAAGAGAAGAGAGAACAGAGAAGTGAGAAGAGAGAAAGAGAAGAGAAGAGTAACAAGTTGGGTGACTTGTTCCTCAGGGTCTCAAGTTCGTTGAGGAACTTGAGTTTGAATCTTTAGCTTGTAATAGGATCATTTGCCCTATTATAGTGAAGATTCTTTTCCCAAAATCCCAAGTGGTCGTGGTTTTTCTCCTTGTTAGGGCCAAGGAGTTTTCCACGTAAAATCTCTCTTGCATTCTTTAGTTCCTTTAGTTTATCTTTCAGTTCCTTTAGCTAACTTAATTTTAATTCCGCAAAAAGTTAGGCTAAATTCTCATACTACAATTCAACCCCCCCCCCTTCTTGTAGTATTCTTTGGAACAACAACTTAGCAAACCAAGGACTGTTTTGACATCCTTAAACCGTACTGAAAGATTCTCTAACCTTGGAGAACTTCGCAGAATGAGTCTCGGATCTTTCCTTGACTACTTTAATCATCGTCTATTCTAGACTCGATCAGAGTGGGGGCTAACTGTAGACATCTACATTTAGCCTCATGTCCCGACAGGAAGTGCAATGACGATAAATAAAACCATCTTCGTGTTGGATCAAAGTAAAGAATGCTTATGGATAACTGGTTAAGCCACAAAACACAAAAGACTAGCCTAGATAAAAGAACAAAGGCCAACAAAAGGTCCAAATTAACTAAACCCGATCATAATTAGGCTTAAGCCCGTGCTTAAATCCCAATAATGACGAATTTAGGAGCGTCTAGGTTAAAATAAAAGCTGCCGCGGAAAATATCGCGTGCATCTCACAAAGTCGCGCTCAGCAGTCGCGCGCAACTTAATAAGTTGCGCGAGGCAGGCCGCGCAACTTTCAGAGATGCGCTCGCGTAAGATTCAGAATATTAAAATATTGGAAAATCGAATCTTACCATAGAGCTACGCGCAAGACAAATAGTTGCGCATGTATACCGCGCGCGACAGCCGCGCGCAACCTACTCAGTTACGCGCGACACCTGCTGCAGCAGAATGCTCTAAACCCTACCTAATCATTCCCTATAAATAAGACCCTATAAATTAACCTAAACGCCGGCAGAATACTTGTGAACTTGTGCATCCAAACCCTCTTGTCCTAAACACTCACCCTTTTCGATATTTTATTACTACGGTGGAGGTTCCCCAACAAGAAGGAGTCCATAAGTGTTCTAAACGGAGATCTAGCAAAGAGAAGTGGTAAATTCCCAAGCACTTAGTTAAATCACTATTATTTTTATTGTTTAAAAGAACATTAATTAATTAATTAGTGTTGTTTGATCGCCGTAAAAATAATAAATTAATTGATTTCATATAGCATTCTTTTGTTAATCTAGATTAGAATTGAATAAAATTAATGTTGGTTGATCACCTAAGTCAAGGCGAATATTGTTTATTTTATTGTTCTTTTCACGAATTTGATTAAATAAGAATAACGAACTTACGATGTAATTCCTATGTGAATGAATGTGTGTAAATAAAATCAATTAACATAGTTTTTAGGTATCACGTTGCATATATTGTTTTGCAATGAAATTGTGCAAAGGAAGAGCTAGTAGAGGCCGCACTAGGGCTAGGATCGCGATTCCCCTCTAAAGGGAACGTTATCTTAGTACCCTCGCCCCCGAACTCATTTCTGGTTTTCTAGACCAATTTGGGCATGGGTAAACTTATGATTCATGCTAAATATCCCTTGAACTCTACTTGGGAGAAAGGCATGAACGAGGTTTATGAGTTTTTCCTAAAACTCATTGGCGACTCCTACTTATTTCTTACAAAAAAGCGTATATGATAGAATCATCTCAATTCAAAAGTCTCCCAAACAGTCAGAAATTCAAATCCTAATACACCCTAACAAGTGTAAAGTCCTAGGCTTTAAGGGGCCATGGGAATCTAAGGAGATGGATCCCCTACGATGGGAACACCCTCCTTACAATGAGCGTATCATGGGCACAATTACCCCATTTGAGGTTCAACTCCCTTACTATAGATCAAAAAAATATTGTCTATATGTTATTTAATTAAATTACTAATCCTTTATTTTTAATGTCCAACACAGGTTTTCGTTGATGGTGATGGTGAGGAGAACTAGTATCAATTGCAAACGGTGGTGGAAGCTGATGGGGAAGGCTGCAATGTGAAGTTAGAAGAACTGTACTACTACGCGTAGTAATCTACGTAAAATAATGTGTGTTGTTAGAGATTTGGAGTATGTGTGTCATGGTCTCATGTAATTGTGCTATGGTTTGAGTCTAAACTTGCTAAGTTTGTGTTGTTTAAACTTGATCTGTGTGTGTTGTTTGAACTTGAAACTACGTTGTATTTTAATCGTACTATCTTTACTATGTTGTGTGTTAATGTTTATGTGTGAATGTGTTATTATGACCTAATTAAATTTAATAATTAACTCATTACTACGTTTTCCCTTTTACGTTTACTAATAGTTTTAACCCTTTGTTTTTTAGATTTAACACCGAATAGTGATATAACAAAGATAAAACCTATATCATAAACACCATTTAGTGATTTCCAAACAAAATAAGACCTATCTTATAAAAAGTAAAAATTAAAATTATATAATGTATATAGTACGTTCATGTTAAATTAGAGACAACTTACACCATTTAATAATCTGTATACTTCCCTTTTTATTTTAACTAAAACCACCTTTTAAGTTATTTATTGTAATTAGTTATTCTTTAAAACAAAAAATTTACAGAAAAATGTACATGTTTAATAAATACAACAATTACAAATTTCATTAATGTAAGAAAATGTAAGAAAATGATTCCTTTGCATTAATAATTGGACAGAGTGTGTTGCAGTATTTCATAACTTCTAAAAATAGCAAAGGATCAGGTGTACAACTTAACAAATATGCTGCATTAATTACTACTACAACATTCCTTCATTAAATGAAAATCAGACAGAATAATTCTCCTAGCTTAGCTTTTAGGGTTTGAAGTTCAATCATTTAAAAAAATTAAAACCAATTGCTTCACCGCCGAATTACATAGGTTAAGTTTGAATCCTTGGCTTGAACAAGTCAATTACACCTCTTACCACAACATTTGAATGAAGGTTTAGTAATTTCGAGTTTTGGTTTCTTCAACGAAGGTTGTGTGCCCTATGATGGTTAGGAAAAAAAAATTGATTACATGTACAAGATGGACTATGATTTTTCTTAATATAAACGTATTACATGTTATTAATTAATTAATAACAAAAGGTAAATAAAGGTAAATAGCAGTAATTACTATGGTAATTGGACTTTGAACTTTACCTGAAGCACCACGTTGATTACGTCAGCCCCAGTATAGGTAGGGTGCTGGTTGATTTTGATATCTTGTGGCTTCCACAAGACTGCGCCGCTGCCGGAAAATGCACGAACAGGGGAGGTGATGAAACTAAAGTGCCGTGGAAGCCGACGTATCATCTCAGTGACATTTTCTAAGAAATGCCTTGTTTCAAGTAATATATTCACGGATGGCTTCATCGCTTCGTAAATTATTGAGAAATTACGAAGGAAGGACTCCCTATTGATACCTCAAACATTCCAGGTGAGAATGCGAGTGTTTAATGGCACATTGTTGACATTGGGAACCCATGGAGGGAATGATACCGGATCCAATGCAACAAAATGGTGGGGTGCACGCTTCTCAGAGTTTGTTTCTTTTAAAACGGTTAAGATTAGAACACTTGGATAAGCGCGGAACATTGACCACTTGAATGGCGTCTGAGAAGCTGGCCATGCACAAGAACAAAATGTCGAATTCAAGTTGAAACGTAGGAGAAGTTAGATCAATAACGGGCTTTGGATCAATTAAATGCTGCAAGAAGTAAGGAACGGTGAAATAATTCCTGAGATAAAATTCAAGGATAAGTTTCGCGTGTTTAGGCAATGGATAACAATCATTCATGTGTGGTATGTGGGCAGGTCGGAGTTCATCACTGAGATCCTTTGACCGCATTTTCAAGGTTGAGAACTCAGGTGTCACATTTGTGGGATTAAGTATGAAGTTTACAATAGTTCGTTTGGAGACATATGAGGGGTTGTCATTAGAGTCCCGGGATAAGAACATCTTTTAATCAAGGTCCATTTTCGGGGCTAAAGTACGAGGGGGTCGAAGAAAAGCAGTGCCCAATTAACGTCATGGGTTATTGCAACTCTAGGCATGAT
The DNA here is from genome assembly GCF_948465745.1 of Chenopodium album. Classification (NCBI taxonomy): domain Eukaryota; kingdom Viridiplantae; phylum Streptophyta; class Magnoliopsida; order Caryophyllales; family Amaranthaceae; genus Chenopodium; species Chenopodium album. Next base: position 53,406,632 of record NC_137841.1, on the reverse strand, counting down.
GGTTGAGTGCTTGGGGTTGAATATGGGTTCGGGGGTTAAATATGGCGTTATGTAAAGGTTCAGGACTAGTGATTTGTTATGTCAGTATTTGTTATTAAAACAATAATAAAATCCTCATCCTTCCCCACGCAAAAAGGACAGCATAAGGAGGGAAACTAAGCTATGCAAAGGAGAAAGAAAATGTTCGAAAAGACTATTGAAACATAGTCATAATTTTCGAAAAAAAAGGAGAGTGCTTTATTGTAATTTTGTTTTTTATGTCTGTGATGTCTGACTTACTCCAGTAAGGTAAAGGGAAGAGCTCTTCCACTGACATAGACTCACAAAATTGCAAAAGGACATCAAAGAAATTATAGTACTGTACATCTATGATCTTGTGTTTCCTATTTGTAATTTCATCAAATTATATAGTACAGTACACGGGTATTGATTTGTAAGCAAAGGAAAAGAAAGTGATATTCAAAAGTACAATATAATCTCAAGTGATAAAATAATCTGAAGTGATAAAATAATCTCAAGTGACAATTAACCCCAAAAATACAAAAATTTCCGATAAATAACTCGCGAATGCTTAATATATTTCGTTTTTCTTGTTAATTTACCAACCCTTTTTTACGGAAATAACAATTTGAAGAAAAAAAACGTTAAGTATCAATTTTCACTTAAGTTTCATACCCCTTATTAACGAATTTTTTTAAAAAGGGGTTGGAAATAAAAAGGTATGACATGTAAATTCACAATTTTAAATGGATAAAATAAATTTAAGAACATAAAATCAAATTAAAATTGGATTTTAGAAGAGTTTGTTGGGAAAAAAAAAAATTTGGTCTAAATGTCGCCGGAGTTTATTATTTTTACCAAATTGTCGCATATTGTTATCTTTTTTTACCAAAACTGTCGCCTTAGTAAGTTTGTTAACCAAATTGTCGCTATAGGTCTTTTTTATTTACTAATCTGGTCAATTGGCCGCAATTTGGCATTAACTTCTTCGCTCATTAAATCTTAACAATCAAACAATAATAAGGGCTAAATTCCCATGGAAAATTCTAATTCACGGGAAATTACTTCCTTTATTAAAATTCCTTGGAATTACATAAATATGTTTGGCTGTCATGTGGGAATTTATAAATCATGGGATTAGGGTCTTAAAAATACTATAAAAATAGAGCAATGCATAATCATATCTAAATTATTTTTAATTAGGGTCGAGCAAAACTACCCAAAAAACCGATCCGTAACTGTTCTGAAATGCTATAAAATTTCAAATTTGAATGCTAATATCCACGTTTTTTGAGATATTCATGATGTTTTGGAGCCCGTTGTCGAAATGCCTTAATATTTTTGAGGATACATCTCGGGGTCATATAATGCCGTTTGGGACATATAATGTCGTTTGGAACCATATATGATAATTACACATAAATGTTTATGGAAGACTTAAATTAATGAAATCGGTGCAAGTTGTAAATTGGTTGTTTAAAGACAAATTGGATGGTTCCACCTACCCAATTGAACTCCTGGACCATGATAAACATTTCGTCAATTGTTATTTCCATGCGGAAAAATGTCAAAAAATTAGCGGCTAATATCCATGGTTTTTTAGAAATTTCGAAGGTTTAAGGGTCCGGTGACAGAAAGAAAGAGGTTTTAGGGAATACATATCGGTGCAAGTTGTAAACCAGGAAATTGTTCGTTTAAAGGTTTTGTGCGGTTCAACCCACCCAATTGGACTCTCAGAGGGTCTTAGGGACCATGGTTTGCGTCGGGTTCGGTTCAAGTCAATAATTTGCGAGTTATAATCAGGTCGGATCATTTTCAAGTCGGGTCATTATCGGATTCAAGTCGGGTACTGTTGAAGCCAATAATTTGCAGTTTACAATCAAGTCGGGTCAATTCCAAGTTAGGTCATATTCGGGTTCAACTAATTATAATAAATAGATAATTTTCATTTTTGTCTAGTTAATTATTTCTTTTTACTATCATATATATGGCAATATAATAGGGAACTATAGTTTATTATTTAGGAAGATAATTATATCATTTGACCATACGGCAAATATATATGTACTATATTTAACTCTTAAATTTGATGATGATCCTTATTTCTTTTGCTGGCTTGGACCGACTGTGTCTCCCTAGAGAAAATGCTTTGATTAACAATAATAAGGTGATCTAAATTGCATTTAAGGTGATTTGAAATCAGGTCATTAACAATTTGGTTGAATTTAGGTTGGGTCAATAACAAGTCGTGTTCATTTCGGGTCGGGTTAGTAAGCGGATTTTGTGTCATATTACATTATTTGTTTGCACTATGTAATTATTGAGTTTGACAACTAAAAAAATGTTTTTAGCATGACTTAATTCCAACAATAATTACTATCTGAATAATCGAATTTGATATGCAAAATTAAACAAGTGCAAACTAGCAACTCGGGACATCGATCGGGCCACACATTAGTTTATGGGTAAATGGTTACCAACGTAAAGTACAAATAAAAATTTCTTCAAATAAGAAAAAGTACAAATAAATTTTTTTCCAAATAAAAGTAAGTACAAATAAAAATAAGGTACAAATAAGAAAAAGTACAAAAATAAAATAAAGTACAAATAAAATCCCTAAAAATATATGAGCCTAATAAATTGTCCTGGTCATTCAAGAGTCATCTTTCTCCATCTATTTCCTTGAAGCGCAGTCAACGTTCTCCCTTGAAGTAGCTACTGAGGTAAGATGTTTCTTTCTTTTTTGTCATAAACCAATTTCAGTTTCTAAATATTGGGATTTAACCTTAAATTTCATAATTCTATCTCAGTTACAAGTTCTAACAACTCGAGTGATACAATTGGCTGCACTTTTATCGCCTGAAAATTCTCAATTGTTGGTAAGTTTGATTTCAATTGCATTTTGCTTTCACAAATTTGCTTTCTTTTTTTGAATTGTTTGAATTGTATAAATTTTTGAAATTGTAATTTGGAATTTCAATTGCTTATATTCGTGAATCAATAGTCACTGCTGATTTTATAATTTAGGGATTTATAATCTTCATATTGAAATTAACCAATTTGCAACAATTTAGCTTCAAATCTTTTGATTACTCTTTTTTATATTGAGATTTGAAATTCAATTGCAAGCATTTGGGAATTAAAGTATAAAAGTAGTATACACTACTCCATAACCTAACCCTAACTTGCTTACATTGTGCAAAAAGTTTCATTTGACTGAGTCTTGGATTTTGTTCCTGGTTTACTTCTTTCATGTCTTATTATGTTCTAAACTTATGCCTAGAAAATATGATATTGATGTTTAAGATATGACTTTTTTGGTGGAATATAATTCAATACATTCTTTCCTATCTTTCTTCAAAACTATTATAAAATATAGTTTAAGTTATACCAAGAAATTTGAATTTATAGCTGGGAAGGGAAGGCAGTGGCATTATGTTTAGAGGGAGGTTTTTATGCTGCATGTAGGCAGGTGAGAGGGTTTTGTTCTGCGTCTAGGCAGTGCTGGGGGTTGTGAGATTTTGATTGATCGTGGTGTTTGTTTATTTACATAAAAATATGGAATTGTTTCTTGTGACCATTGATGATGAGAAGAAGAAGTATTATTGTTCAGTTTACTCACATTGTATAATTAATTTAAAGGATTGTGTTTGTGTGGTATTCAATTTGGTAATTCCAATAAACAGGTCAATGTACTGAGTGGATGTTTTTCTGAATTAGAATTTTAGTCTTTCTGTTTTTATAAAGTCATTGTGACTTGTAAATTGTTGTTAATTGTTAATTGGACTTGGATGTAATAGGAATTGTAGTTTTGTGAGGTTTGCTATCCAAAATAAGACAACTAGTTTATTTTTGGCCAAAATAAATGCTGGACAAAAATATATGTTACCAATTTATCTGTTTGCTGTCTTGAATAAAGATAACGGGAACATTACATATAATAACTAATAGTATTTTATGATTAGGTACGAGGATGTATTACCATTTGGTCCAATATAATTGTGTTGTCCAGTGTTTACCCTTTTGCTATGCTAGTTGCTTTAATCTCTAGTGATACGATCTTTTCTTAGGCGGTGGAGTATAATGTCGGCTTCACGATTTGAATTCACAATTGATACTCGACGACGATTAAGAAATGTGGTGAGTTTAAAAACCTAGAACCTATTACTCGCAAGAATTCAGTAAGTTAGTATGCTAATTACCAATGAAATTTATTCTGTGTTGTCATTAGCCTCTTCCAAACCGAATGGCTCGTGAGGTGAAAGACCTATGGAACAGATGGGTTAAGGACCGCGGAGATGTTGTGCTAACTCTTCAACGGGTGAACGAGACGCAAAAATACAAGGTGCATTTGAAGCAGTTTATATGGGGTGATGGGACTAGAGAAACCTTCTTGAGTGATGGGTGGAGTGAGTTTGTGAACTCAAACAACTTACAAATCCAGGACTAAATTCTGTTTTCTATATATGACATGGGGGAAGTGTCATATCGGGTAAGGATATGACGTAATCACAACGAAATAACAAGGGAGGAGCCCCATGCACTTCTTGAACCATTGCGCTTCTTCAAATTCATGTTCCTTCACAGCTACATTTTCAAACCCACAATTGTAAGTTGAAGTTCATTATCTTCTAAACCTTCAGAAAGATCGTGATGGCTTAAATTTTATTTATATTTATTTTTTTGGTGTAGAACATTCCATTGCCTTTCGCCCGAGAACATTTTATGGGTCTTAAAAAGTCCTCCACTGTTAACTTATATGGGACTAGGGTGTATGAAGCAACAATGCACATAAAGTATGATCGGAACAAGATTGTCTCTTGCACTATAAAGAGAGGAGTACGTAAATTTATTCGTGGTGAGAATGTCCAAGTGATTGAGAAAGCTGTCGTGGAGTTGATAGCTATGGATCCCCCTTTTTTCAGCCTCATATTTACCTGGATGGTTGATATCGTTCTGTAACTATACTCTAACCGGACTTGTTTACGGCTCGTTTTACATGAATGGTCTATATCATTTTGTAATTATACTCTAAGAGGGCGTTTGGCAAGTGGGAATTGAGGGTGGGATTGGGAATATTAATCCCAACCTACGGTAATTCCCATGTTTGGTTCATGGGAATGGGAAAATAAAGGGGAAGGGGAATGGGAATAAAATGTTTCTATTCCCATCATTCTATTACCTAGGGGGAGTAGGTAATAGAGGTGGGAATTGGAAACAAGAAATGAATTGACTAAAATGCCATTAATGAAATAAAATGGAATAATTTTTACAAGGGTGTTTTCTTAATTGTAAAATGTTATTTCCCATCTATTCGCATCTCTTTCCAAACAAGACTTTGGACATATTAGATGAATTCCCACCTGCTAACTCCCATTCCCATTCCCATCCTATAATCCCCAAATTCCCATTACCACTTGCCAAACGCCCCGTAAGTGGACATGTTTATGGCTTCATTTTGTACTTAGTCATTCAGGTGGTAAAACTAAAATGCATGTAGCTAATATTTTGCTTTCTGTCCAAACATATGACTTTTATGGTTTCAAACTTGGCAGGTAATATTTTGCTTTCTGCCCAAATTACTTGAAATGGGGCTTATAACTTGCATTATGCCTAAACTTACTAGTTTGATGGTTATGTCTCATTATTGAAACTAGCCTTTTGACTCGTTCGATGCACAGGTTGTTAGGATAAATTATTTTCAAATAAAGATATACTTTTCATAAGTTGAAACTTTTGATATAGTATACAAAGTAATTGTTTCATTGCTAAAACTTTTTTTAAGAAAAAAATGGTTAGGTATATTTATATATATATGAAGATTGTGGAATATGAAATGACGTATTAGTTTAAGTTATATTTTAAGTGTAGGAGATTAAAAGACAATTTTGATTATAATTCAAATGTTTTATGTAATATGTATTAATTGACTAATTATGGTGGAAATGAAACACTTCATTTTCTTTGTTAAATTTTCATGTCATATAATGCATAAAGACTTGAACAAAAAAATTATGGGAGAAGAAATGTGGCATATGGGGTAATGAGTGACTTGTGATGACATGTATCATGTCTAAAATATGTGGTTTGTGTTTTTTAAACAATAAGTATAGATTAGGTTAAACTAATGAATTGGGAGATTGCATCCTCTTCAAGTAGAGCATAATATTATTATTGAAACTGTAACTACATTAATTTATTGCAATACAAACTGATAACATAGGATAATTAAAAACTAAACATAGCAACACCATCACACATGAAAATCATAAAAACTAAAAGAAAAACTACTCAGAGGGGATGTACTTGTTTTCATTTTCTTTCAGAAACTTGTCCAAGGCAAGATGTTCTGCCATCTGTTTAACACAGCGTCGTTCAGAGCCATGTGCCACACCATGTGCATGTTGCACGAGAGACCTGAAACTGTAGTGCTTTTTTTTTCTTTCCCAGGCAGAAAGGGCATCTCAATCCCTCCGTCGACACCCGTATTTTGGTCTTGCCGTCGACCAACGCCTTGTATGGTTTTTCAGCACACTCCTCTACCTCAGACTCACTATACTCAGTTTCTTCACTTGAACTCGCCATATTTTACTAATCTTATTCTTTGAACTATGATACTCTCTAGTCTCTACAAATGTGAGTCTTTAGTGTCTTGGTAGTGAGTATTTATAGGAAGGTGAAGGTAGGGTTTTTATGAAAAGGGGTAATTTAGTAGTCAAATGTTGAAGCAACGATTCAGATTTATGTACTGTATTCGTCAAACTCCATTAATGCCAGAGTCGATGTTAAAATCGAAGTTATGAAAAGGGTTCAGGTATAGTGACCGATCTTATCCCAAATCAGAACGCGTCATATAATTTTCAAGCATTACCACAATTTTATACAAGTTACGGAGTACGATCTTATTACCTAGAATTATTTATTTATTTATTTTATTTTTATTATCTAGGAAAGCAAAAAGGGAAAAAGAAAATAGAAAATATAATAAGTTGAAAATATTTTTTTCGAACATTGAAAACTTTAAAATAAAAAAATTGATTGGGGGTGGGGTGATGTGAGGAATCAAACCCTTGACCTCGTGGCCTTATGCTTAGTAGTGTGCTAAGAGCTGATAGTGAGTGACCATTGGGACAGTACCTCGACCGTGATATATTGGCCTTAAAAAATGTTTATGTACTTTAATAAATTATCAATTTTGTTTATGGTCTCAACTCTCACCACACTATCATAAGGTCAGGGTTCGATTCCACCCAACACCACTGTCCGATATTTTATTTTATTTTTTTTTTTAATTTGGCTGGACGTTCTATAATTGTAATATGTTTGACTTGTCAACAAAGCATATATACAATATTTGGGGGCCATTATACTATACGTAACTTTCAATATCACATATTCTTTTCCCCATATTTCAACTTCCAAGCATAATCAACGCTTAAATTCTTTCCTAATTAATTCCCTGTAGATTATTAAGTACCATAATAATTCAATTTCCATTTTACTGGTTATCTACTTTAATTAATTTTTCCAATTTTCCATCCTTAGTAAAATATATATATATTTTTAATAGCTTCCATCTTTTTTGTGAATTATTATATTTTATAGTTCTTTGGTTGGGGAATTGGAGTTGAAATATTGGAGTTTAATGTAGATGCTTTTATTGGTGACTATGCATGTAGAAATACTCGTAGACTATGTTTCATTGTTTTGCATTGTATGATATGATTATTTTGTTTTGGTGTTTTTTGTTTTAAAAAATATAAAAATTTGACATGTTCTTACTTAATCATAAGGCCTCGTTTGGTTGAATTGGGAATGCATTCCCATAGGAATTGGTATTTCATGGGAAGTTAGAATTCCCGTGAATTTTGAATTACCAAGAGGGTCTAGGCAATTTAGTTCCTAGATTTTGTTTATTGTATGTTTTTTTTTTCTTATTTTTAAAGTATCTTAAATTTAATTATTTTTTTTCTAACGAGATTGTTTATTGTGAGTTGCTATTTTATAATTGGTTCATGTCAAAGCAAAGCAAATAAATCAAATTTTATTTTACATTTTTAACTCTATTTGTTAATTAGGGGCCCCTTTTATCATTCCGCCCATAGGCCACTAAAAAGCTAGGAACGGGCATGCTCGTAACATGTTTGAATCAAAAGCTCTTACCACTATCATAAAGTCATGGGTTAGATTTCTCCGAATGGTCAAATTTTTTTAAAATTATTATAACTTAAATTTTGGTTGTACTCAAATCGTTACGTGACATTTGGCATGGAATTGTGATTAAAATTGCTAATATAAATTGCTAATTCTGTTTTTTTTTTATTTTGTTTAATTTATCAACAAGCTTTGAACAAAATAATTTGACATGACACTTGTCATGTTCTGATTTTTAATTTTCCCAACACTTTTTAATTTCCTTTTTTTTCCTTTTTATTTTCTTTTTATACTTAATTAGGCATTAGTTTTAATCTATATATCCAATAAACTTTAATCTTTAATTTTAATATACAGTGTGTTTTATAATTGTTTAATTATCAATAAGTTTTGATAACAATATAATATTAATTCAATTTTTTTTTTTTTTAAATGCAATTCAAGCACCTGTTTCACTTAAATTATATTAACATTGTAATTTATAATTCAATTAAGTAAAAAAAATTGCAAATTGTGGGACTTTTTAGATATATAAAACTCCATTACTACATTCACTACAAAAATTATTAATGCACACCATGAATAATTTACCCTCTGTAATCCTCACACCATGAATAATTTACCCTCTTTAATCCTCACACCATGATTAATATACCCTATAATTTTCATTTTATTTTACACTCTAAAAGGTTTATATTGCCTATGTTACAATGGTGCATCGAAGAGCATGTACAGTAGATTAATTTGGACATGTGATTGTCATGCTAACCAAATTACTTACTTAATCAAACTACAAAGATGCAAAAAGTACTTATAATTCTTCACCAAAATAAATTTAATTGTCCACCTATTATACTAAATTGTTTAAAATTAAACCATAAACAAATAAAAGCAAAAGCATAACTGTTCAAAATGGAAACAGACTATCAAAGTACTTAATTGTTCAAACTAGACATAAAACATTAAACATCAACCTTATGTAAATAAGCATAAAACAATAAACATTAAACATTGAGCATAATTGTTCAAACTAGTCAAACTTTTCGATGGTAGAAGCAGAGTGATCGTGATCACCAGATTGCTGGCCAGAAAGCTCAGGTGACCAGTGATCGCGGACATGATATGGAGCGTGGGGAACTACCTCGGTCGGGCTTATGGATCTCCTCTGCCTCACTGTCAACTGCCTTGACCTCGGTCTGTTACCCACCGGTTGCACCCCTCCTACACCAGCGACTCCCTGTCCAGAAGCATCACCCATTGCTGCTTGCCCACCAGCCCCACCTGAAACCCTCTTGATAGCCTCCGACTTTGCCACCTTCGTGGGTCTCTTCCTACCCCCAACTTAAGCGAAGCTACGTTCACCCTTGTGCCCTGTTCCTTTTGTCTCTGTGCTTCATTGGCCTCTGCCTTATCATTGTGAATTTTAGATATGTCCGTGTCAATTTCATCCATTTCAGACTATAGGGCTTTGCACATTAACTGGTAGTTAGTTAATTGGTCTCTTAACATTTTTTTCCTCAACTCAAGGAATTGCAGTTCAGAGTATTTTGGTTGATCGTGCTCTGACAGAACAATTGGTTGTTTGCCCTTGTTCTGTTTAACCATTTTTGGATTAATGGAAAAAGAAAGTAAGAAATTGTGAATAATAGAAAGAAATTATGTAAAAACAGAGAGCAAATTGAAGAGGAAAGTGAAACAAAGAATGGAAGTTAGATTTATAGAGAGTGGGAGTTATTTGATCATGGGGATGATGTCATACATACCCTTTCAACTCCTTCTTTCTACATTCCCTCTTTTTTTGCGCCAAATTATTTGACACAATTACAAAGGTTTTTTTCCCCCAAAAATAAAAAAAAATAGAAGGCTTTAATTAAACGATGATCAATTGCTCTTTTAGCGTCATGTCCCAATTTTTACATAACCCAAAGTACAATTTTAATTTGGCAATGGTAGTGTGACTGTCACATGATTTTATAATTTTAAATCTAAACTTATTATTTACCAAACTACAATTTACGCATAAGGTTTCTTAGTTAATACTTACTATTTAGTTGTTTTTATGTTTCTTAGATTAGTTTCAATTAAGTGAATCATATGGCATGTCATGAATTAGTTACCAATTTTGAGTATATAATTTTACAACGAAATACTTTAACACCTTAAATTACTATCAAGTTAACAACACACCGAAAAACCTTTATAATCAAATATAGAACACTACAAAATTTTATAGTCCGTAATATCTAATTAAGAAAAGTTTTTTTTTTTTTATTTTTTTTTATTTTTTTTATTTTTTTATTTTTTTGTATTTTCGTTTACATGTCCATATCCCCCAAAATTTAAAAAATTTTGAAGGCTTTAATTAAACGATTACCAATTGCTCTTTTAACGTCATGTCCCCATTTTTACATAACCCAATGTTCAATTGCTCTTTTAACGTCATGTCCCCATTTTTATTATATGACATATATTATATGAGTTTGAAATCTAAAAAACCAAAAAACAGAAAACCACAGCGATGCCAAACGAACCCTTAGTTTACACTTACTATTTAGTTGTTTTTATGTTGTCTAAGATTAGTTTCAATTAACTGAATCATATTGAATGTCATGAATCAGTTACCAATTTCGAATATACAATTAAACACCTTAAATTAACTAACTATTAAGTTAACTAAACCGAAATACCTTTATAATCAAATATAGAATAACATAATTTTATATTCCGTAATCTGTAATTAAGAAAAGAGATTTTTTATTTTTGGGAAATTCTCATTGGTAACACTATAGTTTTTATTTTTCTTAGTGGTAAATTGTAAATATTCTTATTATCCTTGATAAACTTTGATAAGTTATAATTTTTCAATGGTAAACTTAATGAAACGATTTAGTTAATTCTTAACTATGGTTAATATTTTTTTAATTAAAAAAAATAAAAGTTCCTAAAATATCCTCACTTAATACACTAAAATTCCTAAAATACCCTCAATCATTTCATATTCCCCTCTTTCCTCCTCCTCATCTTCCTCACCTTTCTCTATCGCCACCCAATTGCCACCTTCGCTCGTCGACAACCAGCATTTCTCAGAGAACTTGCATATTTTAACGCCGCCACTCTGATACATCGGGCAAGATTAGGTACGTTTTTATTTTAGTCTGGCAACCACAAGGCCAACCAATACTTGGTGCTACTTCCTACACTGGCTAGAACTTGCGGCAGCTTCTCCATCGCCCCCACCCACCCCGGCGCCCGGGCCCAGCGCCTCCCTCACCGTGTGCCGGCCTCCCCCACACCTGTCGCACCTCTCCCTCCCCCTGAACCACCACTGTACCCCCTCCCCAAACAATCCCTCAAATCCTTGATCGATCTATCCTCCTCAAACGACATCCGCTGAATTTGGCTGAATCTCCCCAATTTGACCCTCCAAAAGCCTGATTTCTTCTGCAATTTTGAATGATTTGTTGGTTAATTTCAGCAATTTCTCATCCAGATTATGATAATGGCAAAAATGGCGTTAAGTTATAATCCTAATTGGAGGAGATGAAGGGAAATTGAAGGACAAAGAGAAAGGAGGGAGGGTGGGCCGCCGAGATAGAAGACAAAAATAGACGGTCGAGGTAGGAGTTTGTTGCTATGGTGGTGTTTTCCGGCTTCATCATTGGATTGTTCTTCATTATCATGAAAAATGCCTGCTAGGAAAGGGGGTCGTGGTTCTTCATATGTGCTGTTTCTTTTTTTTTTGCCTCAAATTATGTTTCAGCCATTCGAACTCCATTTGTTTTTTCTATGTTGGAATTTTGCCATTGTTGAAGTTTAAAGTCAAGAAGATGATGGTGATGATGAAGGCCACGGTGGTGGAAACGTGTCAGCTTTGGGTTATTAAAAGGGAGGTGTTAGTTAGGGTGGTTTGGGAAATTTTTTGAGGGTATTTGTGTAACTCCATCTATTGTTAACCATGGTTAACAATTGTTAGTTTAATAATTGGGTTTAATGTCATTAATGCTATAATTAATATAATAGCTATAATACAAGATTACCATTGATAATAACTTTTTATCTAATTTACCAAAGAAAAAAAGTGAATATTGAGTGTTACCAAAAAGAATTTCCCTTTATTTTTTTATTTTGTGTTTACATGTCCATATCCCTCCAATTTCAATTTTATTTATCACGTGGCGAAGGTAGCATGAGGCACAAGATTAATAATTGTAAAATCGCATGTCAATTCAAAGGTGACTATTACGGATTGAATTGACATACGATTTTAACTTGTACTCCCTCCGTCCCCAATTGATAGCCGCTTTTCTCATTTTTTACTGACTCAAAAAGTTAGTGACATTTGCTTTTTTCAAGTACCATTAATATTATTTTTTTACAAAAACTCTTTAATATTGACAAATATATTTGTGCAAATTTTACTTCTCCGAGTACTTTAATTATTTTCTCTCCATATTTTTTTACAAACCCAATGTAAATTTACTTTTTAATGTATTTTCTTTATTCCTCCTTAATTCCCGTGATTTTTTTTAGCAAAAGTGACTATCAATCGGGGATGGAGGGTGTATTTATAAGTAGTGTCTTTTTTTTAAAAAAAACTTTTAGGTTTGTTTAAGATACAAAGAAAATTGTTATTGCAAATATTTTTGTTACGTGGTATCCCAGTACTTGAGTTTGTCGCACGATTATTTTCCAGTACATAAACATATTTATAATCTATTTTGAGAATGTTCTAATTAGTAGTAAATTTACAATTTCTACTATTGGACAATTAGAATGTAAGTTATTGGTAAACGTGCATTGGTTGAAGTGGGGTGGCAGAATATGAATAGACATGAAAGGTTGCTTGTTCATGTACTTATACTTTCTTCACCCATTTCAAAACCATAACTACTCTGTTTTTTTACGAAACCTTTTATTTCTTCTTTTCTGAAATTTCAAGATGGCCGGAAACAATGGAGGATCGTCAATTCGTCAGGCGTTTCAGGCGTACCGTCAATTTCTTGAAATTTGGAAGTCGACACTTGAAAAGGAATTAGATGAACTTATTCAAAAAAGGCTTGAAACAGTTTGCAGGATGGAAGCTGTGTTGAAGGATATTGAGTTTATAAACAAGCGACTAAAGAAGGCAGATAAAGACAAAAAAGAAGGGAAATGGCCCAGATATACTGAGTGTAATGGTGTAATCCATATTGAAAGTGATAGTGATGATGATGACGATGCTCCGCCAAAGAAGAAGCATTTTTGTGTTGGTGAATCGTCCCGGGTCATGGGTGGGGGTGGTATTGGAAGCGACACTCTGGCGGCGGTGTTGAAGGCGGCGAGTGTGATATGGATATAAGCGATGAGGAGGATCATACAGAGGTGGTTCAAGTGGAGGAGGAGCCTCCTGTGGTGGAGGTGCCTCATGCAGTGGAGGAGCCTCCTGTGGTGGAGGAGCCGGAGCCTGCTGTAGAAGACGAGGAAGAACAAGAACATGAAGCAGAAGAAGAGGAAGAGCAGATGGAACCAGAACAAGAAGAAAAATTAGAAGAGGGGGTTGAGGGTGATGATGAAGGTGATGAGGGTGAGGTTCATGGAAATGGCGTGGAGGTAGAAGCAGAAGATGGGGAAGACGATGGAAGGCACTCGTCTTCTGGATTCGACAGTGGAGATGAGTTTGGGCCAAATGATGGTGTCTATGGTGCATCTGATTCTTCGATTGATTCAGATGCTTACAATCGATCCCCCAGCAACTTCAATCGAATTTGTTAGAGTAGAATGTTATGCATGAAGCTTTCTTTTGGTTTTATAGTGGGTTTTTGTTGATAAATAGTTATTTTGGAGATGATTATGTGTATAATTTAGTAAGTAGGAACTAAGGTGATGAATCTGGTTGTATATGATTTTGGTGGCATGGTTATTGAATAGTTTGTTCTATAATTAAATCTACAAAAGTAAAGAAATTTGGTGTATGCTTATATGTTTAGTCTTTGGTAATGTTAATAGCTTGATTAGCTACATTAAGTTTGGTTTATGGCTGCAGCAAGTATGCATGTCTTTTGAGCCTCAAGTGTGATATTATAAAACCAAGATTCAAATCTTGTTCATACATTAGATTCAACACATAAGACTCAACTCATAATAGATCATACATTAGTGTTTTGTTACTAATTTAAATTGTTTTTAACCTAATAACGCTTCACCATTAGCTTAGTACAATAAATGCAGGAATCCACATCAGCGGCAAACTTGATGTAGTATCCAAACTTACAAGTCACGTGTTGGCCATTAGTTCCACAAGTCGTTTATGTTTCACCACCTTCAGCTTCACCGCCGGTGAGTTGTGATGTGTTAAATATGATATAAAAAATAATTAAATTGGAATCACATAAATGACTTTATTCAAACTTACACGTTTTATCGGGGAATACGTATTCACCTTTCGCTTGATTAGAAAGGCCTTCCCCTTACCCTTTCCCATGTCTTGTTCTACATTGCGCTTACCCTTTCCCTTATGTGGTTCAACATTTCCCTTGCTCTTGGCCTTTCCCTTTCCCTTATCCGGTTCTGCATTTCCCTTTCCCTTTCCCTTGCATGTTTCTGCATTGCCCTTCCCCTTTCCCTTAACTGTTCCTGCCTTCCCCTTGATTGGTTTGCCCTTTCCCTTGCCCTTACCTTGTTCTGCCTTTCCCTTGATTGGTTTGCCCTTTCCCTTGCCCACATTTCCTGCATCCTCAACTCCATTTCCTGCATCCTCTTCTACCTCCTCAACACCATTGCCTGCATCCTATATGATTTACAAAATATCAATCAACTTATTCCAAATTATAAAAAGTACTGACTATAAAAGCATAAATCTTACTTGGCTAGGCTTCTTGTTCTTCTTGGGTTTCTTGTAGCCAGTTTCAGCAAACGATTTGTGCCTTGAACCCTTAGGCCTACCCCTTTTCCTTTTCTTAATTATAGGGTCCTTTATAACAGGCTCCATGGCAGATGGACATGGGTCTACAGGTTCAGCATGGTTCATAACTGAGACTGATGAAAACGTCCTGTCTTCAGCGACTGATGAAAGTGTGCTAACTCGGGAACATGTACCTGACTCTTCTTGTCCTTACAATCATCAACAACTTTTTGAAGCTTCGATAGTGCTTCAATTACAATATGGACTGTTTGATCATTCAGCATGGCAGTAGTTTCACAGATGGGCTTGAACTTTTCCATCATTCTGTTGAATCTCTTCACATTTTCTGTGTCGCCCAAATCATGGTAGGCCACCTTGACCCTAGTGTGCTTACGGGGTACGTCCTTCCGCCAACGGTCTAAAATGTACTTTTGTAGCAGATCTTCAACCAAGTTTTCGTTGAGAATTCTAATACAGTGTTTGCAAAGTATGCAACTTGTTTCAAACTTCTTGCAAACACATTGAACCTCCTTAGTCATAGGATAATAAGTAACTTGGTAGAGCCTTCGCCTATCTGTAATGACCTCCTCACTAGCACTTGGAGATACTATCCATACACGATCAATCACCAAATACTGAATAACGTTTTCAGACAAAACCTCCTTTCCTCAGAGGCTGCAATACATCAATCTCGAACACTCTGTTTAAACTTCTTGAAACTTGTTGTCTGTGTATAACTTTTGGAAAAAATTTTCAACTTTGAAGCCACTAACCAACCTCCTAAGGTAATTCGAGAAACGCTCATCTGCACTCACTTCATCTGTCACGAGTTGATTTAAGGCCATGGTATATTTTTGAGGAAACTCGTGGAGGTTTAGTTTTACGGTTTACATAGCCATAAAAAATCCGATTGATGCTCTCCACCCTTTGTGTGGTCTTCATACCAGCCCAAAAATACTTCTTCATGTACGCAGGCACCCACATATTACTCTCCTTGTGTAGGCTATGCAGCCATTCATTGTCCTCCAAGTTATACTTCGCTATGAACTCAGCCCATCGGGTATTGAACTCCTCGAGATCAAAACTCTCATACACCCCCTCTTTTAGGGGGTTGACAAACTCTTGGTAACTAGAAAAAAATTAATTGAGCATCATAATATATACAGTGTTATCATGGTCTAAAACTATAACATCTTGAAAAAAACTAAAATGCAAGCAAATTATATTTAACAAAACAGCACAGCAAATTGAAGACTCTAACTCTGTCTAATGTGTTTAGCAACAATCTTTTGTATATGGACCAGTTTAATGTAAAATTGGATCCTCCTGATCATTTACCTACAGTAGGGAAAAAAAACAGGTACCATTTTGGCTCTCTGTTGGGCAAAAAAAAAAGGAAAAAAAAAAACCACACACAACAACATGAATTCCCCTAGCAACAAACAATGGCTCTTATAGTTCATACATCATTATCCTGCACCAAACTCAATATCCTGCACTTGGCATATCAGTAAACTATTACATCACATTTGAAGGCCATATATTAGCCAGCATCAGTCACAACAGTTCATATATCATTTAAATGTAAACTCTCAAAACTTATATTGAACTCATACATCAGATTATTGTACTCATTGAACTCAGACAGCACTTAATATGAACTAATAATTGCATAAGCCACTTACCGTGCGCACTTGCCAAGTTTATCAGGGATCTTGCTCATGATATGCCATATGCACCAACGATGAATCGTGTTTGGCATGACTTCAGCTAGGGGCCTCCGCATAGTTGTCGCTTGGTTAGTGAAAATGGCACTAGGAGCTTGGTTGTTCATACAAGCTTGACACTGTTGAAATATCCATCGAAAAGTATCGCAGTCTTCATGAGAAACAAGAGCACATCCCAACAACAATGATTGCCCGTGGTGGTTCACAGCAACAAAGTTTGCAAATGGGAACTCGTACTCATTTGTTAGGTATGTTGCATCGAAGCATACCACATCACCAAAGTCCTCACAAGCAACCCTACTTCTTGCATCCACCCACATCACATCCTTAAGCCTCCCTTCTTCATCCAACCATTGAGCATGGAAAAAATTTTGGTTGTCGGATTGCATTTTTTCAAAAAACTCCATCATTGCCACCAAGTCCCCTCTAACCATCTTCAACCGCCTTGCCTTGTACACCTCATGTTTTAAATATTTGACAGTGAGACGCATGTTTTCCACTCCTTGTCGTTTGGTAGCCATGCAACCGTGTATTTGAGAAACTGTTACACCTAGGTCATAGTAATCCATCAACGTCCTCTGCAATGACGGGGTCAGGTGAATTATGCGGTACTCCTTCATAAGCTTAGAATTTGCTGGATCAGTCTTGTGATTATGCTCTAGGTGCATTGTCTTCAACACCCACAACCCATCTTCATTCCTTCTAGCATAAACACGGGCCTCACATTCACACTTTTTCGAAGTCCTCTTCATACGACGTAACTCATTCTCACTTACCACCCCATCAACTAAACCACCAGAAACTCCAACACCCATTGCCTTTGCCCTCTTCTTCGCTTCCCTCCTAGCCCTCATGTCTGGTTTTCCCCAACACTCACACTTCCATGTGTTAGCTATTCTTTGTTTCTTGTCCTTCTTACAATTTACACCTTGAACCCTAGACACTCCAAACCCCATCTGCTCAGCATACTCCTTATAGTAGGCTTCAACATCTTCCGAAGACGGGAAAACCATCTCTTCCTTAGGATCTTCAACAAATACTGTCATATTCTTGCTACCAACTGCCATATCGTTGCTACCAACCACAATGTGAGTTGTCTGAATTGTTTTTAAGGGGGATAAATACCCAACATTCATGTTTACATCTTCACTAACACTATCTGCAACAACTGTGTCTTCTATACCCTCCATATCAATACCCTCCACCATATCAATGTTACTCCTCCTGACCTTAACTCCAATGCCCCTATCACCAACACCAACATTACTGCCCCTTATAACATCTTCACTAACACTATCTGCAACAACTATGTCTTCTATACCCTCCATATCAATACCCTCCACCATATCAATGTTACTCCTCCTGACCTTAACTCCACTGCCTCTATCACCAACAGCAACATTACTGCCCCTTATAACAGCTTCACTAACACTATCTGCAACAACTATGTCTTCTATACCCTCCATATCAATACCCTCCTCCATGTTATGTTACTCCTCCGAAACTTAACTCCACTGCCCTTAACACCAACCTCACTGCCCCTTATAACATCAAAAACAATTCACTCTTTCACCCTTCAAAAGCAGAACACCAACAGAATTATGATACAAATCGAAACAATCATAGCTCTCCGAACAAAGTACGACAAATCAAGCAACACGTTTTTTTCATCACACAAGACTATAACACATTTTTAGAAAGTATCAATCAGCAATTATTGGAACCTCAAACCCCATTATAACAGATCGCATTACATATTATTGTACAAATTAAAACAACCATAGTCTGTGTAACTACAACAAATTGAACAAAGTATGAAAAATCGACCAACACCAACACGTTTTTGCAGCAACAAGACAACAACACATTCTCATAATTTCCTTTTTGAACTCCTTTTAAAAGAAATCAATCACCCATTTTCAGCTAATATGTACCATTTCAACATAGGAATGTCAACTCATAATCCCATTACTTTCAATTATTTTGATTTCGGTCTCTATTGTGAATTCAATTTGATGAAATTTTGTCGCACCAAAACCCTAGAACAGAACAACAGTACAGAACAGAAAATAACATGAAGGGACGAAGAAGAAAGAATAGAAAAATTCCCTAACCTGCTAGCTTCAACGGATTTCCGACAACTTGAAGACCCAATTATGTCATCTGACAGGAAGATCAACATAGTACAGAGCGCAATTGATATAGAGGAGTTCAAGCTCTGAAAGAGGTGAGGAGCTGAGCTAATTCTGTTATTCCGTTTTCTTGTAACGTCATTATTCAAGCAATTTGACACATAAGCTATCCCCACGAAATCCGACTCAGCATCTCAGTAAGTGAAAAACATCAAAATAATTTCCAAAATGCCATTGTGAGTAACAGCCTTGTTTCTCACGATGAGCAACTGGGGCTCGCTCAATAGAATATATAAGATTTGTTTGGGGGTTTGGAATTAGATTTATAACTAAAGTTGGTTGTGGATTGTAACTTAAGGTCTGGCTTATGTGATTGGGGTTTAGCTTGACCCTATTAACTAGCTAGGTCGTGTGTTCAAAATTTTTAAATTTGTGAATGCATAAAACTTATTTGTCACCATTCTGTATCTATGTGCGCGCATTAGTTAAACTACACCTATTTTAGTGTATTTTTATCGTATTGAGTTATTACTTAACGTGGTTATTCTACAAACGAAAAAAATGAAAAATTTAATTTCGGTCTCGTGGTTTAACGAGCATAATAATGAGCTCATATCGTGCTTTTAAATGTTGAGCTTTGTTATAATCAGCATAACCTATGTACCATGTTTATTTATATATGACTAGCTATATGCATAGTAGGATGTGGGCATTTGGATATGAATTTGAGCGATTCACTAAGAAAATAATTGAGCCATAGGAGACGTTTGGTATGAGAGTTAAGAGTTATAATGATAGGGATTGGATAAAGTTATGAAATTTAAACTAAGATATAAAAAGTGGTACTCCGTAAATGTTATCAAAGTGAAAAAATTTGATCATAATACATTTACTAATTATGCTCCCCTTCTATCTTAGCATTTCATTTTATTAAGGTTTTAAATATAGATTGGTCGCACACTCGCACCCCCTTATTCCACCCCCTCACCAAATAAGGAGCATTAATTTGGACGGAAATAAGAATATTATTTCTATCCCTTTCTCAGCTTCCCAGAATATATGGAAACAAAATTATAAAGGAAAACATTGTGGGTTGTAACCTTGGGTCTGACCCAGGTGATTAGGGTCTAGCTAGTCTCGATTTCCTAGCTATGTAATGTGTCAAAATTGAAGAAAAAGAATTATTTCTTTTATTTTAAATAAAATACAAATTAAATTCTTTTTTATAAAATCTAAGGTCTTAAATTCTTTCTTACAAATATTAAAAGGTTTTAACCAAGTGTTAGGAGTTTACAAAACATTTTATTCTCTAAAAACAATTGCTAGTCCAATTATAAGGTGACCTTTATCAATTGGAAAAATTGTCCGGAATAATCCCACCTTTGGTCCGTCCGCCCAAAATGATCCCACCTTTGGATTATTTTTATATAATCCGACCTTTATAGCCAATCCGCCACCAATGGTCCCAATCGGACATGTAACTTTTTATAACAAGTTCCATAGTTAATTTTAGTTCTTGGGTTAATTTTAGTTCTTTTTTTTTTGTAAAAAAATTAAAAATAATTAATTAATGTTAATTATTAATAATCATTTCTTAAAACAAAATTAAAATAAAAAAATATTTTTTGACCAATCACGTGATGACATGTGTAAAATTAACTAATTAAAAATAAATTACTTACTCAACCGGTCACAGGTACTTGGGACCATTGGTGGCGGATTGACTATAAAGGTCGAATTATTTAAAAATAATCCAAAGTTGAAATTATTTTGAGCGGACGACCCAAAGATGGGATTATTCCAGACAATTTTTCCTTATCAATTCGTCCCTTTCCAACAAATAAATTTAATTTCATCACGCTTGTTCATTTTTAGGCCTTAACAAAACCATTCTATAAAAATAAAATTAAAAAATAAATAATAAATAAATTATTTTACAAAAAAAAAAAAAAAAAAAAACCTCTTTAACTCCTCTCATATTTTTTTTCCCACTCTATTTAATCTGTTATACTCTGCATCAAACTTCATCCAAAAATCTGTCAATTTTCCTTTTTTTTCCTCTTTTCTTTCTTCTCATATTCAACCATGAATGAACCTGTAGACACGGAAATTTTATAAGTGTCATACATTAAATTAAATAAATTAATTTGGGATAAATCATATTATTGATCCATTTTAATTATTTTTTGGCCCACCCAAACAAATAATATGAATTAATCAAATACAATTCGGGTTATAAAATAAATCAAATTGGACCAGGTTAAAAGACTTTTAAGTCATAAAATGGGCCAGGCCCAAACCTACTAAGTCCACTTAAGGGGTTTTCATCTCCTATAAATACATCATTCCTCCATCAGTTGAAGGGATCTAGAAATCATTATTCCAAGAGCTCATAAAACTCAAACGGAATTCTCTCTGAATTAAGTCAACAAGCATATCAAACTCGTGCCGACTTGTTCAGATACACTCAAACATATCTGAACGGGACTAAGCTTCAAAGCCCTCGTTCAGGTGTATTCAAACAAAACCCTTGAATACAGGTTGACATCATCAAACGTCACCCTGCATTCAAACTCAAGTCGACGTCATCAAACGTCAACTCACAGGTGTCACACACGTGTCATCATCGAACTGCGGAACAGAATCAGAGGACTTAGTTTATTTTATTATAAACTTTTATACAGAGATTGTACCCAAAAATCATATATTAATATAAATTCATTTGTTACTTTATTTCCCGTCTTTATTTATTTAGACTCGAAATTTGTGAAAACAAAATTTTGGCACGCTCGGTGGGACTATCTCTGCCTCTCATCTCTGTTTTCGCACGTTCAAAAAAAAATTAAAAAAATAAAAAAAAACTTGAAATGGCCTCAAAGACCCCTGTCGTCAAAGGGATCTCTGCTACAGCTCAACAAAGGGCTGCTGAGTTGGCTGAAATGCTTAACAACCAAACTGATGAGGGCATCGTTACTAGAGGAATGAAGCAAGCTGTTGTTGACTCCGCCGCAAGAAGCTTGCGTGCCGCGTCAATCCCGACCAAAGCACGAAAAAGTCGCGCTCGTCTTGCTGCTTCTGTGAGGTCTCTCACGTCCTCCACTCATGAACCACATGAGAGTCTTGTGTTTGGTTCATTAGAGCCTGTCATCCATACAAACTCATCCTTCGATCACTCTTATGAAGGACATGGGAATAAGTTTAGTGTGAGTTCACCTGAACCTACTTTTGTTGCTGTTATGGTGACACACACTAAGACGATCGAACAACAACTGGCTGAAATGAGCAGTACCCTTGAATAGCTGAAGAAAGATGGGGAGGAAAAAGATGCTCAAATCAAACAGCAAAATGAACAAATTGCTGCTTTGACAAAGAAACTTGAGAAAAAAACGTGTGAGACTGAAAGCGATGACAGCTCAGATGGTAGAATTAAATCGGCGGAATTAAAGCCAAATGGGGCACAAAATTTAATCACTGCTGAACAAGTTCAAGCTATGATAGTCAATGCTGTTAAGAGCCAACTTGGAGGGGGAGGTTCATATAATAGTCGACGTTATGTGAAGCCTTACACTAGGATGATAGATGAGCTGAAAATGCCGTTTGGATACCAACCTCCAATATTTCAACTCTTTGATGGAAAGGGTAACCCAAAGCAACATGTTGCACACTTCATAGAGACGTGCAACAATGGTGGTACCAAGGGTGACTTACTTGTTAAACAATTCGTTCGTTCTCTTAAGGGAACTGCTTTTGACTGGTACACCAACTTAGAGGCCGAGTCCATTGACAGTTGGGATCAAATGGAAATGGAGTTTTTGGGGAGATTCTTCAGCACTGAGCGTGTCGTTAGCATGACTGAGTTAACTCAAACTACGCAGTGGGATGAAGAGCCAGTCATTGATTACATCAACCGATGGCGCGCTCTAAGTTTAGAATGTAAGGATCGACTCACTGAAACTTTCGCCATAGAAATGTTCATCAATGGGATGAGTTGGGAACTACATTACATCCTAAAGGGTATCAAACCAAGATCTTTTCAAGAGCTGGCGACGAGAGCTCATGACATGGAACTCTCGATCAGCTACAACAGGAAGAAAAAGGGGCTTGCTTCAGAAGCCAGGAAAGAAAAAAAGGAATATTATAAAAATGACAAGTCCTCCAAAAGTTCAACTAAGGAGACGTTGTCTGTGACTACTTCTTCTCCACCGATCAAAATTTCAGGGAAGAAGAAAGAAGAAAGTAAGGGTTCATCTTCGAGATTTGTCAGGAAAGATAAACCCACTTTGAAAGAGCTTCAAGCTAAGAAGTACCCTTTCCCAGACTCTGACTTGTCTAGCATGTTAGACAAATTACTGGAAAACAAAATTATCGAGTTGCCTGAGTCAAAGCGCCCTGAGCAGATGAACAAGACATCCGATCACAATTATTGTCCATATCATAGGTTGATCAGTCATCCTATTGAAAAGTGTATAACACTTAAGGAGAAAATTATGCAATTGGCAAAGGATGGGACAATCGAGCTAGATGTCGAAGAGCCAGTGACATCAAATCATGCCTCGGTAGCTACTGAACCATCATTTCAGGCTCAAACTTTGAAATTTGGAAGTTTGGAGCCTGTGATCATACTTGTTGAGAGTCATCCTATTCAACACGAAGTCTCATCTCAGGTTGAACACCAAACACATGTTAACTCCCGAGATGAAGATGATGACGAAGGGTGGACATTGGTGACAAGGAGAAGGCCAAGGAACAAGTGCATAATCCTAAACCACAACCTTTTCATCGCAAAAGAAAGCAACAAAAGAAGAGGAAATCCAAGCATTCAAAGGGTAAAAAGAAAGCAAAAAAGGCCAGCAAGCAAAAGGTCCTCCCTATTGATTTGCTTGAGCAAGAGCCGTTGTCTCCTGTAACTTTGAAGGAATATTTCCCGGAAGACTACTTTACTGTGGTGATGGCGAATATGGTTTCCGTTGTGGAAAGTGAGGAGGAACAAGTTGATGATGATACATCAACAAAATCAGTTGTACAACAATCCGAGGTGATAGTAAATCCAAAAGTATCTACTGTCTTGGATGCTCTTCCTTCACGCATGGGATGGAGGCAAATTTTTCATTTGCCTAAAGAAATGTGTCAACAGTTATCTCTTGCACTTCATCACCCAGAGTTGTATGCCGATAAGGTGAAAAATTCTGGAGAACCTGTGGAAGATGCCACGAAATGTGTGTCGTGCAACGCAACCTTGGCATTCACAGATGATGATTTGTTGATGGGGTCAAAACCCCACAATAGACCCTTGTTTGTGTCAGGGTACATCCGTGAATAAAAAGTGAGTCGCATTTTAGTTGATGATGGATCTACTGTCAACATCATGCCAAAATCCACTATGACAGAGTTAGGAATCAAGATGGATGAACTCTCTAGCAGTCGCATAGTGATCCAAGGATTTAACCTTGACAGTCAGCGTGCAATAGGCATAATACGCCTAGAACTCACAATGGGAGAGTTAACGTCATCAACTCTCTTTCATGTGATTGACACAAAGACGTCATATAAAATGTTACTAGGACGCCCTTGGTTGCATGAGTATGGTGTGGTAGCATCGACCCTCCATCAATGTCTCAAGTACTATCGTGGAGGCGAAAAGAAGATAAATGGGGATGTCAAACCCTTTAGCAAAGCATATTCTTACTTTGCTGACGCTATGTTTTTTGAAGAAGAAGAGGCATCAAGTGAGATACTACCTTCCCAAGTCCTTTCAACAGGAAAAAGAGAAGTTAAGGAGAGCATTTCTTTGATTTCAAATGACAAAAAGACATCTCCTGCTGAGGAGAAGTCTCAACAAAAGGTAGAAGTTGACGGAAAGAGTGTCTCTCAGCTCGTCATAAAAGAAAAGCCAAAGTTGTCAACTCCTATTTTGCGATAAATCCCAAAATCACGTCGCAAAGAGGGAGAATCACCTTTTGTGTGCCGAGAGGTTAACCTTGATGCTAAGGTAGCAAAGCCAATTAATGACACTACTCTCCAAAACTTGAAGAGTAAAACAACTGTACCATTTGGTAAAGGTGCGCAAAGCCGAATTTCTAAGTTATTAACAGAGTCATCAAAGGCAAAAGAGCTTAACAAAGCAAAGTTCGACCAAAATGCATACAAGCTACTGGCAAAGGCAGGATATGACTTTGAAAACCCAACACCCATGGGTAAGGTCATAGACATTAAACCTAACGGACTCAATGATACTCAGAAGAAACTGCTCGACTATGGCTCTAGTTATCAAGAATCCAAGGCAGGCCTAGGATTTCAGCGCCCCAAACCAATCAAAATTGGTGTATGGCGTAATGTAGACGCTTCTTCCTCACAGTACATTACCGCCGAGGAACTCAAAGAAGGTGAAGGTAAGAACGATGTTCCCACACCCAGAACTTCTGTATTCGATCGACTTCAACCATCTACTATGAGGAATCATGTCTCAGTGTTCGATAGGCTTGGAGAATGTGACCATAGGGTGAAAGAAACTTCAAGTTCGCAACCCTTAAGACAAAAAGTACTTGTCTTTAACCGTGTAGGCATGAAAAATGCCTCTAGCAAAGAACAAAGACAGTCAGCTTTTAGTCGCATAAAGAAAAGGGAAGACAATGTCATGAAAAATGATGAGTCAAAAAGTGTTGTTCCCTCTCGCATGGAAAGAAAGCAAGACATAGATATCATCGAGAAACAACCCTTAAAGGCAAGAGTTCGCACCGTGGTTTTCACTAACCAAAATGAGTCGCCTGACCATGCTATAGAGGAACATAAGGAGATTGTTTCCACGAACCATGTGACGGTTGAAGAGGTGTAAAATCCCGACGAGGAAATGGAAACTGATGAAGCTCCCAAGACACTTGAAGACGGGGGGCAAGCAACAGTAGATGAGTTAAAAGAGTTAAACCTTGGCACTCTTGACGACCCACGCCCTATATACATTAGTGCTCTTCTTACCCAAGCGGAAGAACAAGAGTATTTCAAATTACTCTCTAAGTACAAAGATGTCTTTGCATGGAGTTACAAAGAAATGCCAGGTCTTAACCCGAAAGTCGCCGTCCATCGATTAGCAATTAGAAAAGGTGTGAGTCCAAAGAAGCAATCACAAAGGCGATTCAGGCCAGAGTTGATCCCGGAAATTGAATCTGAGGTAAACAAACTCATCGATGCAGAGTTCATTCGTGAAGTCAAATACCCTACATGGATAGCAAACATTGTCCCTGTGAGGAAGAAAAATGGGCAACTACGAGTTTGTGTGGTCTTCCGCGATTTGAATGAAGCATGTCCCAAGGATGACTTCCCACTTCCAGTCACAGAAATCATGATCGATGCCACCACTGGACATGAAGCATTTTTATTCATGGATTGCACAGCTGGATACAATCAAATTCACATGGCGCCTGAAGATCAAGAAGCCACGACATTTCGCACCCCAAGAGGGATATTCTGCTACAAAGTCATGCCGTTTGGTTTAAAAAATGCCGGGGCCACGTATCAGCGTGCAATGCAAAAGATCTTCGAAGATATGATGCACAAAATTGTGGAGTGCTACGTGGATGATTTAGTGGTTAAGTCTAAAAAGAGGGAGGATCACCTAGGTAACCTTCGCAAAATCTTTGAAAGACTACAAAAATGTCAATTGAAAATGAATCCTCTCAAATGTGCGTTCGGTGTTACCTCAGGAAAATTTTTAGGTTTCATCGTAAAACATAGGGGAATTGAAATTGACCAAACCAAAATTAAGGCAATTCAAGAAATGCTTGTACCACGAAATCTCAAAGAAATTCGCGGTCTCCAAGGGCGCCTTGCATATATTCGGAGGTTCATCTCCAATCTTGCAGGAAAATGTCAACCATTTAGTAATCTCATGAAAAAGGATGCTCCATTCAAATGGGATGAGTCATGTCAAAAAGCGTTCGACAATATAAAGAAGTATTTGTCCTCTTCGCCGGTTTTGGGGGCACCAGTTAAAGGAAAACCTCTAATCCTTTACATAGCTGCTCAAGAAAGATCATTTAGGGCAATGTGTGCTCAAGAAATTGAAGATCGCAAGGAGATAGCTCTTTATTACTTGAGTCAAACGTTGGTGGGTGCTGAGCTTAATTATTCACTAATTGAAAAAATTTGTCGTGCGTTAATTTTTGCCATTCAAAAATTGAAGCATTACATGCAAGCTCATACAGTCCATGTCGTCTCAAAAGCCAACCCAATCAAGTACATCCTCTCAAGACCAGTTTTGTCAAGAAGACTAGCTAAATGGGATGTACACATCAAACAGTACGATATAATGTTCGTACCACAAAAGTCTGTCAAAGGACAAGCTATCGCTGATTTCTTTGCCGACCATCCAGTACCACCTGAATGGGAGATGTCCGTTGATTTGCCTGGGGAAGAGGTGTTTAACATCGAAATACTACCACCATGGGAAATGTATTTTGACGGAGCTGCTCGTCAAGACGGCGCAGGAGCAGGGGTAGTCTTTGTGTCGCCAGAAAAGCATGTTTTACCCTACTCATTTGTGCTAACTCAGTTGTGCTCAAACAACATGGCTGAGTACCAAGCTCTTATTATGGGTCTTCAAATGGCGGTTGAAATGGAAATTCAAGATCTTGATGTTTATGGAGATTCGCAACTCGTCATAAGTCAACTTTTAGGTGAATATGAAGTCAAGAAAGAGGATTTAATTCCTTATCACAAACATGCATCAAGATTGCTCGACAAGTTTGACATTATCAAGCTAAGCCATGTTCCAAGGGGTGCCAACAAGATGGCTGACGCACTTGCTGGTCTTGCAGCCACTTTGGCACTGGGGGCAGAGGAAATCATGTCTATGCCTGTTTGCAATCGTTGGGTAGTTGCACCTGAAGAATATGAAGTTGAAGATGACGAGGTCGAGGAGGTTGACATGATCACTGCCTGCCAAATTGACAAAGAAGACTGGCGTCAACCAATCATTGACTATTTGGAGCACCAAAAGCTGCCTAATGATCCACGACATCGAACAGAAATCCGTCGTTGAGCCTCTCGTTTTATTCTCTTCAAAGGGACTCTTTATAGACGATCTTTTGACAAGCTATGGTCGAGATGTCTAGAAGATGAAGAGGCAGCCAAAACAATAGAGGAATTTCATTCAGGGATTTGTGGAGCTCATCAATCTGGTCCTAAACTTCATGATCGTATCAAAAGGGCGGGGTATTATTGGCCCTCAATGGTTAAAGATTGCATAGAGTTTGTTAAAAAGTGTGAAACATGTCAATTTCATGCAAACTTCATTCACCAACCTCCGAAACCACTACATCCAACTGTGACATCATAGCCATTCGAGGGATGGGTCTTGACGTGGTTGGTCCGATCACACCAAAGTCATCTGGTGGTCACGCTTATATACTGGCCGCCACTGATTACTTTTCTAAGTGGGCTGAAGCTATTCCCCTTCGTGAGGTGAAAAAAGAAAATGTTGTCGATTTCATTCGCACCCATATCATTTATAGGTATGGAATTCCTCAAAGAATTGTCACTGACAATGGAAAGACATTCGTCAACAACTTGATGGATAGACTTTGCCAAAAGTTCAAGTTCACGCAACATAAGTCATCCATGTACAATGCTCCTGCAAATGGTCTAGCTGGAGCATTTAACAAAACGCTTTGTAATTTGCTAAGCAAGGTCGTTGCAAAGTCTAAGCGTGACTGGCATGAAAAGATAAAGGAAGCACTTTGGGCATATAGGACGACATACAAGAATGCAACACAATCTACCCCATAATCGTTGGTGTATGGTGTTGAAGCTGTCCTACCAATAGAAGTTCAAATTCCATCACTTAGAATTGCCATTCAAGAGAATTTAACTAGTGATTAAACCGACAAGCTTTGATTGGCTGAGCTTGAAGCACTTGATGAGAAAAGATTACAAGCTCAACAGAAATTGCAATGCTATCAAGCTCGCATGACACGTGCATTCAACAAAAAGGTTCGACCTCGTTCTTTTCAAGTGGGAGACATGGTCCTGGCAGTGAGAAGGCCTATCATTACTTCGCGTAAAACTGGGAATAAGTTCACATCAAAATGGGATGGTCCTTATGTGGTACGAGAAGTCTACACTAATGGAGCATACAAAATTATTGATGCTGAGGGATTGCGCATAGGTCCAATTAATGGCAAGTTTTTAAAGCGCTACTATTCATGAAGTGAAAGCCTTGTAAACTCCCAAGTAAGAGGATAAACTACTTACAAAAAAAAAAATAAAAAAAAAAAGCATTGTTTGAACTACGTTGGCTTGATCTTGCAAGATAACCCGTTTATTTAGCAAGTACGTAGGCAGTTTGAAAAAAAAAATCAAGTGCAGCCACATAAAAAAAAAATCATCATCATTGTACTACTCCTGGCCCGCAAGAGTATAAACTGTGTACGGCTAAAAAAAAAATTAATTACTCCTGGCCCGCAAGAGTATAAACTGTGTACGGCAAAACAAAACAAAAAAAAAATAAAAATTTACTCCGGGCTCACAAGAGTATAAACTGTGAACAACAAAGCAAAGCAAGCAACAAAAAAAAAAGGGTGTAGTGTTTGACATGGCACATGTATGATGAATATGTCATAAAGTCAATCTCTTATTGGAATCTTGAGTAGGCCAGTCTTAAGATGTCAAGTTCATAACGATTGACATACATGACTTGCCATCTCTGATGGGTTCATAACAAAGAGTCCTGACCCATCACGACATGGGCAACTCAAGTCTTCTAAATATCAGACCTGTCTTAAAGACGCCAAGTTCATAACGCTTGGCATACATGACTTGACGTCGCCGATGAGTTCATAACAAAGGGTCCTGACTCATCGCGACAAGGGCGACTTCAAGTCTTCAAGTTATCCGACCAGTCTCAAGATGTCAAGTTCATAACGACTAGCATACATGCCTTAACATCTCCGATGGGTTCATAACAAAGGGTCCCGACCCATCGCGACATGGGCGGTAACATATGGCTACCTTGCGAATCTGTCATATGCACAACGCTATAAAGAACAAACACATGCATATACAAATATAAATAAATAAAAAAAGGGTGTATTTATGTATGCTATATACGTGCACATCACACAGATACAGGTAGTATCACAATATAATTGTGGTTGACCTTGGTGGAGAACCCGCAAACAAAAAATTACACTCTCATACTGTATTAAACAAGGAGTCAAGGAGTAATCATGAGTGATTGTGATTATATTGATATGAGCATTAGTTAAATAAAGAGGTACAAGTTTGGTATCACTACCTTTCGCTAGCCACTGGTGCAACGTTGCCGCAATAATACATGGGAATATGATTGAAACCTAGATAACCACATAAGGAGTGCGACATTAGCTCGTGTAATCAAAGTATAAGTTAGCAATATGGTGAATTATGATATTCTCATAATTAGAATTTATGTTGCAAGAACCAAATCAAGACTATCTTGGACGAAGTTATATGACAAAAGTTTAACTCTCGTGATTTAAGGGCTGCAATATGATATAAAATTATTATGTCGAGCTACTTACTAGGCGTCAAATTGTTGATTTTGTTTAGGACTCGACTGCCGAAAAAATCCAAAGTCACCTAAACTTTTATAAGTTTTGTTTTGGGTGTTTTTTGTCCCTTGGGAGAGTTACGTCACGAAGTCTGATCCGGCTGAGCTGTACCTGCAAAATAACGGAGACTCCGGGTGGTTGGAGCTCCGCCTCTGACGGTCAAGTTAGTAACTTGAAACGGAATAAAGAGAAGGGAAGATTAGGTGGGTATCTGCTCGGATTCCAAGCTCAGGTCTTTCTCTGATGTAAGAGAATAAAGGTGTAATAAATGATCGAATCCCTCCCCAAAATGGGGAAATATCTCCCTATTTATAAGGTCGTTGGAGAATGTGCCCCTACCAAGGTCACTTGACCTAGATTTTAGTTGGCTGCGCCGTTTTAGGGCGCTCCTAGGAATTTGGGCCCTTGAAGGTTGCCATTTCAGAAGCATATCTGAGAGCGCCAAGTGTCAAGAGGATGTTGAGCCACATGGGCCATCCTGAGCTCGACACGTGACGACCTCTCATTGGTCCACGTGCCAAGGGTAAAAATACCCTAAACATTTGCCCCTCACAGGTCACACGTGCGTATCACGTGGGGTCTGTGACACGTGTTCACCTTTCATAGGTGAACAGTAACGGGTAAAATTTTTGAATTTCAAATCAAAAATTTTCCCCCCACTTTTACTTTCTATAAATAGAAAGTTACCCCCCTCCTTTTCACACCTTACGTTCACATTGACTTTTTAGAGAGAGAAAAAGAGAGATTCTAGAGAGAGATTTGTCTGCTCCCGTCTGCGTCACAACAAGTTTCAAGCTTTCGAGTGCTAGCAGTTCATCACCCAGTTCACCGGCTGTAGTGGTTTTCAGATTTTTCCAGAGTAAAAGCAAGGTAACCGCCTGTACCATTTTAGCTTTCCTCCCTTTCAATTTGTATACCATTTTTTCCGCCTGTATACCCGACTTTTTTAGAAAATATAAATGAGTTCTCAATCCACCCACTCGGCACTGCCTAGGACACTCAGCCGATCCCCCGGAACGGCTGAGTCTAGAATAGGGGGTGCCTCTTCTGGACAGTCGGAACCAATATGCTCATCTCCGAATTCCTCCCTCTCTGTGTCTATGCAGGCCACAATGACCAGAACAAAACAGACGACCAGGCGGTCTAAGAGCCGGCGCACTATGAGAGGGCCAGCCGATGAGGTTTTCCCGGAAGGGGAACAGAGGGATTGGGAGGAGAGCGGATCTGACGAAGAGGCTCCCTCTACCTCTGGGAGCTCTGGGATAAGAGAGGTAGACGGTGAGGGAGCCGCCTCCTCTAATGAAGCCGGCGGTGCTGAGGCCGGCTAAGGATCAAGAGCCGAATCCTCCGGCTCCGACCAGAATGATTTTGCGGCTGACTATCAGCAGCCGCCCAAGGTTGCTGACAACCCCAACCCCAAAAAGACCCGGATGCTGCCGAGTAATATCGCCCTCCTTAATATCGTGTTCAGGGCCTTCAAGGAGAAGCACCCCTTTGGAAGGGGTTGGGAGATTATTGTCCCTCCGGCTGATGCTGTAATGGCCTGGAGTGACGACATTGACCATGCAGATGATTACTTCATCTGCTACGAGGCGGTTATCGAAGCCGGCCTCCGGTTCCCCCTCCACCCTGGGATTAGGAAAATCCTCAAGGGATACGATCTGGGGGTTTGGCAGCTCACCCCTAACTCGTGGGTGAATATCTTAAGTTACATCGCCGCCTACGAGTTTCAGAACTTAAACCCCAGTTTCTCTGCCTTCGCTCACATGCACTATTTGAGCAAGGCTCCAGGCAGCCATGGGACATGGTATACTCTAACTACCTTGCCCCAATACTTAATGACTTTGGACAAAGTGTCCAAATGGTTCGGGTGGAAGGACAAGTTTTATTTGATTTCCTCCCCCACCCTAAGACACAACCGGACACTGCGCCGGTACAATACTGAACCGGCTCTCCTTGGACGCAAATGCCCTCTCCCGGCACTATCTACTAAGGCCCGGGAGCAAATAATGGAGCCGAGATTCTTTGAAACAACAACTGAGCCCATGGGGGATGGGACTTATATTATTGTACCCAAAAACTGGATCCCCATCCGGACTTCTTCAAGGACGAGTGCTTCTTGTCCGCCTGCGGGCTAAGTACCATGTTTCCAAGGGGTAGAATACTTCTCATCCGGAATGATTGTTATTTTATTTTAATTGCGAACTTGCCTTAATTTCCTCTAACTTTAAATTCTTGTTCTTGCAGACGAAGCCTTAAGGATGGTTGACCAGGAAAAAACTCTGGCTAAGTCCGCGGCGCTGCTGCGTAAGGAGGCGGCACTTGCCAAAAAGGCAGCCGTCGAGGCAAAAGATTCGAAGAAAGGCGGGGTAAGATCGCCTGACTTTATGTGTTCGTTTTTTTTTTTTTTTTTTTTTTTATAGGTTGGGTATACTTACATTTTGTTTCTCTCTCAGGAGTCCGTCAAGAGGATTCCACGATCATTCTCCAAACTGCTCAAAAGGCAAAGAGATGATCTGGAGAAGGCTCCGGCTGCCAAAGCCGCCAAGAAGGACCCTCCACCCCAGAAACAAACGTCTGCCCAATCCGGTCGTCCAACGACTGGGGGCAAATCTCTTGCTGTACTGAGAAAACTGAGTGAAAGCTTAGAACGCTCACAACAGAAAGCGCCGGATGTCTCTACGACATCAAAGGGTGGCGAGCCACCTGAGGTTGCAAGCGGTGCGACAACCACTGGGGAGGAGAAGAAGCCGGAGACCCATCCGGAAGCCCAAGGTAAGGAACGAACTGAAATACCTTGGCCACTTGATTTTATGAGAGTCAAGACCAAGGTTGATCCTTCAAAAGGGTCGGTTAGTAGCCGGCATTGGATGAATTCCGACTATGCTGCTTCTATCTGAAAAAGCGCTACTTTTGATGCAGATCTGACTTCTGACGAGCCGGATCTTGCAAGCTTTGCAAAGCGGATGGTAAGGACCCTCACCCGGTATGAGAAGAACTCCATACCTGATCTGCAGGTTGTGGACTTCGACCGGATAATGGGTTCTCTGGCTGAGGTAAAAAATCCTTCTACCCTGATATCTTTTATCTTTAATTTGGCTAAGTAACTCATAAACCGGCTGCTATTGTCTCAGGCTATGGTGAGAGTGGACAGTCTCCGGGGCCCCTTCAGGCGGAAGCAAGAAGAGGTAAATGACGCCAAACGGAGGGCCCTAGAAAACCTCAACTTTGCTGAACATTCTGATTATATGTGTAATTTAAAGATTAAAGCAGAAGAGTTGAAACAGGAGGAGCTGATCCAGAGTTTGACGGCTGCAAACGATGATGCTAACAGCCGGGCTGATGACCTTGATAAGAAGCTGAAAGATGCAAAATCAGATCTCAAGGTATTGGAAGATGCTGACAAGGAGAATTCCCAACACCGAACAGACAATAACCGCCTGAAGGTCGAGCTCATCAATCTGCGCAACAAGCAGTCGGACGAGCTGACCCAAGAGCAGACCCGGCTGACTGAGGAGAATGAGCGGGGCA
Organism: Chenopodium album; assembly: GCF_948465745.1. Classification (NCBI taxonomy): domain Eukaryota; kingdom Viridiplantae; phylum Streptophyta; class Magnoliopsida; order Caryophyllales; family Amaranthaceae; genus Chenopodium; species Chenopodium album. The sequence goes on along the minus strand of NC_137841.1, from coordinate 53,372,626 downwards.
ACTTGGCCCGACTGAAGATCACCTGGAGCCTCCTTTACCCAGAAATAGACTTTGAGGTCTATAAGCTGAAGGGGAGGAAGTATCCATACCATTGCCTCCCTTGGTTGAAGGGGAGGTATTACCATGAGGGTTGGACCTTTCTTTCATCAATTCATCCATTTGCTTGGTCATTTTGGAGATTTGGGTAGAAAGGTTGTTGATTGTATTGGCTTGCTCCAATGCATAAACACCTTTGCTAGAAGTAGCATCCCTTTCTCCTTCGTACCAATGATCATAGTGCTTTGCGGCCTCCTCTATAATACACTCCACTTCATGCTCTCCTTTGTTCATGATTAGACCACCGGCCGCGGCGTCTAGAATTGTTCTTCCTTGAGTTGTGAGATCTCCATATAAAGTGTGAATGAGTTGATACTTGGGTATCCCATGGTGTGGGCATTGACGTTGAAGCTCTTTGTATCGTTCCCATGCCGCACTTCGAAAATCACCACTCTTTTGGCGAGAACCTTGAATCAAAGACCGAGCCTCGGCGGTCTTCCAATGGTTATAAAACCTCCTCAAGAAATCCGTAGTCACTTGGTCCCATGTCGTGAGAGAATTAGGGAGCACCTCCTTCTCTAGCCATTTTAGACCTCTCCCAATTAGTGAAAATGGAAACATTTTGAGGCGAATATATTCTTGAGTCACTCCATTAGCCTTTATTGTGTCACAATATTTCTCAAACTCTTTTAGGTGCTCATGAGGGCTCTCAAACTTTCCACCCGAGATTTGTTTCCTCTCAATCAAGCCAATCAAATTAGGCTTGATCTCGAAATTTTTGGCTTGAGCAGTAGGAGTTAGGATCCCACTTTGCGCTCTAAAAGCTTCGGGGGCCCCAAGACGACTCAAAGGCGTATTCTCTCCCATTTTAGAACCTTCTTTACTCTCAAACTTATAGGTTGAGAAAGGGTTGATTTCTGAACTCGAAGATGATTTAGGGCTATCTAATTATTCACTTGAGGGTGAAGAGGGTGGAGTATCTTCTAATTCTCTTACTCCTCTCGTTGGAGTGTGGGAATTTCTACTCCTTTCTCTTGCTTCTCTTCGAAGTAGGGACAAAGTCCTCTCTAGCTCTGGATCGATGGGAATCAAAGATCTTGAGCGGGTTCGTCCTCTGTTCATACAACAAAGCTAAGAAGAACGTAAGCACTGACAAGTAACAAAAGTAGCAAACACTAGCAAATAAAGATGAGATAGTCTCAAACAAGCAATGAAATAGCAATGGAAACCGTCTCCCCGGCAACGGCGCCAATTTGACAAGGCAATAATCGTGTCGTTGAGCGACTACACCTAAATCAAATGAATTTATAACGCTCTACTGACCTAATATGTGTATAGGGTAAATAGAGGGGTCGAACCATAGGGAGAAATGCTTAAGCACTGCATTCATTACCTAGGGTCTAAGCTATCTTGGAATAAGAAGTGTGAATAACTAGAAGGTTAAACTAAGAACGAAATGGATTAAAATTAATATAGCTAGGCACCAAGGGAAATGGGTAGGTGAAGTTGACGCTTGATCATGCAATAACAAAGTAGAAAATCAATGGTAAACTAAACATGCATGAATACCGAAGTAAAGGGGTCCAATCTAACCGCCTTCCGGGGTTAATTGGTTTCTCCTAACATAGCCTCCTTGTTTCCACATTAGAACCATATATTAGAAGGGGCAAACAAAGAATTATCGATAGTAATGAATCTCAACTAACTCAACTTCCGTTACTTGTTAGTAAAGACTCATCTTTGATCAACTAACAATGTACACTTGCAAGAAAGACCAAAGAATATCAAGCATGCAAAGACTTTAATCACCATTAACATAACCCCAACATTATAAGCATGAACAATTAGCAACTACACCATCCCCACACCCTTGGCTAGGTGACTAATCACAAATCATATTGAAAACAATATCAATCATCAAATCAATAAGCATCAACATGATTAATAAGCAAAGAAGAAAATTCAAAGCAAATAAGCAAAATAAAAAACAAAGGTAAAGAGTAATGTAGATATGTAAACTAATAGTATTTCTCTCTCTAGATTAAGCTAAAAATGTAGAAAAATTAAAACTAAGTTAATCTAATCCTCAAAACGTTCTAAGATGGGACTTATATAGTCCGTACAAAGCCAGCTGATAAAAGGAGAGGTCCGACCGAACAAATGGGAAGGTTTGGCCGGACTACAGGGTAGGTTCGGCCGGACTACGGGATAGGTTCGGCCGAACCATGGGTAGGTTCGGTCGAACCTCCCTGATCCTGGTCTGGTCGAACTCCTGTGGTTCGGCCACTCCTGCAAAACAACCAATTTTCATCTTGCCCCTGCCTCAACGTTCGGCCGAACCACTGAGCAGGTTTGGCCACACCTTCAAGAGGTTCGGCCGAACCTCTTCTGAATCATGCTTTCTCCAGCTTCCCTTGAGCTTAGCTTCCTCCTCTTGAAAATCCCGATGGTTCCTACAAAGCATAAGCATGAAAATCACAATAAGAACAAAGCGAGAAGACTAAGAAAAGGGAAGATAAAGGAGAGAGAAAAGAGGAAGCAAAACTAAGTAAAAATGCTTAGAAAAAGGGCCAAACAAGTGCAAATGAGGGGAGAATCCTTAGAGAAAAAGGATAAAAGAGTGGCATAAATGCCACTCATCAAAATCCCCCACACTTGCCTTTTGCTTGTCCTCAAGCAAGGAATACTAAAACAAAAAGACAACACACACAACAAGCATAATATGACAAGGGTTAAGAAAATCAATCAAGCTTCACAATGAGAAATTCTCCAAATGGACTCTAACATAGGGACATGAATCAAAGAATGCTTACTTTTCTCAACTCAAAGAGGGGGAACACGTTCTAAGATGCTCATGATTGAAGGAGACAAACCTAAGCTAAGCGTAGAGAACTAATGATTTCATCCTCTGCCCTAGCTCCAACCAAGACGGTCCGCGTTTTCTCCACTAGCTTCAAATCATCCCCAAGTTAGCTCCTCATGATTCCTCGAGGGAACCGGAAAAAGAAATTTTATGTGGAGTCATAAGGTTATCCCGACATCTCAACTATGCACACTCTTTCCATAGGGTTGAAATCTATCTCCCTCCACCGTTCTTTGACCGCACTTCTCCAAGTCCAAGGGTCTTAACTTAGGTTGTAATGTCATGGCTAGGGGTTAAGGTCGGGAATTAATTTGAAAATTTTGGTGGCAAATCCTAAGTGAAGCAAAAGAGTGGCCATCTCTCAAGAACAACCTAAGAATTGAACCTAACTTCAAATTACAACCTTCAATACAAAATTTCACAACATTACCTCATTTCTCTCATCATTTTCTCTCTTTTTTTTTTTTTTTTCCTTCAACTTTTCTTTCTTTTTTTTTTTTTTTTTTTTTTATATTCTTCCCCTTTTTTTTTTCTTTTTTTTTTTTCTCTTTTTTTCTTTTGGACTTCATACGTTGCATCCTTCCTCACAAACTTTTTGCAAATATTTTCTTTCATGAACAACTTTCAAAATCTCACTTGAACCAATATTCACAACTTTCTTACCCTAAAACCAAGACTCTCGAATTCGAACCTCAAAAGCCAATGCTTCACTAACTACAAGGGTTGGTAGAACATAGGCCGATAGGTTTGTAATATGGCTAGATCAAGAATGGAGAATGAGGCCCAAATTGGTTAGCAAGTGGGTGATGTAAAAATGAAAACCAAATTTGTAACAAAACACAAAGAAAACAAAGAAAAATGAGAAGAAATGCCCTCTTCCTCCTTTAAAGTTGATTGGTCACGATCTCGGGAGCTAAATACCAACACAAAGATTAAGACATGCATAGTTAAGGATCCAAAGCGCCGCTCACAAGAATGATGAAGGCTAGAACAAATGACGCTCACACGGGATAAAAATAAGCAAATACCAACCAAGGGAATCCTATTCACTACGGAGATCAACACCATCTTACCACTTTCCCGTGAACTAGGGGGTTCAGACGTCATCAAGAGTTCTGAACCGGGCTACCTTAGGTTATAATGTGTCTAATTCAACCTTAAGCATTCTTAAACCGTGTAAACCCTCATCAACTAGGAAGGTAGACATTCAAAGTCATGTCATCAACAAGGCACACAAATTCTCGAATCCAAATGAATGAGCAAATCCACATCAAAAATATTTCAACTTGCCATATTCATGCTTGTTACACAAAAGAGAACAAGAAAAACACACAAAAAGGAGGAAGAAATTAAAAAGGTTCACAATCGAGGCATGTAAATCAAATAAATCCCAATCGACATACAAGTGATCGTTGATATCAACATCAACGATCCCAGGTTCCTTGGAACCAAAATCAATCAACGTCGAACCATTCAACTCTTCCTAAACTAGACCTAAACTAAGCACTCAAAGAAAAAGAAAAAGAAAGAGAGGAAAGGTCTCACCGAATGCCGCTTGAAATATAAGACAAGGTAATATATCCAATCTCACCAAGGGAGCTAGTGTTGCTCCTTAACGTCCTACATCTCCGCTTCAAGCTTCAATAAAGATGAGCCAAACAAAAGAAACTACAACAAAACAAGAAAAGGATAGAAAACAAAGAAAAAGACTAAAGAAATAAACAAAAAGAAGAAAAAAAATAAATAAAAAGCTATCTACAAAGTTTGGATTAAGGGGATTTGGATTTTTGGGAAATTTGGATTTGTTTTTTCGGGAGCATCTCCACCTACAAAAACTCAGGAATCATAAAAGAAAATCATCAGAAATCAGCAAAAATAATCATAAAACATCATCATCATCATCACATCACCACATCAATATCATCACAACATCACCATCTCATCTCATCACATCACCATCACAACATCACCAACATCATCACCACCGTCACAACGCCACATCAATACCACAAGGCCACTATCCTCACTATCCTCCTTATGTGCAAGCAACTACCCTACCACTCTACCTTCCTATGTACACTTCAACCAACCAAAAGGACATCCTCCCCCACACTATTCGTTTGCTCGTCCCGAGCAAAAGTGACAAGTGAGAAGATCAGGGGGGAGGGAAAAGATCCCTCATCACTGGTTATCATCTCCTCGCCCCCTAGGTTGGGAGGGGTTGTTAGGATCAAACCTGGGAGTGTCCATGAAAGGGTGAAAGGGTTGGTTAAAGTGCTCATAGGGCCACCCTTGGGCACCCCAACCACCATCAAAAGGAGCGGGGGTGGATGTGGATGCCGGGTCATAAGTCGGATCACACCCACCCGGACGATAGGGGTCGTATGGGGGGTGCCAACGCGTTGGGTAGGGTCGATGGGACCTTCCCAATAGGCATAGCAAGGGGGGGTGGGGTGTTGAGGGTCATAGGGTCCCCAATGATTGACCGGACCCTCTCTAGGAGGGTGGTAAGGGTAGTTCACATAGGGCGCTTGAATGCCCGCTTGCACAAGATTGTCATAATTTGCCCTCGCGTAGTACCCCCATTGCTCAATGGAAGCTTGATTGTCTTGACGGATATCATCGAGGGTACTACGAAGGGAATTGAAATCAAAAGGAGGAATGGAAGAAAAAGAAGATGCCTCACCTCCCCCGCTAAGGGGGGGAATGATTTGCTCTTGATGGAGGACCGGTGGAGGTTGAGGAACTCCACCCCGGGATCTAGTTCGCCTCAGCTCATTGGGGATGTTTTGCTGAGGGATCTTCCATTTGAGAGGAGCGGAGTGAGGTCGGGGTCCGGGAGGACACACCATTCGATCTCCCTATCGACCAAGAGGATGAAACGGCGCTTGCTATTAGTGTAGTTGAGGAAGCGGCTGTGACGGAGGGCGCTTATGGAAAGAGCATAGGGAGGGAACTCGTCGGTGAGCTCTTCTCGGGTTTGGTGCACAGGTGGGAGCAATTCAATTTGATCTTTATATGCTCCATTCTTCAAAGAAAGAGCAATGATTGTAATCATGCCACCCATAAATATCTCATCACCGAGACGGTTGTTCCTAGTATCCAAGAGTCGTTGGATGAAGGTGGAGGAGCATTGAAATTTGAGCCGTTGAGGATTATTGGCCAAGAATAGGCAAGCAACCTCGTCTTTTACCATGGAGCCGAGGTTGGCTTTGAAGAACACGGCATATTGGAGAAGCCGTACAAAATACCTCAAGGCTATATGAATGATGTTGTTAACCTTTGAGGTATTGGTTTGGAACCTATCCTTGTTTGTGATATTCCTCCACCACTCTTGCTCGTTGTAAGGAATGCGATGGGAGGAGGTCATTTCAGACGGGTGATCAAGGCCGGTGGCGTGCCAAAAGAAGATCTCATTTAGATCACTTTCCGTTAGAGAGTGATCCTCGTTGAACATTCTGAAGTGAATCATGAGTTGAGGATCCTCATCGACATCTTCCGGCTCAAAAACTTCCTTGCGAAGAGAGGCAAGGAATTCTAAAGTCACACGCTCGTAAGTGTGAGCGTCGAGGTGAATGAAGTCACCCCATCCAAAGTTTTGAGCCAACCTTGTCACCTCATCCAATATTCCCAGCTTCCTCAAAGTTTGAGGGCAAAAGAACCTTGTAGACCTAATCGGACGCTTGACGAGTGATTCATATATGGGCCAAAATTGCTCGTTCGAAGCAATAATGCCATGATCATTGATGCTGAGAGGAGGTGGGAATTGCGGTCCTGACGATTCTCCTACCCTCTTCCTCTTTGACTTTCCTTTTCCCTTGCCGAACATCTTGATTCTACAAATTCACCAAGAGCATATCATTAGAACAAATTGATAAGAAATTACATAAGAAGCCAAGTACTTAGACAAGGTAAAAGTGTTCTTATGTGTGTAGATTATTGCTTTGAATAATCTTGGGGGTGTTAATATGTTTTTGTTTGGTGATTACTCGATTTTGGTGTTAAGATTTGGCCAATCTTTGCTTCACAATTAGGTTGACCACCAAATTTTAAATTTAGCCTACCTTAACCCTTTTTGCCTTACGTTACAACCTTTGGGAAGACCTTTTGACCTAGGGGTTGAGTCATTCATCGCTGGAGGGAATCATGGGTTATAGCCTAAGGAAAGGGGATGCGAAGTCAAGATGTCGAGTAAGCATAAAGTTTGATCTTTTTCCGGTTCCTTCGTGGAATCTATGAGACGCTCACTAAGGGGAGATATGAGATTAGTAGGGGGAACGCGGTAAGATCGTTTGGGATGAAAGTGGAGTGTGACAACTAGTTCCTATGCTTAGCATATTTATGTTTCAATCAACCTTAGGTATCTTATAACGTGCATACCATTACTTACTTTAGAAAGGTTGTTATTCATTTGAACTATAGTCACTTTGTAAAGTCCATTTCACAAAGATTTTTATTTTTATTTTGTTTTTCATTATTTGCTCTTTATTGTTGTGTTTTGCCTCATTTTTCCTTCTTTTGTTTGTTTAATAAGAGTTATAGGTTATCTCTAGGAAACCTTTACGAAAGCACCACTCGTCCTCTAGAGCGATCTAGGGGTTTAAATGGCTTGTCTTTTGTTGCTAAAATTGACCGGGATTCCTACGAAAGTGAGTTAGTGTATATTCTCACCTCTTTCTTTTCTTATTTTGAATAAGCCCTTCTTTTTCCTTTTTAGCCTTTGTTTTGCTCGGGACGAGAAAAAGTCTAGCTTGGGGGAGTTTGATGAGTGTCATTTATGGCACTCATAGGGTAGTCTTTTAGGATGATTTCATCTTCCTTTTTATGATTTCTTATCTTATTTTTGGTCCTTTTTCCTTTAATTCCTTTCTTTCTTTCTTTCCTTGTGTTTTTCGTATTTTCTTCGTGTTTTCCTTTTATTCCTTTTCATTGTTTGTTCTTGTAGGTACCTAGGATTTGTCTTTGCAAGGGGATCAAGATGGGCTATATTGACTAAGGAAGGAGAAAGTAATCGCCTTGGAGAGGTGATATGTCCATTTTATATAGTAATTTACCCTCGTCCATTGGTCATAATTAGTAGTGTTTTTGGCTCTTTCGAGCCACTTTTATTACTAATTGGTATTTTCTTGTGTTTTCGTAGTCTTTGTTGAATTTTGTAGGGAATTGCACCTTTGGAGCATTTTCTCGGGTTTTTTCATGGAGCGACTACGGGAATTAGAAGAGCACGACCATCTTTGAAGCCTAAGGCTGGTTAGAGTCATCGAGCCGGTGATTAAGGGCTCGGTAATCGGGATACCGAGGTACTTGGACCGAGTATTCAAGACCCGAAGAGGAAATCCGGATTGGGCCGAGGAATCAAGCCCAATCGAAGTCCAAGCCTCGAAGAGAAGCAAGAGCCCGATCGGGCAAGCTAGCACGATCGGGCGCGACATGCATGGTGCTGGTGCGTGGCCTAAGGTGCGCTCGATCGTGCGAGCATCTAGCTCGATCGGGCGACGCTGCTGAGAAGAAGCACAAGGAAAAAGGCGCGCCCGATCGGGCGGCCTCTAGCCCGATCGGGCGCGTGTTTTCATCAGACCTGATTAGTTTAGTTTAATTTTTGTTTTGAGGAATGTTTAAGTACGATTGATGTATGTAATTTTGGATTACCTTCTTTTTTAGATTTTCTCTCTCTACTTAGGATATTTTCTCTCTCTTAAATTCTCTCTCAACTCTTGTTCTTAATTACTTCCATTAATTCAGATTTCCTTTTGGTAACAATTTCTTCTCCTTTAATTCCAGCTATTTCATTTACTTCTTTGATTATATTTTGTTTTATTTATTTGATTAGTTTAGTTATGATTATGTGTGAGTGTAGACACCTAAAAATGTCTCCCCAAAACCAAACCCGATGATGAACCACCTTTCACCGCCACTATTGGTCGGGTTCAGTATTTAATCCTGAGAGTGCTCAAAAAATCATATTTGATTAAATTCATATTTTTGAACAGTCCATGGATTAGTCTTGATGTTTGGTAAAAGCATAGTTTTAATTTCAGCCCAAACTTATTATTTAATTTTAGCCCAAACCTTTTTTATTTTATTGTTTTATTATTTTTGGCCCAAACCTTTTATTTTCTTTTATTTAATTATTTTTTTATTTTAGCCCAAATAATAATAAGTCAGAAAAGGCCCGAAATTATCTATCGACACTTAAAATGCCGAATGAAATTAGGGTTAAAAATGTATTTAGACGGAAAAGTGGGCTAGAAATTCCCGCGCCACGGTAGACATCCACCGTGTCACGAGAATCCTTCCCGTCTGACGGTGGGATTTCCCGTGACACGGGAAGTCTGCCGTGACACGGGGCATTCCGTGTCTTTTCCGCGTAAACCCTTAACGCATTTTCTTTCCCGCTTTCTGAAAATTTCCCGCGTCACACTAAAAATGTATCGTGTCACGGGAAAGTTTGTCGTCTGACGGTGGGACTTCCCGTGTCACGGTACAGTTTGCCGTGTCATGGGATACTTTTTTAGGGTTTTTATCATTTTAGGGTTCCGTGTGCTCCCTCAACACATTTTCCCTATAAATACCCCCTCATTTCTGATGTACGGGGCACTAATAATGAATTCTCTGATTTATTTTTCTCTCTTCTATGCTTTAGCCTAAACACTAGCCTACCCCTTTTCACTTCAAAATTCGTTCTTTAAGTGCTCAAAGGAGTCCATACTTTACTCGTGGTTCTGTCCTTAAGTCAAGGCGTGAAAGGTAGAACTGTTTGAGGGTTTGGCCCCAAATCAACTATACTTTATTTAATTTAATTTAATTATTGTTTTATTATTTACTTGAAGTTACTAATTCGTTTATTATTTTGTAGTTGCAAACAAACAGAATCAAAGTAAGAATCATGTTCCTTTTATCTCTATTATTTTTCTAACGATTTTATGTTGTTGGAATTATTGTGATTAAATTGCTTCCAATATTAATGTTTGTTCTATTATATTTATGATCACCATATTGCATGTTAAAGGGAATATGTAATTGAAAATCACGCCTAATAAGATAATTTGGACAACCGGTTTAGGATCCTTTTTAATCTTGTTATTAATTGAAGTGATCACCAATATTTTAGAATAATGTGTGCATTAATATTCAACCAATTTAGTTAAATAATAGTTTGGAGCGAATTGAATATTTTGTTTGTATGCCTTTGAGATCACAGTAATGCTTTTTAATATAAGAATCGAGTAGAGGCCAATAAGGGCGAATGTGACTCCATGACTCACTTCGTACCATCATCCCCGATCCTCCTTTCGTGGTTCCCAACCATATGGAGTTAGTAATCTCATGGATTATGAATGAGGTGTAACCTTCACGGGTCAATCGTTGTTGCCTATCGTTGTCCCTTATCGTGGTTGCCTTTTTATGATCCGTAAATGGTTTACAAGTTCTTTAAAAAATTGTTGGCGGCTCCCTACTTTATTTGTCCCTAATCGTTGTCCCTAATCGTTATGTCAATTCCCACTTCCTATGAGTGCCAAGCATATTCACCACATGCTTTAACGTAGGCGCACTTCGAGCAACAGCTACAATTTGGCGACTTCACTGGGGAGGATTCTTGATTATTTATCGATTTGAGTGATCGGTATTTAATTAAGATGAGTGGATGAGACTTGAAAGATTCTTGAAAAATATATTCCTGTGATTAATTTGGCATTTTTGCATCTGTATAGACGTTTTAACGTCGCATTCAGGTCTGTCCCGTAAGAAAAATTGGATAACTTGGTTGCGCGCGAAGGAAAACAGGGCACCAGTCAGATCTTTTGACTGTCGTGCCACGGCAAAATCTGCCATGTCACGGTACAGTGCACCGTCTGACGGTGCACCGTACTGTGGCACGGGAATTTTTGTCGTGTCACGACAGTCCTTAAATCAGTCCGGTGGTTTATTTTCTTTCCTCACAGTCGACTTCCTTCGATTTTTCTGAAAAAACGTATGTGTTCTACATGCGTCTTAGCCCCGGGGGATTTAAGCTCTTTCGACCAAAAAACGCTCATGGCAATAAGGGTTCATCCGAGTTAAATCCACCCAAACCATGGAGTCGAGTTCGATTTCATCACGAACTCGCGGAGCCGCCCGTTGGCATACACCCTCAAGGGAGGCTGCCTTGCTAACGCGTCCAAACTCTTAACCATGGTACCCTTTTGACACCCAAAGCTTGACTAATAGTTGAACATAGATCTTGACTCTAGGTTGCGAACTTTTTTTACATCATCGTGCCTAAATGCTATGTGGTTGTTTGGTGCTAACCTTCATGTGTTTACTCTTTTGTTTAACACATGACCAAGGGTTTTTATTCTCATATAGTAATTAGTACGGACCTAAAATCGGTTAAAATCTGGAAAAATCACAAAACTGACCTGGAACTGCGCACCGTGTCACGGCAGGTTCTGCCGCGCCACGGTGAACAGTGCCGTGACACGGGGCTCTCTACCGTCTGACGATAGACTGCACCGTGTCACGATAGTCTGCACCGTGACACGGTACCTAGGAAAGGTGTCATGTCGATCTTTTTTCGATTTTTGTGCGTACATATGTGAATGCTGTGTCCATTTTGGTGTCATGTCTAGCTATACGGTATAAACACGCGTCTATAACCTCACTTAATCACTCACATATCGTGTTCACACATTTTTTTCTTTAAGTCGTGCACTACTTTTTGACCGTATTTTAGGGAGGTCTTGTTTTTGTGTCATTTTTTTTCGGAGTAAGTCGGATGGTATCCTCCTATATTTTAAAATAATAATAATAATAATAATAATAAACAAGTAGAGTATCAAAATTATAGAATTTTAATATAATTTTTTTTTCTTTTTTCTTTTTAATCCGGATGGATTAAGGTTAAGTTTGATCATTAAAGGTGTGTTTGTTTCGGTGTCACAACACTTGGTCAAGAAGCAGGAGTAGATTGTTACGGTTCGAGTCCATACCTCAACAACCTCTTATACTAAAGAGGCGTACAAGAAAACCACCTCAATAATCTACACAAGATCCATCTCCAGTCTACTTTCAACCAATGGCCACCAAGAAAGACATCGAGAACCTCAACAAGACAATTGAAAAATTGCCTGACATGATGCAGACACTCACCACTAGAGTCAGCACAGTAGAACAAGACAATCAAAACAATGTCACTACCGCTGCAATGGACAAGATTAAGGAACAGATGAGCAATATTTCTGAAGAATTCACTTATGTGGAAAAACCTGTCACCTCTTCGTCCATAAGAGACAAGCTTCCTGAGAAGTTTTCCACTGCTGACATTCCCAAATTCAAGCCTACTGATAATCCGCTTTTCCATTTGAAGGCTTTTTCTGCAACTATGGCTCTTAAGGGAGTAGATGTGAAACTCTTCCCTACGGTGTTCCCTCTTTCCTTGGAGCATTCCTGTCAACAGTGGTTCTATTCTTTGGAATCCAAACATGTCGCGACCTAGGAGGATGTTGCTGAAAGCTTTATGAATCGTTACAAATGTAACATTCAGGCCAAGACTTCTGAACGTGAACTCTCCATTCTCAAACAGAAAGAGAATGAAGGCTTTACCGCTTACTTAAGCAGGTGGTGGGAAACAGCTGCGCTCATGGTGGATCCCCCCAAGGAGAAAGAAATGGTTCGCTTGTTCATTGCCAATCTGACTCATAAGTACAAGCAACACTTGAAGTTTCTACCTCTGAGTACCTTTGAAGCTGTATACGATATTGGAATCAATATCGAGGATGAACTAATGAAGTCTGTTGGTAGCAACAATAATAACAGCACTTGGAAAAACAAGAAGAACGACACTCCTTCTTCTTCGTCTTCTAAGCCCAATAATGCTACCAACAATATCAATATCAATGATGTGCTGGCCCTTAATGCTCCTCCTCAAAGATTTCAAAGGCAAAGGAGGGTTTACACGCCTTTGGGAATTACTTATGATGCTCCTTATGACCGTTTGCATGGTCAAGGACTGATTATGCCAATCGGACCATTTCCAAAACCTCGACCTGAGAATAGGACCGCTAGCTATGACCCCAATGCTTATTGCAAGTTTCATCAAGGCAAGGGTCATAACATTGAGAAATGTTGGAGGTTGAAAGATGTGATCCAAGACCTAATTGATGCTAATCAACTTCCTGTCCCTCCAGGGGGCAAGAAGCCTAACATTCAAACAGGTCCTCTTTCTAATGCTTTGGCTATCACGGGAGATGAAGTCTCCTTTGATCCGTCGATACACATTCAACCTGTGAATGAACCTCTGCCAGAAGTTGTATTTATCTCGAGTACTGAAGAAGTGAATGGAATTTGGGATAGTGACGATGAAGATGTCTATCTCAAGGATATAGCCTGCTCATCTCTTGGCACAAGTGAAGATGTTTGGGGGGACTTTGAGGTTAAGGTTGTCACCAGAAGTGGACGGTTGCAACAACCTAATCCACCTCCACCTCCACCACAATCACATCCGATAGTTGATCCCATCGACCCTGTGAACAGCGATGTGGTCAAACAACTGCAAAAGACCAAGCTGGAGATGAATGTATGGAAGCTTTTGGCCACTTCCCACGAGCATCGAAAGGCTGTGATGAATGCTCTGGTGAAGATAGGAGTTGATGATGACATGACTCCTTAAGGACTGGTCAACTTTCTCACTACTGAATTTCCAAGTACTAGCAATCTGATTTCGTTTTCTGATAAGGATCTGCCCCCGGAAGGGGACCAACATAATAAGGCCTTACACCTCACTGTGGTGTGTAGGCAGATGAATGTTCCTATGAGCCTAGTTGATAGTGGCTCTGCAATCAATGTGTGCCCACTCCGTACTGCAAAGAAGTTGGGCATAAAGAATGAAGAACTGACTCCCTCCACTCAAGGGATTCGCGCTGATGATAATACTCGCCGTCAAGCCGTGGGTACTATCATACTGAATATAACTACTGGGGCCATTGAACGTCGCACCAAATTTCAGGTGGTGGACATTAAGGCCTCTTTCAATCTTTTGTTAGGATGCCCTTGGCTTCATGAGCTAAAGGCGATTCCATCATCGCTGCACCTGAAAGTGAAAGCCATAGTTGGAGGGGTTCCGATTACTATTGATGCTTCTCCTATGCGTATTCAAGTTATTGATACTCCTATCGTCCATGTTGAACATGACGAAGAAGATGAAGATTTTTGGGAGTTTTCGCTTGATGATGTTCTCGTTATTGAAGAGGAGGAAAAGTGTCATCTCGACATCGATCCCTATTCAAACACCAATATCAATGCCATTCTGAAGAAGCAAGGTCATTTCCCTGGAATGACCATTGGACTCAAGAAGAAAATGGCTGAATCTTGGGGCCATCCTGGTTCACTCAAGAAGGATACTTTTGGCTTGGGATTCAAGCCAAAAAAAGAAGATGTGAAACAAGCTTTATTGAAGATGAAGGCTTGCAATAATGCTCGAATCACGAAGACGGAAATGGCCATGGATCCATATCCATTCACCCTCAATGGCCAGTACATCAAAGAAGGGGAAGACTTCCCATGCTATGAATTCCCTGAGCCATTCGTCCATGATGGGATTCGTGAACCAGGATTCGAGGTGTTCCTCGATTGTGACTTTGTTGATAAAGACGAAGAGCTCTTCACAACCGATAAGCCAGTTAGCCCGAGTTCTGATGATCTAGGAATCAACCTCCTTTTTGGAATGGAGAAGAATGAGTTCAAGCCGGTCTGCAATGATAACTCCGAGCTCGTTCAAGCTGTCATAGCAAACAAGGATTTTGACCCCTCCGAGTTAATCGTCCAAGCTGACAACATTTCAAGGGGATGGCGCAAGACATTGAGGATCACTACGCCGAGTGGAGAGAAGTTGGAAATAACCGCTAGCAAGGGTCCTATGTTTGATGAGTCTGAGTCGTCTGGGTCCGAGTCCGAGTCTGAGTCTAAGTCTGTAGACGAGTCCTTAGAGTCTGAGGCCGACCCTCTTTCTGCTATAGAGTTCAACCCTGATTCTCTTGTTGTGTCCTCTCTTTCTAGTCCTAATAATTCCGGTGAGGTCGCAGCCGACCTTGCCCCTCTTGATGTATTAGCCAATGAATTCAATAAAATGAGTACCTTTGCTTACGATGCGTGTCATTCCCCTAGCCCTGATCAATATTGCTTTGCTAATGATAAAAATGACAAAGAAATAATAAAAGCAATGAAAGAACACGAAAATAAAACAGCAGTTATCGAAGATACAGAAACAGTTAACATTGCCAATGATACGATTGTTAAAGAAGTAAAAATAGGATTAACACTAAGTCAAGATGAACGCAAAGAGCTAATTAACTTGCTTAGTGAATTTGTTGATGTATTTGCTTGGTCATACCAAGATATGCCAGGAATTGATAGGGATATAGCTCAGCATACGATACCACTCATTCTAGGTATGAAGCCTGTCAAACAAAAGATGCGCCGTATGAAACCCGATGTGGCTCTCAAAATCAAGGAAGAAATTAAGAAGCAGTTGGCCGCAGGTTTCATCAGAGTATCCAAATATCCAGAATGGATAGCAAATGTGGTTCCAGTTCCCAAGAAGGATGGAAGGGTTAGAATGTGTGTTGATTACAGGGATCTCAATAAAGCAAGCCCAAAAGATGGGTTCCCTCTACCTCACATTGACATTCTGGTCGATAACACAGCAAACCACGCACTCTTGTCATTGATGGTTACGCCGGATATAATCAGGTATTGATGGCCGAAGAAGACATGGAGAAAACCACATTCATCACGCAATGGAGTACATATTGTTATACGGTAATGCCATTCGGGTTAAAAAACGCGGGTGCCACCTACCAAAGAGCAGCTACAGCATTGTTTCATGACATGATGCAGAAAGATGTGGAGGTCTATGTCGATGATATGATCGTTAAGTCTAAAGATCGCCCAGGCCATATTATTTCACTTCGCAAGTTCTTTGAAAGACTCCGCAAGTACAACATGAGATTAAATCCAGCAAAATGCGCATTCGGAGTCACGTCAGGCAAATTACTTGGATACGTGATCAGTTCTCGAGGGATTGAAATAGATCCTACAAAAGTAAAGGCGATCATGGCCATGCCACCACCCAAAAATGAGAAGGAGATTCGAGGTTTCATTGGAAGGTTGCAGTATATAAGTAGGTTTATATCAAAGCTCACAGCGATATGTGAACCTATATTCAAGAAGCTCAAGAAAAATGTCCCAGTCACATGGGATGACGATTTCCAAAAAGCTTTCGACAAAATCAAAGAGTAATTGGCAAACCCACCCGTGCTAGCGCCAGCAATACCTGACTTTCCTCTTCGACTCTACCTTACGGTCACAAGAGAAACGATGGGGGCAATGTTAGCGCAAGAGATCGAAAGCAAGGAGAATGCAATCTATTACTTGAGTAAGAAACTTCAAGGATATGAGACGCGATACACACCACTTGAGAAGTTGTGTCTCGCACTTGTATGGGCCGCACAGAAACTAAGACATTACATGCTCACTCATACAGTGCATGTCGTATCCAAGATAGATCCTCTCAAATACTTGTTCGAAAAAGCAACACTCAATGGCAGATTATCAAGGTGGATAGTCAATCTTGCTAAGTTTGACATGAGATTTGTGCCACAAAAAGCCATCAAAGGTTATGCGGTTTCTGACTTCTTAGCGGACTTTCCGCTAGAAGAAGTTGAAAAAGAAGAAGATGAGTACGATTTCCCTGACGAAGATTTACTCATGACTGAAGATGATAGCTGGACACTCTATTTCGATGGAGCTTCAAACCAAAAAGGATGTGGTGTAGGAGTCTTGCTGGTATCACCCAATGAAGAGCACATCCCAATTTCCATGAAGCTCGACTTTGATGTCACCAACAATGCCGCAGAATATGAAGCATGCATTTTGGGGTTAGAAACAGCTGTCGCCTTGGGAATTAAGAAACTCAGAATATATGGTGATTCTTCACTAATCATTAACCAAATCTCCAAGAGATGGAAAGTGAGAAGTGAAAGTCTCGCTACGTATCAAGCTCATTTAGAAACTCTCACGGAGCAACTAGATGAAGTGGAATATACGTATTTGCCAAGAGAAGAAAACCAATTCGCCAACGCACTAGCTAAATTAGCATCAATGGTGCAAATTCCAAGTGATACAATAAGAATGCCATTGACCATAGAAAGAAGATATGAGCCGGCTTATGTTCACGCACTTGACGATGAACAAGAACCACAAGAAGAAGATGAAGAGCCATGGTATACAGATATCCTTAATTATGTGACAAGAGGAGAATACCCTCCTAATACTGATAAAAGGGTACACCGTGCTTTGAGGCTTCTGGCCTCACAGTACGTGCTCATCAGGGGAGAACTTTACAAGAGAACTGCAATGGGAAGAAATCTCTTATGCATAGCCAAGAAAGAAGCACATAAAACCATGGAAAACCTTCATGCCGGTATATGTGGAACACACATGAATGCAAAGATGTTAGTCCAAAAGATTCAACGAGAAGGTTACTATTGGACTACTATGGAGAGATATTGTCACGAATACGTCAAGAAATGTATGAAGTGTCAAGTCTACGCAAATTTACAGCATGTTCCACCTTCCCTTCTCTACACATATACTTCTCCACTTGGGGCATCGACATCATTAGAAAAATAGCACCACCAGGACAAGGGGGGCATGAATTCATTCTCGTAGCAATCGACTATTTCACCAAATGGGTCCAAGCTACCTCATATACTAAGCTGACGGCGAAACATGTAGCTCAATTCATTGAGAAAAATATCATATGCCGCTATGGGGTACCACATGAGATGATTAGTGATAATGGAACACATTTCCAAGCCGAATGCGCGGAATTATTACAGAAATATCATATCAAGCATCACAGATTATCACCTTACAGACCACAAACAAATGGTGCAGTCGAATCGGCCAACAAAAACGTGAAAACTATCATCGAAAAGATGACGGAAAATTACAAGGATTGGCCAAGTAAGCTACATTTCGCCCTTTGGGGTTATCGAACCTCTGTTCGTACATCAACGGGAGCTACACCTTTCTCTTTGGTCTATGGAGTTGAAGCTGTACAACCAATCGAACTAAAAATCCCTTCTCTTCGAATCCCATTAGAAAGCCAACTAGATGAAGTCGACTGGATTAGAGCAAGATATGATGAACTGGTCTTACTTGATGAAAAACGCTTGGCAGCTTTGCATCATGTCCACACCTACCAACAGCGTACAGCGCGACATTTTAATAAAAAAGTCAAGACCAGGAACATCAAAGAGGGTGACCTAGTGCTTAAGGCACTTCGTAAAAATGTGTTAGATCCAAGAGGGAAATTCAGACCGAATTGGTCAGGCCCGTACATTGTTAAAGCCATCCTGTCTGGCGGAGCGGCACAATTGGTAGACATGGACGGTAACGTCTTCCACAATCTAACCAACTTGGATCAACTCAAGAAATTCTATGCCTAGTCGCATGGGTTCATGACCCAATAGAGCTACGTTTGGCCTGATTCCTCTTTAGGATACGTAGGCAACCCCTCAAGGGGGCCCGACCACTTTTAAAAATAAAAATCCTCCCTCTATTGATCAAATATGCGCGTCAGTTCAGCATTGCGTAACCACAAAAAAAAAGGGATTTTTCCGCGACACGGGACATTCCACCGTGTCACGGTACAGTTCGCCGTGGCGCGGTGGACCTGAGTGCAAAAAACAAAAAAGAAAAAAAAAGGGAATTGCTGTGAGGCGGGAATTTGTAACGTGTCACGGGATTTTTCACCGTGACACGGTGGAATTTCAGGTTTTCCGTTTTTTTAGTGACGCATTCGTTGCGAATTCATTGTTGTTCGAGGTTTTTTTTTCGTTCTTCCATTGCGTCCGACTCCTTGACTCAGATAAAATAATAATAAATAAAAGTCATTGTAATTTTTTTATTTTTAAGGCTGAAAAAAATATGCTATTATTATTGAAATAAATGCGACTACAATCATTGGCATCATATTCCTTATTTTAAATAAAAATTATAAATCATAAAAAGCAAAGCACTATTGATCTAATCTCTCTTCAGTTTAGGAACATCCTTCTCTTGGTCAATTAGGTCGGCCTTCACCATTAATGTGTCCTTTGTAGCCCGAACTGTCACACCCCTAGTCGAACTTTCACCCCTTTCACCTTTCTTGAAGTTTTTCGGTTGGTTCTCTATATAGACCATCTTTTCTTTACCCTTCCCTTTCACATAATTTTTCTTTCTCGGCATCATAGGAGTCTTAAACTCAATCCCTTGTGTTCTCGGACCTAGACGATCTTTAGGAGGGGCTTTCTTATTTCCAAGACGACTCTTCAGATCAGACTTGCGTGATCCGAATCATTCCCTCCTACTTCTAGGGTTCAACCATGCCTTGTATGCACTAGATAAAGGAGGAGGATCTTGGTCACTTGCAGAAACGGTCCACAAAGGTCTTCTAATCCAATAAGTCTCGTACTTGTGAACGTTACTTTCATGCAACGATACTTCACGAGGACTATCGTTATAGCGTGGAACTACTTTTTCAAGTCCATACTGCCGCATCAGTCGAGAAGGACAATAAAAGGTCAGTTTTGAGATACTAGGAACACGGCAATATGGAGTATCATTCATGCCAACCATCCTAGTAAGCCTCCACCAAGGCACCACCCAACGAATGGAAAATTCCCTCTTTGCAAAGAAATTTTTCCAATCTTCATACGACATGTTCGTAGAGTAATTCTTTTTCCTGCGGACTAGGTCGTTAGGGCCATATTTTTCAGCATCGTCGGGGGCTTCAAATAATTCTAAACGCTCCATCAACCAAATCTGCAAAAAGAAAAAAAAATCAGTCGTTAAAAAAAATAATAATAAAATAAAAAAAATAAAATTTGCAGATTCCCATGACACGGTTGGTTTCACCGCGTCACGGGAGACATCCACCGTGACACGGTACCTGTTCTGTGTCACGGGGGCTACTCGGAGCGTATTTTTACCTGTTAGCAGTACTAGAGAGCCCTTCCTGATGGCTTTCCGGTAAGTTTTTGCTTCGTCAAGGCCACGAAATGTTTCTCCAAGGCACGTCGGCATAAGAGATCTTCCAGATTCGACATGTTCAAGCACGGACGCTAGACAAGCATGTCCTACCCTACCGTTTGCAAATAAAAGCTTGCTAAACATGCAAAAAATATATGCCCTTCTACGATATACATGATAAGACTCAGAGATAGGGCGATTAAATATAAATTTGCAAGTTTTTCTAAGTCTACCTCATTACCACACACAATTCTATTTAAATCTGGATTTGTTAGATTCAGATGGCGTTCAAAATCTTGGTAATAATATTCACGTAGGGTAGGCATGGCAATAAGATTTCTAGCAGGAAATCCAAAGATTGCACCTAATTCCTCCGGCAGGGGACAGATTTCATCATAATCAAATTTAAAACAATGTGTTTCTGGACTCCAATAATCTAATGTTGCCCTAAGAAAATCATGTTCAATAGCTACATGTCGCAGGGCTAGCAAACCCCTGACATGAAATAATTCTAACTCTCTTTTTTCAGCATTGGTCAAAGAATAAGACCAGTCGCGCAATGTATTATCAAAATTCTGAGACATGATTATTGAAATATGAAATTCTAAATTATTTTGTGTTTTGTAATTATGCATATCATGAATATACTGGTCCTATTTTATAGCAAAAGCGCTCGAAACTGCTCAGAAATTATCTTTTCATACGCGTAAAACACACCGATGCGGAATACGCGTGCCGTGACACGGGAAAACCCACCGTGTCATGGGAACTTTTGCCGCGACACGGCAAGTTTTACCGTGACACGGTATACAGTGCCGTGTCACGGCACCTCACGCGTTTTCTCTTTTCATCTTTTCCCGTATCTATCCGGATTTTTCTTAGTATTTTATCTTCACCGTTTATTTTTTTAATTTTCTGAGAGTTTTATTTCTAATAAAATTCTCAACTTTTTTTTATTATTTTTTATTATTATCTTTATTTTATTTATTTATTTATTTATTCATCACTTTAATATTTTATTTTTTTATTTTTATCTTTATCATTTTATTTACTTATTCTATTTATTTTTACTTGTCTTTTTATTTCTTTTCTTTTGGGGAAGGTCGGTACCCTCCATTACTCCACTTACGTTTTTGTCGCGTCATTAATAAATACACGATCACACACAATGAGTCTCAAGCACACACTAATACACAATAATAAATACATAAACTGTGAATAATGTACAAAAGAGTCGTAATAAATAAACATATCAAGTGTCATCATAGCATGTACAAATAAAAACCCTCGGTCAGAAGTCTCTAGAGCCAGAATCAGTATCATCTCCACCCTGTGAATATGGGAACGGCGAGCCAAAGAGTCCCTCCATCATCCGAGTACGGGGAGTAGTGTCCCTACTAGTCCCTGTGACCCCAGTAGTAGTCAAACTCAAGGCTGGATCCGTCCAGCCGGAAAACGGTGTAGACTGGCTCAAAGACGCAAGAATCGTCGGTGGAGGCATCGTCCCATACATCGGCACTGAGAACAAGCCCGACACCGGTGGAGGAATCCCAGACAATGGAGCTGAAAATGAACAAGGATCCAAGGGAGTCAAAACAGATCCAAGCTCAGGCGGTAGAGGCTGTGAAAACGACTGCCGCTGCCCATGACTCTGGCCCGGAAAGCGCTGGGAAGACTGAGGCTGCTGCCACTGAGCCTCCTGAAACGGCTGAGTAGTCTGAGGCTCTCGCTGAGAATGAGAACGCCGGTGAATCTCAGGAGATCGTCTACCACGACCAAGCTCCTCCTCGTCCGAGCCTCTATGCCTCGAGCGCGAGCGGGACCTCCGTTGCTCCTGAAAGATACAAAATAAAAAGGTGTCAACAATGCAAAATAAAACAAATGGTAGAAGTAAAAAAAATGAATGATACCTAAAGAACGTCACTAGAGCTCCGACAACTCGCACCACGCCGAAGCTTGATGATGCAATATTTCAGGACGTCAACCAGCTTCATTAGTCCCATCATCTCCGGGTGGTTAGGTTGAGGATAAAACAAAGAAAAGTCAGTAACAAGCAGTGTTAAAAGGATGAATAATGCATAAAAAAATAAAAAATAAAAAAAAAAAACTTACCGGCTCAAAAACCTCGGGCAGAGACTCCTGCGCCTGTCTGTAACCCTCTGGCGCGTCAGCAATATGGTTCTCAGTGATACCAATCGGCCCTGGATAGCGGACAGACTAGGCGGAATCTCGATCCTCCCCACAGGGCGAATAGTCGTCTAAAAAAAATAATCGAATAATCAAGTTATTCGACTATTTAAAACAGAGAATAGTAACAAAAGATCCTCAAAAGAAATCATACCTCAGGAAGACGGGGTGGAGGAGCCAGAGAGGGAAGCATGTCCTGCGCATAATCACTCTCCATGTGCACAAGCTCCTGCCATGGAAAAGTATAGCGCTCTCCCCTGTTTATCAACTCCGTAATCAAGCGTGAGTCCAGCATCGACTCTGGTGGAGATGAGGGCACCACAAAGCGATCGCCGCTATGCTGACAAACGACACGCTCCCCCAAATACCAGACAAAGCGTCCGGTACCAACCAAAATGGTGCGGTGCACTGAAAGACGCAAGGCCTCAGGAAGATCAGTCATCCCGGCCCAAGGACGATACTAGACATCAATGGCAACCTGAAAACCATAAAAAGTTGGCGTGAAACAACGGAAACAACGTCAGAGGGAAAATAACAGGCAACGGAACTAATTCTTACGTCAATAGAAGAGGTGCCTTGGCGTAGTAGCCCACGCAGCGCAGGGACAAACTCCACCCGCGACTCTCCTCGATCACGCCAGCTGGCCCTGACGGGGAAATCATGGACCGCTCCACGACGCCGGCGAGGAGCCAAGCCTGGGAAGTACTCGTAGAACCATAGCTGCAATGAAAAGTAATCTTTAGCACATGAGTCGAACAAATTAAAGTGAAACCAAAAGAGGAAAAGATCATCACCTCTACGACTCTCCACAGACCATAGACAGTGATGGGAGACTCGTCGTTCAGCTGCCGACAACCATGACGTAGCGATAAGAGAAGGTCGGCGTATCCGAGGCTAGCCTAGATATAGGATCCTATCTCATGGATCCTGACCAAAGAGGGGAGGTAGTAAAGGAGTACGCGTGAACTCCTATCAGGAGAAAGGGTCATGGAGATCAGAATCAGGATGAAGATCCGCACTCGCTGCTCAGCCGATGTATCCTCCATGTCGAAGCCATGAGCTAAAGATGAAGCCAGCTCCGATCGCCCGCTCCTAGGACCACCTCGAGACATTGGTCGGGTCTTGATATGCTGAACAATCGGACCTAAAAAATCAGCTGCCTTAACCGATTCCCAAGACATATCAGACATCTGAGCTACGGCCCGGTCAGTGAAGCGTAGCCCGCCAATCATACTGAAGTCCAGTGGGGTCACTGTCATCTCTCCCCAAGCAAAATGAAAAGTGTTGGTAGTATCCCAGAAATACTCCAACAATGCGCAAACGACCGTCGCACCGCAACCCCGGGGGCTGCAAAACCCTACAACCGCCGTATAGAAATCTACTAAACCAGCCGATTCGCATAGGGCGTTCGTAGCAGGAACCCTCGTAATGATCTAATGAAGTCGAGGGATCAAATCGCCGGCTCCAGAACCGTGGTGGCGAAGCGTGCCGTCGACTATGCCGGAGAGTGGGTGATGAGAAACATGGTTTTCACGGCAGAAAATCAACTGGTCTGGAGTCCACAGAGGTGGAACCCACCTACCTCTGCTCGTAGAAGCCCGAGGCTCGGACTCTAAGGCATCGTCGTCCATACCCTCAGGAATAGTGGGAGTGTCCTCCTGAAAAGCCTGACGCTGGCCGTGGGTAGAAAGATCGCGATCTCGTCGCCTATGCATGCTATAATAAAGATCTAAATGCTTAGCATCATTTCCTAAGACATTTAATTCAAGTTGCATTTTTATAAAAATAAAGATCTAAATACTTAGCATCATTTCCTAATTATTTAGTTATTTATCGAATTATACGCTAAATTTTTACCTCTAGGCTTAAAATTGGCAAAATTATGGTATTTAGTTTCTTCATGACAAACTAATACTACAGTTCTCCTAGCCGCATGATACTATGTTCTCCATGACAATATAGTACATCCGCAAAATATGAATCAACACATCATGAAATATTTTACAAGGTCTACCACCATATTTTCACCATTTCAAGTGCAAAGAAGTAACATGAACATCATTTTACAAAAAGTAGTACCCAAAAATGGTGATTTGCTCAATTCTCCATCAAATCATGCAATTTTCATCTCAAATTTCTCACAAACACACATACATATACATATACAAGTAAATCATGACAAGAATTTCAACATAAAACCTCAAAAACAAAAATCCCCAAATTGATTTCTAAGGGTTTTTCATGAAATTACTTATTTGAAGCAAATTCGAGACAAAAATCAAAGGAAACTTACATGGATCCTTGTAGAGAGTCGAAAATGAGGAAAGTAGCAAGAAATTAGAGGAAAATTGGTGAAAATTTGAGCTCCGAAAGCTCGAAAAACCTCGAAGATTAGTGCAGCCGCCGTGACACGGTCGAGCTACGCCGCGGCTCGGTTTAAGGGTGACGTGTCAAGGGGATTAATTCCCGTGTCACGGCAATTATGAGGGTCGCCGGAGCTCGGCAGCAGCAACGGAGTGCAGGCGATGGAAGCAGTCAGCAGCAACAGTACGCAGAAGCAGGTTGGCCAAGAAAACCGCTGTGTCACGGTTGCCGGTCCCGTGTCACGGTGACGCCGAACGAGTGTCGGTTACTTTAACCGTGGCTCGGTGATTTGTGTGAGCAAGAAGATGAAAATGGAGAGGATAGAGAGAGGAGATGAATAAGGAAATGGCAAAATGGTAAAAAAGGTGAAGTAGAAGTGTGAATTTAAAGCCAAAAAGTAACCGTTACGCACCCCGTCCACCGTGCCACGGTTACCGTTACCGTGTAACGGTACACTGATGACGTGGCGCGCTGGGATTCATTGGTAAAAAGCATAATAATCCGCGCGTTGACCAATTCAAACAGCAAAAATAACAAAAAAAAAATATATATAAAATACCCCCGTGACACAGGGTTTCATCCCGTCTGACGCGAGATGTTACCGTGTCACGGCAAAAAAGCCACGTGGCACGGTAGCTCTGCGCATTGTCAGCGAATATTCCTGGCGTTTTTTACCAGTTTGAATGATTTTTCGAGGTTTTTGGGCGGTTATTCAAGCATGGAAAGTGTCATCCGGTAAGTTTCTTCAGGCTTAGAAAAGTACCAAACTCTTCAGTCGGCTTTCCTCAAGCATGGAAAGTGTAGACACCCATTTGTGTCTCCCCAAAACCAAACCCGGTGATGAGTGCCTTTCACGTCGAATCATAATCGAATGAAACGAAAGTGTGGAAAGGTCTAGTGTTGCGGAAAGTTTTATTTCTTTTCTCCTTGATTTTGAAAACTTTATTTTAAGAAAACAGAAAATCCAGTTTGGTTGGTCCATGATATGGGTCCAATAGTGGTGTAGTTGGATGGGGCTTGCAAAGACCTTTCCAACGATATATTATAATCCCAATTCCGATGAATATTGAGGAAATTATGGCCAATTTACTAAACTGGGCCCGGTTTGAGCTTTAAGTACGGCCTAATGATCTAGGGGAGGGCCTAATATAATTTATCATTCCTAATGCAATTAGGAATGGTTTTAGTCTGCTAGAAAATTCTAGAAGGTTCTTTTCATTCCTAATTCAATTAGGACTCTTCAGAGTTTTAATCAAGATCAAATAGCATTTTCGATTGAAATTATATTATTTTATCTTCCAGCACAGAAAATTTATCGGATTTTCGAAAACGCGTGGAAAATAAGTTTGGCGTCCAACCCCAGGCCTTGGCGCCTGGAACCAGGCTTGGCGCCAGACGCTAGCCATTGGCGCCTGGCGCTAGACACTGGTGCCTGGCGCCAGTTAGCCATGGTTGGCGCCAATGTGTTTTTGTGATCTTCAGACTCTGTTTTGTTAAATTATCTTTTTTGGATGATTTTCTCTATAAATATCGTATTAAAAACTCCGTTTTGAAACACCAATTCTCTTGATTCTTAATTTTTAATCAGCTCTCTTCATTCACAAATTATTCATCAATTCTCATCAACTCTCTTCATTCATCAAGGCTTTTAATTCATTCTTCATTCATTATTCATTCATTCATCAACTTTCAATAATATTAATTCTCTAGTATTCTTTTCTAAACTTTGATTTTTAATACATAATTCCGTATTCGCAAGATCTAGAAACACCTAGCCATATTCGAAGTTGCCTTCGTCCTAAACGTGAAAGGTTTTAATTTCTGAGGGTTTGGTCCCAAATCTCTATTTCAATTATTTAATTTAGTTGTTTGATTTTTATTACTTTCCTTGAAGTTACTAACGTGTGTATTTTGTTATTAGAAAGAGGTACGAGGCATCCAAGTAAGTACTTTAATTGATTAATTGATTTATGATGTAGAAATCATGCTTAGATTGTTATTATGATATTCCTAGTATCATGTCTAGGTTAATTTTAATATTAAATATGATTGCTATGATGCCTTTTATTCTCTTCCTAATATTTATTCATGTTAGTATCATGTTAGGGTTAAAGATTTGATTTTTATTGCTTAGT
This sequence comes from Chenopodium album, assembly GCF_948465745.1. Classification (NCBI taxonomy): domain Eukaryota; kingdom Viridiplantae; phylum Streptophyta; class Magnoliopsida; order Caryophyllales; family Amaranthaceae; genus Chenopodium; species Chenopodium album. The sequence goes on along the minus strand of NC_137841.1, from coordinate 53,345,986 downwards.
GACATGCTAGGGTTTGTTATTAATCTTGTTAGTATCATGCCTAGGATCTTGCTATGCTTTAACATGATTATTATTGATTATGATTGATATTTTTATTATTAATGATGTTGATTATTTATTATGTTGCTTGATATGCATATTATTTATTGTTATTGCTTGATCACCTTTTATTGCATGTTTAAAGGGAATTGGTACTTGCAATAACACTTAATAAGATATTTAATAATCTTGTTAGGTTAATTGTGATTATAATTCAAGTGATCGCCAATAATAGTTTATTTGTGCATTAATGTTCAACCAACATAGATTAAACAGGTTTAGGGTTAACCTATTGATTGTATGTTTGTCAGAAAGCGCACATGAATACGAGTAGAATAAAGTAGAGGCCTATTATTAGGGCAGGTTGAATCTCTTTTAGGTTGGATTTGTACCATCGTCCCCGAACCCTATTTTGGTTCATGACCTTATGGAGTTGACGATCTCTTGGATCGTTAAGGGGTGTAACCTTCACCTCGTGAACGGTTTACAAGTTCCTTAAAAACTTGTTGGCGACTCTTTTGCTCTATTTTCTTCCCTTTTGGACGCCACCGTACTTTAGTGTATGATCACAGTGGGGTTCAAGCTAGTGGGATTTTTAAGGCTTGAAATTATTCCCTACAGTTTTTGGCGACTCCACTGGGGAGGATTTCTACTTTAATTCCTGAATTTGTTTCGGCAATGATTTAGAATGACTGGATGAGACTCGAAAAGTTCTAAGTATTTCATGTGCGTAATTTTGATTAACATTATTGTCATATGCATAAAAAGGTTCTCATTGGAAAGACCATCCGTAATGAGTCAAAAACATAGGATTTTACACGTAGGAAATTTGAGAAATGTCTTTCACAACTAGGACTGAAATAACACCGCGCGAAACTGGATGATTTTATTGAGCACAGAAAGCTGCTGAGGCATGTGGGAAGTAGCGTCAGGGGCCAGAGCTTGGCGCCAAACTTTTAGCCGTAGCGCCAGACGCCAGTATTGGCGCCAGGCGCTACAGTTAAAAGTTGGCGCCAGTCTCTGTTTGCTGGCGCCAATTTCCCCCAATACCGAGCCAGAAATATGCGTTCTAATTTCGACCGGTTTTTCGTATTGTTTGCTCGATCCTGCTTCCTGATTGAATTTTTTCTCACTTTTCTAAAACCCATATGTGTTCTACATATGGACATAACCCTCTGGGAATTCATGATCTATCTACCCGATTGAACGCTCCTGGCAACAAAGGGTACATCTGAGAGGTTGAATTCACCAAACCATGGAAGTGAGTTTTTTCTAAAAACTCGCGGTGTTCTATCCACACGCGTTAACCCTTCACGATTAGGCTTCTACGCGGTGCATCAGGACAATTAACCATGGACCCTATTTGACTAAACCATATCCCGAACTTTAGAGAACTAGAGCCATGGTTAGGTTGCGAACTCATTGCATCATATTGTGCCTACTTGACTAATTGTGCATTATTTGTTGTGCATATATATTCTATGCTCCTCTTAACCATTTGTTGATTTGTGTTGAGATTAAAATTAATGACTTAAAGAACTTTGCCTAATTAATTAATTAATTAATTAATTTGAGTCAATAAAATTTCTTTTTAATCGGAATTGACCTAGTACGACTTTAGGTATACCCTAGTTGACTAATAATACCAAAAACAGTCCCAGACCAAAGCTCCAATGTTGGTGCCAAAATCTGAGCTGTAGCGCCACTGTATGGTGTGTAGCGCCAGACATTTACTAAAAAGTCTGGCGCCAATAACCATATTGTGACGCCAGTTCTGTCGCATGGCCGACAGTTCGGATTATTTGTCGAGTCATCACCTCATGTCTATTTAGTCAGTTTTCTGTTTAACTCGATTAATAATGCTTATTTAAATTAATGTTCGAGTTTAGGCACTAAGTCCCATGGTCTTAGATAAGAGTCTCAACATGTCACTTACACTCAATACACACACCAATACACAAGTTTTGACCATGATATTCCCTTGGACGCGGAATATTATCATTGCGGGGAGGATAGTTTAAGGCGAAGAAATCTTCTGATTTGGAAGCGGGGACAGGCGTAGCGGTTTTCAAGCGGGATGACATTCTCTAGTTTGCAGGAGGTCATCAAAACAACAGTACATTAACAATCGGTTACTTTTAGAGACGTGTGCTCGACGGTGCAAGATACGCGTTTCTTAACTCTTTTATCTGTTTAACTAACGCTAGTTTGCAGGTATCGGTGTTACAAGAGTGATTTAGGATCGCAGAACGTTCTGAATCATTCTCCGTCCCTATCGTTACTTTGACTTTCGTTTTCGAAACTTGCGTTTCTCCAAACTCAGTCAAAGTGGGGGCTTCTGTAGACACCCATTTGTGTCTCCCCAAAACCAAACCTGGTGATGATTGCCTTTCACGTCGAATCATAATCGAATGAAACGAAAGTGGGAAAGGTCTAGTGTTGCGGAAAGTTTTATTTCTTTTCTCCCTGATTTTGAAAACTTTATTTTAAGAAAACAACTAATCCAGTTTGGTTGGTCCATTATATGGGTCCAATAGTGGTGTAGTTGGATGGGGCTTGCAAAAACCTTTCCAACGATATATTATAAGCCCAATTCCGATGAATATTGAGGAAATTATGGCCAATTTACTAAACTGGGCCCGGTTTGAGCTTTAAGTACGGCCTAATGATCTAGGGGAGGGCCTAATATAATTTATCATTCCTAATGCAATTAGGAATGGTTTTAGTCTTCTAGAACATTCTAGAAGGTTCTTTTCATTCCTAATTCAATTAGGACTCTTCAGAGTTTTAATCAAGATCAAATAGCATTTTCGATTGAAATTATATTATTTTATCTTCCAGCACAGGAAATTTATCGGATTTTCGAAAACGCGTGGAAAATAAGTTTGGCGTCCAACCCCAGGCCTTGGCGCCAGACGCTAGCCATTGGCGCCAGACGCTAGCCATTGGCGCCTGGCGCTAGCCACTGGTGCCTAGCGCCAATTAGCCAGGGTTGGCGCCAATGTGTTTTTGTGATCTTCATACTCTGTTTTGTTAAATTATCTTTTTTGGATGATTTTCTCTATAAATATCGTATTAAAAACTCCATTTTGAAACATCAATTCTCTTGATTCTTAAGTTTTAATCAGCTCTCTTCATTCACAAATTATTCATCAATTCTCATCAACTCTCTTCATTCATCAAGGCTTTTAATTCATTCTTCATTCATTCTTCATTCATTCATCAACTTTCAATAATATTAATTCTCTAGTATTCTTTTCTAAACTTTGATTTTTAATACATAATTCAGTATTCGCAAGATCTAGAAACACCTAGCCATATTCGAATTTGCCTTCGTCCTAAACTTGAAAGGTTTTAATTTCTGAGGGTTTGGTCCCAAATCTCTATTTCAATTATTTAATTTAGTTGTTTGATTTTTATTACTTTCCTTGAAGTTACTAACGTGTGTATTTTGTTATTAGAATGAGGTACGAGGCATCCAAGTAAGTACTTTAATTGATTAATTGATTTATGATGTAGAAATCATGCTTAGATTGTTATTATGATATTCCTAGTATCATGTCTAGGTTAATTTTAATATTAAATATGATTGCTATGATGCCTTTTATTCTCTTCCTAATATTTATTCATGTTAGTATCATGTTAGGGTTAAAGATTTGATTTTTATTGCTTAGTGACATGCTAGGGTTTGTTATTAATCTTGTTAGTATCATGCCTAGGATCTTGCTATGCTTTAACATGATTATTATTGATTATGATTGATATTTTTATTATTAATGATGTTGATTATTTATTATGTTGCTTGATATGCATATTATTTATTGTTATTGCTTGATCACCTTGTATTGCATGTTTAAAGGGAATTGGTACTTGCAATCACGCTCAATAAGATATTTAATAATCTTGTTAGGTTAATTGTGATTATAATTCAAGTGATCGCCAATAATAGTATATTTGTGCATTAATGTTCAACCAACATAGATTAAACAGGTTTAGGGTTAACCTATTGATTGTATGTTTGTCAGAAAGAGCACATGAATACGAGCAGAATAAAGTAGAGGCCTATTATTAGGGCAAGTTCAATCTCTTTTAGGTTGGATTTGTACCATCATCCCCGAACCCTATTTTGGTTCATGACCTTATGGAGTTGACGATCTCTTGGATCGTTAAGGGGTGTAACCTTCACCTCGTGAACGATTTACAAGTTCCTTAAAAACTTGTTGGCGACTCTTTTGCTCTATTTTCTTCCCTTTTGGACGCCACCGTACTTTAGTGTATGATCACAGTGGGGTTCAAGCTAGTGGGATTTTTAAGGCTTGAAATTATTCCCTACAGAATGCGTTTCAACAAATGTCATCCGGTGGATTCCTTCAAGCATAGGAAGCTACCAAATTCATTTGTCACCGATACACTGGTGCCAGATACGTATTCTATCGCAGAAGGTCTTAAATCATTCTCCGTCCCTATCGGCTACTTTGACTATCGTTTTCGAAACTGACGTTTCTACAAACTCAATCAAAGTGGGGGCTTCTGTAGACACCTAAAAATGTCTCCCCAAAACCAAACCCGATGATGAACAACCTTTCACCGCTACTATTGGTCGGGTTCAGTATTTAATCCCGAGAGTGCTTAAAAAATCGTATTTGATTAATTCATATTTTTGAACAGTCCATGGATTAGTCTTGATGTTTGGTACAAGCATAGTTTTAATTTCAGCCTAAACTTCTTATTTAATTTTAGCCCAAACCTTTTTTATTTTATTGTTTTATTATTTTTGGTCCAAACCTTTTATTTATTTTTATTTAATTATTTTTTTATTTTAGCCCAAATAATAATAATTCAGAAAAGGCCCGAAATTATCAATCGGCACTTAAAATGCCGAATGAAATTAGGGTTAAAAATGTATTGAGACGGAAAAGTGGGCTGGAAATTCCCGCGCCACGGTAGACAGCCACCGTGTCACGGGAATCCTTCCCGTCTGACGGTGGGATTTCCCGTGACATGGGAAGTCTGCCGTGATACTAGGCATTCCGTGTCTTTTCCGCGTAAACCCTTAACGCGTTTTCTTTTCCGTTTTCAGAAAATTTCCCGCGTCATACTTAAAATGTACCGTGTCACGGGAAAGTTTGCCGTCTGACGGTGGGACTTCCCGTGTCACGGTACAGTTTGCCGTGTCACGGGATACTTTTTTAGGATTTTTATCATTTTAGGGTTCCGTGTGCTCCCTCAACACATTTTCCCTATAAATACCCCCTCATTTCTGATGTACGGGGCACCAATAATGAATTCTCTGATTTATTTTTCTCTCTTATATGCTTTAGCCTAAACACTAGCCTACCCCTTTTCACTTCAAAATTCCTTCTTCATGTGCTCAAAGGAGTCCATACTTTACTCGTGGTTCTGTCCTTAAGCTAAGGCGTGAAAGGTAGAACTGTTTGAGGGTTTGGCCCCAAATCAACTCTACTTTATTTAATTTAATTTAATTATTGTTTTATTATTTCCTTGAAGTTACTAACTCGTTTATTATTTTGTAGTTGCAAACAAACAGAATCAAAGTAAGAATCATGTTCCTTTTATCTCTATTATTTTTCTAACGATTTTATGTTGTTGGAATTATTGTGATTAAATTGCTTCCTATATTAATGTTTGTTCTATTATATTTATGATCACCATATTGCATGTTAAAGGGAATATGTAATTGAAAATCACGCCTAAAAAGATAATTTGGACAACCGGTTTAGGATTCTTTTTAATCTTGTTATTAATTGAAGTGATCACCAATATTTTAGAATAATGTGTGCATTAATATTCAACCAATTTAGTTAAATAATAGTTTGGAGCGAATTGAATATTTTGTTTGTATGCCTTTGAGATCACAGGAATGCTTTTCAATATAAGAATCGAGTAGAGGCTAATACGGGCGAATGTGACTCCATGACTCACTTCGTACCATCATCCCCGATCCTCCTTTCGTGGTTTCGAACCATATGGAGTTAGTAATCTCATGGATTATGAATGGGGTGTAACCTTCACGGGTCAATCGTTGTTGCCTATCGTTGTCCCTTATCGTGGTTGCCTTTTTATGATCCGTGAACGGTTTACAAGTTCCTTAAAAACTTGTTAGCGGCTCCCTACTTTATTTGTCCCTAATCGTTGTCCCTAATCGTTATGTCAATTCCCACTTCCTATGAGTGCCAAGCATATTCACCACATGCTTTAACGTAGGCACACTTCGAGCGACGCCTACAGTGAGTAGTTTCGTTCTAGGGTTTATGGGGATCCATAATTAATATGAAGAGATAATTTGTTATTATTGATTATTGGTATTGCATGATAATTTCTTATTGAATTGTTTTAATTCTTTGCAATTAGATTATGAATCGAGCAGATGTAATTTGATTGTGAATGTTTAGCAATATTGAATTGATGAATCGAGCAGATGTTAATTTAATATTAAAGGCTATTTTTAATAGGAACTTAGATCTAGTAAATTTCGAGAGCCTATTAGATATATGTTGATTAATAAATTGCGATAGCCTGTTAATCATGTTATTTGTGTAATGCTAATTATTAATTAATATGTTTTATCCCGGAATATTAATTATTGGTGAATCTGTGACCCTAGGCTTTCATATTATTGTTTCTTTTCTCCCTAAACTTATTCTTTGTAGTATAGAATTTATTCCCAAAAAATATTGGTTACTTAGATAATTTAGATTATAATAAATAATTAGGAGTAAAAAGACTTGTTTCCCTGTGGAGTTCGACCCTACTTCCCTATCTACTTTAGTTAGAGGACTTAGGTATTTATTTTTGATTAGGGGATACGACTTTACCCTGTCAAAATTTGGCGCCGTTGCCGGGGAGACGGTTTTATTTTTGTTTTCTAATTATTTTTTGTAGTCTAGTTTATCCCCTTTTGTCTCAGAGAACGTTAGTTCTTTGAGGCAATTCTCATATTTGTCTTTTAGTTCCTTGTTTATGCCCAGGTGTTCCAGATCAGGTTACATCCCATTCGATCCTGAGATCGAACGCTCTTTTCATAGGGAAAGGAAATTCGATAGACAAATTCTGGCGGGTTCTGAGGAGGACAACAGTCGAAGAGACCCTCCCTCTTATTCTAGTGACATAGATATTCCTTCAGATTCAGAATCAGAGATGACGGCCCAGAAGAAACTCAGTGACTACTCGCAGCCGAAGCTCACAGATTTCCCGCACCTTACTCCCACTCCGGCACTAGATGGATTTCAATTCAAAATCATGCCCTAATTTATCACTATGATAGAGAGGAAGCAATTTAGTGGAGCTAAGGGTGAAGATCCTAATCTTCACATCGCAGATTTCTGCCAATATTGTAACACCATTAGACAAGACGGGGTCACGCAAGACCAAATCAGGGAGATCCTTTTTCCTTTTATATTATGTGGCAAGGCTAAATTATGGTTTAATGGCTTGAATAGAACTGCACTTGGTATTACTGACTGGGAAACTCTTGCTTTGAATTTCTATAATAAATACTATCCTGGAGAGAGAACAGCGGTACTGAGGAGTGCTATTCAGAACTTCGCTCAAGAGGCCGACGAAACACTATGTGAGGCTTGGGAGAGGTTCAAGGATCTACAGAGAGAGTGCCCCCACCACAATCTAGCACAATGGCAATTGATCCAAACATTCTATAATGGACTTGGAAATTCTTCTAGATTAGTGCTAGATTCTGCAGCTAATGGGAGGTTCATGAATTTAAATGTGGACGATGCAGGACAGGTTATCGAAGACATGGAAATACACAATTCCCAATAAGGGAATCCGAGAGGGTTCGCAAATAAAGTAAAACATAATGTCGATTCCGTATCCTTTTTGAAAGCTCAATTAACGTCTATTTGTCAAAAATTATATAATCTTACTTTTGCTCCTAACTCTGTAGCTAATGTTTCTGCTGTTGCTAACAATGAAGCATTTTTGTGAAAATTGTGGAATTGTAGGTCATTAGGAGCAAGATTGTAGGAGCTCTATGGAACTGGATAATGCCTTTCAAACCTATAGGCAGAATAACCCCTATTCCAATTCCTACAATGTCGGTTATAAGAACCATCCATATCTTTCATACCAGAGCACCAATGTACAAAACCCACTACCTCCACAACAACCACAACAACAACCCCACCACAGCAAAAATATTATCATCCTAATTCCGGCTTGAAAAGCCAAGCATCACCCTCATCATCTTCCGACCCTGCCATGACAGAAATTAGAGCAATGCTTGCCAACATGCAAAAGCATATGGAGAGTAGGGATGCGCAAATTGATTCTATCCTAGCCCATAATAAAATCATGGACAATCAAATTGTACAACTTTCATCTACCCTACAATCCCGTCAGCAGGGAGCTCTACAATCACAACCTATCCATCCTACAGATCATTCCAATGCAATCACTCTAAGGAGTGGTTCACATTATGATGGACCTCCTATGCCAAAAGAAGATAGACTGGTTCCTGATCTAGATTCCTCTATACCAAACGCTAATCCTGCTAGCCCTGCAGGGCTACAAATAGATACTAACTCTACTAATGTTTCTGTGCAGGGTAAACCGCAGGATAAGGGAAGAGATGTGCAGATCCCGGTTATCAAACTTCCATTCCCTAATAGACAACTGAAGAGTAAGCTTGATAAACAATTCGGTAAGTTTTTAGAGGTTGTGAAAAACCTGCAGGTAACAGTTCCTTTTACTGACTTAATCACTCAAGTTCCTGCTTATGCTAAATTTATGAAAGACATTCTGACTAGGAAAAGGGCCTTTAATGAAGTAGAAACTGTAGCTTTCACAGAGGAGTGTAGCGCTTTATTGCAAAACAAATCCCCTACTAAATTAAAGGATCCCAAGAGTTTTTCTATCCCTTGTCATATAGGGAATGTTTTTATTGATAAAGCTTTGTGTGATTTGGGTGCTAGTGTCAGTGTCATGCCATCGTCTGTCTGTGCTAAACTTAATTTGGGAGAATTAAAAGTTACTAATATAACTTTGCAAATGGCAGATCGTTCGGTAAAATACCCCTTAGGTATTTTAGAGGACGTCCCTGTCAGAGTTGGAAAATTTTTTATTCCTGTTGATTTTGTTGTTTTAGACATGGCAGAGGATACACAAATACCCATTATATTAGGTAGGCCTTTTCTCCATACTGCAGGAGCAATTATTGATGTTAAAAATGGTAAACTAACCCTTTCTGTAGGTGACGACAATGTTACTTTTAATTTAGGGAAGGTTTTGAAAGGGCCTATGCTAGAGGAGAATTGTTGCTATATTGATGTAATTGATATAATGGATGATATTTGTGATGATAGCTTGCCACAGGTTCTTGCGAGGGATCCCCTAGAGGAAGTTCTCTGCGGGAATTTATCTAGAGACAATGCAAGCGTTTGGGGTAATGAGGTACAAGATATTGAAAAAGCTCTTTCCTTAACAGAGTTAAGCCCCAAGGAAACAATGAAGGTAGTAAATTTAGTTCAGGAATCAAAACCTGTAGAGGTCAAGAAACCTGAGCTAAAATCTCTCCTTTCTCATTCAAAAAATATTTTTCTAGATGAACAGGAACTATACCCCATGATCATCAGTACTGCACTTACTGACCTACAAACTTCCCAACTTGTAGGGGTTCTCAAAACTCATAAGAAAGCTATTGGGTACAGTATTGATGATCTCAAGGGTATTAGCCCTGATTTTTGTATGCATAGGATACATCTAAAGGACAACTATAAGCCCTGTATTCAACCCCAACGAAGATTAAAGCCCAACATGCAGGAAGTAGTCAAGAAGGAGGTTATGAAATTACTTGATGCAGGTATTATCTATCCTATTTCTGACTCCAAATGGGTAAGTCCTGTGCAGGTAGTGCCAAAAAAAGGTGGGATGACTGGGATAACAAATGAAAAAAATGAATTAATTCCCACTAGAACTGTAACAGGGTTGCGTATGTGCATTCATTATCGTAGATTAAATATCGCCACTAAAAAGGACCACTTCTCTATTCCCTTTATAGATCAAATGCTTGAGAGGTTAGCTAATCATAAATTCTTTTGCTATTTGGATGGGTATTCGGGATTTTTTCAAATTCCGATTCACCCTGAAGATCAGGAGAAGACTAATTTTACATGCCCCTATGGCACTTTTGCATATCGTAGAATGCCCTTTGGTTTATGTAATGCACCCGCTACCTTTCAACGTTGTATGATGAGCATTTTTTCCTGATTTCATAGTCTATTATGGAAGTCTTTATGGATGATTTTAGCGTGTATGGTTCTTCGTTTTATTCATGTTTAATTAATCTCGCTAAAATTTTAAAAAGATGCGAAGAGTGCAATTTAGTTCTAAATTGGGAAAAATGTCACTTTATGGTGACAGAGGGAGTAGTTCTAGGTCATATTGTACTGATAAGGGCATACAAGTAGACAAGGCTAAGATATCAGTGATCGAGCAATTACCTCCCCCAGTTAATGTTAAGGGAGTTAGAAGTTTCTTAGGTCATGCGGGGTTTTATCGCCGTTTTATCAAATATTTTTCTAAAATTGCTAAACCACTGACTCAGGTTTTGCTCAAAGATGCTCCTTTTATTTTTACTGACGAGTGTCTTAAGGCTTTCAACAGGATTAAGCAGGCTTTGATATTGGCGCCCATCATATGTGCTCCCAATTGGAACCTTCCTTTCGAGATCATGTGTGATGCAAGTGACTTTGCGCTAGGAGTCGTGCTCGGACAGAGAAAGAAAAAGGTTTTGCATGCTATTTATTATGCAAGCAAAACTTTGGATTAAGCTTAAGTCAACTATGCCACTATGGAAAAGGAGTTTCTTGCTGTTATTTATGCTTTAGAAAGATCATATCTTGTTGGTTCTAAAGTCACTGTTTTTACTGACCATGCAGAATTGAAGTACTTGATAGCTAAGGCGGAATCAAAGCCAAGGCTACTCCGATGGGTTCTTTTGCTCCAAGACTTCAACATTGAAATAAAAGATAAAAAGGGAGCAGAGAACGTAGTGGCAGACCACTTGTCACGAATCAGGTATGATGAGGGTAAGGATTCTCTTCCTATAAATGATTCATTCCCTGATGACAACCTGTATGCAGTTGTAGAGCAACACCCTTGGTATGCGAACTTTGCTAATTATCTAGTGGGTGGTACTCTACCTCCTGACTTGTCCTACCAACAGAAAAAGAAATTCCTTTATGATGTTAAACATTATTTTTGGGATGATCCTTTTTTGTTTGGTGAGTGTGCAGATGGATTATTTCGCAGGTGTGTTCCCGAATGGGAAGTTCATGGAGTTCTTACCGGTTATCATACCTCACCTTATGGAGGACATCATGGCCCCACTAAAACGGTGGCTAAGATTAATGAGTCAGGCTTCTATTGGCCCACTATGTTTAAGGATGCTAACACTTTTGTGCAGGCTTGTGACTCTTGCCAGAGGATTGGCAACATTTTGCGGAGGCATGAGATGCCCCAAACCGGGATTCTTGAAGTCGAAATATTTGATGTTTGGGGTATTGATTATATGGGGTCGTTCCCATCTTCCAATGGGAATTGCTACATACTCGTAGCCGTCGATTATGTGTCCAAGTGGGTCGAGGCCATAGCTTCACCAACAAACGATGCCAAGGTAGTCATCAAGCTCTTCAAGAAGATCATATTTCCGAGGTTTAGTGTTCCACGGGCTATTATCAGTGATGGAGGTACTCACTTCCATGAAAGACAATTGGATAACCTCCTTAAGAAGTATGGCGTATATCATAGAACCGGGCTTAGTTACCACCCTCAAACTAGTGGTCAAGTTTAGGTCTCTAATAGGGAAATCAAGGCGATCCTAGAAAAGGTAGTAGCCAAGTCAAGAAAAGATTGGAGTATGAAGCTTGATGACACACTTTGGGCATACCGAACATCATTCAATACACCAATTGGTACTTCGCCTTATAGATTATTTTATGGTAAGGCATGTCATCTTCTTGTGGAGTTGGAGTACAAAGCTTTTTGGGCGATCAAGGAGCTTAACATGGACTCTAAGGTCGCGGGTAAAAGAAGACTCCTCCAACTGAATGAGTTAGATGAGTTTAGACTGTCGGCATATGATAATGCGCGAATCTACAAGGAGAAGACCAAGATGTGGCATGACAAGAGGATCTTACCAAGAGAGTTTGCACCGGGTGATAAGGTTCATCTCTTCAATTCTAGATTAAAGATTTTCCCAGGAAAGTTGAAGTCTAGGTGGTCCGGTCCCTTCACTGCCACAAGGGTGAACAAATTTGGTTTGGTAGAGTTGGTCAACGACAAGGGTGAAGAATTTAAGGTAAATGGCTAACGATTGAAAGTGTATCATGAGAGCGCTACTAGTAGAGATGTGGAGGAAACCCTCCTAACTCCACTTCCAACCTGAGCATCAAGGTGGTAAGAAGGTCGTGCGGGACCTAGATAAACCAGCGCTTTGCGGGAGGCAACCCGTATTTCTTGATTTCTAGACTAGTTTTCCTTTTTCTTTATTTTTATTTTTATTTTAGAGAGGCTAGGAGAGTGAAATTTTACCTTTTATAAGTGTTTTTGTACAGGTATAGGTTTGAGAGGTAAAGAGAGTTAGAAAAATTTGAAGACGAAAAGAAATCGAAGAAGAAGCTAAGAGAATCCGACCGAGCACGGGCCCGATCGGGCGGAGCTCGCCCGAACGGGCGCGAAAGCGAGGAAAAATTTCAGCTCTTAATTCGCCCGATCGGGCGCGCAACTGGAGTTGGAAATTGGAGCTTAATTCGCCCGATCGGGAAAATCTACCCGATCGGGCTCGCAACTGGAGTTTGAAATTGGAGCTTAATTCGCCCGATCGGGCGAAGCTGTCCGATCGGGCGCGCAATTGGAGCTGAAAATTGGAGCATAATTCGCCTGATCGGGCGCATTTTTGTGGAAAATTGAGTGAAGGAAAAGATATGTCGGGCGATGCTCGCCCGACCGGGCCAGTGAAAGGGCGAAATTTTACTTCGTATTCGCGCCCGATCGGATGGAGCTCGCCCGATCGGGCGCGCAACCAGGCATATGGAATTCAGCTTAATTCACTCGATCAGACAGGCTTGCCCGATCGGGCGCGCCTATTTTTGGCCGTCCCTTATATTTCTTTCCCTTCTTTCTTTCCTTACTTTCTTCTTCTTTCATCTTCTTCATTACTACTTTCTCTCTCTAAAACCTCCATTCTCACACCTTCAAACTACCTTATTTTCAAGATCTCCTCCAATTCTTCCATCAAAACTCAAATATTTTTGCATATTCTTAATCCTTTAATCTTTCTCTACAATCTACACCAAATTTCTACCACTTTCTCTAAATTTTTATCTAACCCTAAGAGAGAGAAAGCTTCAATTCCTACCATTTCTCATAAACAATGGCTCTCAAAAGATCTAGGACCATAAGGGGGGAAAGCTCAAGGCAACAACCGCCTAGAATTGACTCGGAGTTGCAAGTTCCGGGATGGGAGAGGGTGGTCATCACCACCCAAGAGCAAAAGCAAAGGAAGATCAATCTCACGTCAAGGTAGGTAATTCCTACACGTTTTGTTCATCACCCCACCCTTGCTAAATTAGGAATTGATAAACCCGTAGAAAAGGTGTTTAAAGGAATTGGCATGAGTGGTTTGTTTAACTTGCACTATGATACTTATGACTATTTGACCTTGGAATTTATTTCTAGTTTTAATGTCATAAAATAAAATATTTTGATTTATCATGTTCAATTTAGATTACTTAATAATGATGTTAGATTATCTTTGAAAGAATTTGGCAAATTATTTGAGTTAAAATCGGATAGACCAATTGAACCTCCTCAATACAACATTGCCGTTGTCTATCAATCCCTTACGGGGGATGCCAACTTGAACCTCCAACATGCCAAGGGCACTTGGATACAACATCCCATGCCAAAGTTTTGGCAACGGTTTGTTGGCCTTACCATCTTTGGGAGGCATGAACCCGCCAATGTTAGGCGGGATGAGCTAGAATTGTTAGGGTCATACATGATACCCAGGAGTGATAAGCTCAACATTGTCCATAAGATGGCCAACCATTTCCAAAGGGTGGCCAATGCGGCCGAGGCGGGTAGGTCTAGGGTACCCATTTATTTTGGTGGTCTAGTAATTCACATAGCGGTCAAACACCTTAACTTTGTCCCTAACAACGAAGGGAAGGTAGCCGGCCTAACAATTATGGACCTACCCTATTTAGGTATCCTAAATTGGATAAATGTCATAGGAGGTGAGACTTGGTGGATGATTCAAAGGGAATCGGGTAGAAGGGACAATGCTTTTACTTTGTCAAACCCCGCCTTGACCAAATTTGAGAAGGGGAAACCTTGTTATACTTTCGAGATTAATGGTCAAGGTGAGGTTCAACCACCTCACCCTTCACCACAACCCCACCAATCTCCCCTAGACCACTCCCCTCATCACCATTCACCACACTACCCACCACCTCCACCCTTCACATATGACTTTCCCACTTCCTCAACCAACTACAACATTCACCCCAACGCCCCTTATGACTTTTTGGCTTTTAGGAGCCAATTGGATAAGATTGAGATGGGGCAAGGGAGAGTTGAGAGTATGGTTAGGGATTTGGACACTAGAGTTGGGTCTCTAGATAGACGGGTGGGGTATGTGGAGAGGAACGTCGGGAGGGGTTTGTACCCCATGTATGATGATTATGCACGTCGGGGGGCTATTCCCCCCGATTCACTTGTTCCCGATTGGTTCCAATATCCGCAAGGAGGATACACGGACCCAAGTGCCTACGGTACCTATGTGGACTACTCATCGGTCCATGGTTATGGGACCGATGTTCCTTTTGGTGGGCTTGGGGGGAATGTAGATCCTAACTACTTTGCAGGTGGTTCGAGTTATGGAGGTGGTGGTTCGAGCCATGGAGGGGGCTATTCGAGGATGGACGAGGATGAGGAGTAGGCTACACTCCCAAGTCAATGAGGGCATTGCTTGATTTGGCTTGGGGGGGTGATCTTTCGCTTGGTAATTCTCTTCCTTTTCTCTTTTTATTTGCTTTCTAGTATAGTTTTATTTGCTTTCTAGTGTAGATTTTATTGCTTTCCTTTATGAGAAAAATACAAAAAAAAAAATCCAAAAATATGTTCCAATGAATTGTAAATCATGCTTCCCTGTGCCCCTTATTTGAGAAAATTTGTTTTGATTCTTTGTTATTGATAATGAGCATTCTGGATTTGTTGGTCATGATTTTAAGTTTAATTGTTTGGATTCCTAAATATGAGTCAATTTTGCCAACTGCTTGTGAATATAGTGCTTGACTAGTTGATTTGGTTAGGAAATGTGTGATAGTTCCATAGTTCCTGGTATGTCAATGAATTTGAGTATTGGTGTGCAACTATGAGTAGTGTTTCATGACTTATTATTATGCACATGAGGAGGACGAAGGCGTTCATTCTTTTAGGTAGCCTTTAGAGTATTTAGATACATTTGTTCCCTTTTTGTAACCCATATTGTTGCTTGTGCCCTTTTATTGTTTATTTAGCCACATTACAAGCCTATATGAGCCCCATTGGTTACTAGTCCCAAGCTTGGCTTGGGGGAGCTATTAATTGGTGAGGTGAGGGAGTTGTGGTGTGCACATTATTTGCACAATGTGGGAATAAAAGAAGAGTGATTGTTCTTTGATTTTTGATTGGAAAATATTGATATGTTGTGTTACAAAGTTGAAATTTCCAATATGAGTTGAAAAGAAAAAAAAAAAGAGTAAAAGAAAAACTTTTAAATGCTCAAATGTCCTATTTTAAGGTTGTTCAAGAAGGAAAAAAAAATTCAATTTTTAAAAGAAACAAAAAAAGAGAATGAGTTCAAAGTTTATATTTCACTCAAGTTCTACATTATCATATTTTTATGAGTGAATTTTGTAAGTAATGGGTTTGTTTATGTTGTTTGGAGTTGTATTTGGTGGTTTTTGTTGGAGTTAGTTATGTTGTTGGAGATGTGTGATCATCAGTTATTTTTTATCATGGGTTTGTTAGGATTTGGCTCCCTTAATGCATAGCTTTTCTCTCACATACTCCCAAATTTATCCTACCCTTTACCTTAGCCTTACATTACAAGCTTTAAAGACCTTCCAACCTTGTGCATAGAGTTGTGTAAATGTGAAAGTGTTGTTTATCAATGTAAGTTATGACTTGGCATATTTCGAGTCGACTAGTAGGTTGAGCGTTCATTGTTTTAAACACACGAGAGTGTGAAATGGGTGGGCATTGTTCACAATTAAAGGGGTTGGTTGGAGAGCGATCGAGTACATCTTTTAATCGCCACATAAATGAGAGTTGAGTGTGTGAGCACTAGTCTTGAATTCTATATGCTCTTGTGGTTTGCTCTATTTGACAATAGTTGGGGAGGAAGGGTGATTGGATGAATAAGATTAATTGATGTTGAAGCATGTTCATTAGATTTGCCTTGAATCGTTTGTGCTTGATTTGATTATTGGGATGAGGCATGTTTTATATGTTCATTGATGAGCTCTTTGCTTAGGGACAAGCAAAAACTTGCCTTGGGGGAGTTTGATATGTCCATTTTATAAAGTAATTTACCCCCGTCCCTTGGTCATAATTAGTAGTGCTTTTTACTCTTTCGAGCCACTTTTATTACTTATTGGTATTTTCTAGTGTTTTCATAGTCTTTGTTAAATTTTGTAGGGAATTGCACCTTTGGAGCATTTTCTCGGGTTTTTCATGGAGCGACTACGGGAATTAGAAGAGCACGACCATCTTTGAAGCCCAAGGAAGGTTAGAGTCATCGAGCCGGTAATTAAGGGCTCGGTAATCGGGATACCGAGGTACTTGGACCGAGTATTCAAGACCCGAAGAGGAAATCCGGATTGGGCCGAGGAATCAAGCCCAATCGAAGTCCAAGCCTTGAAGAGAAGCAAGGGCCCGATCGGGCGCAGCATGCATGGGGCTGGTGCGTGGCCTAAGGCGCGCCCGATCGTGCGAGCATCTAGCTCGGGCGACGCTGCTGAGAAGAAGCGCAAGGAAAAAGGCGCGCCCGATCTGGCGGCCTCTAGCCCGATCGGGCGCGTGTTTTTATCAGACCTGATTAGTTTAGTTTAATTTTTGTTTTGAGGAATATTTAAGTACGAATTATGTATGTAATTTTGGATTACCTTCTTTTATAGATTTTCTCTCTCTACTTAGGATATTTTCTCTCTCTTAAATTCTCTCTCAACTCTTGTTCTTAATTACTTCCATTAATTCAGATTTCCTTTTGGTAACAATTTCTTCTCCTTTAATTCCAGCTATTTCATTTACTTCTTTGATTATGTTTTGTTTTATTTATTTGATTAGTTTAGTTATGATTATGTGTGAGTAGTTTCATTCTTGGGTTTATGGGGTTCCATAATTAATATAAAGGGATAATTTGTTATTATTGATTATTGGTATTGCATGATAATTTCTGATTGAATTGTTTTAATTCTTTGCAATTAGATTATGAATTGAACAGATGTAATTTGATTGTGAATGTTTAGCAATATTGAATTGATGAATCGAGCAGATGTTAATTTAATATTAAAAGCTATTTTTAATAGGAACTTAGATCTAGTATAAATTGCGAGAGCCTGTTAGATCTATGTTGATTAATAAATTGCTAGAGCCTGTTAATCAGGTTATTTGTGGAATGCTAATTATTAATTATTAGGTTTTATCCTGGAATATTAATTATTGGTGAACCTGTGACCCTAGGCTTTCCTATTATTTTTTCTTTTCTCCCTAAACTTATTCTTCGTAGTATAGAATTTATTCCCAAAAAATATTGGTTACTTAGATAATTTAGATTATAATAAATAATTAGGAGTAAGAAGACTTGTTTCCCTGTGGAGTTCGACCCTACTTCCCTATCTACTTTAGTTAGAGGACTTAGGTATTTATTTTTTATTAGGGGATACGACTTTACCCTCTCAAGAGGGCTCAGAGAGGGCATGGAGAGGGCTTTGAGAGGCCTTAGAGAGGGTATCAAGCCCTGCCAGTCTGCCGCGGGCGCGGGCTCATATGCACCAAATTGGCAGATTTCAACCTGGAACTCTCCGCGCTCTGGGTGCGGGCTACCCGCTAGCGCGGGTAGTTTGGAGAGCCCGCTCTGTACCAGACAGACCGCGACCCTCTGATCACCCTTTAGGAGCAGGGGATTCGTCGCGCTTTTGCCGCGGGCGCGGGCTAGAAGACCCGCGGGCGCGAGTATTTCCCTGCAAGCCCGCGGAGTTTTAAATGGGTTCCGTACCTATTTTTCCGCGGGCGCGGGGTTTATTGGAGAGGGCGCGGGAATCCTGTTTTTCTTCTTTTCCTATAAATACACTTGTAATTCCTTTTTGAAGACAAATTTTAGATAATTTTCATTGGCTTAATTTTAGAGAAAGAAGTTAGAGAGAAGTTCTTGGTATTAGATTTGTATTTCAACATTGGATCAATTGTGCTTGGATTTCTTCATTTTCAATCATTAATGTTAGTAAGATTTTCTTCTTCTAGTTCATCTCTTACTTGGTTGATTTAGTTTCATCTTTGATTGATTGTATTGCTTGGATTTGAATTGGATATTGTAGTTGATATTGCTTTCTCTTGATTTTGATTTAGAATGATGATCAATGCTAATTCTAGTGATTTGTTCTTGAGTTACACCATGATTAATGAGTAGATTAGTTGCTAGGGAGAAGGGGAAGCATGCTTGATTGATAATTTGTGCTAGTTAATGATCTTTGATTGATTGAATTGTTGCAATTAAATTGGTTGACATAGTTTTGCATGTGATTAATTAGATTAGGAATGATCAACCTATAAGATTAATCTAGGTTGCATTGCATTTCTTAATGACATGACCCATCAATTTGAGAACTGCTTTAATTGATTGAGTTTGATTGTGAATTTCCTTGATTAGCCAAAAATTTGTCGATTAGCACGATTATTGAATTAGCATGTGGAACCAATATCCCTAGCATTTAGCTTATTGAATTACTTGATTAGTCTAATTTTGCTATCATAACACCAAATATTTTCTCACTTCAATCTCCGAAATAGCTTGATTTAGGCTAAAGATAACACCAACTAACACCTTTGGGTTCGACCCTATACTTACCTATACTTGTTTTAGGTTGGTTTAGGATTTTATAAATAGTGTTTGATTTTGGGATAGGCAATTAACGACTAGTTTATTCCTCTATCAATGACCAATGTATTCTTTGAGTGTCAAATGAAAACTCTTAGCCTTTTGAGTTAGTTCATTAAGAATGTTTCATGGGAGAGAGATGAGTTTAAAATGAATATGCATCCATTCATGAATAATTTTGAGACTTTAGGCTTTGAGGATATTTAGGGAGTTGTTGTTCATAGTTGTGATGGAGGGGATTATGTAGTTCCTCTTGGAAGTTGGATGTTTGAGGGAGATGGAGATCATGAGTGTTTTTCTCTTAAGGAATCTATGATTGATTTCCATGCTCTTATTGATGATGTGAGTCATGGTGGTGAGGAAGAGTTCATTTGTTAGACCATAGCCCCTATTCCCCTTTCTCATGTCCCTTTTTCAAGGAGATTTTACCATATCCCTTACACTCCTATTTCCCTCCCTTCCTTTGTCAATAAGCCTACTGGGGATCCCTTTGTCTATGATGATTTATATGTGACTCATTTGTCCCCTATTGAGGAAAAGGGTGATGTTACCATCCAAAAACATTTTAAGGAGAGTTTGCCTTATTCTTCTTTTTATTCTTCCTTTTCTTCTTTACTGATTTTTCTTTTTGATTCTTCTTCTTTCTCTTGGCATCTCTCCTCATAGATGTGCACTAAGCTTGTTTCATGCCTTCTTTTTTTCATGTGCACACTTACTGTCTTATGAAATGTGTAGTAGTGCATTTGATAAGCTCTTGCGTGTGTTGAATTATTATTTTTTAGAGTGGTCAAGCTTGGACCTTAAGCAAGCCTTTCTCGGGAAGTAAACCGTGATTTATTGCTTTCATTTTCTTTTATTTTTAAAATAGATTTTATCTCATGGAAATGTTTGTGTGCCTTTTGTTAGGTATATGACTTGATATACTTTGGTGCATTGGTTTGAATCAAGAATCAAGGAAGATTGACTTATATTTTGCTAGTATATGGAAAACAAGACTTAATTCTAGATAAACTTGTCCTTGAAAGGTTAATTGGGTCATTTGCGGATATTTACACCCACCTAAATCCGATAATATCTTTCCTTACTCTTTCTCTCATTGTTGATGCCTTGTTGGACATGTGTTGGTATTGTTGGATTGATCTCTTTGTTTTCCCGTCACGTGGATTATTTGATTTGTGTTTGAGCATATTGTCTCATTCAAGCTTGGGGGAGGGTATTCTATCATGTTTGGTGGTGTGGATTCATATATGCCATGCACATTTGTATATACATTTCTATGATTCTTTATCTTGAAAAAAAAAATCCAAAAAGATTTTTGTTTCTATCAAGGAAAATTTGCATTGTGTTTTGTTTTGTTCTTGCTTTGGACATAATACTTTTGGACTTGTATAGTTGAATGCTTTTCTTGTTAAATGGTAACGGCATGCGCGGTTTGAGAGTATCTTTGGTTGACTCTAGGATAGAGTATGCTATGGTAGTTCTTTAGAGATTTTGGGACTTTAAAGCCGGATTCTTTTGTTTTTGAAAATTTGCAATTGCTCCCGGCCCTTTTGGTGAATTTAAAACTAATAGTGAGTTTTTGTTACAACCGTGTGAGGTTTCATTGTTTTCAAGCCTTCTACAATTACTTGCATGAGCGGCATGGATCCTTGACTATTGCGGACCTAATCTTGAATCTTGACTTATAATTCTCAAACACGAGACCGAACCATCTGGGGAGGACAATGTCATCTTTTTGGGGTGGTAATTTTTCTTTTTTTTTTTGGATAATCTTTCTAATTTTTAGTTCCTGGGTTTACATTTGCCTACTTGCAAACCATTTGAGTCTTTTCCCTTCTTTTCAAGCCACATCTTTAGAACTTTGAGCTTTTTGTTTATTTTTATTCCATTTTTTGGTTTTTGTGAAGCAAATGATCTTGTTCTTGGAGATTGTGGTATATGAGTTTGGTCATTTGTTCTTAGTTGAAAGCAAGCTTGTATTTTGTATAGCTTGTGTATAATGGCAAGTGAATAAATGAAAAATCTGTCCGAAGTTAAAAAGGCAAGGACATTCAAATGCAAAGTTGAAAAAGTCGTTCATAGTTAAAAGACGCGAGGACAATGAGTAAAGTGAAAAATGAAAAATTGAAAAAATGAGAAAAAAGCAAAGTAAATTCAAAAAGCTTTGGCAAAAATTGAAAAATGAAAAAGTTCAAAAACATTTTGATGTAAATATTTCTCCCTATTTTAAGCATTGAGGACAATGCTTTGTTCAAGCTTGGGGGGAAGCGTTCTTACGCTTTTTATATATATAATTTTGGTTATAGCTTTGGATAAACTTGGCGGTGTTAGTTCGTTTTTGTTTGGTGATTACTTGGTTATAAAGAGAAGGTTTGATTACCCTTTTGCTTCACTAATTAGGAATATCACCAAATTCTAAATTTTAAGCCTACCCTCACCCTTTTGCCCTTACGTTACAACCATTGGGAAATCCCTTTTGACATAGAGGTTGAGTCACATACCAGGGGAGGGCATTATGAGTTAAACCTAAGGAGAGGGAATGCAAAGTCAAGATGTCGAGAAACCTCAAATCTATTTCTTTTTCCGGTTCCTTCGAGGAACTATAGAGATGCTTGCTAAAAGTAGATTTGAAGCCAATTGGGAGAATGTGCTAAAAGTGTTTTGAGATGTAGGTGAATAAAGTCTTGATAGTTCTCTATACGTAGCATATCCTATGTGTAATTCAACCTTAGATATCTTAGAACGTGCACTCCCTTACTTGTTTAGAAGATTTGTATTCATTTATGCTTGTACATTTGCAAAAGTCCATTCATGAACATTTGTGATCTTTTCTTTTCTTTTTGCTTCTTTTTCGTGCTTTGCCTTGTTTGTTTGGTTTGTGAGAGTTATGGGTCAATCTCTTAGGATACCCTTACGAGAGCATTACTCGTCCTCTAGAGCGATCTAGGGGTTTAAATGGCTTGTCTTTGGTTGATAAAATTGACCGTGATTCCTACGAAAGTGAGTTAGTGTATATTCTTGTCTCTTCTCTTTTTCTTTTGTTTGTTTGAATAGGTTCATAATTTCTCCCTTGGTTTTGTTTTGCTCGAGGATCAGAAAAAGATAAGCTTGGGAGCAGTTGATGAGTGTCATTTATGACACTAATTTGATGAGTATTTAGCTTGTTTTTACCTTATTTTTCATAGCTTTTTTTCTAAATAAACACTTAGTTTTATACATTTTCTCTTTATTTCGCTTATCTATCTTGTTATGTGTTTTAATGGTTTTTCTAGTATTTTCTCTTTTATTTGTTCTCTTTTTGTTGCTTTTCTTTTATTATAGATTTTATAGATTTAGTTTTTATTTTATTTTCATAATTCATTTCATTTTTCTTTCCTTTTTTTTTATTTTATTTTGATTTCTTTTAGGAAAAATTGTCAAGAATAATCCCACCTTTGGGTCGTTCGCTAAAAATAATCCCACCTTTCGATTATTTTTTAATAATCCGACCTTTAATGCCATTCTTCTTTAAATGGTGCCAGGTGACTTGTAACCGGTTGAATATGTTTTTTTTGTCATTTTTTTAAGAAAAAAAATTTACACTTGTTGCCTCTTGATTGGTCACAAAAAAAAATTTAAAAAGAAAAATTAATTAAAAAAAACAAAAAAACAACAAGCACCACGACTTCAGCCGCACCACCATCCCCACCACCACCACCACCACCAACCAAACCCAAATCAAAAACCTGGAACCACCATCTAACCACCATCCCAACCAAACCCGAAACCACCGCCACCTGACCACGCCTACCGACATCCCATGCCAGCCAACCCCGATCAAAACCCCCTTCGAAAATACCCAATTAACCCAAGACTGTTCGAAAATAATCAAATCAAATCTCAAGAAACAATTGGGTAGTTTGATGCGGACGGAATCGTGGACAAGGGAGGTTAGCGCAGCCGAATGTGGAGGACGAAAGATATCGGCGCGGATGGAATCGGGGATGGAGGATGGGGGAGGTCAGCCCGTCTGAATCGAGGGCAGGGGTGGTCAGCGAGGCCGGCATCAGGAGACGGGGGAGGTCAGCGGGTCCGAATTGAGGTACTACAGAGGTCGGCATAGCCGGCTATGGTGGATGGGGTGGTTGACGGGGTGGAATTGGGGAACGGGGAGTTCGGCTCGCCTGGGTTTTCGCGGGGGAAGGAGTGAGGGAGAGGGTTGGGGTGGTTCAGGGGGGATAGGGTAAGTCGCGCGCCGGAGCTGGGTTTTCGTGGATGGCTTGAGCCACGTGATTGGCCGAAGCCGCATGAATGGGGTTTGGGTTGGCTTGGGTGGTTGATGGTTTTTGAATATTAATTTTTAATTTTACTTTTTTTAATAAATATTTATTTTATTTTATTTTCATTTTTATTTTTTTTACAAGTTACAGGTTGCCACGTGTATGGTAACTTGTCATAACAAGTTAAATGACCGGTTGTGACCATTTATGGCAGGGTGGGTACAAAGGTGGGATTATGTAAAAATAATCCTATGGTGGGATTATTTTTAACAGACGGCCTAAAAGTTGAATTATTCTAGACAAATTTTCCTTTCTTTTATTCTTTTCATTTTCATTTCCTTTCTTTTATGTTTTTTTGTTAATTTTGTATTCATTTTACTTCATTTTATTTTAATTTTTGTTTTAATTGTGTTTTGTAGGTGAATAATCAAGTCAAGTTGCACATTTAGAAGGTTGCATTCCTCACGGGCATCACCTCGAGTGCACCAATGATAGGATGCTCGGGAGCGCAGACGAGCTACACCAATAACAACTCATGGCAACCTCCGCAACCGCCAATTAGCAGGCCTCCTATTCCGTCACCTCTACATGCAACCAGCAGCCCCCAAAATCGGCCACCAATTGCACCTCCTCCACCACGGCAGTTCCGCCACTCACACACTTCCATTCCTCCCCCAATTAACCAACAGCAATTACAACTCCTAGCAGCCGCACCTGACCAACACAGTTCCGCCTCCAGTCACTCACCAACCACCATCATCAACCCGCAACAACCGCCATAATCTGTTGCATCCCCTGTTCTAGCCACGACCACCAATTGCCTCCACTACCAGTCGCACTTCACCTTCAAACGCAACCCCTGCATCACCGAGCTGCTGCCCCTTGTAAACACCACCTTCGCACTACCTTCCAGCCGTAATAACCACCACCTATTCCGCCTCTTTCCCCGATTTCTCCATAGCAAACCACCGTACCTGAAGCCCCGCAAATATCATCGCAACCAAAGGACGGTGCGCGCGTGAAAACCCACTTGTGCGTGCGCACAAGTGTGTATAAGTTGGAGCCTCTGTTTTTGATAAATTGGGATGATCGAACGGCTGTCATAAACGGTGTGATGGTGCGTGATTGATGGTTTGAGAAGCAGGGGATTATTTCCTAATTTAAGTGTTGCCCAATGTTGACACTTATGTGTTTTGATGATGACTCAATCAAACTTACACGTTTTAACAAGTGTCTTTAAGTATTGTAAGTCTTAGGTTTCGAGGAGGAAACTGAAGTATGTGATGATGTACCTGAGGAGGAACGAGCATACTTGAAGACAAAGAAGACAAAAGACTAAGCGAGAAGATAAAATCAAGAAAGCAAGACATTAGTTCCCCGAGGGAACTAAAGTGTGGAATCTTTTGAGTCGAAGAATCCTCAGAGAAAGCAAGGAGTTTAAAAGTTAATAGGTTATCTTTTTAGCTTCTTGTATGTATAAATTATATTGACATTAGTAGGAGTCAAGTGGAATAGTTATCTTATTTTAATTAATTATATTTTCCTATATTTCTATTAGATATTATTTACTTAATTAATTATCTTTTGGAAAATATTAAATATCTTTCTAAAATATCTTTCAACTGATTTGGTTTTTATTTTTGAGAAAAAGATTTTTTTTTGGAAAATATTTTAACGTGGGTTTTAATCAGTCAAATTGGTTGAGAAAATTAAGGAAGCAGTTTTGGAGTTTGAAAAAATCATGGGTTAGTTTCTTTCACTTGCAGCACAAGTATTTCACTTCTACGTGCTCCTCAAGTTGAGGAACGTGGAGTTAGTGGAACTAACTAACTGTTTAGTGGATGCATTTCTAACTCTATAAATAACGCTTTCCTCAGTTTGCAAAAACACACTTGAGCATTCTAGCATATTTATTCTTACTTATTCCACTTCAGTCTAAAAGTGTCCTTGTGATTTATATTAGAGTTTAATTCATTGAGTTGTAATTTGGAGTAAGAGTTTGAGTGAACTCTAGAGTGTTTATTGCTTTGAGTGAAGCAAGGAGATCGAGAGAGTTTTGAGCGTTCAACTGATTGAGGGATCGGTTGAAGGGGAACTCAAGTTTGTTGAGGAACTTGAGTTAGAGTCTTAGATTGTAATAGGTTGTTTGCCCTATTATAATTAAGAGTTGAGTTTTAAAATCCCTTGTGGTCATGGTTTTTCTTCTTGATTAGGGCCAAGAAGTTTTCCACGTAAAATCTCTCTGTGCAGTTTAAGTTTTCTCTTAATTTCTTTACAAATCCCGCAAAAATTACCCTAGTTTCCCCACAATACAATTCACCCCCCCTCTTGTATTGTTCGTTCAAGTCAACACCCAAGAATTCGAAGGCTCGAAGCCACTGACTTCTAATTATTTCCATTTTGTTTACTTTTTCGAATCTTTTTAATCTTTCATTTTTTTTTTCTTTTCATCTTTCTATTTTTCCTTTTACTTTCCCTTTCTCTTCTTATTTATTTTATTTTCTTTTCCCCTTTTCTTTTCTTTTCTTTTCTTTTCTTTGCTCTTTTATTTTCTTTTATCCTTGTGATTATAAATACCCATTTTTGGGGTTAGAGAAAAAAAATGAGAATCCGATTTTAGATATTATATTTTTTAGCTTAGGTTGAGAGCTTTTCTCTCTAGATCTAGGTTAGTTTAGGATGTTTTAGAGAGAGAAAGTGAGGGATTTCAATGGTTTATTAGGTACTAAACTTTGCTATTTATTGCAGATTAAGTACTCATCTTTTACTTGTTGCACATTGAGTACTAAACTTTATAATCAACTTGTTTTACCTATTGTAGCAGGTTATACAAGCAATTTAATAACTAATTTTTTATTAGCTGTAAAAAAAAACTCATTCTTTTTTTTTCAAATACCTTAAAGTCTAAAATGAAGTTGTGGTAGTTTGGTAGATCAAATTTATTTTATACAAAGGATTTTAATGGAAAGTTGACTTATATGATTCAAAATAATCGGTATACTATCAAAACAAACTATGAGAAATTACAATGTCAAGAATTAGTTCAGATTATAATGATAAGGATTAGTTCAAATTAAATTTTTTAGCTTTAAAAAATAACTAATTCTTGAATGCAAAATTAACCACATTTATTCAAGAATAAAATAAATTACCACAAGTTATGTTGTATTCAATGATTATTTCAAATTAATTGTTTTTTTTTTTTTTTTTTTTTTTTTTTTTTTTTTTTTTTTTTTTGCCAAATTTACCAAATTTGCTCATAAATCTGGGTAAAATCCTTCTCAACTCCACTCTTTATCTAATCTTACATGCTTTCTTTACAAATTTGATATCCGGGTTTTAGCATACCAGTGTTTTATGAAGCATTTACTATTCATTTAAGTGCAGCGTTACTCACTCGTAGACATTTCATCATCTTCTATCGCTTTGTAATGCTTTGTTAAAGGTCAATTTCAATGAAATATGAAAACTAAATTGTACTATAATCGTATGGTCTAATTGAAAAACCCATTACTGAAATTACCTCTAAACCAATGTTGATGAAGTTGTTCAGTTATAGTTAATTACCTACCATTTCAAGACTGTGTTGTTATGGAGGCTTTGTTGTTGATTCTTGAACTTGTATTTGAGTCTAGATTTTCGTTAAAACCTCACAGTTTTCGTCTCGGGCGAAATGCTCATACTTTAATTAGGACTATTAGGAGTAATTTTGTTGGGTATCTTTGGTATTTGCGTGGTGATTTAAGTGAGGTTTTGGAGAATTTTGATAAGGGTTTAGGAATTTTGATAAAAGGGTATTGGTTTTTTTTTTATTTATTTATTTATTTTTTGTATAAACCTATTACAACCTGTTAGTACAAGTTAAGTGGCCGGAATATTCTCTCCAGCAAGTACTATCTCATAGTTTATTACCCAATTTGCTACTTCTGAAAGTTGAGTCCCCTATTTGCAACTTTTGCCAAAGTTTAGTACCCACTCTTATACTTAACTCGTTATTTGTGAGATTGAAGATTGAAGATGACAATTGTATTGAAGACTCCATTATCAATTAACGAAGATTTCTCATTCTCTCTCCTCTTTATTGCTTTGTTCAATTACATGTTTGTTTGGTTTAATTTTGATGTTTGATTCTTAATAGTGTAATTGTTCTTGATATTTTGTTGATTCTTGATTTCCTTAGTTGTTTGTTGATAGATGATGATTCTTGAGTAGTCGTTTGACTAGGAATTGGGTGAAACTTGTATGATTGATCAATTGTGATTAATTTGGGAATTGTGTTGATTGATTGTTGAGATTAAAGTGATTATTGAAGGTTTGCATGTGTATAATTCGATTAGTCCTTGAGAACTACGCTAGATTGCACTGTAATTGCTAATGACACGACCAATTGATTTAGGAATTGCAATTGTTGATTGGTTTGGATTGTGATTCTCTTAGTTTGTTATTCATAGTGAACCCTAGCTTAACAATTAGGAGATAGCTCTTTGATTCCAATTGATACCTCTTATTATTAGTCTTCACAACCCTTGATTGGCATTCTCTTCTCAAGTTGTTGCAGTTGTCATGATTGTTTCTTTAGTTTTTTTAGTTTTGTTGTTTGTTTAGTTAGTTGATCCCCATTCCTTGTGTTTCTTTAGTTTTGTTGTTTGTTTTGTTAGTTGTTAGTGTAACCTACCTTCAATTTTGACCTAGCTTAGTCGCATAATTGCGAGTGATTTAACATTACCGTTCCTTTAGGTTCGACCCTTGACTTACCTCTATACCCGTATTTAGGTTTGTTAAGTGTTTAAAAATTTAGTTTGACTTAGGAAGGATTAGATAACGACCTACATTTTCCCTACGTCACTCCTCTCTTAATCTATTTGTTTAAGTCTTTATGCATTCTATAACTTGCGAATTCAATTAAGAAAATAAAGTGTTTTATTTCCACCGTAATAAAATCAAGTTGAACCAATTAATACACATCACATAAACATATGAATTATAAAAATAAAAACTGTATTTTCAACTCCTAGACTTAAAATATAACTTAAACCAATATGTCATTTCATATCCACAATCTTTATGTATATATACCTTACTAAATTCCTCCATCTTCTTCCACAATTCTATCCTCACTCTTTTTTTTCCCTTTAAGTTTTAGAAATGAAACAATTACTTCGTATTTCATATCAAAAGTTTCAACTATTGAAAAGCATACCTACACATGAAATAATCAAGTAACAACTCATGCATCGAATGGGCCAAAAGGCTAATAGTATTTAAAAACAAAATAAAAGTTATCAGTGTCCTCCTCCCTTATTGTTATAGATTTACAAAGAACTTTTCCACCTCCACTTTATTTCTTAATAATTATGTAAATTCTATAAGCTCCAATCAAATTCAACTAATTGATTTTTATGAACCTTTTCCTCTTCTATCTATATATTTATATTCAATTGGAAAATTTGTCAAAAATAACACCACCTTTGGGCGGTCTTCCAATAATAGCACCATCTTTTGATTATTCCAGAATAACACCACCTTTCACATGTATTTGCCAAAAATGAAACAAAACCGGTTGGTAACCTAATTTACAGGTTACATGTGACACGTGTCACAATGTCATTGGTCAATTTATTTATTTATTTATTTTTAAAAAAACCTAAGTAATTAAAAAACAAAGTTAAAATTTTTTTAAAAAATCCACCACCTAGCCCCCCTTCCCAGCCCCCACCCCCACCGCCACCCTTCCCCCACCCCACCCTCGCTACCGATCGACCTCCCCAGCCTTCCCCCTCCCCTGAACGACACCCCTCCATGCAATCCCTCGCCCTTGAACAATCCAACACCGCTTGTGAACAACCCTCTTCCCTTCCCCCTCCCGGATACGACCCCCTTCATCCACCGCAAATCGGTGCCCCCTCCTTAAACCCACAACTATACAACATGAAACCCGACCTTAAATCTGACCCTAAACCACCTCCCTGAAACCTTAGCCTACGGAAATTAGGGAGAGAATGCCAAAATTGAAAAGGGAAGGAGGGAGGGGCCGAAATCGGAAAAGGGAAGAAGGGGAAGGGCCGAAAATGAGGGGGTGGTAAATGCCGGTGAAAGGGGGTGGGCATAGGGGATGGGAAAGAGGGTTTAAGTTTTTTATTTTTTAAAAAGTTTTTTTTAAGTTTTTTTAAATCAAAAATAAAAATAAATAAATTGACCAATCAAATTAGAACACGTGTCCCAGGGTTACCTATTAAACAGGTTACCGGTTTTTTGTTTCATTTTTGGCAAATGCATGTGAAAGGTGGTGTTATTCTGGAATAATCAAAAGGTGGTGCTATTATTGGAAGACCGCCCAAAGGTGGTGTTATTTTTGACAAATTTCCCTATTCAATTTAATCACATTCGTTATTTAATTCATCTTCCCTCAGCTCAATCACTAATATAAATACAAAATTTTCATATAAAGAATTTTTCACATCATCACTACCTATGTTAAAAAAAATATTTATATGAAAAATATCTCTCAAAATTCTATGTAAATTTTTACTATAATGAAGATGAAGATTGAAAAGGAAAATTTTGAGGCTGCAAAGAAGGAACGAACACTTGAATATGTCAAGAAATATAAAAAAATTTTGTAGGTAATATTTTAAGCATCCCACACTTGAGCCCCCACTATGATCATACACTTAAGCATGGTGGCGTCCAAAGGGAAGGAAACTAGAGTAAAAGAGTTACCAACAAGTTTTAGGAACTTATAAACAATTCATAGGGTGAAGGTTACACCCCTTCACGATCCATGAGATCGCTAACTCCATAGTGGTCTGGAACCATGACTGGATATTCGGGGATGACGGTACAAATCCAACCTAAAAGAGATTGAACCTGCCCTAAAAATAGGCTTCTACTTTATTTTTCTCGTATTCATGTGCGCTTTCTGAATAATATACAATCATTAGGTTAACCCTAAACTTGTTTAGTCTATGTTGGTTGAATAGTAATGCACAAACAAACTATTATTGGCTCACTTGAATTATAATCATATTAGCCTAAACAAGATTATTAATTATCTTATTAAGCGTGATTACCAGTACAAATTCCATTTAAATATGAATAAAAGGCGTGATCAAGCAATAAAAATAATAACAAGCAACATGATAATAATCACAATCATCATCATAATCATATTAATAATATTCTCAATAATGCATAATAATAATAGTAAGATCCTAGGCATGATACTAACAAGATTAATAATAAATCCTAGCATGTCACTAAGCGATAAAGATCAAAGCTTTAACCCTATTATGATACTAACATGATAGGAGGAAAGATTAAGAAGCATCCCATAAACATACATGATACTAGAAATTTTAGTTATTACCCTAAACATGATACTAGTAATCATAAAGACATCCTAACATGATACTATGAATAAAAATAATCAAAGCATGCTTTCTAAGACAAAATAATAATAATTAAATTACTTACTTGGATGCCTCGTATCTCTTTCTAATAAAAAAATACACGCATTAGTAAGTTCAAGAAAATAATAAATCAAATAATTAAATAAAATAATTGAAATAGGGATTTGGGACCAAACCCTCATAAATTATCAACCTTTTACGTATAGGGCGAAGGCAACTTCGAACTTGGCTATGTGTGTCTAGAACTTGAGAATGCAGAATTTTATAAAATGGAAGGTTTAGAAAAAGAATAGATAGAGAATAAGCTTTAACTTAGATAGAGAAGAGAGATGATTGGTGATTGTTGGTGATTGTGAATGATAAAAAACGGGGAAATACGCCCCATTTATAAGAAAATAGTCTTGACGCAATAGAAAAGTGTTAGAATTCCAATCGGAATAAAATTAGCTCCTGCCTCAAAGTTCTCCCACGCAACAGAGTCTGTCTATCGCCGTGCGACAAACCTATCGTTTAACGCTGGAACAGTTTTTTGCGGATTTTGTTTTTATCATATCTTTTGATTCAGTAGTTGTAGAAACCTAAAAATGTCTCCCCTAAACCAAACCCAATGATGAACAACCTTTCACCGCCACTATTGGTCGGGTTCAGTATTTAATCCCGAGAGTGCTTAAAAAATCGTATTTGATTAAATTCGTATTTCTGAAAAGTCCATGGATTAGTCTTGATGTTTGGTCAAAGCATAGTTTTAATTTTAGCCCAAACTTATTTTTTAATTTTAGCCCAAACCGTTTTTTTATTTTATTGCTTTATTATTTATTTTTGGCCCAAACTTTTTATTTATTTTTAATTATTTTCTTATTTTAGCCCAAATAATAATAAATCATAAAATAGCCGGAAATTATCAATCGGCACTTAAAATGCTGAACGGAATTAGGGTTAAAAATGTACTTAGACGGAAAAGCAGGCTGGGAATTCCTGCGCCACGGCAGGTACCCACCGTGTCACGGGAATCATTCCTGTTGGACGGTGAGATTTCCCGTGACACGGGAAATCTGCCGTGACACGGGAATTTCCGTGTCTTTTCCGCGGAAACCCTTAACGCGTTTTCTTCCCCATTTACTGAAAATTTCCCGCGTCACACCAAAAATGCACCGTGTCACGGGAATGTTTCCCGTCTGACGATGGGATTTCCTGTGTCACGGTACAGTTTTCCATGTCGCGGGATACTTTTTTAGGGGTTTTGTAATTTTAGGGTTCCGTGTGCTCACTCAACACATTTTCTCTATAAATACCCCCTCATTTCTGATGTACGGGGCAGGAATTAATTCTCGAATTGATTTTTTTCTCTCTTCTATGCTTTAGCCTAAACACTAGCCTACCCTTCTTATTTTAAAATTCCTTCTTCAAGTGCTCAAAGGAGTCCATACTTTACTCGTGGTTCTGTCCTTAAACCAAGGCGTGAAAGGTAGAACTGTTTGAGGGTTTGGCCCCAAATCAACTATACTTTATTTAATTTAATTTAATTATTGTTTTATTATTTCCTTGAAGTTACTAACTCGTTTATTATTTTGTAGTTGCAAACAAACAGAATCAAAGTAAGAATTATTTTCCTTTTATTTCTATTATTTTTCTAACGATTTTATATTGTTGGAATTATGATTAAATTGCTTCCAATATTAATGTTTATTCTATTATTTTTTATTGATCACCATATTGCATGTTTAAAGGGAATATGTAATTGAAAATCATTCCTAATAAGATAATTTGGACAACCGGTTTAGGATCCTTTTTAATCTTGTTATTAATTGAAGTGATCACCAATATTTTAGAATAATGTGTGCATTAATATTCAACCAATTTAGCTAAATAATAGTTTGGAGCGAATTGAATATTTTGTTTGTATGCCTTTGAGATCACAGGAATTCTTTTCAATATAAGAATCGAGTAGAGGCCAATACGGGCGAATGTGACTCCATGACTCACTTCGTACCATCAACCCCGATCCTCCTTTCGTGGTTCCGAACCATATGGAGTTAGTAATCTCATGGATTATGAATAGGGTGTAACCTTCACGGGTCAATCGTTGTTGCCTATCGTTGTCCCTTATCGTGGTTGCCTTTTATAATCCGTGAACGGTTTACAAGTTCCTTAAAAACTTGTTGGCGGCTCCCTACTTTCCTTGTCCCTAATTGTATACGTCAATTCCCACTTCCTAAGAGTGCCAAGCATATTCACAACATGCTTTAACGTAGGCGCACTTCGAGCGACGCCTAAAATTTGGCGACTCCACTGGGAAGGATTCTTGGTTATTTATCGATTTAAGTGATCGATATTTAATTAAGATGAGTGGATAAGACTTGAAAGATTCTTTGAAAAAATATTCCTGTGATTAATTTGGCATTTTTGCATATGCATAGACGTTTTAACGTCTCATTTAGATCTGTCCCGTAGGAAAATTGCGCACGAACAAAAACAGGGCACAAGTCAGATCATCTGACTGCCGTGCCACGGCAAAATCTGTCGTGTCACGGTACAGTGCACCGTTAGACGGTGCACAGTATCGTGGCACGGGAATTTTTGCCGTGTCACGGCAGTCTTAAAATTAGTCCAGTGATTTATTTTCTCTTCGCACAGTCAACTTCCTTCGATTTTTCTGAAAAACGTATGTGTTCTACATGCGTCTTAGCCCTGGGGGATTTAAGCTCTATCAACCCAAAAACGCTCATGGCAATAAGGGTTCATCCGAGTTATTAAATCAACCCAAACCATGGAGTTGAGTTCGATTGCTCACAAACTCGCGGAGCCGCCCGTTGGCATACACTCTCAAGGAAGGCTGTCTTGCTAACACGTCCAAACTCTTAACCATGGTACCCTTTTTGACACCCAAAGCTTAAACAATAGTTGAACATAGATCTTGACTCTAGGTTGCGAAATTTTTTTACATCATCGTGTCTAAATGCTACGTGGTTGTTTGGTGCTAACATTCATGTGTTTACTCTTTTGTTTAACCCATGACCGAGGGTTTTTATTCTCACATAGTAATTAGTACGGACCTAAAATCGATTAAAAATATGAAAAAATCACAAAAATGACTTGGAACTGTGCAACGTGTCACGGCATATTTTGCCGCGCCACGGTGAACAGTGTCGTGACACGGGGCTTTCTGCCGTCTGACGGTAGACTGCACCGTGTCACGAAAGTCAGCACCGTGACACGGTGCCTAGGAAAAGTGTCCTGTCAGTATTTTTTCGGTTTTTGTGTGAACGTATGTGGTTGATGTGTCCAGTTTGGTGTCATGTCTAGTTGTACGGTCAAAACACGCGTCTATAACCTCACTTAATCACTCACATATTGTGTTCACACACTTTTTTTCCTTAGTCGTGCACTACTTTTTTAACCGTATTTTAGGGTAGTCTTGTTTTTGTGTCGTTTTTTTTTTCGGAGTAAGTCGGATGGTATCTTCCCATATTTTTAAAATAATAATAAAAAATAAACAAATAGAATTTCAAAATCATAGATTTTTTTAAAAAAAAAAAAAAATAAATAATTCATTTTTCTTTTTTGTTTTTTCTAATCCGCATGGGTTAAGGTTAAGTTTTGTCATTAAAGGTGTGTTTGTTTCGGTGTCACAACACTTGGTCAAGAAGCAGGGGTAGATTGTTACGGTTCGAGTCAATACCTCAACAACCTCTTATACCAAAAAGGCATACAAGGAAACCACCACAATCATCTCCACAAGATCCATCTCCAGTCTACTTTCAACCAATGGCTACTAAGGAAGATATCTAGAACATCAACAAGACATTTGAAATGTTGTCTAACATGATGCAAACACTCACCACTAGAGTCAGCAGGGTAGAGCAAGACAATCAAAACAATGTCACTACCACTGCAAGGGACAATCAAAACAATGTCACTACCACTCCAAGAAATGTTGTCCATTTGAAGGCTTTTTCTGCAACCATGGCTCTTAAGGGAGTAGATGTGACACTCTTCCCTACAGTGTTCCATCTTTCCTTGGAGCATGCCTGTCAACAGTGGTTCTATTCTTTGGAATCCAAACATGTCGCGACCTGGGAGGATGTTGCTGAAAGCTTTATGAATCGTTACAAGTGTAACATTCAGTCCCAGAATTCTGAACGTGAACTCTCCATTCTCAAACAGAAAGAGAATGAAGGCTTCACCACTTACTTAAGCAGGTGGAGGGAAATAGCCGCGCTCTTGGTGGATCCCCCCAAGGAAAAGGAGATGGTTCGCTTGTTCATTGCCAATCTGACTCATAAGTACAAGCAACACTTGAAGTTTCTTCCTCTGAGTACCTTTGAAGCTGTATACGATATTGGAATCAATATCGAGGACGAACTAATGAAGACTGCTGGTAGCAACAATAATAACAGCACTTGGAAAAACAAGAAGAACGACACTCCTTCTTCTTCATCTTCTAAGCCCAATAATGCTACCAAAAATATCAATATCAGTGATGTGCTGGCCCTTAATGCTCCTCCTCAAAGATTCGAAAGGCAAAGGAGGGTTTACACGCCTTTGGGAATGACTTATGATGCTGCTTATGACCGTTTGCATGGTCAAGGACTGATTATGCCAATTGGACCATTTCCAAAACCTCGACCAGAGAATAGGACCGCTAGCTATGACCCCAATGCTTATTGCAAGTTTTATCAAGGCAAGGGTCATAATACTGAGAAGTGTTGGAGGTTGAAGGATGCAATCCCAGACCTAATTGATGCTAATCAACATCCTGTCCCTCCAGGGGGCAAGAAGCCTAACATTCAAACAGGTCCTCTTTCTGATACTTTGGCTATCATGGGAGATGAAGTCTCCTTTGATCCGTCAAAACTTATTCAACTTGTGAATGAATCTCTGCCGGAAGTTGTATTTGTCTTGAGTTCTGAAGAAGTGAATGGAATTTGGGATAGTGACGATGAAGACATCTATCTCAAGGATATAGCCTGTTCATTTCTTGGCACAAGTGAAGATGTTTGGGGAGACTTTGAGGTCAAGGTTCTCACCAGAAGTGGACGGTTGCAACAACCTAGTCCACCTCCACCTCCACCACAATCGCATCCGATAGTTGATCCCATCGACCCTGTAAACAGCGATATGGTCAAACAATTGCAAAAGACCAAGGTGGATATGAATGTATGGAAGCTTTTGGCCACCTCCCACGAGCATCGAAAGGCTGTAATGAATGCTCTTGTGAAAATAGGAGTTGATGATGACATGAATCCTCAAGGACTGGTCAACTTTCTCACTAATGAATTGCCAAGTACTAGCAATCTGATTTCGTTTTTTGACAAGGATCTGCCCCCGGAAGGGGATCAAAATAATAGGGCCTTACACCTCACTGTGATGTTTAGGCAGATGAATGTTCCTATGAGCCTTGTTGATAATGGCTCTGCAATCAATGTGTGCCCACTCCGTACTGCAAAAAAATTAGGCATAAAGAATGAAGAACTGACTCCTTCTACTCAAGGGATTCGAGCTTATGATAGTACTTGTTGTCAAACCGTGGGTACTATCATACTCAACATAGCTACTGGGGCCATTGAACGTTGCACCAAATTTCAGGTGGTGGACATTAAGGCCTCTTTCAATCTGTTATTAGGACTCCCTTGGCTTCACGAGCTAAAGGCGATTCCATCATCGTTGCACCAGAAGGTGAAAGCCATAGTTGGAGGGGTTCCAATTACCATTGATGCCTCTCCTATGCGTATTCAAGTTATCGACACTCCTATCGTCCATGTCGAACATGACGAAGAAGACGAAGATCTTTTGGGGTTTTCACTCGATGATGTCCTCGTGATTGAAGAGGAGGAAAAGTGTCATCTCGACTTCGATCCCTATTCAAACACCAACATTAATGCCATTCTGAAGAAGCAAGGGCATTTCCCTGGAATGACCCTCGGACTCAAAAAGAAAATGGCTGAATTGTGGGGCCATCCTGGTGCACTCAAGAAGGATACTTTTGGCTTGGGATTCAAGCCAACAAAAGAAGATGTGAAACAAGCTCTATCGAAGATGAAGGCTCGCAATAACGCTCGAATCATGAAGAGGGAAATTGCCATGGATCCATATCCATTAACACTCAATGGTCAGTACATCAAGGAAGGGGAAGACTTTCCGTGCTATGAATTCCCATAGCCATTCGTCCACGATGGGAAGCGTGAACCAAGATTCGAGATGTTCCTCGATTGTGACTTTGTTGATGAAGACGAAGAGCTCTTCGCAACGGAGAAACCAGCTAGCCCAAACTTTGATGATCTAGGCATCAACTTGCTTTTTGGAATGGAGAAGAATGAGTCTAAACCCGTCTGCAATGATAACTCCGAGCTCGTTCAAGTAGTTATAGCCAACAAGGATTTTGACCCCTCCGAGTTAATCGTCCAAGCTGATAATATTTCAAAGGGATGGCGCAAGACATTGAGGATCAGTACGCCAAGTGGAGAGAAGTTCGAAATAACCGCTGGCGAAGGTCCTATGTTTGATGAGTCTGAGTCGTCTGGGTCCGAGTCCGAGTCTGATTCTAAGTCTGTAGACGAGTCCTTAGAGTCTGAGGCCGACCCTCTTTCTGCTATAGAGTCCAATCCTGAATCTCTTGTTGAGTCCTTTCTTTCTAGTCCAAATAATTCCGGTGAGGTCGCAGCCGACCTTGCCCCTCTTGATGTATTAGCCAATGAATTTAATAAAATGAGTACCTTTTCTTACAATGCGTGTCATTCCCCTAACCATGATCAATATTGCTTTGCTAATGATAAAAATGTCAAAGAAATAATAAAAGCAATGGAAGAACACGAAAATAAAACAGCAGTTATCGAAGATACAGAAACAGTTAACATTTCCAATGATACGACTGTTAAAGAAGTAAAAATTGGATTAACAATAAGTCAAGATGAACGCAAAGACTTAATTAATTTGCTTAGTGAATTCGTTGATGTATTTTCCTGGTCATACCAAGATATGCCAGGAATTGACAGGGATATAGCTCAGCATACAATACCACTCATTCCAGGTATGAAGCCTGTCAAACAAAAGCTGCGCCGTATGAAACTAGATGTGGCCCTCAAAATCAAAGAAGAAATTAGAAAGCAATTGGCCACAGGTTTCATCAAAGTATCCAAGTATAGAGAATGGATAGCAAATGTGGTTCCAGTTCTAAAGAAGGATGGAAGGGTCAGAATGTGTGTTGATTACAAGGACCTCAATAAAGCAAGCCCAAAAGATGGGTTACCTCTACCTCACATTGACATTCTGGTCGACAACACAGCAAACCATGCACTCCTATCATTCATGGACGGTTACGCCGGATATAATCAAGTATTGATGGCTGAAGAAGACGTGGAGAAAACCACATTCATCACATAATGGGGTACATATTGCTATACGGTAATGCCATTCGGGTTGAAAAACGCGGGTGCAACCTACCAAAGAGCAGCTACAGCATTGTTACATGACATCATGCACAAAGAGGTGGAGGTCTATGTCGATTATATGATCGTTAAGTCTACAGATCGCCAAGGCCATATCATTACACTTCGCAAGTTCTTTGAAAGACTCTGCAAGTATAACATGAGATTAAATCCAGCAAAGTGTGCATTCGGAGTCACGTCAGGCAAATTACTTTGATATGTGATCAGTTCTCGAGGGATTGAAATAGATCCCACAAAAGTAAAGGCGATCATGGCCATGCCACCGCCCAAGAATGAGAAGGAGATTCGAGG
Organism: Chenopodium album; assembly: GCF_948465745.1. NCBI lineage: Eukaryota > Viridiplantae > Streptophyta > Magnoliopsida > Caryophyllales > Amaranthaceae > Chenopodium > Chenopodium album. Next base: position 53,307,363 of record NC_137841.1, on the reverse strand, counting down.
TTTCATTGGAAGGTTGCAATATATAAGTAGGTTCATATCAAAGCTCACAGCGATATGTGAACCTATATTCAAGAAGCTTAAGAAAAATGTCCCAGTCACATGGGATGAAGATTGCCAAATAGCTTTCGACAAAATCAAAGAGTACCTGGCGAACCTACCCGTGCTAGCGCCAGCAATACCTGACTTTCCTCTTCGGCTCTACCTAACGGTCACAAGAGAAACGATGGGGGCAATGCTAGCACAAGAGATTGAAAGCAAGGAGAATGCAATCTACTACTTGAGTAAGAAGCTTCAAGGATATGAGACACGATACACACCACTTGAAAAATTGTGTCTTGCACTTGTGTGGGCCGCACAGAAACTAAGACATTACATGATCACTCATACAGTGCATGTCGTGTCCAAGATGGATCCTCTCAAATACTTGTTCGAAAAAGCAACACTCAATGGCAGATTATCAAGGTGGATAGTCAATCTTGCTCAGTTTGACTTGAAATTTGTACCACAAAAAGCCATCAAAGGTTCTGCGGTTTCTGACTTCTTAGCAGACTTTCCGCTAGAAGAAGTTGAGAAAGAAGAAGATGAGTACGATTTCCCTGACGAAGATTTACTCATGACCGAAGATGATAGCTGGACGCTCTATTTCGATGGAGCTTCAAACCAAAAAGGATGTGGTTTAGGAGTCTTGCTCGTATCACCTAATGAAGAGCACATCCCAATTTCCATGAAGCTCGACTTTGATGTCACCAACAATGCCGCAGAATATGAAGCATGAATTTTGGGGTTAGAAACAGTTGTCTCCTTGGGAATTAAGAATCTCAGAATCTACGGTGATTCTTCACTAATCATTAACCAAATCTCCAAGAGATGGAAAGTGAGAAGTGAAAGTCTCGCTACGTATCAAGCTCATTTAGAAACTCTCACAGAGCAACTAGATTAAGTGGAATATACGTAATTGCCGAGAGAAGAAAACCAATTCGCCGACGCACTAGCTAAATTAGCATCAATGGTACGAATTCCAATGGATACAATAAGAATGCCACTGACCAAAGAAAGAAGATATGAACCGGCTTATGTTCACGCACTCGACGATGAACAAGAACCAAAAGAAGAAGATGAAGAACCATGGTATACATATATCCTTAACTATGTGACAAGAGGAGAATACCCTCCCAATACTGATAAAAGGGCACGCCGTGCTTTGAGGATTTTAGCCTCACAGTATGTGCTCATCAGGGGAGAACTCCACAAGAGAACTGCGATGGGGAGAAATCTCTTATGCATAGCCAAGAAGGAAGCACATAGAACCATGGAAAACCTTCATGCCGGTATATGTGGAACGCACATGAATGCAAAGATGTTAGTCCAAAAGATTCAACGTCAAGGTTATTATTGGACTACTATGGAGAGAGATTATCAAGAATACGTCAAGAAATGCATGAAGTGTCAAGTCTTTGCAAATTTACAGCATGTTCCACCTTCGATTATCTACACATATACTTCTCCATAGCCTTTCTCCACTTGGGGCATCGACATCATTGGAAAAATAACACCACCAGGACAAGGGGGGCATGAATTCATCCTCGTAGCGATCGACTATTTAACCAAATGGGTCGAAGCTGCCTCATATGCTAAGCTGACGGCGAAACACGTAGCTCAATTCGTTGAGAAAAATATCATATGCCGCTATGGGGTACCTCATGAGATGATCAGTGATAATGGAACACATTTCCAAGCCGAATGTGCGGAATTACTACAGAAATATCATATCAAGCATCATAGATCATCACCTTACATACCTCAAACAAATGGTGCGATCGAATCGGTCAACAAAAATGTGAAAACTATCATCGAAAAGATGACAGAAAATTACAAGGATTGGCCAAGTAAGCTACATTTCGCCCTTTGGGGTTATCGAACCTCCGTTCGTACATCAACAAGGGCTACTCCTTTCTCTCTGGTTTATGGAGTTGAAGTTGTACAACTAATAGAACTCGAAATCCCTTCTTTTCGAATCACATTGGAAATCCAACTAGATGAAGTCGACTGGATTAGAGCAAGATATGATGAACTAGTTTTACTTGATGAAAAACGCTTGGCAGCTTTGCATCATGTCCAAACCTACTAACAGCGTATAGCGCGACATTTTAATAAAAAAGTCAAGACTAAGAACATCAAAGAGGATGACCTGGTGCTTAAGGCACTTCGTAAAAATGTGTTAGATCCAAGAGGAAAATTCAGACCGAATTGGTCAGGCCCGTACATTGTTAAAGCCATCTTGGTTGGCGGAGCGGCACAATTGGTAGACATGGACGATAACGGTTTCCACAATTTAACCAACTTGGATCAACTCCAGAACTTCTATGCCTAGTCACATGGGTTCATGACCCAATAAAGCTATGTTTGGCCTGATTCCTTTTTTTAAGGATATGTAGGCAACCCCTCAAGGGGGCCCGACCACTTTAAAAAATAAAAATCCTCCCTCCGTCGATCAAGTATACGCGTCAGTTCAGCATTGCGTCACGACAAAAAAAATAATGGGATTTCTGCCGCGACACGGGACATTCCACCGTGTCACGGTACAGTCCACCGTGGCGCGGTGGACCTGAGAGCAAAAAAAAAAAAATGTTGTGACGCGGGAATTTGCAACGTGTCATGGGATTTTTCACCGTGACACGGTGGAATTTCAAGTTTTTCGATTTTTTTTAGTGACGCATTCTTTGCGAATTTATTATTTGTTCGAGGTTTTTATTTTCATTCTTCCATTGCGTCCGACTCCTTGACTCAGATAAATAAATAAAAAAGTCATTGTAATTTTTTTTATTTAATGCCGAAATAAATATGCTATTATTATTGAATAAATGTGACTACAATTATTGGCATCATACGCCTTATTTAAAAAAAAAAATTAATAAATCATAAAAGCAAAGCAATACTGATCTAATCCCTCTTCAGTTTAGGCACATCCTTCTCTTTTTCAATTAGGTCGGCCTTCACCATTAATGTGTCTTTTGTAGCCCGAACCGTCACACCCCTAGTCGAACTTTCACCCCTTTCACCTTTCTTAAAATTCTTCGGTTGTTTCTCTCTATAGACCATCTTCTCTTTACCCTTTCCTTTCACATAATTCTTCCTTTTCGGCATTATAGGAGTCTTAAACTCAATCCCTTGTGTTCTTGGACCTAGACGATCTTTAGGAGGTGCTTTCTTATTTCCAAGACGACTCTTCACATCAGATTTGCGTGATCCGAATCGTTCCCTCCTACTTCTAGGGTTCAACCATGCCTTGTATGCACTAGATAAAGGAGGAGGAGCTTGGTCACTAGCAGAAACAGTCCACAAAGGTCTTCCAATCCAATAAGTCTCGTACTTGTGAATGTTACTTTCATGAAATGATACTTCACGAGGACTATCGTTATAGCGTGGAACTACTTGTTCAAGTCCATAGTGCCGCATCAGTCGAGAAGGGCAATAAAAAGTTAGTTTTAAGATACTAGGAACATGACAATATGGAGTATCATTCGTACCAACCATCCTAGTAAGCCTCCACCAAGGCACCACCCAACGAATGGAAAATTCCCTCTTTGCAAAGAAATTTTTCCAGTCTTCATACGACATGTTCACAGAGTAATTCTTTTTCCTACAGACTAGATCGTTAGGGCCATATTTTTCAATATCGTCGGGGGCTTCGAATAGTTCTAAACGCTCCATCAACCAAATCTGCAAAAAAAAAAAAAAAAAAAAAAAAAAGCAGTCGTTGATAAAAAAAAAGGGTGCAGATTCCCGTGACACGACAGATCTCACCTTGTCACGGCACAGAGCCCCCGTGACACGGTGCCTATTTCGTGTCACGGGAGCTACTCGGAGCGTATTTTTACCTGCAGCAGCACCAGAGAGCCCTTCCTGATGGCTTTCCGGTCAGCTTTTGCTTCGTCAAGGCCACGAAATGTTTCTCCAAGGCACTTAGGCATATGAGATCTCCCAGATTTGACATGTTCAAGCACAGACGCTAGACAAGCATGTCCTACCCTACCGTTTGCAAATAAAAGCTTTCTAAACATGCAAAAAATATATGCCCTTCTACGATATACATGATAAGACTTAGAGATAGGGCGATTAAAATATAAAATTTGCAAGTTTTTCTAAGTCTACCACATTACCACATACAATTCTATTTAAATCTGGATATGTTAGATTCAGATGGCGTTCAAAATCTTGGTAAAAATATTCACGCAGGGTAGGCATGGAAATAAGATTTCTAGCAGGAAATCCAAAGATTGCACCGAATTCCTCCGGCAGGGGACAAATTTCATCATAATCAAATTTAAAAAAATGTGTTTCTGGACTCCAATAATCTAATGCTGCCCTAAGAAAATCATGTTCAATCGCTACATGCCTCAGGGCTAGTAAACCCCTGACATGAAACAATTCTAACTCTCTTTTGTCAGCATTGGTCAAAGAATAAGACTAGTCGCGCAATGTATTATCAAAATTCTGAGACATGATTATTGAAATATGAAATTCTAATTATTTTGTGTTTCGTAATTATGCATATCACGAATATACTAGTCCTATTTTATAGCAAAAGCGCTCGAAACTACTCAGAAATTATCTTTTCGTACGCGTAAACCACTCTGTTGTAGAATACGCGTACCGTAACACGGGAAATCCCACCGTGTCACGGGAATTTTTGCTGCGACACGGCAGTTTTTGCCGTGACACGGTGTACAGTGCCGTGTCACGGCACCCCATTCGTTTTTTTTTTTTTTTTTATCTTTTCCCGTATCTATCCGGATTTTTTTTTAGTATTTTATCTTCACCGTTTATCTTTCAGTTTTTTGAGAGTTTCATTCCTATAAAATTCTCAACTTTTTTATTTTAATTTTTATTATTTTTTTCTTTATCATTTCATTTATTTTATTTATTTATTCATCACTTTAGTTTTTTTTTTTTTTTTTTTTTTTTTTTTTTTTTTTTATATATTTCCATTTCTCTTTATCATTTTTATATTTACTTATTTATTCTATTTATTTATTCTTGTCTTTTTATTCCTTTTTCTTTTGGTGAAGGTCGGTACCCTCCACTTACTCCACTTACGTTTTTTTTGTCGCGTCATTAATAAATACACGATCACACACAATGAGTCTTAAGTACACACTAACACACACTAATAAATACATAAACTGTGAATAATGTACAAAATGAGTCATAATAAATAAACAGCGTCAAGTGTCATCACAGTATGTACAAATAAAGACCCTCGGTCAAAAGTCTGCAGAACAAGAATCGGTATCATCTCCCTGTGAATACGGGAACGGTGAGCCAAAGAGTCCCGCCATCATTTGAGTACGGGGAGTAGTGTCCCTACTAGTCCCTATGACTCCAGCAGTAGTCAAACTCAAGGAAGGACCCGTTCAACTGGCAAACGGTGTAGACTGACTTAAAGACACGGGGATCGTCGGTGGAGGCATCGTCCCATACATCAGAACTGAGAACAAGCCCGACACCGGTGGAGGAATCCCAGACGACGGAGCTGAAAATAAACTAGGATCCACGGGAGTTAAAACAGGCCTAAACTCAGGCTGTGAAGGCTGTGAAAACAAATGTCGTTGCCCCTGACTCTGACCCGGAAAGCGCTGGGAAGACTGAGGATGCTGCCACTGAGCCTCCTGAAACGGCTGAGTAATCTGAGGCTCTCGCTGAGACTGAGAATGCCGATGAACCGCAGGAGATCGTCTACCACGACCAAGCTCCTCCTCGTTCGAGCCTCTATGCCTCGAGCGCGAGCGGGACCTCCGTTGCTCCTGAAAGATACAAAATCAAAAGGCGTCAACAAATGCAAAATAAAACAAATGGTAGAAGTGGAAAAATAAGGCTACCTCAAGAACATCGCTAGAACTGCTCCGACAACTCGCACCACGCCGAAGCTTGAGTATGCAGTACTTCAGGGCGTCAACCAGCTTCATGAATCCCATCATCTCCGAGCGGTTAGGCTAAGAACAAAACAAAGACAAATCAGTAACAAGCGATGTTAAAAGGATGAATAATGCATCAAAAACTTACCGGCTCAAAAACCTCGGGCAGAGACTCCTGCGCTTATCTGTAACCCTCTAGCGTGTTAGCAATATGGTCCTCGGTAATACCAATCAACCCTGGGTAGAGGACAGACTGAGGCGGAATCTCGATCCTCCCCACAGGGCGAACAGTCGTCTGAAAATACGATCGAATAATCAAGTTATTCGACTATTTAAACAGAGACTTGTGACAAAAATCCTCAAAAGAAACCTCAGGAAGGCGGGGTGGAGGAGACAAAGAGGGAAGCAAGTCCTGCGCATAATCACCCTCCATGTGCACAAGCTCCTGCCAAGGAAAAGTGTAGCGCTCTCCCCAGTTTACCAACTCCCTAAGCAAGCGCGAGTCCAGTATCGACTCCGGTGGAGATGAGGGCACCACAAAGCGATCACCGCTATGCTGACGAACGACACGCTCCCCCAAATACCAGACAAAGCGTCCGGTACCAACCAAAATGGTGCGGTGCACTATAAGATGCAAGGCCTCGGGAAGATTAGTCATCCCGGCCCAAGGACGATACTGGACATCAATGGCAACCTGAAAACCATAAAAAGTTGGCATGAAACACCAGAAATAACGTTAGAGAGAAAATAACAGGCAACAAAACTAATTCTTACGCCAACAGAAGAGGTGCCTCGGCGTAGCAGCCCGCGCAACGCAGAGACAGACTCCACCCGTGACCCTCCTCGGTCACGCCAGCAAGCCCCGACAGGGAAATCATGAACCGCTCCACGACGCCGTCGAGGAGCCAAGCCTGGGAAGTACTCTTAGAACCATAGCTGCAATGAAAAGTAATCTTTGAGCACATGATTCGAACAAATTAAAATAAAACAAGAAGAGGAAAAGATCATCACCTCTACGACTCTCCACATACCGTAGACAGTGATGGGAGACTCGTCGTTCAGCTGCCGACAGCCATGACGTAACGACAAGAGAAGGTCGGCGTATCCGAGGCTGGCCCAGCTAAAGGATCCTATCTCACTGATCCTGACTAAAGAAGGGAGGTAGCAAAGGAGTGCGCGTGAACTCCTATCAGGAGAAAGAGTCATGGAGATTAGAATCAGAATGAAGATCCACACTCGCTGCTCAGCCGATGTCTCCACCATGTCGAAGCGACGAGCTAGCACTGAAGCCAGCTCCGATCGCCCGCTCCTAGGACCACCTCGAGACACTGGTCGGGTTCTGATATGCTAAACAATCGGACCTAACAAATCGGCTGCCTCAGCCGCTCCCCAAGAAAGATCAGACATCTGAGCTACGGCCCGGTCAGGGAAGCGCAACCCGCTAATCATGCTAAAGTCCAAAGGGGTCACTGTCATCTCCCCCCAAGCAAAATGAAAGGTGTTGGTATTATCCCAAAAATACTCCAACAATGCGAGAACAACCGTCGCACTGCAACCCCGGGGGCTGCGAAACCCTACGACCGCCGAATAAAAATCCACTAAACCAGCTGATTCCCATAAGGCGTTCGTAGCAGGATCCCTTGTGATAATCTGGTGAAGTCAAGGAATCAAATCTTCGGCTCCAGAACCGTGGTGACGAAGCGTGCCGTCAACTATGCCGGCAAGTGGGCGATGAGAAACGTGGTTCTCACGACAGAAAACCAACTGGTCTTGAGTCCACAGAGGTGGAACCCACCTACCTCTACTCGTAGAAGCCCGAGGCTCGGACTCTAAGACATCGTCGTCCATACCCTCGGGAATAGTGGGAGTGTCCTCCCGTAAAGCCTGACGCCGGCCATGGGTAGAAAGATCGCGATCCCGTCGCCTAGGCATGCTATTATAAAAATAAAGATCTAAATGCTTAGCATCATATCCTAAGACATTTAATTCGAATTGCATTTTAATAAAAAAATCTAAATGCTTAGCATCACTTCTGAAGTTATTTAGTTGTTTATCGCATTATACGCTAAATTTTTACCTCAAGGCTAAAAATTGGCAAAATTATGGAATTATTTATAGTATTTAGTTTCTCCATGACAAACTAATACGTACTATAGTTCTCCTAGCCGCATGATACTATGTTCTCTATGACAATATAGTATATACACGAAATATTTTTCAAAATTGCACACATCATGACATATTTTACAAGATCTACCGCCAATATTTCACCATTTCAAGTGCAAAGAAGTAACATGAACAACAAGAACATCATTTCACAAAAAGTAGTACCCAAAAATGGGGATTTGCTCAATTCTCCATCAAATCATGCAATTTTTATCTTAAATTTCTCACAAACACACATACGTAAATATGCAAGCAAATTCATGGCAATAATTGTGACATATAACCACAAAATCAAAAAAAATCCCCAAATTGATTTTTAAGGGTTTTTCATGAAATTACTCATTTGAAGCAAATTCGAGGCAAAATCAAGGGAAACTGACATAGATCCTTGTAGAGAATCAAAAATGAGGAAAGTGGCAAAAACATTAGAGCGGAATTGGTGAAGATTTGAGCTCCAAAAGCTCGAAAAAACCACGAAGATCTGAACAGCCGCCGCGACACGGTCAGGCGACGCCGCGACACGGTAAGCTGAAAACGTGTCACGGGGATGAAATCCGTGTCACGGTAAATTTGGAGGACGCCGGAGCTCCGTTAAACAGCAACAGCAACACGGCAGTAATAGCAGCAAGCAACAGCAAATCTCAGCGAAGAAAAAAGAACAAAAAAAAAGAAATGGGAACCAGCAGCAATGTCGCGCCACGAAAGGTGATTCCGGCTGACGGGAGAAAACTCCGAGCACCGGCGAGAAGCTGCCGAGACAGGGGAATCCGAGCAAAACGAAATTTTTTTAGGTGAAAACCGGACAAGAAAGAGAAATGGTGGATGGGCAAAATGGGAGAAATGGTTGATATTTAAAGCCAAAAGTAACCGTTGCATGAACCCGTTACCGTTCCACATTTTCCGTTATGAAGCAACGGTGTGCAGGCGCATGAAAAGAAGCGCGTGGAATTTTATTTTTTTTTATTCCAAAAATTCCCGCGACACGGGAAATACTCCCGTCAGATGGCAAAATACTACTGTGGGGAATTGTTTCAAGCCTTTAAAATCCCACTAGCTTGAACCCCACTGTGATCATACGTTAAAGTACGGTGGCGTCCAAAAGGGAAGAAGATAGAGCAAAAGAGTCGCCAACAAGTTTTTAAGGAACTTGTAAACCGTTCACGAGGTGAAGGTTACACCCCTTAACGATCCAAGAGATCGTCAACTCCATAAGGTCATGAACCAAAATAGGGTTCCGGGATGATGGTACAAATCCAACCTAAAAGAGATTGAACCTGCCCTAATAATAGGCCTCTACTTTATTCTGCTCGTAGTAATGTGCGCTTTCTGACTAACATACAATCAATAGAATTAACCCTAAACCTGTTTAATCTATGTTGGTTGAATTTAATGCACAAATAAACCATTATTGGCGATCACTTGAATTATAATCACAGTTAACCCTAAACAAGATTATTAATTCTCTTATTAAGCGTGATTGCAAATACCAATTCCCTTTAACATGCAATAAAGGTGATCAAGCAACATAATAAATAATCAATATCATGAATAATAATTATAACAATCATAATCATAATCATATTAAAGCATAGCAAGATCCTAGGCATGATACTAACAAGATTAATAACAAACCCTAACATGTCACTAAGCGACAAAAATCAAATCTTTAACCCTAACATGATACTAACAATCATAAATATTAGGAAGAAAATAAAAGACATCATAGCAATCATATTTAATATTAAAAATACCCTAGACATGATACTAGGAATATCATAATAACAATATAGACATGATATCTACATCATAATATCAATAAAATCAATTAAAGTACTTACTTGGATGCCTCGTACCTCTTTCTAATAACAAAATACACGCGTTAGTAACTTCAAGGAAAATAATAAACAAAACAATTAAATTAAATAATTGAAAGAGAGATTTGGGACCAAACACTCAGAAATTAAAACCTTTCACGTCTAGGGCGAAGGCAACTTCGAATATGGCTAGGTGTATCAAGATCTTGAATGCGGAATTATTTATTTGAGAAAAGGCTAGTTTTAGAAAAAGAGAGAGAGAGAATAATCAAGAAAATCATGATGAGAGTTGGTTATTGATTAAGAGAGAATTAGAGAATTAATGATTGCGAAAGAAAACTGATTGTTGATGAATCAAAACGGAGTTTTTGATACGATATTTATAGAGAAAATCATCCAAAAAAGATAATTTATCAAAACAGAGTATGAAGACCACAAATCCACCTTGGCGCCAGACCTGGCTCATTGGCGCCAGGAATTGTGGCTAGCGCCAGGCGCCAATTCTGGCGTCTGGCGCTAATCTTGATTCCAGGCGCCAAGGCCTGGGTTTGGACGCCAAACCGGATTTTAACGCGTTTTCGAAAATCTGATAATTTTACCGTACTGGAAGATAAAATAATATAATTTCGGTCGAAAATGCTATTTGATCTAATTAAAACTCTAAAGAATCCTAATTGAATTAAGAATGATAAGACCTTCTAGAATGCTCTAGAAGACCAAAACCATTCCTAATTACATTAGGAATGATAAATCATATTAGGCCCTCCCCTAGATCATTGGGCCGTACTTAAAACTCAAACCGGGCCCAGTTTAGTAAATTGGCCATAAATTCCTCAATATTCATCGGAATTGGGCTTATAATATATCGTTGGAAAGGTCTTTGCAAGCCCCATCCAACTACACCACTATTGGACGCATATTATGGACCAACCAAACTGGATTGGCTGTTTTCTTAAAAATAAAGTTTTCAAAAACAGGGAGAAGAGAAAAGAAAAGAAATAAAACTTTCCGCAACACAAGACCTTTCCACACTTTCGTTTCATTCAATTATGATTCGACGTGAAAGGCACTCATCACTGGGTTTGGTTTTGGGGAGACACAAATGGGTGTCTACAGAAGCCCCCACTTTGACTGAGTTTGGAGAAACGCAAGTTTCGAAAACGAAAGTCAAAGTAGCGATAGGGACGGAGAATGATTCAAAACGTTCTGCGATCCTAAACCAATCTTATAACGCCAATACCTGCAAAACTAGCATTAGTTAAACAGATAGAAGAGTTAAGAAACGCGTATCTTGCACCGTCGAGCACACGTCTCTGAAAGTAACCGATTGTTGCTTTTTTTGATGACCTCCTGCAAGCTAGAGAATGCCATCCCGCCTAAAAACCGCTACGCCTTGTAAGCGCTTCCAAATTAGAAGATTGCCTCACCTGAAACTATCCTCCCCGCAATGATAATATTCCACGTCCAAGGGAATACCATCGAAGATTGCTTCTCTTGAAACAATCCTCAGTTGTTTGTGACAACTCTCCACAATCTAGGGAACGCCACCTTGCTGTTTCGATGTTCACTCGTCTCTGAACAAAGAGCTTCTTTTGCCCGCTGTGATAGTCTTCGAAAAGATCACTGCTTTTTAATCCTTAATGATGCTATGCCAGTACGTCGGCGCTTTGCTGCTTGTGAACCAGTATGTTGGTGCTTTTGCTGTGATGACAATCCTCTTTTCTTTGGGAATAGTTGCCAACACAACTCTTGTATGATGTATGACAATCCGATTTAGGGAAAGTTTTCAATGCCTCGTAACAATCCATCCTTGGAAATGTTGCCACGATGAAGCGACAATCCGTATCTCAGAAAATTTGCCAAAATCCAATTTTTGGAAAAGTTGCCAATGCTTCGTAACAATCTTTCATAAGAACTTTGCTACGATCGACAATCCACATCTTGGAATATAACTCTTGAAAGCAATCCACCTTGGAAATTTTCCAACGCTATGCGACAACCCTTTTAGGAAAATATTGCCACAATTGACAATCCGCGTCTTAGAACATTTGCAAAAAAAAAGTCAACCGACAATCCACTTTGGGAAAATTTGCCACTTACTGAAATAAATGACAATCCACGTTGAGGAACTTTTGCCGATATTTATGATGAATAGAAACCTACAACAATCCTTTGGGAAATTTTGCTATAGGGAACTGGGTGTATGACAATCCAATCTCGGAAAACTTGCCAGCGATCTATGAATGTATGACAATCCGAACTTGGAAAAACTTGCCAAACAAAGAAGGAGCACGACAATCCACGCTTGGAAACTTTGCCAGAGATGACAATCCAATCTTGGAAAAAATGTCGTTGAAGAAGATGCACGACAATCCATTTTTGGAAACATTGTCAGTTGGGGATGACAATCCAATTTTTGGAAAACTTTGTCGTTTAATAAGAATGCGCGACAATCCATATTTGGAAATATTGTCGTTTAAGTGCTTGCTTTTGAACCGATTGTAATGAGCCAGTGTTTTAGGCGCTTAAGCTAAGTGAGACGATTTTTCGTCAGGTCGATCACTTATTGCAATTGTAATCAAACCGACTACTTAATCATGTCAAATTGCTTATAGGGGCTAACAGGCGTACCAAGGAACCCGAAATTGCTGCATTAAGTCGAAATCACCTTTTTGAGAGGCTTCGAGCTCTGTCGTTGCTGAGATATCTCTGGCGCCAAGAATTGGAGTAGGGTCTTCCCTATTCTGCTGCACCTGTATTTATTTTTTACTATAGAACTTTTCCAATCTTTTTAATTATCTTAGGGTTGACCTAATGTTTAATGTTGCTTGACTCATCGACTTGACACGACTCAAGGTATAAACTTGACTCGCTGATTGACTGACTCGAGGTTGACTCGACTCGAAGTGTAATGACACATGTGTTAGACTCAAATCAAAATGATATGACACGACATGACTCAATGTGTACATGACTCGTGTGTGCATTGTAATGTGATCGTGCGACTCGAAAAAAGCAAAGAAGCAAAAATTTTCCGTCAATTGTGGAGGGTACCGACTTTCTCCCGAAAAAGAAAGACGTGAAAAAGAAAAATCAAAAGTTTGAAGATGCATGTTGAATGAGCTTAGTCAAATGTTGTTTGATACTATCTCTCAAGGTTCAAGGATTAATCCATCCTAGGCTATCTCAACTGTTGACTCCATGATGAAAGTATTTGGGTAACTTAGGCACGGAGGCTAAGCACTTCATACTTCATGATGCAATGACAATTATGAGTGATGAGTGATGTGACAAGGCATGCTTCATCGTTATGTTAAGATTTCATGACAAAGGGTTCCTAAGGGAAATATATTTGGTCATGTATGTGTGATGTGTGTGATAGTGACACTAAAGTTAGGCCGCAAGAGCTAAGTATGTGGGAAAATATTATTGTTAGAAGAGTCAAATAATGGTGACTCTTAGGCTAGGTAAGCTAATAATATAGGGATCAAGCTCCCAAGTCTAGCTCTAAATGAAAAGAGATGAGCATAGGGAATTCCTCGATATGATCATGGTGTAAGTGTGTGAATGTGAATATGAATTCATGTTTATTACGGCCGCACCTCGATGGGAGGTTGCCTACGTATCCGTAAGGAATCAGGCCAAACGTAGCTCTAGCCAAACCTCGCACAAGTGTGTATACCTCAAAAAGGTCTTTTTTAGGGTTGTAACGTGGTTAGGCTAAAGGTTTAAAGAAGAAGGGGATAAAGGCTCAAGACCCTAGATAAGCCCCCAAGGTGTGCAACCTTGCTTTTATGATTGAGTTTCTACTCTTTTTAGCTCTTTTTGCTTTAGAATTTATTTTATTTTTATAAGTGTGAGCAATCTCGATCATGCGGTCTATCACTCACTTGGCATTCATGTTTCTCAGGCACGGTACCGAGCACTCGATAAAAGACGCAATCTGAGACGTGTTCTTATCAAAGATATTTTCACATCATAGACATTGGAACACATACCCTTTTGTACACTTGTTTTCGTTTTTTTTTTATTATTGCTTATTTTTTTGCTATTGCTTTCTTTTGAATTTGCTCAAGCTTTCTTTAGAATTGCATAAGTTGCACACCATCCCATCCCAAGGTTAGATAGATGTAGGTTGAAAAAAGAAAGGTCTATCGTTAGACGAGGCTCAAAGGGTTTATGAAGAAAGGATTGTATAATTGAAGGGAGAAAGGAGATATGATGTGGCTACAAGGGGTGCCTCAAATCATTGGTATACCTTGTGTTTAGCTCGACATGGATTTTTTTTTTTTTTTTTTTTTTTTGATGCAATGCAATGTGATGATCATGTGCAAGGAAATAAATGCTCATTTTATTAAAAGAAAATAAATAAAGAATCTACAAAAATTAATCTAAGGGAAAAGAAAGGTGCCTATGCTAGACTTATTGGGGAAAGGAAAAAATGAAAAAGAAATAGAAAAAAAAGGCCATGAAATCTTGTCGTTGCAGCTCGCCTCTTGTCTTGTGTTGTTTCATCATCACCCTCATTTTTTGTTTTTCAATCATATGACTCAAACTCGATTCAACACACATGGATGGAAGAAGTGAAGAAAGATTGGAATAGAATGCGAAAGAAGATTTAGATGGAGGGATATGAAGAATTAGGAATAGAATGTACCCCCCAACTCAAATAACAAAAAAGACCGACTCATGCATGAACCTAAGACATGGCCGTGGTGATGTATACTCAAAGTGCGTGCTAAGACTAGTGAGTGTAGGTGACATGTTAAGACTCGTGTCATGACCATGTGGCTAGACTATGTAACTAGACTCAAGCAAAGACTAAGTTAAGACTTCACGTATATGCATTAAACTGGACAGACTGTGGTATTTTAGTCATAACTTTTGATCTGCGACTCTGATTGGGATGAAACCAACGCCAAATTAAAGATAAAACTCGGGGCTACAGATCCATAGGTTTTAGTACTCGTAGTTCTTTCTAGAACTCCATCTATGACCAAAACAAGTTGACGTTTGTGCAGTATACGGGAATAAAAATCCGGGTTGACTTAAAGGAACTTTGACTCGATTTTATGTTTATTTATTAGCTCAAATTAATTAATTAATTAATTAAACAAAGTCCTTTTGTCATTAATCATTTTATTTAGTCTTAACACAAGTCAAACAAACGGTTATGAAAAATCACATAGAGTATGCACAACAAATAATGCACAATTAGTCAAGTAGGCACAATATGATGCAATGAGTTCGCAACCTAACCATGGCTCTAGTTCTCTAAAATTCGGGATATGGTTTAGTCAAACAAGGTCCATGGTTAATTGTCCAGATGCACCGCGTAGAAGCCTAACCGTGAAGGGTTAACGCGTGTGGATAAGACACCGCAAGTTTTTAGAAAAAACTCACTTGCATGGTTTGGTGAATTCAACCTCTCAGATGTACCCTTTGTTGCCAGGAGCGTTCAATCGGGTAGATAGAGCATGAATTCCCAGAAGGTTATGTCCATATGTAGAACACATATGGGTTTTAGAAAAGTGAGAAAAAATTCAATCAGGAAGCAGGATCGAGCAAACAATACGAAAAACCGGTCGAAATTAGAACGCATATTTCTGGCTCGGTATTGGGGGAAATTGGCGCCAGCAAACAGAGACTGGCGCCAACTTTTAACTGTAGCGCCTGGCGCCAATACTGGCGTCTGGCGCTACGGCTAAAAGTATGGCGCCAAGCTCTGGCCCCTGACGCTACTTCCCACATGCCTCAGCAGCTTTCTGTGCTCAATAAAATCATCCAGTTTCGCGCGGTGTTATTTCAGTCCTAGTTGTGAAATACATTTCTCAAATTTGCTACGTGTAAAATCCTTATGTTTTTGACTCATTACGGATGGTCTTTCCAATGAGAACCTTTTTATGCATATGCCACAATGTTAATCAAAATTACGCACATGAAATACTTAGAACTTTTCGAGTCTCATCCACTCATTCTAAATCATTGCCGAAACAAATTCAGGAATTAAAATAGAAATCCTCCCCAGTGGAGTCGCCAAAAACTGTGGGGAATTGTTTCAAGCCTTTAAAATCCCACTAGCTTGAACCCCACTGTGATCATACACTAAAGTACGGTGGCGTCCAAAAGGGAAGAAGATAGAGCAAAAGAGTCGCCAACAAGTTTTTAAGGAACTTGTAAACCGTTCACGAGGTGAAGGTTACACCCCCTTAACAATCCAAGAGATCGTCAACTCCATAAGGTCATGAACCAAAATAGGGTTCGGGGATGATGGTACAAATCCAACCTAAAAGAGATTGAACCTGCCCTAATAATAGGCCTCTACTTTATTCTGCTCGTATTCATGTGCGCTTTCTGACTAACATACAATCAATAGAATTAACCCTAAACCTGTTTAATCTATGTTGGTTGAATTTAATGCACAAATAAACCATTATTGGCGATCACTTGAATTATAATCACAGTTAACCCTAAACAAGATTATTAATTATCTTATTAAGCGTGATTGCAAATACCAATTCTCTTTAACATGCAATAAAGGTGATCAAGCAATAAATAAATATCAAGCAACATAATAAATAATCAATATCATGAATAATAATTATATCAATCATAATCATAATCATATTAAAGCATAGCAAGATCCTAGGCATGATACTAACAAGATTAATAACAAACCCTAACATGTCACTAAGCGACAAAAATCAAATCTTTAACCCTAACATGATACTAACAATCATAAATATTAGGAAGAAAATAAAAGGCATCATAGCAATCATATTTAATATTAAAAATACCCTAGACATGATACTAGGAATATCATAATAACAATATAGACATGATATCTACATCATAATATCAATAAAATCAATTAAAGTACTTACTTGGATGCCTCGTACCTCTTTCTAATAACAAAATACACGCGTTAGTAACTTCAAGGAAAATAATAAACAAAACAATTAAATTAAATAATTGAAAGAGAGATTTGGGACCAAACCCTCAGAAATTAAAACCTTTCACGTCTAAGCGAAGGCAACTTCGAATATGGCTACCTGTATCAAGATCTTGAATGCGGAATTATTTATTTGAGAAAAGGCTAGTTTTAGAAAAAGAGAGAGAGAGAATAATCAAGAAAATCTTGATGAGAGTTGGTTATTGATTAAGAGAGAATTAGAGAATTAATGATTGCGAAAGAAAACTGATTGTTGATGAATCAAAACGGAGTTTTTGATACGATATTTATAGAGAAAATCATCCAAAAAAGATAATTTATCAAAACAAAGTATGAAGACCACAAATCCACCTTGGCGCCAGACCTGGCTCATTGGCGCCAGGAACTGTGGCTAGCGCCAGGCGCCAATTCTGGCGTCTGGCGCTAATCTTGATTCCAGGCGCCAAGGCCTGGGGTTGGACGCCAAACCGGATGTTAACGCGTTTTCGAAAATCTGATAATTTTACCGTAATGGAAGATAAAATAATATAATTTCGGTCGAAAATGCTATTTGATCTAATTAAAACTCTAAAGAATCCTAATTGAATTAAGAATGATAAGACCTTCTAGAATGCTCTAGAAGACCAAAACCATTCCTAATTACATTAGGAATGATAAATCATATTAGGCCCTCCCCTAGATCATTGGGCCGTACTTAAAACTCAAACCGGGCCCAGTTTAGTAAATTGGCCATAAATTCCTCAATATTTATCGGAATTGGGCATATAATATATCGTTGGAAAATTCTTTGCAAGCCCCATCCAACTACACCACTATTGGACGCATATTATGGACCAACCAAACTGGATTGGCTGTTTTCTTAAAAATAAAGTTTTCAAAAACAGGGAGAAGAGAAAAGAAACGAAATAAAACTTTCCGCAACACTAGACCTTTCCACACTTTCGTTTCATTCGATTATGATTCGACGTGAAAGGCACTCATCACTGGGTTTGGTTTTGGGGAGACACAAATGGGTGTCTACAACTACCGTGTCGCGGGATATGTCCACGTGGCACGCTGGAATTTGCAGGTCAAAAGCATAAAAATCTACGCCGTTGACCAATTCAAACTAAAAAAAAAATGCCCCGTGACACGGGGTTTTATCCCGTCTGACGGGGGATGATACCGTGTCACGGCATAATGCCACGTGGCACGGTGGTTCTGCGCGTTGTCAGCAAATATTCCTGGCATTTTTTACTAGTTTAAATGATTTTTCGAGGCTTTTGGGCAGTTATTTTTTCGCTGGAATTACGCGGAAAAATTCTAACTGATACTTAAAGGGGACTAAAATTACCATTTTACCCCTAGCAAGCATCAAAGTCTATTTTTCGACATTTTAAACACCTAATATGGTCGGATAATCGATTTGAAGGTGTTAATCATCTGCGGCCCACGTTCGGGGATAATCATACACTTGGAAATTTCAGCGATTACAGTAGTCGTCGGCATTCCTCAAGCTTGGAAAGCGTTATCGGTGGATTTTTCTTCAAGTATAGAAAACCGCCAAGTCGGCTTTCCTCAAGCATGGAAAGCATTATCGGTGGATTTTTCTTCAAGTATAGAAAACCGCCAAGTCGGCTTTCCTTAGGCATGGAAAACGTTATCGATGGATTTTTCTTCAAGTATAAAAAACCACCAAGTCGGCTTTCCTCAAGCTTGGAAAGCGTTATCGGTGGATGTTTCTTCAAGTATAGAAAACCGCCAAATTCCTTTGTCGGCTTTCCTCAAGCATGGAAGGCATTATCGGTGGATTTCTTCAAGCATAGAATGACATCAAATTCATACGTCGACTTTCCTCAGGCATGGAAAGTATTATCCGGTAGGTTTCTTCAGGCTTAGAAAACTACCAAACTCTTTAGTCAGCTTTCCTCAAGCATGGAACGCATTTTAACATACGTCATCCGGTGGATTCCTTCAAGCATAGGAAGCTACAAAAATCATTTGTCACCGATACACTGGTGTCAGATACGCATTTTATCCCTTTACTCTTTTATTTGTAGAATTAACATTTTTCTGCAGGTATCGGCGTATACAGAGTGATTTAGGATCGCAGAACTTCTTAAATCACTCTCCGTCCCTATCGACTACTTTGACTATCGTTTTTGAAACTGACGTTTCTACAAACTCAGTCAAAGTGGGGACTTCTGTAGACACCTAAAAATGTCTCCCCAAAACCAAACCCAATGATGAACAACCTTTTACCGCCACTATTGGTCGGGTTCAGTATTCAATCCCGAGAGTGCTTAAAAAATCGTATTTGATTAAATTCGTATTTTTGAACAGTCCATGGATTAGTCTTGATGTTTGGTGAAAGCATAGTTTTAATTTTAGCCCAAACTTATTTTTTAATTTTAGCCCAAAACTTTTTTTTATTTTATTGCTTTTTTTTTTTATTTTTGGCCCAAACTTTTTATTTATTTTTAATTATTTTCTTATTTTAGCCCAAATAATAATAAATCGGAAAATAGCCCGAAATTATCAATCGGCACTTAAAATGCTGAACGAAATTAGGGTTAAAAATGTATTTAGACGAAAAAGCAGGCCGGGAATTCCCGCGCCACGTCAGGTACCCACCGTGTCACGGGAATCATTACCGTCTAACGGTGGGATTTATCGTGACACGGGAAATCTGCCGTGACACGGGAATTTCCGTGTCTTTTCCCCGTAAACCCTTAACGCGTTTTCTTCCCCGTTTACTGAAAATTTCCTGCGTCACACCAAAAATGCATTGTGTCACGGGAATGTTTCCCGTCTGACGGTGGGATTTCTCGTGTCACAGTACAGTTTGCCGTGTCGCGGGATACTTTTTTAGGGTTTTTGTCATTATAGGGTTCTGTATGCTCCCTCAACACATTTTCTCTATAAATACCCCCTCATTTCTGATGTACGGGGCAGGAATTAATTCTCGAATTGATTTTTTTTTCTCTCTTCTATGCTTTAGCATAAACACTAGCCTACCCTTCTTATTTCAAAATTCCTTCTTCAAGTGCTCAAAGGAGTCCATACTTTACTCGTGGTTCTGTCCTTAAACCAAGGCGTGAAAGGTAGAACTTTTTGGGGGTTTGGCCCCAAATCAACTCTACTTTATTTAATTTAATTCAATTGTTGTTTTATTATTATTTCCTTGAAGTTACTAACTCGTTTATTATTTTGTAGTTGCAAACAAACAGAATCAAAGAAAGAATTACGTTCCTTTTATTTCTATTATTTTTCTAACGATTTTATATTGTTGGAATTATGGTTAAATTGATTTCAATATTAATGTTTATTCTATTATTTTTTATTGATCACCATATTGCATGTTTAAAGGGAATATGTAATTGAAAATCACGCCTAATAAGATAATTTGGACAACTGGTTTAGGATCCTTTTTAATCTTGTTATTAATTAAAGTGATCACCAATATTTTTGAATAATGTGTGCATTAATATTCAACCAATTTAGCTAAATAATAGTTTGGAGCGAATTGAATATTTTGTTTGTATGCTTTTGAGATCACAAGAATGCTTTTCAATAAAAGAATTGAGTAGAGGCCAATACGAGCGAATGTGACTCCATGACTTACTTCGTACCATCATCCCCGATCCTCCTTTCATGGTTCCGAACCATATGGACTTAGTAATCTCATGGATTATGAATGGGGTGTAACCTTCACGGGTCAATCGTTGTTGCCTATCGTTGTCCCTTATCGTGGTTGCCTTTTATGATCCGTGAATGGTTTACAAGTTCCTTAAAAACTTGTTGGCGGCTCCCTACTTTCCTTGTCCCTAATCGTATACGTCAATTCCCACTTTTTAAGAGTGTCAAGCATATTCACAACATGCTTTAACGTAGGCGCACTTCGAGCGACGCCTACAGTAGTCCAAATACGCCATATAATATGTTGTTGGAAAGATCTAAAAGTCTAATTTTAAACCCAATTAGAATCAGATTAAAATCTTTTTTAAATAAAAAGATATGGCCGAAATAGTGGAAGGGTGTCAGTTTTGGATAAAGTTTCGTATTCCTTTCATATCTTTTTCTTCATAGCTCGGAATTAATATTATAATATATCATTGGAAATATAATTCAAAGATTTATCGAACCATATAATATTTGGAAAAAAATTGTGAGGCACGAAAATTATATCTGAACATATTCCATTTCACGCAGAACAAGGACTTTCAAAAAGAGAAGTTTTTTTTTTCTATATTTGAAATTCTTTGATCTTATCTTTTCAAAAAAGGATAATTAAGATCTCTTACAAACTTATAAAAGCTAATAATAAATCCCAATTAGTTTAGGAATGAGATTAAACCTTTGGACCCTCCACATGATCATTGGGTCGTAGCTAAAATCCGGTTTTGGCCTAATTTAGTATTTTGGCCATAACTTCCTCATTATTCATCGGAATCGGGCTTATAATATATCGTTGGAAAGGTCTTTTCAAGCCCCATAAAAATACATAATTATTCTACCCTTATTATGGACCAAAATATATTAGACTGGCTATTTTCATAAATAGAGTATATTTTCAAAAACAGAAAAAGAGATGTTTTAATAAAAACAACCGTATCACTAGACTTTTCACACTTTCACTTTGTTCAATAATCAAATGACGTGAAAGGTATTCATTACTGGATTTGGTTTTGGGGAGACACATTTGGGTGTCTACAGAAGCCCCCACTTTGACTAAGTTTGGAGAAACGCATGTTTTGAAAAGAAAAGTCAAACTAGCGATAGGGACGGAGAATGATTCAAAGCGTTCTGCAACCCTAAATCATTCTTGTAATGCCGATACTTGCAAACTAGTGTTAGTTAAACAGATAAAAGAGTTAGAAACGTGTATCTTGCACCATCGGACACACATCTCTAGGGTAACCGATTTTGTTGCTGCATTTGTGTTGTAACGACCTCCACATTGCCTCGTGAACACCATCATCGAAGACCATTGCTTGTAACCATCTTTGATTGTTTGTGACAATCCTCCTCAGTGCCTCGGGAACATTGTCGAAGGTGATTGTGCCTCGCCATCTTCAAGGGTTGTGGTAGTGCCTCGCCAAGGTTGTGCCTCGCCGCTATAGATAATCTCCTCTTTGCTTCGGGACATCGTCGAAGACCGTTGCTTGTAGCTATCTTCTGTTTTACTGTGACGCCTTTCTTGGGGATTCTGTCGCAAACCACTACGCCTAGAGCGATCCACCAAATGACGGTCTTCCGCGCCTTGGAAATTCTTGTCATGAGCTTTTTCGCTTTGAGCAACTCACAAATGATTGATGACAAATTTCTTTTCCTTATGTCATAGACTCCTTTGTCTTGAGCAATATTCTGAATGATTATTTTCCACACCTTGGATAGTCTAATAGTTAAACAGTTTCCACGCCTTGAGAATCTTGTCATTAGCTCCTACGCCTTGAGTAAATCTTAAGTGAAATTTCGTTAAGTACCCACGCCATGGGATGCAATCGCCATCTTCTACGCCTCGGGAAGTGTGCATCAATTGAAAATTTCTCTTCATCTCGGGAAAAATTGTTCGATAACTATGAGTCTCTTCGTCTTGAGAAACTTTTTGTGCGAACCGTCCGTGCCTTAGGACATAATCAATTTTTGTTGAATCAAAGTTGTTTTATTAGACAACCTCCACATCTTGGGGAGCGCCGTCCAAGATCGCTTTGCCTAGAGCTATCTTCACTAGTACATAATTGACTTTATGTATCACGTCTTGGTAACACTTTTTGATAGAGAAGATTACTAGATTTATAAGTAACACTTTGGTAACACTTTTTTAGGATGTAACACTCAATGTAGCACTTTTAACATAAGTAACATTATAAAGTAACAATTTCATACTAAGTAACATTTTGTGGTAACATTAACAAAAAACTTTTGTATACACCCGGTTTACACTAATATTACCGTACATCGAGTATTATAAGGGTAACTTTTAACTAATTTTAGGGTCACTTTTTGCCTTTTTTTGGGTAACTTAAAACATAATACAATTTTTATATAAATAGACAATAAGAAAAGTTTTATAATGGTAATTTAATTACATTCAATCACTAATAATAATTGATTTTTAGTCATTTAAATTAAAATGTGATTCTTTACTAATAATTTTTATTTGTATTGGATTACTTTTATGCATATTAGGGTAACTTTTATTTATTTCAGGGTAAATTTTGATCAATTTAGTCTATCTTTACAGTGGATATGATGTACAATAATTATTGTACACCCGATTTTTTTTTAAGTTTGTGAACATTAACAGGTGTTACCTTGTGTTTTTGAGAAAAAAATAATTTAGATTAAAATTTCAATTAAAAAAAGGTAGTGTTAATTCCTAAGTTTAACAATATATTTTTTTTGAAACATAAGTTTAACAATTTCATTCATCTTTTTTTTTATTTAATTTTTTTTAAAGGGAAACAATTTCATTCATCTAGCTAGGTTAATACTGTCTTTCTAAATAAAAAAAAAATTAAAGCTAGGTTAATACTATTAGCGCCAAAGGAAATTAAAAAAAAATTGGGGGAAAATTTATTCTGAAACCGCCAAATTAAACAAAATCAAAAGTTGTATTTTATCCTCTTCACAGGAGGAACGAAATTCTCTAACCTAGTTTGTTGACTAGCGCAATTTCATCAGAAAAATCAATTGAATCCTTGATCGTGTAGCGCAATTTCATCAGGGAAATTAGTCGTTTCCTTGAAGCTGTGGGTATCATCAAAATCGTGCTCCAATTTAAGGTATTATCTGATTTACGAGAGTGGTTTTTAATTTTTTTTTTGTTTATTTATTCATCATATTTCAAGAATCTATAAAATGCTTATTTATTAATTTCAAGAATCTAAGAAATCAAGCGTGTATTTTTTTTTAAAAAAAAATTGAACTCTGAAATAATTTAATCGGGTAGGAATCAATTAAGCGTTTACTCTGTATTAGTATAATTGAAGGAATTAAGCATTTATTCATTAACATAGGTTCAAAGAGATTACATGCAAATTGTGCAGAGCTTGTTAAATAGTGCATTTGATTGAAGACACTTTGAACTGATATACTGAATTCTGAAGATGTGATTATTTGAGTGTTATTCTGTGTTTGGGTTCTACTTATTGAGGTATTCGTGAATTCCATTGCAATTTTAGAGGCTTGGATAATCCTTTTATTTTTTCCTCTAACAACTAATCTTCAATTCAGATGATTTGTTTAAATTATTTTTTGATGATTTGCTTAAGTATCCAATAACATAACGAGGATTAGAACATAGTTTCAATGATACAATATGTACCCTTAGCTGGTTTAAATTAAAAAAAGTTACTAACTTCTTCAAATTTTACACCATGTTACAATGTGAAATGCACTGTCAGATAATCTAGAATTTGATAAGTTTCAGGACATCATAGTTTATGGATCTGACCACATTTTTTTTAGAATTAAGGCTCTGATTTATTGTTCTTAGCTGTTAGATTTTAGCATTCTATATGCTTTTTGTAGATGAGACTTTGATCTTTCACAAATCTTGAAGTAAATTTGGCAGGTTTGGCATTGCATTAGAGAAATTAGTTGTAAAGTGTCTAGGCAATTTCCCTGATTTGCAAGCTTTTCACTTGTGGTTTTTCACTTTCATTTTTCTATTGTCCTCTAGACTCTACTTTTATGGTCAATTTGTTTGGCTTCACTTGTTATTAGTTAAATATTTTAACAGAAAAGGTTTTCACTTGATGAACATGAATAATTTTTCACCCAAAAAGGTTTGGATTCTAGGGGATGGGGGTCTTAGAATAAGGTGTTAACATTTGTAAATTAATTATCCTGTAAGATTGTGTCATTGCGTTTGGAGGTTTGCTAATGGTCAGTGCTTTTATATAGGGATCAACGTAAATTGAAGTGTGAAGCAGCAGTAACTGACTTTGTTTAAATTTAACTTATTTGAATTGAATTTGTCTAAACAAGTCCTAATAAGTTAAACCAAATGAATTGAACATAATATTTTTTTTTTACTTGTTTCATTTATATTAGTAGTATATGAGGTTGAATATATGGGCGTTTGTTTCTATGGATAATATCATTCCTTTTGAACATGTTAAATTATATGCAAATATTTTAAATCTTTGAATTTAATTATGTATAAATTTTTATAAAGGAGACAAAATGAGTAGTTGGACCAACTTCTTACAATCTAGTCACGAGTATGAGAAAGGTGTAGAGGATTATTTAGATAAAGCGTTTTCAACACAAGCAGTTGGAGATCAAATTTCTTGCCCGTGTAAGGTGTGCTATCATCGCTTTTGGCATCATAGAGAGACAATTTTCAATCATTTGATTGCAAACGGGATCGATCCTGGCACTGAAGGATGACATTGTTATGAAAAGGGCTTGTCATCAACATCAAATAATGAAAGGGATGTTGAAGACATGCATGATGATATTGAACGTCTGATATATGATGTTCATAGAGATGTGGCAGAGAGGTGTGAAGGGGTTGGAGATGAGCCAAGTAATGAGGCTAAGAAGTTTTATAAGTTAGTTGAAGATGGAAAACAAGAGCTATATCCTGGGTGCAAAAAGTTTTCAAAGCTATCATTTCTTTTTCGTTTTACCTTTTGAAGTGTACTCATGGGTTAACTAATATAGCAATTTCAGATTTTTTGGAGCTTTTTCGAGAAGTGTTACCGGATGCATCCAATTTGCCTAACTCTTTTAATGAAGCAAGGAAATTGATAAAAGATCTAGGTCTTCATTATGACAAGATTGATGCATGTCGTAATGATTGTATGCTATATTGGAAGGAGCACGAAGCTGCCTTGTCTTGTCATGTTTGTCATGCTCCAAGGTGGAAAGAAACACAGACTGAAAACCATGAAGATATTACTAATCAGCCATCTAAGAAAGTGCATCAAATCCCCGCAAAAGTTCTTTGGCATTTTCCTCTTAAACCAAGGCTTCAAAGTTTGTACATGTGTTCAGAAATAGCAAGGCTAATGAGGTGGCATGATGAAGAAAGAAAGAAAGATGAATTATTGAGGCATCCTGCTGACGATAAGGCGTGGAAATAATTTGACCAAAAGTACCCAGATTTTGCTAATGAAACACGTAATGTTCGTTTGGGGCTTGCAAGTGACGGATTTAATCCATTTCGAACTATGAGCACACAACATAATACATGGCCTGTTGTTATAATTAATTACAACTTACCACCATGGTTGTGTATGAAACCAGAATTCTTAATGTTATTTCTCCTTATTCCTGGGCCCACCTCTCCTGGAAATGACATTGATGTCTACCTTCAACCATTGGTTCAAGAACTTAAAGATTTTTGGGAGTATGGGTTGGACACATATGATGCGCAGAAGCGTCAAACATTTAAGATGCGTGCAGCTTTACAATCAACGACCAGCGACTTTCTAGGTTATGCTATGCTATCTGGTTGGAGCACCAAAAGGAAGTTTGCATGCCCCTATTGTCACTACGAGACTGATCATCTTCACTTGAATAATAGCAACAAATCCTACTATTGGGCTCATCGTCGATGGTTAGATGAAAATCATCCTTGGTGGTATGATATGGAGTCTTTTAACGGGGAAAAGGAAGAGAGGACATCTCTAGATCCTTTAACAGGGGATCAAATTTTAAGCTTGTTGGAAAATTGGGAAAACAAATTTGGAAAGTTACAACCAAAGAAGAAATATGTAGATTGTCCATGGAGAAATTCCTTCGTCTTCCACACTTTGCCTTATTGGAAAGATTGTGAGTGTCGTCATCATTTGGATGTCATGCACATTGAAAAAAACGTATGTGATAATGTGCTAGAAACTTTGTTAGACATACCTGGAAAATCAAAAGATCATCATAAGGCTCGATTAGATATGCAAGAAATGGGTATAAGGGAACAACTACACCCTATAGATGCAGGTGACGGGCGGTATGTTTTGCTGCCCAAAGCATCATTCTCAATGATGAAGGAAGAGAAAAGCATATTTTGTAGTGTTTTGAAGAAGGAAAAGCTGCCCCAAGGTTGTGCATCAAATATTGCAAGGTGTGTGCAAGTGAAGGAGGGGAAAATATCGGGGTACAAGAGTCATGATGCTCATATAATAATGCAACACTTGCTTCCGTAAGCTATTAGAAAACTTTACCAAAGCATGTTGCTTTACCTCTTATGTGATTGACTGGCTTTTTTAGAGAAATATGCAAGAGAGTCATCAATCCAAAAGATTTGGATCGCCTTCAAGCACAAATTGTTGAGACTCTTTGTGAACTAGAAAGAATATTTCCACCATCTTTTTTTGACATAATGGTCCACTTACCGATTCATTTAATTGATGAAATAAAGCGTGGTGGACTAGTTTGTGATTGGTGGATGTACCCTATAAAAAGGTACCTTGGAAAGTTAAAATCATATGTTAAAAATTGATGTCGCTCGGAGGCTTCTATAGCTGAAGAGTGCTTGATATTCTGCTCTAGGTATTTAAATGCAAGTGTAAAGAAGCAATCTAAGTGGTTTAACAAAATTCAAGAGAAAAGTAATGAAATTGATGAAGAATCACCTTTGTTACCTAAGGCAGTTTATCCTCTTGGGAGGAAAAAGAAAGGGAAGAAGAAAGGGAAGTCATACACTCTTGATTCAAACACAATGACTCTAACACATCGTTATGTGTTGTTTAATTGTGAAGATGACCTAGTTGAGAATTACATCAAGTGAGTAATTTTTCATTTATCTTTTTCCGTTGTGTTTGAATTTCTTTTGTTTTATTATCTTACTTATATGGTTGTTTAATACTATGAAGGGAACATGAAGAGTTTGTAAAGAAGAAGTCTAGAGATAGACAAAAAAGAAGGTGGAAAGAGGCACAAGAGCATAGCAATGAATTCATGGTTTGGTTTAGAGGAAAGGTCGAGGTGAATTATGTCCCAGATCATATCAAGTGGCTATCCAAAGGTCCTTCTAGTGTTGCACGGAGCTACACCGGATATTTTTGTAATGGATATAAGTTCTACATAAGAGATCATGATGAAAAGTGTAAAACGCAAAATAGCGGAGTCTCTTTGACAGCTTTGACTCCAAGCTTCGCGAGTAGCAAGGATCACAATCTCGTTCTTGGTGATGTCACATACTATGGGATTATAAGGTCTATAATAGAGATAGATTATTGGAGTGCTTTCAGTGTTGTGTTATTCAAGTGTGATTGGTTCCATATGGAAGTAGACGATTATGGACTCACTCGTGTTAACTTCAAGAAACTGTGCTCTAAAGATGATCCTTTTGTCTTGGCATCACAAGTGCATCAAGTGTTCTATACTCAATACGGCCTTGAAGAAGATTGGTACTATGTGAACCGAAATTTGCCAAGAGACTTTTTTTTTATGTCGAGGGGCAATCTGAACAAACGTTAATGAATGAACTTCGTGAACCCGCGGAGGATGTAATTTCTGCTACAGGTCATGTTGAACATCATAATTGGTGCAGAGAAGCTGCTTATGACAGAGTTGAGGTTCATGTGAACAATGAAATTATGTATGATAATCGAGAAGAAAGTTCCGATATAGATGACACATATTGGGATTGGATGGAACCATCAAAGTGACATGTCTACAGAATTTAATTAGAATTATTATTATAATAGATTTAAACCTATTTTGTGGATTTCACAAACTATCATTGTAGTGTTTTATTTTTCTATCTTAACTTCTTGTGTTATTTTTATTGTTTTTAAGTCAGTGGTTAAATAAAGTGTTGTGCAACAGAGCACCTCTATGTTGCTAGTTGATTTGATTCGAGGTTTGATATTATAGTGACAGTTTAATATTCAAAGGGTCATTCTTTTTTTCACCAGGACCCAAATTACATTTAGCCAACTGTTGAAATGTTCTTTCTACTCAGAATATGTAAATTAATCTAGACTTTGTTTTATGTGCAGTCAGGTGTGCTGAGGTGCTCATTCTTTGCTGAGGTACTCAAACTTCCAATCAGGTGCTCTTTCTTTGTCCTGTCTCTCTCAATTTTTTTTTGGCTGCTTCCCTAATATTTTGCTGATTGACTTTACTCTGGTTGTTGTAGCCAATGAGTGTGATTAAACTGGTTATGTGTCCAAACTATGTCCGGGACTTCAAAATAACAACTTTAGTTGTGGCTGTTTGAGTTCTAGCTACTAAAGGTGCTCCCATGAAGGGGGTAAAGTAAATTGATGAATTACACTGTTAATGGTACTAGTAAATGTGACTCAAGTTTTATTTTTGGAAAACAGTCAGAAGTTAATTTGTAGAAGATGAACTATGAGTACCAGACACCCACGGGGCCACCTGCTAAGAAAGGTGTCCCTTAGAATGGTTTTGCAAGCAAAACATCATATTCATAAACTGATCTTATCTTTCAACCTTCCTAGCTGAGATCTGACCTGTTCAACCTTCATAGACTAATCTTATCTTTCAACCTTCCTAGCTGAGATCTGACCTGTCCTAATCTTCTGCTCATCTCCGATAATTGTGAGAGTCAGGTCTACATATGTTTATGAATTATTGGCTGCTTTTTTATGAATTGCGTAAAGGATGTCCAAACTTGTAAATTTTAGGTGGATTGCTGTAGGTAGATGCATTTTCAATTTATTAAGTTCTAATTGGTTGGAAAATGTAGAATATGTTGATACAGATTGAATGAATTGCTTCTGGAGACATTGGCTAAGTGAACACATTTTTTCATGTTTTGCTTGAGAATCCTTTTTGTTGTTTCCGCTTCATATGTATACTTTTGTAACTATAATATATCAATAGGTAAATGATTTGGTCAGTCAAGATGAAAACAATAACAACTTTAGATATGTTCTCAACTTCAGATATTTATATTAATCCTATGCATCTTTTGTCATTAGGGTACCGCGCTTGCAGTTGCTTACACAATCCTATTAGGCTAATGCAATGTAATACTTAACTAAAATGGAAAAACCATTCTTAGACATATAAGAACTAACTTGCTTATCATTTCTTGGCTGCTAAATATATTCCAGAAATCAGGGTACCATGCTTGCATTTTTAACCATTTTGGGAGTTTCTTGCGCATTTATGATTTTTTGTTGCCCTTACATGAGCTTTTGTTGCTATCTTATCTATGTAAATAGTATCAAATATATGGAACTATTTTGCATGACTTCTAAAGTTAGGAAGGCTCAAGTGGTCGTTTTGCGTGGCCTTTATTTCTGACTATGAATCTCTTTCCAGTTTTTCAAGTTTTCAATTTTTTTCCCCTCGTGAATATGAACTGTAATAACCTGTATTTTTATACGAAATTTATTTAAAGTATGTATTTTATAAAGTATTTAAATGGTTGTAATTATTTTAATTAAAGTATTTTAATTAATATTTTTATTAAAGGAAAGTTTATTTAATTATTTTATTTAAAAGTCGGGGTTTTATTTTAGGAAAGTTTAATTTTTCAACAAGTTTTTCAGGGAAGGAATTAGGAAAACCTGGAAGAGGGTTAGTAGAGAAGGGGTATAAATATCCCACTTATGAGGCAAATCAAACTTTGCCCAGAGTGGAGAAAACCCAAGGTAAACTTCTCTCTCTATCCTCCTTTTTTTCTTTCTTTCTTTTTCTTTTTCCCCTTCCCCTTATATTTTTTCGGCTGCCCTCCTCCCTCACCACCGCTGCCAGCCACCGGCAGCTGGTGGCAGCCGCTGCCAGCAGCGCAAGCCGCCGGCAGCAGGCAGCCGCCGCCGCCAGGAGCCGGCAGCCGGTGGTGGCTGCCGTTCTTCCTCCCCTTTTTCCCCCTTTTTCGAACTATATAAAAAAAAAAAAAAGCTTTCTTGTTTCAATTTAATCTATTCTTGGATCTAAATATAAATTATGAGTTTGGGGGTTTAATTTTGATGTTTTATAATAGTAATTGTATGAATTAATTTTCAGATTTGGTTTTAATTAAAAAGCCCCAATTTTTGAAACCCTAGGTCCTTAATTTATGAAAATTTTGAAAGTATATGAGGTATTAATGTTTAGATCTTCAATTTAGGTGTTTTAAGACTAAATTACAAAAAGTTTTAATTAGAAATAAAGTGCTGGAATTTTATGTGGAGCACTTAATATTATGTTTTTGAAGGAAATTTAAATTACCCATTAAGTGGGACTTAATTGGGGTATTTTAAATATAATTTCAGCTTATTCTAATTATTTAAAGAGGGGTTTTAGAATAGTATATATTGCTGGAAATTTGTTTAGAGTGGGTTTTAATGCTCTATTATAATTTTAATGTGTAGGAGACTTCGAAGTGAGCAATTTTTACTAGTCGTGACGATTTTAAGATCGTATTCAAGGTACGTTCGCGTACTTAGCATATTTTGATGATGTAGAATCATGCTAGGTTTGATTTCAATCAATTACAAGCAGTATCATGCTAAGGTTTATGTATGGAATTGTGAATTAATGGTGTTGGTGATTGAATGGTGAAGCATGAATTATTTGTGATGGTTTATGGATTGGAAAATTATATTTTTGGCATGTTGTGTTTGAACCACATTTTTATTTATGGCATGTTAGAAGGCATGATTAATTAAACTACATGTTTAATTATGTTTGGAATATTGAAAAGGAATTCTATTATGGTTTAAATAATTTTTATTGATGCTTCAAGCATGAGGAAGGAGCTATATAAGTGTCTATGTACACAAGGAATAAATTGTATGTTGGTGCCTTTGTGCACTTAAGGTGTTTTTAACACCGAGGGATAAGATTTTTGGCACATTATGCGTTTAAGGTGTCTTTGACACTGAGGTAGAATTAAAAAGGGTTCAACAATAAATAATATGCGGTCATTAATTATTCAAGAAGTAAATTGGTATGTTTGTTTGATTGTATAATTATTGTTGATTGACTTATTATGCTTTGAGAGTCATCACCAAGTCTATTAATATGTAAATAACGTAAAGTGAAACAGATTACGCACCAAAACTCTTGGAACGTATATACCTTGAGTATGAACAATGGGGGGAGTTATGGGGTTTTATATTTAACCATAACTTCCAACGGAGTACAGGACGCTATATATTCCTTTTTATTTTTATGCGCTGGAATTCCGCCACCTATGTGTGGCACAGGTTTGTTGCTGGCACGGTTAGCTCCCGTGTCATGTAACCCCAATTTATTGGGATATGTATAGTTGGAAACCCGTTCGATGCGTAATTAACGCTAAATGAATTAGTTAGTGTCTAGTTAGAGTGTCTTGTTGATTGTTGTGTGTGCTTGTAAACAGGTGCAATGAGGTAAGTGTGTGTGATGATAGGAGAATGTATGATAGTGTGTTTAATTACGCTTTTGTACTCAGCTTTGCTTATTGTGTGTGTTGTTTGTTTCTGGCCATGTCTTTATCTTGGACCTACGATGATCCATTTGAATGGAGAGTAGTGGGGGCAAGTAGAGATACACTTTTCAGGTCTTGAAGCATGTTCATGACGGGGCATGAGTGAAGAGAGAATCATGCTAGCTTCCATTAGGATATGATGTGTTTTATGCATTGAATATTTTGTTTTATTACTTTATGGACTAACACAAAAGTTTGGTTGTTTCAGTTTTGAATAAGGGCCTTAAATGGTTCCAAGTTGTAGTGGATTTTATTTGACTTTGGTTTTGTTGATTTTCAACTTTACTTTCGTTGGTTTGGTTTTTAAATTGTGTTATTTAAATGTTTTTGGTTTTCAAGTCTTCCGCTGTGTATCTTTGATAGTTGCCTTAGCCGTTTTCACGGTGGCGGTAGTGTCTTAGATATTCCTAAAACGTATTTTAAAAAGAGTAAAGTGTGTATTTAAAGGAGAGGAATTTCTAGGGTGTTACAAAGTGGTATCTGGGAGCTTAGGTTGAGATTTTAAATTACCACTAACACGAAAACGTTTTTATTATGATTTAAACTTGGCCAAGTGCTAATTTAATTTTACAATGTCAATTTCATTCCGATTTTATTTTATTTTAATCTATTTTATTAAGAGGGCCGAATTTTTTTTTTTATTTATTTTGGTCCGAATTTTTTTTTAGGGACACTCGAAATTTTTTTTAGTGACCGAATTTTTTTTTTTTTTTTTTTTTTTTTTTTTTTTTTTTTGTGAAGGCCGAAAATTTGGCCCCTTCCCTAAAATTTCGAAATTTTTTTTTAGCAGGGTAAAATATTTGTAGTTTGTTAATTTTGCAGGGAGCAAGGATTGAGGTAAGAATTATGTGTTAAAAGATTTTATTAATATGTTGGTGAGCTTGGGTAGGAAAGAAAAGGGCATATAGGCTAGAATTTAATTTCTTCCCTGTGTGCATAAATTTTATTTTAGGGTGTTCAAGCATGTTGTATGACTAAATGTTTGTGACGAAAGCATGCAATATATGTATTATTTTATGTGATTCTTCAGATTGTATGATTGAATACTAAACTTTGTATTATTTATTTAATTTAATTTTATTTCTTTAGGGAAGGGAAATCTTTTCTAAA
Organism: Chenopodium album; assembly: GCF_948465745.1. Taxonomy (NCBI): domain Eukaryota; kingdom Viridiplantae; phylum Streptophyta; class Magnoliopsida; order Caryophyllales; family Amaranthaceae; genus Chenopodium; species Chenopodium album. Next base: position 53,274,039 of record NC_137841.1, on the reverse strand, counting down.
CCTTTTCTCTACAGGATGCCAATTTTTTCTAGCAAGTTTACCCAAATGGGATCTCTCGTAAAGAAAAATAATGAACACCCCTATGACTTTGTAGAAAAGATCAGATACTTTTGTTTCTACATGAGCAATGTCCTACGGGAGAAAGTTTATGACACCCTTGATCATATTTCGGCAATGATTGTCCATTGTCTTCCACAGGAGCCCCCTTACTTTGCTGTCAAACAAAGATTTTATGATTTTTATCTTCCAGGAGACATCCCAAATTACCATAAATACAGAGACTATTATGGCCAGTGGTATCCAGACTATATTTTCTTAACCAAATATCTCGTAAGGGTGGAGAAAGTTTATTGTCAGCGCTTAAACCTTCCCTACCCTGACTACTACTTTGATAACCCAGCAGAGAACAATCCTCCTCCAAATCAACAACTAGAAAATGCCGCTTCTTCTTCTTCTTCGTCGGGGGGTAATCCAGCAGAGAACGGAGAACAACAAGAGGGTAATAGTTCACTTATGGACATTTCTGATCCAAACCCACCTCCAACTCCAATAATTATAGATATTTCATCGGATGAGGAAGAAGAAGGGGAGTTTGTTCCAGTAGAACCTGAACCTGAATCACCTGAACCAATGGAGGAGTCAAATGATTCTAACTTCGATCCTTCAAGCTACAAGCAATCCACCGACAAAAGGGACAACGTTCGAAAAGATTAAATCTTATGACTTTCCTTGCAACGAGTTCATATTCTTTATTTAAAATTTTTTTTTGTTATTTTAGTTTTAGCAAATAAGTGGCATGACCACATCAGTTTTTGGAACACACTTTTTATTTTAATATCTTCAGTCTATTTTAATTAATAAACCTTATTTATTTCTTTGATAGATTTTTATTTATAAATTCTTTTGTTTTACAAATATTCCATTTCCCACCATTATTCAGGTAATCACCATTCCAAGCAACTTATCTCCAACAAACATTTATAAACCGCAAACGTCCATGGGAATTATTTTTTTATATTTATTGTGATGCTTTATTAAATGCATGGTTGGTTAGCAATCAATATTAATTGATAAAGCTACATTAAGGGAACTTTTAGCAATTGCTATCCCAAATTGTTAGCTTCAAATTTTACTGTAAATGTTTAAAAAGTCGTTAAATATATACGGGTGTTCGTCTTGAGAGCTAAACCTAGCCATTTATAATAGTTATCCTTGTCCTATATTTAGGAGAAACCAAATGGCAGGTGGACGAAGTTCAGGTAGTGGTGGAAATGATTTGAAATGTAGTGAGGCAATTGGCAGCGGTTGCCCAACAATTGGCAAGGAACTCAACTGGTAACGGGGATGCTCAAGGGGAGCTCTTTAAAAAGGTGGCGCAAAGCAAGCCACCAACCTATCAGGGCGAGCCTGATCCTGTGGTATTGGAAAATTGGTTAAGGGAATTTGAGAAACTGTTTGGTGTTGTGGGATGCCCTGAAAACTCCAAAGTAGGTTGTGCTACCTACTATCTGAGGGGTGAAGCTGACCTTTGGTGGCAACAAAACGAGGCTACCATTAAAGCATTACCTGGGTTCAACTGCACCAAATTCCAAGAAAAAGTGAGAGACAAGTTTTATCCTAGATTTTTGCAGAAGCAAAAGGCTGAGGAATTTTCAAACCTTAGGATGGATAAGATGAAAGTTACGGAATATGACACCAAGTTTATTGAGTTGTCCCATTTTGCTGAAGGATCCGTCTCTACGGAGAAAGCAAAAGCTAGGAAGTTTGAGAGTGGGTTAACTACTGATCTGCAGTTGAAGCTGTGCGGGTAGGTATTTGAGACCCTGGATGAAGTATATGGAAGGGCCGCACACCTTTATGCTCTAGAGGAAAAGAAGAAGAAAGAGTTAGCTGAAATAGAAGGAAGAGAGAAGAGGAAGGAAGTGGGATAAGTTTCTGGAAACCAACAGGGAAACCAGAATGGTTTTAAGAAGCAGAAGTACCACCATAACAATAATTTCCCCAATAATAATAATTTCCAGAATAATAACCGCCAAGGGGGACGTAGCAACAATGGAGGGGCTAGAAACAATAACCAGGAGAATAATAAGAATGGAAGGACTTACTTCTGCAAGAGGTGTAGGAACAATCACCCTGGGAAGGATTGTGAAGGCAATTTGGTTGCTTGTCGCGCTTGCAACAAACTGGGGCATAGGGAGTACGAGTGTTACTCTAAGAATGCTAATGGGAATAAACAGAACAACTTTAACTCAGGAGGAAACCAGAAGAATTTCCAAGGGAACAACAACAATTTTTTTGGGAATAAGGGAGTGCAGAAGAATGGGGTGAGAAATAGTAACACCAACAATTGTAACATCCAACAAAAGGGAGGAACTACAAAGAAACTGAATGTTTTGAGTAGGCACGAGGCAGAGGCCACGAAAGATGTTATCACTGGTACTTTTTCTATTAACTATATTCCTGTTAAAGTATTGTTTGATTCTGGTGCAACTTTTTCTTTTGTTTCTAAGGGTATTGTTTCAAAACTTAAGGACTGCTTAAAAACAGTAAAGGCAGTAGATTTACCTATAACCATCCCGACAAGTGGGGTAGTGAATTGTACCAAAACTTTTAAAAACGTGCCTTTAGAAATAGAGGGAAAGATATTTCCGTCTGATCTTATTGAGTTTGGGCTGAGCGACTTTGACCTTATCTTGGGGATGGACTGGCTGAGTAAGTATAATGCTGAGATTAGTTGTAGATCACATAAAGTGAAGATGGTCACAAGTGGAAATGAATCAATGACTTACTGGATGAATGGTAAAACAAAGTGCCCAAGGGTAATATCAGTGTTAAAATTAGCAAAGTACATGAAGAAGGGACATCTAGTATATTTCTGCAGCGTTAGGGATATGAACCATGAACAAGTGGCAAATCCAGAAAATATAGAAGTGGTCAACGAATTTCTAGATGTGTTTCCGGAAGAAATCTCTAGGATGCCACCTAAAAGGGCAATCGACTTTACCATAGATTTAGTTCCCGGAACAACACCAATATCCAAGGCACCATATAGAATGGCACCTGCAGAAATGAGTGAATTAAAGGATCAGTTACAAGATTTGTTGGACAAAGGGTACATTAGACCAAGTGCTTCTCCTTGGGGAGCACCAGTTCTATTTGTGAAGAAAAAGGATGGAAGTATGAGACTGTGCATTGATTACAGGGAATTAAATAAGGTGACCATAAAGAATAAGTATCCCTTACCAAGAATAGATGATATGTTTGACCAACTAAAGGGTGCCACAGTGTTTTTGGAAATTGACTTGAGGTCTGGATATCACCAATTGAGAATTGCCGATGAGGACATCCCTAAAACGACATTTAGGACAAGATATGGACACTACGAATTTACAGTTATGCCTTTTGGATTGATGAATGCTCCAACAATGTTTATGGATTTGATGAATAGGGTGTTTCATCAATTTATGGATAAGTTTGTAGTGGTGTTCATAGATGACATTTTGGTATACTCAAAGAACAAAGAAGAGCACGCAAAACACCTAAGGACAATTCTGCAAACATTGAGAGAAAACCATCTTTATGCAAAGTTCTCTAAGTGTGAGTTTTGGTTGGAAAAGGTAGCCTTCTTAGGACACTTTGTGTCCAAGGACGGGGTAGAGGTAGACCCAGCCAAAATAGAAGCTGTTAAGAGTTGGCCGACACCCAAAACAATATCTGATGGGAGAAGTTTCTTAGGTTTAGCAGGGTATTATAGGAATTTTGTTAAGGATTTTTCCAAGATTGCTAAACCTTAGACTACTCTAATGAATAAGGACAAGAAGTTTGAATGGGATGAGAAGTGTGAAGAGGCGTTCCAACTCTTAAAACACAAATTAGTTACAGCACCAGTGCTTACACTTCCAGATGATAGTGGACTGTATGATGTATATAGTGATGCATCAAAGAATGGTTTGGGGTGTGTGCTTATGCAAAATGGAAAGGTGATTGCATACGCATCAAGGCAGCTAAAAACACACGAGGTAAACTATCCAACCTATGATTTGGAATTAGCCGCCATCATTTTTGCACTGAAAATTTGGCGCCATTATTTGTATGGAGTGAAATGTAGAATTTACACAGACCACAAGAGCTTAAAGTACATTTTCACCCAAAAGGATTTGAACTCTCGTCAAAGGAGATGGCTAGAGTATACGACGGATTACGATCTAGACATACAATACCACGAAGGGAAGGAAAATGTGGTTGCGGATGCTCTAAGTCGTAAAACTAGTCATGGATTAAACTCGTTAGTAGTAGCTAATGAGTTATGTAGAGAAATGACGAAATTGAATTTAGAAGTCGTGGAATGGGGAGTACCAGCAGGTATTTTTGCGAATCTGAGTATCCAACCAACAATATTCAACGAGATTCGAGAGAACCAAGAGGGAGATGCAAAGTTGGATAGGACTCGTGAGAAAATTAAGCAAGGAAAAGCTATACACTTCAAAATTCACGAAGATGGGAGCTTGAGGTATAAAGGTCGATGGTGTGTACCACAGAAATGTGAGGAAGTGAAGAAAAAGCTGATGAAAGAAGGCCACAACACACCTTACTCAGTACACTCGGGAGGAGACAAGTTATATAAGGATTTGAAGAAGATGTTTTGGTGGCCTAGAATGAAAAAGGAGTTTGCTGAATTTGTGGCAAAGTGTTTAACATGTCAGAAGGTGAAAATAGAGCACAAGAGGCCTCAAGGGACTGTACAGTCATTAGAAATCCCAGGATGGAAGTGGGATTGCATTTCAATGGATTTCGTGACTGGCTTACCTAAGTCAAGAAGTGGAAATGATACCATTTCGGTAGTGGTGGACAGACTTACGAAATAAGCAGTGTTTATACCAATGAAAGAAACTTGGAAGATGGAGCAACTTGCGAAGCCTTACATCAAGCATGTAGTAAGGTTACATGGAGTTCCAAAAGATATTGTTTCTGACAGGGATTCCAGATTTCTCTAAAATTTTTGGAAAAGTGTTCAAGAAAATTTTGGTACCATACTTAAGATGAGTACAGCATTTCACCCTGCCAAAGATGGGCAAACTAAAAGAACTATTCAAACCTTGGAGGACATGTTGAGAGCTTGTGTAATAGAATTCCAGGGAGGTTGGGAAGACAGTTTGGATTTAATTGAATTTTCCTATAATAATAGTTACCACACAAGCATAGGAATGGCACCATTTGAGGCTTTATATGGGAGAAAATGTAGAAGACCAATTTGTTGGAACGACATTAGTGAAACTATGATTCTTGGGCCTCAAATGATTGAAGACACAGTCAAGCAAGTAAGGGAAATTCAATCTAAAATCCAAGCAGCTCAAGATCGCCAAAAGAGTTATGCAGACTTAAAACGAAGAGAAGAAGAATTTGAAATTGGCGATAAGGTGTTACTAAAAGTGTCACCAATGAAAGGAGTGATGAGATTTGGGAGGAAAGGAAAGGGAAGCAGAGGTATGTAGAGTTACGGGGGCATAACTCGTTTTCTTTAAGGGGGGTAGAATGCGGTAGAATTTCGCGCTTTTTCCCTATATTTCAGTTATTTTTGTGCTCTTTGCATGAATTTAAACAAGTATTTCGAGTATTAATGCTCTCAAAGAGACATAAAACAGTAAAGGAGTGACAAAAAGTACAGCAATACTATACATATTAAGGAAAAAGGTTTGAATTTCGTTCCCCAAGTTTCGGGACGAAACTTTTTTAAGGGGGGTAGACTGTAATACCCCTTATTTTTATACGTATTTTATTTAATGTATGTATTTTATAAAGTATTTAAATAGTTGTAATTATTTTAATTAAAGTATTTTAATTAATATTATTATTAAAGGAAAGTTTATTTAATTATTTTATTTAAAAGTTGGGGTTTTATTTTAGGAAAGTTTAATTTTTCAACAAGTTTATTAGGGAAGGAATTAGGAAAACCTAGAAGAGGGTTAGTAGAGAAGGGGTATAAATATCCCACTTATGAGGCAAATCAAACTTTGCCCAGAGTGGAGAAAACCCAAGGTAAACTTCTCTCTCTCTCCTCCTTATTTTTTTTCTTTCTTTTTCTTTTTCCCCTTCCCCTTATATTTTTTCTGCTGCCCTCCTCCCTCACCACCGCTGCCAGCCACCAGCAGCTGGTGGCCGCCGCTGCCAGCTGCGCAAGCCGCCGGCAGCAGGCAGCCGCCGCCGCCAGCAGCCGACAGCCAGTGGTGGCTGCCGTTCTTCCTCCCCTTTTCCCCCCTTTTTCGAACTATATATAAAAAAAAAACTAAGCTTTCTTGTTTTAATTTAATCTATTCTTGGATCTAAATGTAAATTATGAGTTTGGGGGTTTAATTTTGATGTTTGATAAAAGTAATTGTATGAATTAATTTTCAGATTTTGTTTTAATTAAAAAGCCCCGGTTTTTGAAACCCTAGGTCCTTGATTTATGAAAATTATGAAAGTATATGAGGTATTAATGTTTAGATCTTCAATTTAGGTGTTTTAAGACTAAATTACAGCAAGTTTTAATTAGAAATAAAGTGCTGGAATTTTATGTAGAGCACTTAATATTATGTTTTTGAAGGAAATTTAAATTACCCATTAAGTGAGACTTAATTAGGGTGTTTTAAATATAATTTCAGCTTATTCTAATTATTTTAAGAGGGGTTTTAGAATAGTATATATTGCTGGAAATTTGTTTAGAGTGGGTTTTAATGCTCTATTAAAATTTTAATGTGTAGGAGACTTCGAAGTGAGCAATTTTTACTAGTCGTGACGATTTTAAGATCGTATTCAAGGTACGTTCGCGTACTTAGCATATTCTGATGATGTAGAATCATGCTAGGTTTGGAATATTGAAAAGGAATTTTATTATGGTTCAAATAATTTTTATTGATGCTTTAAGCATGAGGAAGGAGCTATATAAGTGTCTATGTACACAAGGAATAAATTTTATGTTGGTGCCTTTGTGCACTTAAGGTGTTTTTAACACCGAGGGATAGAATTTTTGGCGCATTATGATTTTAAGGTGTCTTTGACACTGAGGTGGAATTAAAAAGGGTTCAACAATAAATAATATGCTGTCATTAATTATTCAAGAAGTAAATTGGTATGTTTGTTTGATTGTATATTTATTGTTGATTGACTTATTATGCTTTGAGAGTCATCACCAAGTCTATTAATATGTAAATAACGTAAAGTGAAAGAGATTACGCACCAAAAATTTTGGAACGTATATACCTTGAGTATGAACAATGGGGGGAGTTATGGGGTTTTATATTTAACCATAACTTCCAACGGAGTACAGGACGCTGTATATTCCTTTTTATTTTTATGCGCTGGAATTCCGCCACCTATGTGTGGCACAGGTTTGTTGCTGGCACGGTTAGCTCCCGTGTCAGTTAACCCCAATTTATTGGGATAGGTATAGTTGGAAACCCATTCGATGCGTAATCAACTCTAAATGAATTAGTTATTGTCTAGTTAGAGTGTCTTGTTGATTGTTATGTGTGCTTGTAAACAGGTGCAATGAGGTAAGTGTGTGTGATGATAGGAGAATGTATGTTAGTGTGTGTAATTACGCTTATGTACTCAACTTTGCTGATTGTGTGTGTTGTTTGTGTCCGGCCATGTCTTTATCTTTGCCCTACGATGATCCATTTTAATGGAGAGTAGTGGGGGCAAGTAGAGATACACTTTTCAGGTATTGATGCATGTTCATGACGGGGCATGAGTGAAGAGAGAATCATGCTAGCTTCCATTAGAATATGATGTGTTTTATGCATTGAATATTTTATTATATTACTTTATGGACTAACACAAATGTTTGGTTGTTTCAGTTTTGAATAAGGGCCTTAAATGGTTCCAAGTTGTAGTGGATTTTATTTGACTTTGGTTTTGTTGATTTTCAACTTTACTTTCGTTGGTTTGGTTTTTAAATTGTGTTATTTAAATGGTTTTGGTTTTCAAGTCTTCCGCTGTGTATCTTTGATAGTTGCCTTAGCCGTTTTCACGGTGGCGGTAATGTCTTAGATATTTCTAAAACGTATTTTAAAAAGAGTAAAGTGTGCATTTAAAGGAAAGGAATTTCTAGGGTGTTACATGAACCCCAGTCTGTGATCTAAAGATATTGAACTGATCTACTGTACCGAGCTAGATTTGACATTCATGACTGAAATCACTAAATAATGTAGTAATCTAACTTATATCTTAAATTCAAAACTAATTTTAGAACTGAAATCATATCTGAAATTCATAACTGAAATCAGACCTAAATTGCAGAACTTAAACCATATCTGAAATTCAGAACTGAAATCAGTATTGAATTTCATAACTTAATTCAGACCTGAATTCAGATCAGAATTTAAGATTTGAAGCTCACAACTGAAAATCAGATCCGAAATTCAGACCTTAATTCAGATCAGAATTTCAGATTTGAAGCTTAGAACTGAAAATCAGATCTGAAATTCAGAACTGAAATCAGTTTTGAATTTCATAACTTAATTCAAACCTAAATTCAGATTAGAATTTCAGAGTTGAAGCTCAGAACTGAAAATCAGATATGTAGTCAGAGCTTAAATTCAGAATGCTTGTGTCTTTGTGTGCGTGTGTAAAATTCAGTGTGGCTTAGTGTCATAAAAGCCTGAATCCACATCTGTATTGTTATTGTCAATATTGAATTGAATAGAGAAACTATAAACCTAATCTGGAATGGCAGAGTTTTAATGCAATTTTTATCAAATCGAATGCCAGCAATACATACATATTTCCATGACTTATCACTACAAGTACACTCTTCCATTCCCTCGTCTTTATGTTTCCAGGACTAATCACTTCAAGACTAATCTGATGTTTTTGGAATAAGTTTTTCTATAGGAAGCGATGGAATATTATGAGAAAGATAGACAAGCAAGGATAGAACAAAATAAAAGCAGAATGAAGGATTTGGGGGTTATGTCCATGGCTTATCAGGTGAAACAATCTGTGAAGGGATCGAAACAAACAAAAAAAAGGAAGAAGGTGACTAAAGATACTGACGAGTACACACCTAATGAAGAGGGTGAATTGAACCACTGAAGTGAAGAGGATGAAAATCAGATAAGGAAAAACAGTGTAAACTTGAGGTCTCGTTCGAAAAAGGTGTTTTTTTTTTCCCCTGACAACTTCATTATGTGAATCAGAATTGATAAAAAGTCATGTAATACTTTTAATGTTTATGTCAAATACTTTATTGCAGGTTGTGGCATTCAGAGGGAAGATTCCCACAAACATTAAAGACACAAGAAGTGTCTCTTTAGTACCAATGGCTAATCTTGTTAAGATGCGTCATTGAAACATCGAAAAACAACAAGTAGGGCAAGGGTTGCAAGGGACAGATTTAACGCAAAGAAAAGTCCAATTAGGCAAGTCTAATGCACAAAAAAATCTATCGTTTCATAGTTAGAAAGAGAAAGAGGTTGAGCTTGGGAAAGGTATCCAAGCTAAGATAGCGCACACTAAGACAGTGGTTGCTCCTGGTTCACTCGGTGCTTTCAGGAAAATGAAAACACAATTGATAGAAAAAAAGAAAAGAGCAAAACAAACTGATTTATTACAACAACAACTATAACCTGTTAACAGGACTAGTTCACATGTGCTTTTAAGGGGTTCGCAAGCACACAGTTTTTCACAACCACAAAGAATTGAACCTGACTTACAGGAAGATTACGAGAATCATATGTGTTCAAATGAACGCAATTTGGAACAATATGCAGATGAAGAAGATGAGTGTAGTGAGGATTTTAGTACTCTTACCCCCAAGGAGCTAGGAATCCAAGCTGAACCATTAATGAATCATGAGCACGAAAGTGAACAAATAGGTAATGATCACTAACATTCCGCTCTAAATATTTTAAGATAGATATGTTAAGAGCAATACATGATTTTAATTTTAATGACTTTGTTCAGTTAATTTTGATGTAGTACTTCAAAAAAAGAAGCGTACCAGAGGACCTACTATGTGTAAGGATGTTCATGAATGGACATTAGAAGAGCGTTAGCTTATTGTTCTTAATGAAATGGGAAAGCCTATTGGTCCTGACGATAAGACCGTGGATACATTTACAAGATTCTTAGGGACATAAGCTCGTAATGCTTCTCTAGCACCGTTGAACAAGATTAATTGACATCATGTTAAAGACAAGGATGAAATTTGGAATTATGTGAAGGTATGTACCTTTTATTATGTATTTAACTGCTAGTATTTTGTGTCTTTATATAGCTGCCACATATTTAACCTACTTGCAAATTAAAAGACCTAACCTTCACAAAAACAAACAAGTAGGCCTCTGCCAAGTAGCTATCTTAACTAGATCCCCCTTGTAATTTTTATCACACATCCAGCACCCTGCATAGCAAAAACTTTCTGATATAAAAATATTTTACCACACAATTCTGATACATTCTGATACAAGTACAATTCGAACTAGATTATGATAAGAAGCATAATGTAGTGTTCTTGGTTAAGATGCGCTTCTTTTGGCACTCCCTAATTTTCTTGTTTAATATTTTGAATAATACAAAAGAAATTCATTATCCCTGAAGAAGGTAAGGGCAGTGTATTGTCATCCGTGGGAAGGCTCTGGCGTAAATATATATGTAGTGTAAAGGCAAGAAACTTTACTCCATATGACAATGATGGTGATAGGTTGGCAGATCCACCTATTACAATTCCAGAAGCGCATTTCAAAGAGTTGCTAGAATTTTTGAATTTGGAACAAGTTCAGGTAAAATTTATTGTTTGTTTCCATTATATGTATTACAACTGCTTACTACCCTCTAAAAATACAAGATTTTAAGCTATGAACTGTGTGCTATGCATGCATGTAGGAAGACAACAAAAAGAAAAGTGTAATAAGTAAAGATCAAATAGATAGGCACACTATGGGTCCTATGACTTTCGCGAGGAAACAACATAAATTGGTATATTTGTATTCAGTTATTTCTTTCTTATCGTTCTCACTATGATCATTTAACAATCTTTATTGAATTCTTATTTTGATGTGTTTTTTATTCTAGCAACAACTAGATGTTGAAAAGAAGCCACCATCCTTAGCACACGTGTACAAAGAAAGTCATAAAAGGAAAGCAGACAAACAATACAAAACTTCTTACGAGCCCACTCAAATTAACATTGTAAGTCTCCTTGTCTCCACTTTTTTTGGAATATGATTATTTGTGTGAAATTAGCTAGTTATTTATTTGTTATATTTCCAATTATAGGACAAGATGGAGGAAGTCCAAATGCAAAGTGAAATTGATGGAGATGTTGCATACTTTGAAGTAATGAATAAGCCAAATAACTTTGGCCTTAAAAAAAAGCAACCAGGGATATGTTCACTAAGGGGAAAAAGCAACAAACCAATAATTCCTGATGAGTTCCTAAAGCCCTATAAAGACAAAATTGTGAAAGAAACAATAGTAGAATTAATGAAGATGCTCAAGCAAATTGATCCTAAAGTGGTGGATACTTTGACTCGAACACTTGAAAATGTGTCATCCAATCTAGAGCATAGAAATCAAGTTCCAAATTTAGACTCTGAACGACAACAAAATGAGGTAATGGTTAATATATTCACTTTCAGAAAGCATTAAATGTGATTATTATTTTTTGTTCTGGTTATCTGATATATGTGGCTTTTACAAATACATAGGATGAAATGGTTGAAGATGAAGGCTTAGACTCTTAAGTCAAGATGCATGCTGCTGATTGCATAAATGTTCCGCTCTATACTGTTTTTTCTCTCTGCCTGTTACCGCTTTATGCTGTCAAGATGCCTATTTTATGCTAGCTGTTACTGCTTTCTGCTGCAGTTTTCTGCTCGTTGTTGCTGATGCATGCTGCTGTTTTCTGCCCGTTGTTGCTGATGCATGCTGTTGTTTTCTACCCGTTGTCTGCTACTACTATCGTTGTCTGCTGCTACTGCTATTTGCAGCTTTGGTGCTTTTGTAATTCCTTCTAGCTGTTGCTTATGATATTTGCTGCTGTGCTCTTGCTGAAGTTACTATTGTTTTTTTTTTTTTTTTTTTTTTGAAACAAAAAAGTGGGTAGAATTTGGTGGTCTAATTTCAAGGTTGAAGCTTACTTATTAATTTTTTTATTACATTACTTAGCCAAACAAAAAATTGGTGTTTATAGATTTTTGTGAAGAAACTATGAAATTATATAAATTCAAATAATTGTTTATCGTATATGTTAATTTCACTATCGTTGATGTTAAACATGTAATAATAGTAATAATAATAATAACAACAACAACAACAACAATAATAATAATAATAATAATAATAATAATAATAATAATAATAATAATAATAATAATAATAATAATAATAATAATAATAATAATAATAATAATAAATGTTACCTATTAATTATTAAGGTGTTATAGTAGTTTGCAAAAAGTGATACATAATGTCGAATAAAGTGCAACAATATGTCACAAGATGATGGATAAATGTTACCTAATAATCAATTAGGTTATACGTTTGTTCGAAAAAATGATACGTAATGTTGAATAAAGTGTTCCTATATGATAAAAAAATGTTACTGAAGATGAGAAAGTGTTACTTGAGAAAAAAAAAGGCAACACTTTAAAAATGATACTAATAATATAAAAAAGTGTTACATAAGAGGGTTTAAAGTAACACTTTTAAAAGTGTTACCATACGTTACCCAAAGTGTTACATAAGACCTTAGGGAACATGTGCGGAAGTATCACCCACTAAAATGTTACCTATTGTCTATAACAACACTTTTACCACATTATGTAACATTTTTTGGATGTTACTTAAGGTTAGTTTTGTACTAGTGCTTCTCAAATAGGGTGATGACTTTTGCATCCTCGGGAATGTTGTCAAAGACCACTACACCCTGAGTTGTCTTGTTCAAATTTTCTCATCTCCTCGCCTTGGAAGTGATAGCTTTGCATGTCTTTGAAAATTTGCGTTTTTTGTCTAAGATCTTTGTAAAGATCACTTGTCAGTCTGGGACTTAGTGCACCTGCATAAATTTTTTTGGACTACAAGACTTTACTCATGTTTTCCTTAAGGTTGACCTAAGGTTTGTTGTGCTTGACATTATGATTGCTTTGACTTGAGGTTGACTCAAGGTGATTGACATGTGTGTGTAGACTCAACTCGATGTGATATGACATGACATGACTCAATGTGTATGACTAGTGTGTGCATTGTACAGTAATGTGCATGACTCAAAATGTAGAAAAGCAAAAATTTTCCGTCATTTTTATGGAGGGTACTGACTTTCTCCCGAAAAAAAAGACACAAAAAAGAATCGAAGTGAGTGTTTGAGGTGCATGTTGAACGAGCTTATTCAAATGTATGCATTAATGTTATATCTCATGGTGCAAGGATTATAACATCCTAGGCTATCTCAATTGTTTACTCGATAATGAAAGTATTTGGGTAACTTATATTTGTGATGCAATGATGATTATGATATGACAAAGCGTAGTTCAATGTTGTGTCAAGATTTCATGAGAAAAGGTTCCTTAGAAGAGGATTATTTGTCTATGTATCTTTGATGTGTATGAAAGTGACACTAAAGCTAGGCTACAAAGGCTAAGTGTGTGGAAAAATATTTTAAAAAGAGTAAAATAATGGTGACTCTTAGGCTAGGTAAGCTAATAAGGTAGGGATCAAGCTCCCAAGTCTAGCTCTAAATGGATAGGGATGAGCATTGGAGATCCCATGATATGATCATGCATGAAATAAATATGAATGTGAATGAATGCATTTTTATTACGGCCGCACCTCAATGTGAGGTTGCCTACGTATCCGTTAGGGATCAAGCCGAACGTAGCTCTAGCTGAACCACGCATAAGTGTGTGTATACCACAAAGAGGTCTTTTAAGGGTTGTAACGTGGCAAGCTTAAACCAGCAGCATACACAGAAGCTCCTGCCGCCTCCTCTCTTCTTTGGCCTACTGGCCTTCTCAAATGAAAGGCCTTGTGCGAGTTTGGAACTCCCCTTTTCTTTTCCCCTTTGACCTGTGCCAAACTCTACCTTTGTTGTTGCCGCAGGTAAAGTGAAGGGAGAGTTGGCCGGAGCTCTTCGCTCGATGTCCTCGGCGAGGGACGTTTTCAGATAATCTCTTTCGAACGACCAAATCATAGTGTCTCGCCATCCTCCGAATGATCAGTGCGGCAGTTGCACACAACGAACGAAAGACCAACGAGCATTCAGGAGGAGAAGGAGTAGGGGCTAACTTTCATTGAAGTAGAGGCACGTACGCTAAAGTTTGAGGAAGAAGGGGATAAAGACTTAAGACCCTAGATAAGCCCCCAAGGTGTGCAACCTTATTTTTGAAATCTTTATATTTTTATGCTTGAGGTTTCCTCCCTTTTTAACATTCTTTCTTTTGTTTATTTTCTTGCTCTCTACTTTTTTTTTTGTTTTTTTTTTAAGTGTGGGCAATCCCGATCATGTGGTCTATCACACACTTGACATTCATGTTTCTCAGGCACGGTACCTAGCACTCGATAAGAGACCCAATCTGAGACGTGTTCTTATCAAAGATATATTCATATCAACAGAGGCAGAGTATTATAGAGGCTGGAAAGGGTTTTGCCCCTGATAACATTTTGGATAAATTTTTTTATTTAGTGTAAAGGCCCATTTAAACTAAAAAAAATATTGTTTTGCCGCCTAGGAAATCTAATTACAATATATAGACTCCTAATCTACCAAAACTACTCAATTCCCTTAAAAAAAAGTACTGACACAATCCTAACTCTTTCCCAAGTATTTTCAATTATTCAAGGTATCAATTAAATTCCTACTTCCAAGATTAAGTAAAAATACCAGGTATTCATTAATTTGTACGATTGTACATGACTACTTTTCATTATTTAAATAATATTTTTTTAATAATATTTTTTTGTTTTTCATAAAAAAAAAGTTTCAATTAAATTTCTACTCCCTCCATCGCTTTTTTACATTCCTATTTGTTAAATTACACGGGAATTAAGGAAGTTGGAATAAAACAAAAAACAATACAATAAAGTAAAATGGGAATTACATACATTGATTGATGTTTTTTAGTTAAACAAAGATAGAATAATATTTAATGATGCACATGTCATCAATAATCCTTTGCATAGAAAAAGGACCAATAACATTTTTTGGTGGAAAAAAAAAGACCAATCATATTCATATAAATTGATGCACATGTATTATGATTTTTTTAGTGAGAAAATAAGAGTGAGAAAATAGAGAAAACATTTATTACAAAACAGAAAATAGGGATAAATTAGGATATTTAGTAAAAATTTAGGGCATGTTCTCATTGACTAAACTGAACTGAACTGAACCGAACTAAACTAAGCTGAAAGGAACTGAACTGAACTAAAATGAATATTTTATAAGAGAAGGAAATTAGGAGCTGAACTAAACTGAACTAAACTGAGCTGAAATAAACTAAACTAAACTAAACTGGAAATAAACGTATGAGAATAGGCCCTTGCTAAAAAACGAAAGTAGGAATGTAATTTTGAAATACCCTAAAAGGAAAGTAGGAATGTAAAAAAGGGACGGAGGGAGTACATTATACAGAGTATTGATTAGTTTGAGCGAGCATTAAAAAAACAAATTGATTTTTAGGCAAGGTAAATAAATTATTCGGTTAATATTATAGAGCACGTTATGCCTTATTGTATGTCGTTCTTTATTTCTCTACTTAGGTCCTGTTCACATTTGCTGAACTAATTGGAGGTGAACTAAACTAAACTGAACTAAATAGAGTTGAAATGAATATTTTATGAGAGAAGAAAATTAGGAGTTGAAATGAATTAAACTAATTGGAGCTGAAATTAAACTGAAGTGAACATGCCCTTAATCTATCAATTGACAAGTTGTTTTTAACTTCTGATTTATACTTATAATTTGTGAATTGTAATGCTTTGATAATAAATAAATTAGTCACTATCAAATGTATGCTTAATTGCTTAAAGTTAATCACTAGAAATTATTGGCCCCCGAAAGAAAAGGTTTCAAGATCCGCCACTGATATCAAAGACATTAGAACACTTGCCCTTATGCACACTTTAATATTTTTTTTTTTGCTTATTTTGAATATATTTTTTTTAGATATAGGCAAAATCACTCAAGCTTTTGTATTTGCATAAGTTGCACACCATCCCTTCCCAAGGTTAGGTAGATGTGGGTTAAAAAAATATAGGTCTATCGTTAGACGAGGGTCAAAGTGGTTTATCAGGAAATGATTGTATATTTGAAAGTTGAAAGGTGATGTGATAGGCTACAAGGGGTGCCTCAAATCATTAGTATACCTTGTGCTTAGCTCGACATTTTTTTTCAATGATCATATGGAAGGAAATAAATGCTCATTTTATAAAAAGCAAAAAAGAAAAAGTCTACAAAATAAAATTTAAGGAAAATAAAAGGTGTCTATGATAGACTTATTGGGGAAAGGAGGAATTAGAAAATAAAGGAATAAAGATGTTACAAAATCTTGTCGTTTAAGCCCGCCTCTTGTCTTGTGCCTTATCATCACTCGCTCTTTTTGACTGCTGGAGGTATGGGAAGCTGATGAGTGTCATTTATGGCACTCATTTGGTTCTTTTTAGGATGAATTTCATGCTATTCTATAGCTCTTTTACTTAGCTTTTCCTTGATTTTACTCTTTATTTCTTTTATTTTGCATTTTCTAAGTTGGATTTCTTTCTTTATGCATTTCTTGGTTTATTTTGTTATTTTCTCTTTTATTTGCTTGTTTTCCTTTATTTTTCAAGTTAAGGTCGTTATCCAAGTTTCTAGAGGCCTCCTCCCAAGTTTTGGCATTGATTAGGATGCCTAGTGGTCTCTATTTGAAGCTAAATCATGGAGGAGTGCAAGTTCCTAAAGTCCTTGAGCTGTGCATTCAAGCCGTGGGGGCATGATTTCTAGTCTTGAATCCGCAAACATGGAGATTAGAAACTACAAGGTTCCGTGTTTATCAATAGCATTAAGTGGAACCCAGAAGGAGCATCGGAATGATAGGCAAGAGGGCTCCCCTGCTCCCAAGCGCGGGCGCGCGCGAGCATGGCATGGCCGCGCGGCCTGGTGGCGCGGGCGCGCCTGTCTGGGTCCCTGTTCCGTACCCAGTTTTGCGCGGTCGCGCTCTCCCTTATGGTTGGTCGAGCCTGTATGGGTTTATCTGGGGACGATCTAAAAAACTTCTCTTAGTTAGTTTTACAATATATAGATTTTCTTTCTATTTTTAGGAGGAGAATTAGATGAGAATTAGAGAATCATTAGAGTTCCATTTTTCTGAAATTAGGATTAGAATTTTTGAGAGAGAAACTATTGATTGTAGATAGAGAAGTTCTTGATCGTTGATCGTTGATTGATGATTGAAGATTGTTAATTTTAGCATTTCCTCCATTAAATTAAAGCAAGTTTGTAAGGATTTCTTCTACTTTAATGCAATGTTTAGCTTATCATTTCAATTGTTTTGTTAATTTTTCAGGTTTGAATTGAATTTGTGATTGAATTAGTTCTATTGATATGATGATGATGAAATTGTTGATTAGCTTAGTTTTGATCTTAACTTCAATGAATTGTGAGTAGTTCTCTTGCTAGGGGAATGGTGCAACATGTATAAGTGATGGATTGATGCTAATTGGGGGAAATTGATGGAGTTGATGTTTAGATTAAATTGGTTGATTGATTAAGTGCATGTGTGTAATTAATTGAAGTGTAGATAACTTTGATTTGTTACACTATAATACATTGTAAGCTTGCATTGATACGAAAAATTGATATGTGGCTTTTTTTTGTCGATTGAGTAGGTTTGCAAGGTTCCTAGTTTAAGTCTCTCGTAGTTGGCGCTAGCTTGAATTCTAGGAGATTAGCCTCCCCTACTCTCTTGATTGCTTAGTTGATTTTCCCTCAAAACACTTGACTTAGTCATCTCCAATCCCAATTAGCTATGTCAATTCCGAGTACATGCAGATTCTAACCCTAGTGCTTGTTAAATTTGATTTCATTTGATTGTTTTGATTACACACACCTCACTTTATTGCTTCGAAATAGCTTAGATTTGACTTTATCATTCATTTCCCATTCCTAGTGGTTTGACCCTCGACTTACTCTATGCTTTATGTGGGGGTGTGTTGAGAGATTATAAATTTTATTTTGACCAAGGGTAGATTAGTTTTCAACGACCTAGTTTAGCTTAGGGTAAAAAATGGCGTCGTTGCCGGGGAATGGCATAGATGATTGCTATTATTGTTGAGTCTATTTCACCTTAATCTCAAAAATACAAAAAGATTGTTCTCTTTAGGCTACATTTGTAGCCGTACTATTGATATTTTCTTTGAGTGTTTGTATGCGTAGGATAAGAGGTAGGACTTTAGTGCCATTTGATCCGGAAATCGAGAGAACAATAACAAGGATAAGGGTTGCTAATCGTTCTGTGAGTCCAAGCTCTCCAAGAGAAGAAATTCACCAAGAAAGAGAAGAAGAGGATCAAGTAAGCATGGGAGATAATCCAAGAGTTGCTTGGAAGGAGTTGGGAACTCCTGGTGTATATAGGTTTAAAAGTGGGATTGCTTTGCCAAAAACACCGGCAAATGATTTTAAGATAAGACCGGCACTGATCACTTTGATTGAAAGAAGACAATTTAGCGGGGCTAAGATTGAGAGTCCCCTAAACCATCTCAAAGAGTTTGAGAAGTATTGCAATACTATCAAAGAGAATGGTGTTTCTCAAGAGTTTATTCGGCTCAAGTTGTTCCCCTTCACTCTCATAGGTCGAGCTTTGGAATGGTTAGACAAATAGGTCAAGCCAAATTCTCTTAGAACATGGGATGAAGTTACCAAGGAATTCTTGTCTAGGTTCTACCCCCAAAAGAAAACGGCGGTGGCAAGGGCTTTGATCCAAAGTTTCAAGCAAAAACCTAGTGAGAGCTTGTATGAAGCTTGGAAAAGGTATAAGGAGTATCCAAGAGAATGTCCCCATCATGGCATCCCAACCTATCAAATCATTCAAATTTTCTATGGAGGGTTGAGTCCTCAAGGCAAATTGTGTCTAGATGCGGGAGCCGGAGGCCCAATCATGAACAAAACCAAAGAAGAGGTTGTGGACATTATAGAAGATGTGGTGCGCCATTACATGGATTGGCAAGAAGGAGAAAAAGAGTCTTCAAGCAAGAATGGATCAACGGTTTACTCGGTTGATCATCTTAATGCCATCAACAATCTATCCTCTCAAATCGCAAGTTTGGGGAAGGAGATGACAACAATCAAGGCCAAGCTTGAGAGTGCAACTTCCAATGTACAAGGTCATCCCTCCCACATTAAAGGAAGAGGTACATCTTCTAACTCTACTCCTCTTTCTACTTCTAACAATATGCCCAATGGATGCTTGTTTTGTGATAATTGTGGGTCTTATGACCATGATGCTTCTACTTGTTCAAATGGGTTTGAAAATCTTGATGATGGTTAGAGTAGTGAATGTGAACATGTGAATTATGTCTCAAACAATAACAATGGTCAAAGGTTTGATGGACCAAGAAACTTTGGAAATAGAAATTCTAACCAACAAGGTGGATTTGATAACTATAACAATGGTAATTATAGGAACCAAGGAAACCAAAATTTCCGAGGCAACTATAATAACCAAGGTTATGGAAATCAAAATAAAGGCCAAGGTTATGGAAATCAAAGCCAATCTCAAGGCTTTGGTGGCCAAAATAAAAATTTTGGCAACAATCAAAATCGAGGAAATTGGAACAATCAAAACAGGGAAAATTTTCAAAACAATCAAAGGGGACCCCCACCCGGATTTGGTCCAAAGTCTCAAGGTGTTGGATAAAATTCCTATTCTCAATCGTCCAAGTCCAGTTTGGAGGAGATAATTGAAAATCAAACAAAAATCTTGAACACCTATATGGCGGTGAACGATAAGAAATTTAATGAGATCATGACACATAACAAAATGCTTGAGACACAAATCACCCAAGTAGCAAACACTTTGAAAGATTGTGCTAGTCCTTCTTCATTACCTTCTCAAGGAGTTGATCCAAAGAAACCCATTTATTCCATCACCACAAGGAATGGAAGAGTTTTTGAAGAGAGAGTTTCTATGGATTGTGAGGAGGACAAGAAGAAGAGTGTTTCAAGTGATAAAAGAGAGGAAGATGTGTTAAGAGATGTGAGCAAAGAAGAGAGCCATGAGAAAAAGAAGAGTTATGAGAAAAACCAAGAGGAAGTGAGAAAACCCGACCTTCCATATCCCCAAAAGTTTATGAGGAACAAACTAGATGAACAATTTGGGAGATTTTTTTAAATGTTTAAGGAGGTCCATCTTTCTATCCCTCTTACTAAAGCCATGACATAAATGCCTAGATATTCCAAGTTCCTTAAGGATATCTTTAGTGGCAGAGAGATTGTAATGAGATAGATTCGATAAAGCTTGGTGAGTGTTGTAGTGCTTTGATTCATAATGACCTCCCCTAGAAGATGAAAGATCCGGGTAATTTCTCTAATCCTTGCAAAATCAAGAGTAGGTTGTTTGAGAATTCTTTATGTGATTTGGGTGCTAGTGTGAGCATAATGCCCTTCTCGGTCGTCAAGAAGCTCACTACTACATTTTTAACCTATTGCAACCCTCAAATCCGTTGCATTAGGCATTAAAATCCGTGGCATTAGGCATATTGCAACGTCCATGTACCGTAGCATTTGCTGGCGTTGCAGTAGGTCAAATGCAACAGTAAAGTTACCTAACATAACGGCAAGCTTATAGCCGTTGCAATAGCTAAACATCTAATGCCACGACACCCTTATGGCCGTTGCAGTAGATATATTTAGCTAATGCGATGGCAATAAAGTGCTAATGCAACGACTATAACAATAATTATAATAATTTTCAGTAAGAAAAAAAAGAAATAATAATAACAACAACAACAACAACAACAACAACAACAATAATAATAATCAAATCCAAAATTTATTAATATAAGTTGTAGACTTGTACATTGTTAGTTTGTTACCCTTAGGGAAAATTACAAAATTATACAGTATGTCACTAATTAAACCATGAAATAAGTATCAAAATTAAATATTTGTGTGTCGTGTCTTATTATGTCTTGCGGTGATATGATCAATTCAGGCATTCTGCTTTCCAGGCTCGGGGTTGTGCTCCTTTCTTCCCCATATTCAAAACTCGCGGAAGTACTTGTTGTGCTGACTTACTTCTGTTGTTTTAATGAATACTACAAGAAGGGGGGGTTGAATTGTAGTATGAGAATTTAGCCAAACTTTTTGCGGAATTAAAATTAAGTTAGCTAAAGGAACTGAGAGATTATCTAAAGGAACTAAAGAATTCAAGAGAGATTTTACGTGGAAAACTCCTTGGCCCTAACAAGGAGAAAAACCACGACCACTTGGGATTTTGGGAAAAGAATATTCACTATAATAGGGCAAATGATCCTATTACAAGCTAAAGACTCAAACTCAAGTTCCTCAACGAACTTGAGACCCTGAGGAACAAGTCACCCAACTTGTTACTCTTCTCTTCTCTTTCTCTCTTCTCACTTCTCTGTTCTCTCTTCTCTTTCTCTTCTCTTTCTCTTCTCTCTCTCTCTTCTCTTTCTCATACACAAATGTTCACTCGAACTTCCCCATTCCCCAATTACAACTCGAAAGAAAAACAAACTCTAGAATAAGGACATTAAGAACACTCTAATGAACTTGTGTGGAATTTGACTCTTAACTCGTTTAAAGCTTAAAAACTTATGTGAGCAAGGGTAAGTTTTTCCATTTGAAATCAACAGCTATTTATAGACCAAAATTTGTTTAAGAAAAACTTCTTTGTGCAGCTAATCCACAACGCCACTACTCCAACCCACTAAGAAGATCATGTTCCTAAAATTAAGGAAACATGAACTCCTTAATGTGCACGACCATGAGTTGAAGAAAATCATGGAGGAGTAGGCCGCAAGTTTTTAGAAAACGTGGGAGATTTTATTTGAAAATGATATTTTTAGAAAATCAGAAATAAAATCTTTTTGGTTAAGAAAAAGATAATCGTTAAAAGACTTAACCACTTACCTAAAAACTAGCATGCACAATTTTATCTCTTTAGACCAATTCCACACAGATTTTTCGAGTGCCATTTAATATCTTATACTTACATAAATCCTAAAATATAAAAATATATTTAGTCTTCATGTTCTCTGATGAAGCTTCTACTCCGAGGCTTCTGTTCCTTGGGAGGAACTTCTCTTCTCTAATGAGGCTTCTTCTTTGAAGCTTCTGTTCCATGAGGGAACCTTCTCTTCTCCAGTCTTCATTTCTGAAGCGCCAGTTCCTGTGAGGGAACTCTTCTATATGGCTAGCTCTACTTCTGGCCTTCTTGTTCCTCATGGTATTTTTACAAGACACTTAATTTTCCTGGTCTTTATAACTGAGTACACACTTAAACAATCAAGCACTTATTAGTTTGTAAGTAAGTGAGGTTGTGTCATCATCAAAATCATTAAGTCCAACAATATTCCCCCTTTTTGATGATGACAAACAAACCAAACTTACTTACAAGGAAACAGAGATAATCCATTTTATTCCTAAAGAAAGGAAATGCAAAAACAAAATACAATGCAGAATGGAAACTAATGTTTAAGGAAATAAACAATGCATAAGTGAATAACTTAAGGAAAAACTGAAAAAACTTGTATATACATTATATCTGCTTGTAGAGATTAGGCAGCTTGTGAAGATTTCGAATAGAGACCATAGTATGATTAAGTTTCCTTGATAGTTTGCATCCTTTTTCCCCTTTTGGCATTATCAAAAACTATCACACACACGTATAGTATACCATAACACAGCACCAACTAGTGGTTTGGTGTTAAGACAAGAAGCATGCATAGAGAGAAAACATTCACAAAGCATATATGCAAAAGAAACATAGACATTCATCATCCAAAACTGATTAAAAACATC
Organism: Chenopodium album; assembly: GCF_948465745.1. NCBI lineage: Eukaryota > Viridiplantae > Streptophyta > Magnoliopsida > Caryophyllales > Amaranthaceae > Chenopodium > Chenopodium album. Next base: position 53,251,040 of record NC_137841.1, on the reverse strand, counting down.
GGCCAAATGTACCAAATTCGTAAGTTTGCCAAAGAAATTAAAAAGTGCCCACAATATTACAAACCAAATCAAAAATTGTTCTGAAAAGCAAATAAACATAAGTTTCATCAACATAAAGAGGCTGCAAGGAAAGACAGGTTAAGATGCAATGCTCTGGTCATCATCAACAGCAAGATCCTCCAGCTTCTTGCTGATTTGAGACACTATGTCCTTCACAATGGACTGTCTCCCTTGTTCAGAGCTTGAGACCAGCTTCTTGACATCAGTGCTCAGTGCTCAGAATGAGCATGCTCTTCTTCAGTTCAGCCATGTTTTGCTTTGAATCCTCTTGTTCCTTCAACACCTTCAGGATCATATCCTTCATCTCCTTGACCTCCTCGCTGGGAGCCTTTGATGGGGAACTGAAAGCTGCAAAACCTGTTCCTGCAGATGCATACTTGCCCAGACAAGGAGAGCTTGAGACTTTCTGCAATTCCTCTTGCACCCAGTCATATCAATGCAAATGGGTGCAGAGGGCTCCTTTTTCTTCACCGGCCTTAAACTCTTCCTTTTCTTCCTTCCCCCTGTCTCAGTCACTTCCTCAACCACCTTTTCCTCTTCCTCCTCCTGAATATCCTGCACTACTCCCTCTATGATCCCAGTAGCTCTCTCCTCTTCCCCCTCAGCTAGTCCACCTACTTCCTTAGGCCTTTTCTCCTTTTCCTCCAGCACAACTTCAAAACATCCATCCACAACCTTCATCTTATGATTTTCAAGGAAAATAGATTGCATGTATTCGGTGTTTTTGAGGGGCAGAGGTTCTTTATTAGTAAAGGAGATGCCAAAGCTTTCGAAAACATAGGTAAGTAGGTTACCATATCCCACCTTCCATCCTTTTGGAACACAGTGAGAAAGGTGTCGGATCATGATGGAGGGAAAGTTAATTTGGATCTTTTTGGCTAGGCTATATATGAGAACAGAGTCAAGCTTGTTGGCACTGTCTCTCTTTTGGGTTCGAGGAATAATGTCATTGAAAACAAATTTTAGCAGAATTTTGTCAAGAGGGGTTAGGTCATTGTGATTTATGTAGGTTTCCTCCGGGTCTCCACCTAGAAACTCTACTATCTCATCAGTATTTGCATCAGGAAGAGGGTTCCTTATCACATTACTCTTAAAATACAAGTCATATCCAGTATTAGGAACATCAAACAACCCAGCCAAGTACATCACATCAAATTTAATTTCTTTTTCATACACATAGCAACGAATAACACCTTTAGAATATTTGAAACTTTTGCAAAAATCCCTCATAGCATCAACATACATACTCCGATTAAAGCATTCACTCAACAAATTCACCCAATTTTGAGCTTCAATCAAATCAAGCAGTTCATACCATTTAACAGACTTACACCAAGGAAGATTAATAGCCAAACCTGTCACAAAGTGATCACTAATCTTCTCTTACCGTTTCATGGCTGCAGGCTTGTCTCGGTAATTGACCCCTAGTTCCGGAGCGCTTTCTTCTTCTTCTTGCATGTCATTGGACTTCCTTTTTCGAGAAGATTGGGATTCGGTGGTTGAATCCACTTTTGGAGGCTCTTGGTTATCAATGGGGTTAATTTCCGGTGGGATTTCCATGGTAATTTCTGGAATTGGGTTAGTGTTAAGGTCGGCTTCAATTTGGGTTTTTGGAGAGGTAGACATTGGAGAGTAGTTTTGAACGGAGTGATGAGAGAGAAGGTAATTTTTGTGTGGTGTAAATTTGTGTGAGGCTAACATCTTTTATGGTGGAGGTAAATTGGTGAAGTGAGGTGTCGTTTGGGAGGTGAGGTGAATTTAATTGATTTGACACTCATATTTATTGCTTAGGGAAACGCAAACCGTGTTTCAAGAGAGTAGTGTAAGTGGGCTACTTTTTGAACAAAAGATAATGATGAATTTAGATGCATTCATCCGATTTTTGTGTTTAGATAAAAAGAATTTGGAATTTTGAAAAATAGATAAACACAACAATTTTATCTTTTGAATATTGTTAGTAAAGAACACTTGCAAATACAACTTGATACACGGAACAAATCAACAAGGCTCATGCAACCAATTTTGGACTTTTCATATTCTATGTCTTTCAAATTTACATGCCCTTAGTAAATATTACTCCTGCTTACAACCTGTCTTAACTATGTAATTAAACATATAACACTTGTGCACAGTATACAACAGATTAAGCATGTCAGTTTGAGTTTCATACTTGAGGGAACTTGATGCATTTTTCTCAGTATAACTTAATCATCCCAAGTTCCATTCTCATCTTCTCATGCCTTTCTCTATTTAAGGGTTTTGTTAATATATCTGCAATTTGATTGTCAGTTTGGCAGAAATCTAATTTAATCAAACCCTTTTCAACATTATCCTTAAGGAAATGATGCCTTATATGAATATGCTTAACTCTTGAATGATGGACTGGATCTTTAGATATGCAAATTGCACTAGTGTTATCACAGTAGATAGTAATGCAATTAAATTTAATACCAAAGTCATGTAACTGTTGTTTTATCCAGAGGACTTGAGAGCAACAAGCAGCTGCTGCTACATACTCAGCCTCTACAGTAGATAATGCAACAGTATTTTGTTTCTTGGAACCCCAAGAAACTAGACAAGAGCCAAGGAACTGAACCATACCTGAGGTGCTTTTCCTATTGACTAGGTCACCTGCATAGTCAGCATCTGTGAATCCTCTAAGCATAAAGTCATCACTTCTAGGATAGAACAGACACAGGTCATCTGTTCCTTTGAGGTATCTCAAAATTCTCTTAACAGCCGTTAGATGTGATTCTTTAGGATTAGACTGAAATCTAGCACACAATCCAACACTAAAGGAAATGTCAGGCCTACTGGCTGTTAGATATAACAATGAACCAATCATACCTCTGTAAGTGGTTTGATCCACACTTGTTCCTTGTGGATCCTCATCAAGTCTTGTTGCTGTTCCCATAGGTGTATGATTTGTCTTGGCATTTTCCATGTTGTACTTCTTCAAAAGTTCCTTGACATACTTCTGTTGGTGAATCATTATTCCTTCAGCTGTTTGCTTTATTTGAAGTCCAAGGAATAAATTCAATTCACCCATCATGCTCATCTCAAATTCACCACCCATTAGCTCAGCAAAGTACTTGCACAAACCATTGTTAGTAGCACCAAATATAATATCATCTACATAGATCTGTACAACTAACAAATCAGTTCCTCGAGATTTAAGAAAAAGAGTTTTGTCTACTTTTCCTCTTTTGAAGTCATTTTTCAGTAGGAACTTTGAAAGCCTTTCATACCAGGCTCTTGGAGCTTGTTTGAGCCCATAGAGAGCTTTATCAAGCTTAAAAACATGATTTGGAAATTTTGGATTTTCGAAACCTGGAGGTTGTTCAACAAACACCTCCTCATTTAAGAAACCATTTAGAAAAGCACATTTCACATCCATTTGATAGAGTTTGAAACCCATAAAAGAAGCAAAAGCCACTAGAATTCTAATAGCTTCTAATCTAGCTACAGGAGCAAAGGTTTCATCGAAATCAATACCTTCCTATTGGTTGTAGCCCTTTACAACCAATCTAGCCTTGTTCCTTACTATGGTGCCATATTCATCAAGCTTGTTCCTGAACACCCATTTGATCCCAATTACTTTCTTTCCCTTAGGCTTTGGCTCAAGGTGCCAGACCTTGTTCCTTTCGAACTCATTGAGTTCCTCTTGCATGGCCAATATCCAATCAGCATCTCCCAAGGCTTCTTGATGATTTCTTGGTTCTAGAATGGACAGAAATGCATGGAATGCGCAGTAGTTCCTCATCCGTGATCTTGTTTGAGTTCCTTTTCCTATATCACTGATAATTAGATCAGTTGGATGGGAACCTCGATACCTGAATGGCCTGGGTTGGAATTTCCTTGCTGGAACTCCAATTTGAGGAGCTTCTGTTTCTATTCCTTCTGCTTGTTCCTTATTCATCTGTTCATCTGGTTGAGGAACCTCTCCATTTTCTTGATGATCCTCTTCTGGAGCAGGCTGCTTTTCTTTGGTTTGCTTTTGGGTCTCTTCTTCATCCCTGTCTCTTATCAATCCAATTTCAAAATCATTATCATCTTCTTGTTCCTGTACACTCACAAACTAGTTAACTTCATCAAAGATTATATGAATGCTTTCCTCAACACACATTGAGCTTTTATTATGAACTCTATAAGCTTTGTTATCAGAGGAATATCCTAGAAATATGGCCTCTTCACTTCTTTCATCGAATTTCCCTAGGTTTTTCTTACCATTGTTATGTACAAACCACTTACAACCAAAGGCTCTAAGATGAGATATGTTTGGCTTCCTTCCCCTGAATAGTTCATAGGGAGTCTTGTTGATGATACTTCTGATTGTTACCCTGTTAAGGATGTAACACGCTGTATTCACGGCTTCAGCCCAGAAGTTCCTTGGCAATCCACTTGCAATCAACATCGTTCTAGCCATTTCCTCAAGGGTTCGAATCTTCCTTTCTACAACTCCATTCTGTTGGGGAGTCCTTGGACCTGAGAAGTTATGATTCATGTCATTTTCCCTGCAAACTCATCTAATCTTGAGTTCTCAAATTCAGTTCCGTGATCTGATCTGAGATGGACTATGGAGTGACCACTGATTTTCTGTATTTTCTTGGCAAAGGCAACAAACTCGTTAAAAGTTTCATCTTTACTAGCAAGAAAAATAACTCAAGTGAATCTAGAATAATCATTAACAATAACCAAAACATATTTCTTGCCACTCCTGCTTTGAATTCTCATGGGACCACACAAATCCATATGGATTAATTCCAAAGGCTTTGTAGTGCTCACCATTTTCTTCAATTTAAAAGATGAGCGAACATGCTTGCCTTTCACACATGCATCACAAACTTTGTTCTGTAGGAACTTGATAATAGGAAGTCCCACAACCAAGTTCCTTGACCTTAGCTTGTCCAGTAATGAAAAGCTAGCATGTCCAAAACGTTTATGTCATAGCAGGGGATCATCTTCAATAACACTCAGACATGTAAGGTTGTTCCTTGGGATTAAGTTGAGGTCAACTGTATAAGTGTTCCCTCTTCTAGTTCCTTTTAGAACAACCTTTCCTGACTTGTTGTTGATGATGTTGCAAGAGTCTGAAGTAAAACTTACAGAATTTCCTTTATCACAGAATTGTGATATACTGAGCAAATTGTGCATTAAGCCCTCGACCAGGAACACATTATCAATGGAATGAGATTTTGATCTACCAATTTTGCCTTTTCCAATGATCTCGCCCTTCTTATTATCCCCAAAGGTTACTGTTCCTCCAGGGTAGTCTTCTAGTGAGAGGAATTTTGATTTATCACCTGTCATATGCTTTGAACAACCGCTGTCGAGATACCACGAGTTGTTCCCCCTCACTAGGACCTGCAAGAAAACTAAGCATTAGGATCAGGAACCCAGGTTTCCTTGGGTTCCTTAGACGTGGATGCAATATCAGTTTTCTTGACCCACACTTGTTTTACATTTCTTTTATCAGCTTCTTCTCTTAGCCTACACTGTCCATAGAGATGTCCAGTCTTACCACAAAAAGTGCATACCTTCATGCTAGGAATCTCAACATATTTCTTTTGCTTACCTTTCTTGGTTATATAACCAAGACCTTCAGTTCTTTTTCCTTGAGCTTCAGCTATCCACTTAGGTATGACTTTTGGGTCAATACTTCTATCCTTTCTAGCATTCAGTTCTGATTCAAGTTGATCCTTTTGGGTTTTTAAAGTAGAAAGCTCATTTTTCAAATTTTCAAAATCAACATTGAATTTAAGCAATTGATCGCTTGAGGAACTACTAGAACTGATATCAGAATTCATGAGCTTATACTGAGTTAGTTCAACATTTAGAAGAATACTTTCATTCTTAATCCTATCAGCTATCTCAGTTATGTGTTTGTATTTAAAATCAAGCTCTCTTAGTTTGCTTTGAGACTTGGCATAGGCTATTTCCAACCAAGCACCATGTTCTTTGCAAACCTTAAGAGCCTTTTCACATTTGTTCAACTTTACACATGTATCTCTATAGAATTCTTCTTCTTCTAGACATATATCTATCAAGACATCTTTAGAGAGAGTTTTAAGCTGTTTAGGATCAAGAAATACCTCTTTCTGGAGTTCCTCAAGGTAAGCCTTTTCATCATCTGATTTGGCCATTAAACAGAGATTGGCTGTCTCCTCTTCTGGTTGGTCATCATCTTCTTCTTCACTTTCTGAGTCTTCCCAGGCTGCTATCATGGCCTTCCTCATGTCTGACTTTTGATAGTTTGCTTTGCTGAATTTTTCTCTTCCCTGTTCCTTAGTCTTTCCTTTCCCTTTATCATTTTCCCAAAGGGGACAGTCTCTGATAAAGTGATTTGGAGATCCACACTTGTGGCAGTTGTAGTCAGGCTTTGGATTTGAGGTCTTTTTCCCAAAGTTTCTTGAGGTTCGGCCTTTCTTGAACATCTTTTTAAATCTTCGCACAATTAGGGCAGCCTCATCCTCGTCCACTTCTGAGTCTTCCTCCTCATCAGCCTTAAGAGCCAATCCCTTGTTCCTCATGGGTTCATTGTTGACTCCAAGGTGTAACGCATGAGTCATGAGAGAACCTGCTAGTTGTTCAATATTGAACTTGGTAAAGTCCTTCGTTTCCTGAAGGGCTGTCACCTTAGCTCTCCACCTCTCATCTTGTGGAAGACTTCTAAGAACCTTCCTAACCTGCTCATCTGTAGGAATCTGTCTACCAAGGGAAACCAACTCATTTATGATGTTAGTAAAACGGGTTAGCATCTCTTGAATGGTTTCCTTTGGCTGCATTTCAAATCTTTCATACATAGACATAAGTAGATCAATTTTTGAGCGTTTAACCTCATTAGTTCCTTCATGAGTAATCTGCAGCAAATCCCAGATTTCCTTAGCGTTCTTGCACCCCATAACACGATTGTGTTCGTGAGGTCCAAGTCCACAGTGGAGCAATTTCACAGCCATAGCATTTATTTCCATTTTATCAAAGTCTTCTTTTTCATATTCAGACATAGGCTTAGGGATTACCTCGTTCTGAGCATTTGTTTTGGTGACTTCGAAATCACCAACCTCGATGACCCTCCAGACTTGGTAGTTCTCTGCCTTGATAAAGATCTCCATGCGGTTCTTCCAGTAGGTATAGAACTTGCCGTTGAACATTGGAGGCCTCTGTGTTGAGTATCCTTCCTCGAGCTTCTCATGAGTATTCATTTTCTCCAAGACCATTCTTCTTCAAGGTTTCCTGATTTTCCTAGAAGTTAGGCTCTGATACCAATTGTTGTTTTAATGAATACTACAAGAAGGGGGGGTTGAATTGTAGTATGAGAATTTAGCCAAACTTTTTGCGGAATTAAAATTAAGTTAGCTAAAGGAACTGAGAGATTATCTAAAGGAACTAAAGAATGCAAGAGAGATTTTACGTGGAAAACTCCTTGGCCCTAACAAGGAGAAAAACCACGACCACTTGGGATTTTGGGAAAAGAATCTTCACTATAATAGGGCAAATGATCCTATTACAAGCTAAAGACTCAAACTCAAGTTCCTCAACGAACTTGAGACCCTGAGGAACAAGTCACCCAACTTGTTACTCTTCTCTTCTCTTTCTCTCTTCTCACTTCTCTGTTCTCTCTTCTCTGTTCTCTTCTCTCTCTCTCTTCTCTTTCTCATACACAAATGTTCACTCGAACTTCCCCATTCCTCAATTACAACTCGACAGAAAAACAAACTCTAGAATAAGGACATTAAGAACACTCTAATGAACTTGTGTGGAATTTGACTCTTAACTCGTTTAAAGCTTGAAAACTTATGTGAGCAAGGGTAAGTTTTTCCATCTGAAATCAACAACTATTTATAGACCAAAATTCGTTTAAGAAAAACTTCTTTGTGCAGCAAATCCACAACGCCACTACTCCAACCCACTAAGAAGATCATGTTCCTAAAATTAAGGAAACATGAACTCCTTAATGTGCCCGACCATGACTTGAAGAAAATCATGGAGGAGTAGGCCGCAAGTTTTTAGAAAACGTGGGAGATTTTATTTGCAAAAGATATTTTTAGAATATCAGAAATAAAATCTTTTTGGTTAAGAAAAAGATAATTGTTAAAAGACTTAACCACTTACCTAAAAACTAGCATGCACAATTTTATCTCTTTAGACCAATTCCACACAGATTTTTCGAGTGCCATTTAATATCTTATACGTACATAAATCCTAAAATATAAAAATATATTTAGTCTTCATGTTCTCTGATGAAGCTTCTACTCCGAGGCTTCTGTTCCTTGGGAGGAACTTCTCTTCTCTGATGAGGCTTCTTCTCTGAAGCTTCTGTTCCCTGAGGGAACCTTCTCTTCTCCAGTCTTCATTTCTGAAGCGCCAGTTCCTGTGAGGGAACTCTTCTATATGGCTAGCTCTGCTTCTGTCCTTCTTGTTCCTCATGGTATTTTTACAAGACACTTAATTCTCCTGGTCTTTATAACTGAGTACACACTTAAACAATCAAGCACTTATTATTTTGTAAGTAAGTGAGGTTGTGTCATCATCAAAATCATTAAGTCCAACAACTTCCATCTTCTTAATCTGCTTATACAGACTAGCACCATAACGGGTACCTGAACAATGCAACAATAAGCATCAATTGAGATACACCTATACATACACTTTCAATCTACTAACCTAACATAACAGCAAAACAAAATAAAATCCTGATGGCTAATACCACATGTATTGAACTTCAAATTACCCATCTCTAATCATATACAAAGCTGTTCTAAACAAAGATTATCATATGCAGTCATCAAGAATGATTTATATGAACATAATCAACATTAAACAACCTTAATCAATCATATTATTGTCATAATTCATAATCTCTTTTTTTTTCAAACCCGTAATGGGTGCCTTATATTGATAACTTATCCGTCAAAACATAAGGAGATAACTTATCCATCAAAATATAAGGAAAAACTTCACAAGGACAAAGGTTTTCCTTAACTTGTTCAAAATCGTAAGGCAAAACACAAGCTAAGTTATGGGCAATAGTATTCCCATCTCGCTTAACATGGCACCACAAAAAAGAATTAAAATCAACACAAGAAGACAATATATCATCTAAAATAGCATAAAGATTAGTGAGGTAAACTGAGGCCTGTGATAATCTGGAGAGAAGGACTTGACAGTCTGCTTCTAGAATAACATCATTCAAGCCAAAGCGTTTGGCTATTCTGACTGCCATAGCAGCAGCTTTGCTTTCTGCCACAACATGGGGCTGGTGCGCCTTGAAGAAGCGGACAACACCTCCCCCTGCCAGTCTCTTGCAAAAACACCAAGCCCCACCCGCCCCTCAAGGTTCAGTGAGGCATCGCAGTTGAGTTTAATCGTTCCCTCGGGTGAGGGAACCCATTTCTTCGAGCTTCTACATGTAGCTGTCTTGGCACCACCATAAATCTTTCGTGCATAGAGGCCACAATCAGCAACAAGTCTGAAAACTCGCTCAATAATCACAGGGTGGAAAGTGTCTTTTCCATTCAAAATCATGTCATTCCTTCTATTCATAAACTAAGAATTGCTTCATGCGATGTAACACAATTGAAATACAATAAGATTACATTCAAATAGAATTGAAAATACTCACTGTATTTCCTTACAATACCAACCTTCTTGGTTCTCTGGGCCTGTTTACATAAACAAGCATAAGTAAAAAAATTTCTATGAAAAAGCTGAGCTTAAGCATCGCACATCCTAGACCAATAAATAACACAATTAAAAAAAATGCTTAGTTGCTGATGCCCCACCTGAAAATGAAGGTCGGAGCTGAGAACGTTCTTTCTGTCTGGGGGAAAGAGGAAGCTTTTGTTTCATGACATCATAAACTGTCCAGTTCAAATGGAAGTCGATTTTCACACAGTTGGTTTCTGACTAACCCTGTGGGTTCAAAATATTACTTCACTGATCTTCTTTGACGACCTACAATAACTATAGGAAATCCTTCAACAACTGTAAATTGATTATCAACCAGTACATATATTAATGGGACGGAAATAAACAAGTTAGTTCTCAAAATAGATTGAAAATTCACTACATTCAAACGGTCCAAAATCGATTAATACCTTCCACCATATACCAAGAATCCAGAAGTTGCACTAAATGAAATAACTGCAATAACCAACTACAATATGTTACAGATAGCTTGATTGTCTTTATCAATAGCAACGATGAAGCAACAAAAAGAGAGGTAAGTATATACGCTAACAGTGGAATCTGTATATCTACTTGGCCGTATCATTCCAACTTCCATTTAATGAATTATGCACTCCGTATGAAAGATTAACAGTCTAAATATATATATTTTAAGCATTCAATTCACTCATTGTTTATACTAGTAAATGAAGCAAATTCTCAATTTTATTTTATATGCTTAAGTTATCTTTCAATAACCAAATTTAGATAACTCTTAGTGTGCCAGCAATTATACCAATATATTGAACTAAAATCACTACAAAAGATTACAAATTACAAACAAATGTTTCATAAACCCTAGATAACAATTAATACGAACCTCAAAAGCCAGCAAATCTTATAGATTAAATAAATGTTTCATAAACCCTAGATAACAATTGATTTCAACCTCAAAAGCCAACAAACTAAGCTAATAATCAGCATTAAAATGAAAAAATTGACATCTCATCAGATCAAATAAACAAAAAGCGCAAAAAATAGTAATGATTTGGAGTTTTTAAAATGCAAATTTCACAATAAACTCAAAATTATTAACTAACATTTCAAGAAACAAAAAATCAAACAAATCAATCCAAACTTATGTCGAATAAATCAGATTCATACACATAAATTAATCTAAACTAGATTATAATAATCGATGATTGAAAAGAGAGACATTGAGAGGTGTACCATTGCGACGAATGTCCACTGATGGCGGTCGGACACAAGATCCACGATCATAGGAGTAACAGGTGATACAAATAGTGAGTAAATAACAAATTAATAGAAATTCAAATCCACCAAAGAACCCTAGATTGTTTGCATTGACAACTAAATCAAAGATAGTTAAACCCTAGATTGTCAAATTGATATTTGATGATTAATAATAATAAGTACCTCAACCCAGCTTCAATGGAAGGAAGAAAGCCCAGAGTACGCCGCTTCATCGGAAAGCTCGCTCAATTGAGGAGAGATAGAGTATGTGTGAAAGAGAGAGAGAGGGTATGTATGAAAGAGGTCCTCCAAGGGCTCCAACTAGTGACTCACAAAATTCTTATTAGAGGGGCGGATTATCTAAATTTAAGCGCATTTAAAAATTCCAAAATCACTACCGTGGCATTAGCCTTTTAGGCCATTGTATTAGCACCCCTAATGCTACGGCTTCTTGAAGCCAAAACGAGTCGTTGTAATAGCTATTTTTAACCGTTGCATTTAATAAAAAAATGTAGTAGTGGCTAAATCTAGGAGAACTTCTTCCTACCAACATGGCTTTGCAATTGGCCGATAGGTCTATAAAGTTTCCCAAGGGAAGAGTTGAGGATGTTCCCCTAAAGATAGGTGGTTTTACAATTCCCGTTGATTTCATTGTGCTTGAAATAGAAGAAGATGACCACATTCCTATTATCTTAGGGAGACCGTTCTTAGCTACTTTGGGAGCTTTGATTGGTGTTAAGGGAGGCCGAATTACCTTGAGAGTTGGTAACAAGAAAGAGAGTTTTGAGCTAAAACCAATGCATGAGTCCTTATCCCTTGTGAAAGGAATCAAGAGTGATGATTCCCTTCGTTCTTTTAATAATGTGTATGTGATTAATTATTCATCTAACAATGTTCATGATATTTATGCTTGTGAGTTTTGATTGCATGAAAGTTAGTGAAGATAATAAGGAGCTTCCAAAGGCTATGAACGAAGAGGAGATTGACATTCCTCATTGGTTTGAGCTCTACCCTTGAGAGGAAGAGGAGGATTCCATGGATGTAGATGGTGAGAAACCGTCTATAAAAAGAAACAAAATTAAGAAGAAAGCAAGAGCTTCGAAGAAGAAGAGAATGAGATTGAATATGAGAAATGAAAAGATTGTTTTTGATGTGCAAGCTAGTGAAGTCTTGTCAAGCAATAATGAGAGGTTGCTTAAAAATGAAGGAGAAGTTGTTCAATCCGCTACCTTTGACAAGGTTGTATTCATTGACCCTCCGTGATTTGGAGTAAGGGTCGAGCTAAGGACCTTAAGCAAGCGCTTCCCGGAAGGCAACCCGGTGATTTCTAACCTTTTCTTTTGATTTAAATTTTTCTTAAATTTCTTTCTTTTAGTTTCTTTTCTTTTCTTTCACTTGTTTTTACTTTGGATTTATAGGTTGAATTCTTGGAGTTGGATTACATCAAGTAGGAACGAGCAATGGAATGGTGTTTCGCGGTTTTTGTTGTATTTTATGTTCAATTTTATTGAAATTTTGAGGTAAAAAGGGTAAGAATTGTTAGAAAGGTAAGTTAGGAAATTTGTGCTTAAGTTTGAAGAAATTGGAACTTGGTGAGTTCATCGTGGTGCTACTATTATTTGGGGTGTTGAACCCACATTTTTCACATTTAGAAACTGATCGTTATGATGGGGTCAAAAATCCCGGAATGATAGTTATCGATGTACCCACGCATGAACGCACCAAGGAAAAAGGCAAGAGGAGCAGCATCTAGCATGGGCGCGTCTAGCCTATGCGCGGCTGCGCACGACACCGGCTCGGGCGCGCTGTTAGGTCGCGCGGCAACGCACCCCCAGCCGTGTGTATCTCTTCTTCTTTCTTCTTTCTTTTCCCTCATTTCCCCTTCACCCTCATTTTCTCACGCACACAAACCCCTTCACCCTCATCAAAACCGCACCATATCCCTACTCACATTCATCAAATCTTCACTCAAATTCTACCAAATTTCCATTATAATTCATCAAATCCTCCTATAATTCTTCCATTTTTAACAAATTCATACTACATTTCACCCATAACAACCACTATTCTCCCTCCTCCATTGTTGAAGCTTATTTGGGGTTTTTCGTGTGGATGGAAATTGGTGGTTAAATATTGCTCTAACTTGCTTCTTGTATGGTATAATCATCTAATCTTACTCTTAATTGCTTTATTATACCATATAATTGCATATTTTAGTTAATTCATGGGCATGAATAGTAGTAGTATGTATTTTGATGGTTTTGATGTTTGAAATTGGATTTTGGTTGGTTATTTGTGATGAATAATGTTTAATTATTGCTTACATTGTGTTGTTTGTTTTTTGTGTAGCAAAATTGTTTGTTATTGTTAAGATTTGTTGTGATCGGTTTTTGGTAGTTGTGCTTCGTTGATAATGTATCTATCGTACCTGTAAGCGTCGCTCGAAGTGCGCCTACGTTAAAAGCATGTTGTGAATATGCTTGGCATTCATAGGAAGTGGGAATTGACATGCGATTAGGGACAAAGCAAAGTAGGGAGCCGCCAACAAGTTTTTAAGGAACTTGTAAACCGTTCACGGATCATAAAAGGCAACCACGATAAGGGACAACGAAGGCAACAACGATTGACCCGTGAAGGTTACACCCCATTCATAATCCATGAGATTACTAACTCCATATGGTTCGGAACCATGAAAGGAGGGTCGGGGATGATGGTACGAAGTGAGTCATGGAGTCACATTCGCCCGTATTGGCCTCTACTCGATTCTTATAGTGAAAAGCATTCATGTGATCTCAAAGGCATACAAACAATAATTCAATTCGCTCCAAACTATTATTTAACTAAATTGGTTCAAAATTAATGCACACATAATTCTAAAAATTTGGTGATCACTTCAATTAATAATAAGATTAAAAGGATCCTAAACCGGTTGTCCAAATCATCTTATTAGGCGTGATTTTCAATTACATATTCCCTTTAACATGCAATATAGTGATCAAAATAAATAATAGAATCAATATTAATATAAAAACCAATTTAATCATAATTCCAACAACGTAAAATTGTTAGAAAAATAATAATAATAATAAAAGAGCATGATCCTTACTTTGAATCTGTTTGCTTGCAACTACAAAATAATAAACGAGTTAGTAACTTCAAGGAAATAATAAAACAACAATTAAATTAAATCAAGTAAAACAAGGTTGATTTTAGGGCCAAACCCTCAAACGATTCTACCTTTCACGCCTTGGCTTAGGACAGAAACTCGAGTAAAATATGGACTCCTTTGAGTGCTTGAAGAAGGAATTTTGAAGTGAAAAGGGTAGTCTAGTGTTTAGGTTAAGAGCATAGAGGAGAGAAAATAAGAATAATAAAATTCTGGTTGCCCATAACATCAGAAATGAGGGGGTATTTATAGGGAAATGTGCTGAGGGAACACACGGAACCCTAAAATGATAAAAACCCTAAAAAAGTATCCCGTGACACGGTCAGACTGTACCGTCAGACGGTACAAGTTCCCGTGACACGGTCAGTTTTGGAGTGACACGGGAAATTTTTAGAAAACGAAACGGAAAACGCGTTAAGGGTTTACGTGGAAAGGACACGGAACTTCCCGTGTCAAGGCAGACCTCCCGTGTCACGGGAAGCCCCACCGTCAGACGGGAAGATTTCCCATGACACGGTCAGTTCTAGTCCATTTTTTCGTCTAAATTCATTTTTAACCCTAATTTCTTTCGGCTTTTTAAGTGTCGAATGATAATTTCGGGCTTTTTTCTGACTTTTATTATTCGGGCTAAAAAAAGAAAATAATAAAATAAAAATAAATAAAATATTTGGGCCAAAAATAAATAATAAAATAAAAAGGTTTGGGATTAAAACTAATTAACAAACTTGGGCTAAAATTAAAACTATGCTTTTACCAAACACCAAGACTAATCCATGGACCTTTCAAAAATGAGAATTTAATAAAATACGATTTTTTAAGCACTCTCGGGATTAAATACTAAACCCGACCAACAGTGGCGGTGAAAGGTTATTTATCATCGGGTTTGGTTACGGGGAGACATTTTTAGGTGTCTACAGTACCCGATTTCAACTCTTCAACATTCAATTTGATCAATATTTGGAAGAGTTTAATGCGACTCTTAAATTTGATCCAAATTCTGATATTTTGGATCCCGAGTTCTTCTTCAACGATGAGTATGATCAGAATTCATGGTGGGACGATATTTCTTGTTGCGGTGACTTTGTGACCCGGTATGCCAAGATTAATAAAGTATACCAACCATGTGTCCGGGTTCTTTAAAGGCTATTGGGATATTTGGTGTTCCCGAAGCAAGAATTGGGAAACATGAGCCAATTGGAACTTCGGATTTTATGGGTGGCTACTCGTGCGGAGTACCGGGGTCGTCTAAACTTGGGGTACACTTTTGCTAGCTATTGCCAAGGGTTGCATGATAGGGAATCCGGCGAGATCCCATGTGGGGGCAGGGTCACTAGGCTAGTGACCAACCTTGAGCTAGGGCATCATTTGCCATCTTGTACTCCAGTGGGGGATGTTGATTCTCTTTACCTCGACATCAAGAAATTAAAGCAAATCCATTTCTTGGCAAAGAATGATGACGATGAGTTATTTGATTGACTAAGGGACAATGAGCCGTGTGTATCTTTTCTTCTTTCTTCTTTCTTTTCCCTCATTTCCCCTTCACCCTCATTTTCTCACGCACACAAACCCCTTTACCCTCATCAAAACCGCACCATATCCCTACTCACATTCATCAAATCTTCACTCAAATTCTACCAAAATTCCATTACAATTCATCAAATCCTCCTATAATTCTTCCATTTTTAACAAATTCATACTACATTTCACCCATAACAACCACTATTCTCCCTCCTCCATTGTTGAATCTTTTTTGGGGTTTTTCGTGTGGATGGAAATTGGTGGCTAAATATTGCTCTAACTTGATTCTTGTATGGTATAATCATCTACTCTTACTCTTAATTGCTTTATTATACCATATAATTGCATATTTTAGTTAATTCATGGGAATGAATAGTAGTAGTATGTATTTTGATGGTTTTGATGTTTGAAATTGGATTTTGGTTGGTTATTTGTGATGAATAATGTTTAATTATTGCTTACATTGTGTTGTTTGTTTTTTGTGTAGCAAAATTGTTTGTTATTGTTAAGAATTGTTGTGATCGATTTTTGGTAGTTGTGCTTCGTTGATAATGTTGAGCCTTGGTTCTTGATTTCTTTGTGCCTTGTATATGGTTTGAATGCATTTAGTGGCTTGAACAGGTGGTAATTGTGTGCATTTGGGATTGCTTATCTTTGGTAGTGAGTTGTTGCTTGTCGGTTTTGGTGAAGGAGTTCGATTGAAGCATTCAAGATTGTTGGTTGGAGTTTCTTAGGGTGATTGTGGTGTTTTGAGTTGCTACATTTGAAAATCATCATGTCCAAACACATGAAAAGCATTTTCAAGAAACGAAAAGCCAATAAAGAACCAGTTCCTTCTCCCTATACCTCACAACAACGTCAACCTACCCTATCCCCAAACTTAGAATTACCGACCCAATCCAAAAAGCTAGACATTCCCAGCTACAAGCAAACTATTACCTCAAGCCTTCCCGTCACTACTATCAAGCGGACCTGATTAAATTGGGGATTGATGAAGTCTTAAGGGAGTTGCTCAACAACCTTCGCATGGGGTCTTTTTTGAGCCGGAGCTTCCGTACATATGTTCGACCAACTTTGGAGTTCTTGGCCATGTTTGATCTTGTGGTAATTGAGGGTCGTATCTATCGTACCCGATTTCAATTCTTCAACATTCAATTTGATCAATCTTTGGAAGAGTTTAATGCGACTCTTGAGTTTGATCCAAATTCTGATATTTTGGATCCCGAGTTTTTCTTTAACGATGAGTATGATCAGAATTCATGGTGGGACGATATTTCTTGTTGCGGTGACTTTGTGACCAGGTATGCCAAGATTAATAAGGTATACCAACCATGTCTCCGGGTTCTTTACATGCTATTAGGATATTTGGTGTTCCCGAAGCAAGAATTGGGAAACATGAGCCAATTGGAACTTCGGATTTTATGGGTGGCTACTCGTGCGGAGTACTGGGGTCGTCTAAACTTGGGGTACACTTTTGCAAGCTATTGCCAAGGGTTGCATGATAGGGAATCCGGCGAGATCCCTTGTGGGGGCATGGTCACTAGGCTAGTGACCAACCTTGAGCTAGGGCATTATTTGCCATCTTGCACTCCGGTAGGGGATGGTTAATCTCTTTACCTCGACATCAAGAAATTGAAGCAAATCCATTTCCTGGCAAAGAATGATGACGATGAGGTAATTGATTGGCTAAGGGACAATGAGCCGTGTGTATCTCTTCTTCTTTCTTTTTTCTTTTCCCTCATTTCCCCTTCACCCTCATTTTCTCACGCACACAAACTCCTTCACCCTCATCAAAACCGCACCATATCCCTACTCACATTCATCAAATCTTCACTCAAATTCTACCAAATTTCCATTACACTTCATCAAATCCTCCTATAATTCTTCCATTTTAAACAAATTCATACTACATTTCACCCATAACAACCACTATTCTCCCTCCTCCGTTGTTGAATCTTTTTTGGGGTTTTTCGTGTGGATGGAAATTGGTGGCTAAATATTGCTCTAAATTGCTTCTTGTATGGTATAATCATCTACTCTTACTCTTAATTGCTTTATTATACCATATAATTGCATATTTTAGTTAATTCATGGGCATGAATAGTAGTAGTATGTATTTTGATGGTTTTGATGTTTGAAATTTGATTTTGGTTGGTTATTTATGATGAATAATGTTTCATTATTGCTTACATTGTGTTGTTTGTTTTTTGTGTAGCAAAATTGTTTGTTATTGTTAAGAATCGTTGTGATCGGTTTTTGGTAATTGTGCTTCGTTGATAATGTTGAGCCTTGGTTCTTCATTTCTTTTGTCTTGGTATACGGTTTGAATGAATTTAGTGGCTTGAACAGGTGGTAATTGTGTGCATTTGGGATTGCTCATCTTTGGTAGGGAGTTGTTACTTGTCGGTTTTGGTGACGGAGTTCGATTGAAGCATTCAAGATTGTTTGTTGGAGTTTCTTAGGGTGATTGTGGTGTTTTGAGTTGCTAAATTTGAAAATCATCATGTCTAAACACATCAAAAGCATTTTCAAGAAACGAAAAGCCAATAAAGAACCAGTTCCTTCTCCCTATACCTCACAACAACGTCAACCTACCCTATCCCCAAACTTAGAATTACCGACCCAATCCAAAAAGCTAGACACTCCAAGCTCAAAGCAAACTATTACCTCAGGCCTTCCCGTCACTACTATCAAGCGGACCAGATTAAATTGGGGATTGATGAAGTCTTGAGGGAGTTGCTCAACAACCTTCGCATGGGGTCTTTTGTGAACCAGAGCTTCCGTACATATGTTCAACCAAATTTGGAGTTCTTGGCTATGGTAGATCTTGTGGTAATTGAGGGTCGTATCTATCGTACCCGATTTCAAATCTTCAACATTCAATTTGATCAATCTTTGGAAGAGTTTAATGCGACTCTTGACTTTGATCCAAATTATGATATTTTGGATCCTGAGTTCTTCTTCAACGATGAGTATGATCAGAATTCATGGTGGGACGATATTTCTTGTTGCGGTGACTTTGTGACCCGGTATGCCAAGATTAATAACGTATACCAACCATGTGTCCGGGTTCTTTAAAGGCTATTGGGATATTTGGTGTTCCCGAAGCAAGAATTGGGAAACATGAGCCAATTGGAACTTCGGATTTTATGGGTGGCTACTCGTGCGGAGTACCGGGGTCGTCTAAACTTGGGGTACACTTTTGCAAGCTATTTCCAAGGGTTGCATGATAGGGAATCCGGCAAGATCCCTTGTGGGGGCATGGTCACTAGGCTGGTGACCAACCTTGAGCTAGGGCATTATTTGCCATCTTGCACTCCGGTGGGGGATGTTGATTCTCTTTACCTCGACATCAAGAAATTGAAGCAAATCCATTTCTTGGCAAAGACTGATGACGATGAGGTATTTAATTGGCTAAGGGACAATGAGCCGTGTGTATCTCTTCTTCTTTCTTCTTTCTTTTCCCTCATTTCCCCTTCACCCTCATTTTCTCACGCACACAAACCCCTTCACCCTCATCAAAACCGCACCATATCCCTACTCACATTCATGAAATCTTCACTCAAATTCTACCAAATTTCCATTACACTTCATCAAATCCTCCTATAATTCTTCCATTTTTAACAAATTCATACTACATTTTACCCATAACAACCACTATTCTCCCTCCTCCATTGTTGAAGCTTATTTGGGGTTTTTCGTGTGGATGGAAATTGGTGGCTAAATATTGCTCTAACTTGCTTCTTGTATGGTATAATCATCTACTCTTACTCTTAATTGCTTTATTCTACCATATAATTGCATATTTTAGTTAATTCATGGGCATGAATAGTAGTAGTATGTATTTTAATGGTTTTGATGTTTGAAATTGGATTTTGGTTGAATATTTGTGATGAATAATGTTTAATTATTGCTTACATTCTGTTGTTTGTTTTTTGTGTAGCAAAATTGTTTGTTATTGTTAAGAATTGTTGTGATCGGTTTTTGGTAGTTCTGCTTCGTTGATAATGTTGAGCCTTGGTTCTTGATTTCTTTGTGCCTTGTATATGGTTTTAATGCATTTAGTGGCTTGAACATGTGGTAATTGTGTGCATTTGGGATTGCTCATCTTTGGTAGCGAGTTGTTGCTTGTCGGTTTTGGTGAAGAAGTTCGATTTAAGCATTCAAGATTGTTGGTTGGAGTTTCTTAGGGTGATTGTGGTGTTTTGAGTTGCTACATTTGAAAATCATCATGTCTAAACACATCAAAGGTATTTTCAAGAAACGAAAAGCCAATAAAGAACCAATTCCTTTTCCCTATACCTCACAACAACGTCAACCTACCCTATCCCCAAACTTAGAATTACCGACCCAATCCAAAAAGATAGACACTCCAAGCTCAAAGCAAACTATTACCTCAAGCCTTCCCGTCACTACTATCAAGCGGACCAGATTAAATTGGGGATTGATGAAGTCTTGAGGGAGTTGCTCAACAACCTTCGCATGGGGTCTTTTGTGAGCCGGAGCTTCCGTACATATGTTCAACCAAATTTGGAGTTCTTGTCCATGTTTGATCTTGTGGTAATTGAGGGTCGTATCTATCGTACCCGATTTCAACTCTTCAACATTCAATTTGATCAATCTTTGGAAGAGTTTAATACGACTCTTGACTTTGATCCAAATTCTGATATTTTGGATCCCGAGTTCTTCTTCAACGATGAGTATGATCAGAATTTAAGGTGGGACGATATTTCTTGTTTCTATGACTTTGTGACCCGGTATGCCAAGATTAATAAGGTATACCAACCATGTATCCGGGTTCTTTACAGGCTATTAGGATATTTGGTGTTCCCGAAGCAAGAATTGGGAAACATGAGCCAATTAGAACTTCGGATTTTATGGGTGGCTACTCGTGCGGAGTACCGGGGTCGTCTAAACTTGGGGTACACTTTTGCAAGCTATTGCCAAGGGTTGCATGATAGGGAATCCGGCGAGATCCCTTGTGGGGGCATGGTCACTAGGCTAGTGACCAACCTTGAGCTAGGGCATTATTTGCCATCTTGCACTCCGGTGGGGGATGTTGATTCTCTTTACCTCGACATCAAGAAATTGAAGCAAAACCATTTCTTGGCAAAGAATGATGACGATGAGGTATTTGATTGGCTAACGGACAATGAGCCGTGTGTATCTCTTCTTCTTTCTTCTTTCTTTTCCCTCATTTCCCCTTCATCCTCATTTTCTCACGCACACAAACCCCTTCACCCTCATCAAAACCGCACCATATCCCTACTCACATTCATCAAATCTTCACTCAAATTCTACCAAATTTCCATTACACTTCATCAAATCCTCCTATAATTCTTCGATTTTAAACAAATTCATACTACATTTCACCCATAACAACCACTATTCTCCCTCCTTCATTGTTGAAGCTTATTTGGGGTTTTTCGTGTGGATGGAAATTGGTGGCTAAATATTGCTCTAACTTGCTTCTTGTATGGTATAATCATCTACTCTTACTCTTCATTGCTTTATTATACCATATAATTGCATATTTTAGTTAATTCATGGGCATGAATAGTAGTAGTATTTATTTTGATGGTTTTGATGTTTGAAATTGGATTTTAATTGGTTATTTGTGATGAATAATGTTTAATTATTGCTTACATTGTGTTGTTTGTTTTTTGTGTAGAAAGATTGTTTGTTATTGTTAAGAATTGTTGTGATCGGTTTTTGGTAGTGGTGCTTTGTTGATAATGTTGAGCCTTGGTTCTTGATTTCTTTGTGCCTTGTATATGGTTTGAATGCATTTAGTGGCTTGACCAGGTGGTAATTGTGTGCATTTGGGATTGTTCATCTTTGGTAGCGAGTTTTTGCTTGTCGGTTTTGGTGAAGGAGTTCGATTTATGCATTCAAGATTGTTGGTTGGAGTTTCTTAGGGTGATTGTGGTGTTTTGAGTTGCTACATTTGAAAATCATCATGTCTAAACACATCAAAAGTATTTTCAAGAAACGGAAAGCCAATAAAGAACAAGTTCCTTCTCCCTATACCTCACAACAACATCAATCTACCCTATCCCCAAACTTAGAATTACCGACCCAATCCAAAAAGATAGACACTCCAAGCTCAAAGCAAACTATTACCTCAAGCCTTCCCGTCACTACTATCAAGCGGACAAGATTAAATTGGGGATTGATGAAGTCTTGAGGGAGTTGCTCAACAACCTTCGCATGGGGTCTTTTGTGAGCCGGAGCTTCCGTACATATGTTCAACCAAATTTGAGTTCTTGTCCATGTTTGATCTTGTGGTAATTGAGGGTCGTATCTATCGTACCCGATTTTAACTCTTCAACATTCAATTTGTTCAATCTTTGGAAGAGTTTAATGCGACTCTTGACTTTGATCCAAATTCTGATATTTTGGATCCCGAGTTCTTATTCAACGATGAGTATGATCAGAATTCATGGTGGGACGATATTTCTTGTTTCAATGACTTTGTGTCCCGGTATGCCAAGATTAATAAGGTATACCAACCATGTGTCCGGGTTCTTTACAGGCTATTAGGATATTTGGTGTTCCCGAAGCAAGAATTGGGAAACATGAGCCAATTAGAACTTCGGATTTTATGGGTGGCTACTCGTGCGGAGTACCGGGGTCGTCTAAACTTGGGGTACACTTTCGCAAGCTATTGCCAAGGGTTGCATGATAGGGAATCCGGCGAGATCCCTTGTGGGGGCATGGTCACTAGGCTAGTGACCAACCTTGAGCTAGGGCATTATTTGCCATCTTGCACTCCGGTGGGGGATGTTGATTCTCTTTACCTCGACATCAAGAAATTGAAGCAAAACCATTTCTTGGCAAAGAATGATGACGTTGAGGTATTTGATTGGCTAAGGGACAATGAGCCGTGTGTATCTCTTCTTCTTTCTTCTTTCTTTTCCCTCATTTCCCCTTCACCCTCATTTTCTCACGCACACAAACCCCTTCACCCTCATCAAAACCGCACCATATCCCTACTCACATTTATCAAATCTTCACTCAAATTCTACCAAATTTCCATTACACTTCATCAAATCCTCCTATAATTCTTCCATTTTAAACAAATTCATACTACATTTCACCCATAACAACCACTATTCTCCCTCCTCCATTGTTGAAGCTTATTTGGGGTTTTTCGTGTGGATGGAAATTGGTGGCTAAATATTGCTCTAACTTGCTTCTTGTATGGTATAATCATCTACTCTTACTCTTAATTGCTTTATTATACCATATAATTGCATATTTTAGTTAATTCATGGGCATGAATAGTAGTAGTATTTATTTTGATGGTTTTGATGTTTGAAATTGGATTTTGGTTTGTTATTTGTGCTGAATAATGTTTAATTATTGCTTACATTGTGTTGTTTGTTTTTTGTGTAGCAAAATTGTTTGTTATTGTTAAGAATTGTTGTGATCGGTTTTTGGTAGTGGTGCTTTGTTGATAATGTTGAGCCTTGGTTCTTGATTTCTTTGTGCCTTGTATATGGTTTGAATGCATTTAGTGGCTTGACCAGGTGGTAATTGTGTGCATTTGGGATTGTTCATCTTTGGTAGCGAGTTTTTGCTTGTCGGTTTTGGTGAAGGAGTTCGATTTAAGCATTCAAGATTGTTGGTTGGAGTTTCTTAGGGTGATTGTGGTGTTTTGAGTTGCTACATTTGAAAATAATCATGTCTAAACACATCAAAAGTATTTTCAAGAAACGAAAAACCAATAAAGAACCAGTTCCTTCTCCCTATACCTCACAACAACGTCAACCTACCCTATCCCCAAACTTAGAATTACCGACCGAATCCAAAAAGCTAGACACTCCAAGCTCAAAGCAAACTATTACCTCAAGCCTTCCCGTCACTACTATAAAGCGGACCAGATTAAATTGGGGATTGATGAAGTCTTGAGGGAGTTGCTCAACAACCTTCGCATGGGGTCTTTTGTGAGCCGGAGCTTCCGTTCATATGTTCAACCAAATTTGGAGTTCTTCGCCATGTTTGATCTTGTGGTAATTGAGGGTCGTATCTATCGTACCCGATTTCAACTCTTCAACATTCAATTTGATCAATCTTTGGAAGAGTTTAATGTGACTCTTGACTTTGATCCAAATTCTGATATTTTGGATCCCGAGTTCTTCTTCAACGATGAGTATGATCAGAATTCATGGTGGGACAATATTTCTTGTTTCTATGACTTTGTGACCCGGTATGCCAAGATTAATACGGTATACCAACCATGTCTCCGTGTTCTTTACAGGCTATTAGGATATTTGGTGTTCCCGAAGCAAGAATTGGGAAACATGAGCCAATTGGAACTTCGGATTTTATGGGTGGCTACTCGTGCGGAGTACCGGGGTCGTCTAAACTTGGGGTACACTTTTGCAAGCTATTGCCAAGGGTTGCATGATAGGGAATCCGGCGAGATCCCTTGTGGGGGCATGGTCACTAGGCTCGTGACCAACCTTGAGCTAGGGCAATATTTGCCATCTTGCACTCCGTTGGGGGATGTTGATTCTCTTTACCTCGACATCAAGAAATTGAAGCAAAACCATTTCTTGGCAAAGAATGATGACGATGAGGTATTTGATTGGCTAAGGGACAATGAGCCGTGTGTATCTCTTCTTCTTTCTTCTTTCTTTTCCCTCATTTCCCCTTCACCCTCATTTTCTCACGCACACAAACCCCTTCACCCTCATCAAAACCGCACCATATCCCTACTCACATTCATCAAATCTTCACTCAAATTCTACCAAATTTCCATTACACTTCATCAAATCCTCCTATAATTCTTCCATTTTAAACAAATTCATACTACATTTCACCCATAACAACCACTATTCTCCCTCCTCCATTGTTGAAGCTTATTTGGGGTTTTTCGTGTGGATGGAAATTGGTGGCTAAATATTGCTCTAACTTGCTTCTTGTATGGTATAATCATCTACTCTTACTCTTAATTGCTTTATTATACCATATAATTGCATATTTTAGTTAATTCATGGGCATGAATAGTAGTAGTATTTATTTTGATGGTTTTGATGTTTGAAATTGAATTTTGGTTTGTTATTTGTGCTGAATAATGTTTAATTATTGCTTACATTGTGTTGTTTGTTTTTTGTGTAGCAAAATTGTTTGTTATTGTTAAGAATTGTTGTGATCGGTTTTTGGTAGTTGTGCTTCGTTGATAATGTTGAGCCTTGGTTCTTGATTTCTTTGTGCCTTGTATATGGTTTGAACGCATTTAGTGGCTTGAACAGGTGGTAATTGTGTGCATTTGGGATTGCTCATCTTTGGTAGCGAGTTGTTGCTTGTCGGTTTTGGTGAAGGAGTTCGATTTAAGCATTCAAGATTGTTGGTTGGAGTTTCTTAGGGTGATTGTGGTGTTTTGAGTTGCTACATTTGAAAATCATCATGTCTAAACACATCAAAAGTATTTTCAAGAAACGAAAAGCCAATAAAGAACCAGTTCCTTCTCCCTATACCTCACAACAACGTCAACCTACCCTATCCCCAAACTTAGAATTACCGACCGAATCCAAAAAGCTAGACACTCCAAGCTCAAAGCAAACTATTACCTCAAGCCTTCCCGTCACTACTATCAAGCGGACCAGATTAAATTGGGGATTGATGAAGTCTAGAGGGAGTTGCTCAACAACCTTCGCATGGGGTCTTTTGTGAGCAGGAGCTTCCGAACATATGTTCAACCAAATTTTGAGTTTTTGGCCATGTTTAATCTTGTGGTAATTGAGGGTCGTATCTATCGTACCCGATTTCAACTCTTCAACATTCAATTTGATCAATCTTTGGAAGAGTTTAATGCGACTCTTGACTTTGATCCAAATTCTGATATTTTGGATCCCGAATTCTTCTTCAACGATGCGTATGATCAGAATTCATGGTGGGACGATATTTCTTGTTGCGGTGACTTTGTGACCCAGTATGCCAAGATTAATAAGGTATACCAACCATGTCTCCAGGTTCTTTACAGGCTATTAGGATATTTAATGTTCCCGAAGCAAGAATTATGAAACATGAGCCAATTGGAACTTCGGATTTTATGGGTGGCTACTCGTGCGGAGTACCGGGGTCGTCTAAACTTGGGGTACACTTTTGCAAGCTATTGCCAAGGGTTGCATGATAGGGAATCCGGCGAGATCCCTTGTGGGGGCATGGTCACTAGGCTAGTGACCAACCTTGAGCTAGGGCATTATTTTCCATCTTAAACTCCGGTGGGGGATGTTGATTCTCTTTACCTCGACATCAAGAAATTGAAGCAAATCCATTTCTTGGCAAAGAATGATGACGATGAGGTATTTGATTGGCTAAGGGACAATGACCCGTGTGTATCTCTTCTTCTTTCTTCTTTCTTCTTTCTTTTCCCTCATTTCCCTTTCACCCTCATTTTCTCACGCATACAAACCCCTTCACCCTCATCAAAACCGCACCATATCCCTACTCACATTCATCAAATCTTCAATCAAATTCTACCTAATTTCCATTACACTTCATCAAATCCTCCTATAATTCTTAAATTTTTAACAAATTCATACTACATTTACCCCATAACTTGCTTCTTGTATGGTATAATCATCTACTCTTACTCTTAATTGCTTTATTATACCATATAATTGCATATTTTAGTTAATTCATGGGCATGAATAGTAGTAGTATGTATTTTGATGGTTTTGATGTTTGAAATTGGATTTTGGTTGGTTATTTATGCTGAATAATGTTTAATTATTGCTTACATTGTGTTGTTTGTTTTTTGTGTAGCAAAATTGTTTGTTATTGTTATGAATTGTTGTGATCCGTTTTTGGTAGTTGTGCTTCGTTGATAATGTTGAGCCTTGGTTCTTGATTTCTTTGTGCTTGGTATATGGTTTGAATGCATTTAGTGGCTTGAACAGGTGGTAATTGTGTGCATTTGGGATTGCTCATCTTTGGTAGCGAGTTGTTGCTTGTCGGTTTTGGTGAAGGAGTTCGATTTAAGCATTCAAGATTGTTGGTTGGAGTTTCTTAGGGTGATTGTGGTGTTTTGAGTTGCTACATTTGAAAATCATCATGTCTAAACACATCAAAAGTATTTTCAAGAAACGAAAAGCCAATAAAGAACCAGTTCCTTCTCCCTATACCTCACAACAACGTCAACCTACCCTATCCCCAAACTTAGAATTACCAACCGAATCCAAAAAGCTAGACACTCCAAGCTCAAAGCAAACTATTACCTCAAGCCTTCCCGTCACTACTATCAAGCGGACCAGATTAAATTGGGGATTGATGAAGTCTAGAGGGAGTTGCTCAACAACCTTCGCATGGGGTCTTTTGTGAGCCGGAGCTTCCGAACATATGTTCAACCAAATTTTGAGTTTTTGGCCATGTTTAATCTTGTGGTAATTGAGGGTCGTATCTATCGTACCCGATTTCAACTCTTCAAAATTCAATTTGATCAATCTTTGGAAGAGTTTAATGCGACTCTTGACTTTGATCCAAATTCTGATATTTTGGATCCCGAATTCTTCTTCAACGATGCGTATGATCAGAATTCATGGTGGGACGATATTTCTTGTTGCGGTGACTTTGTGACCCGGTATGCCAAGATTAATAAGGTATACCAACCATGTCTCCAGGTTCTTTACAGGCTATTAGGATATTTAATGTTCCCGAAGCAAGAATTATGAAACATGAGCCAATTGGAACTTCGGATTTTATGGGTGGCTACTCGTGCGGAGTACCGGGGTCGTCTAAACTTGGGGTACACTTTTGCAAGCTATTGCCAAGGGTTGCATGATAGGGAATCCGGCGAGATCCCCTGTGGGGGCATGGTCACTAGGCTAGTGACCAACCTTGAGCTAGGGCATTATTTTCCATCTTAAACTCCGGTGGGGGATGTTGATTCTCTTTACCTCGACATCAAGAAATTGAAGCAAATCCATTTCTTGGCAAAGAATGATGACGATGAGGTATTTGATTGGCTAAGGGACAATGAGCCGTGTGTATCTCTTCTTCTTTCTTCTTTCTTTTCCCTCATTTACCTTTCACCCTCAATTTCTCACGCATACAAACCCCTTCACCCTCATCAAAACCGCACCATATCCCTACTCACATTCATCAAATCTTCAATCAAATTCTACCTAATTTCCATTACACTTCATCAAATCCTCCTATAATTCTTCCATTTTTAACAAATTCATACTACATTTACCCCATAACTTGCTTCTTGTATGGTATAATCATCTACACTTACTCTTAATTGCTTTATTATACCATATAATTGCATATTTTAGTTAATTCATGGGCGTGAATAGTAGTAGTATGTATTTTGATGGTTTTGATGTTTGAAATTGGATTTTGGTTGGTTATTTATGCTGAATAATGTTTAATTATTGCTTACATTGTGTTGTTTGTTTTTTGTGTAGCAAAATAGTTTGTTATTGTTATGAATTGTTGTGATCCGTTTTTGGTAGTTGTGCTTCGTTGATAATGTTGAGCCTTGGTTCTTGATTTCTTTGTGCTTGGTATATGGTTTGAATGCATTTAGTGGCTTGAACAGGTGGTAATTGTGTGCATTTGGGATTGCTCATCTTTGGTAGCGAGTTGTTGCTTGTCGGTTTTGGTGAAGGAGTTCGATTTAAGCATTCAAGATTGTTGGTTGGAGTTTCTTAGGGTGATTGTGGTGTTTTGAGTTGCTACATTTGAAAATCATCATGTCTAAACACATCAAAAGTATTTTCAAGAAACGAAAAGCCAATAAAGAACCAGTTCCTTCTCCCTATACCTCACAACAACGTCAACCTACCTTATCCCCAAACTTAGAATTAACGACCGAATCCAAAAAGCTAGACACTCCAAGCTCAAAGCAAACTATTACCTCAAGCCTTCCCGTCACTACTATCAAGCGGACCAGATTAAATTGGGGATTGATGAAGTCTAGAGGGAGTTGCTCAACAACCTTCGCATGGGGTCTTTTGTGAGCCGGAGCTTCCGTACATATGTTCAACCAAATTTAGAGTTTTTGGCCAAGTTTGATCTTGTGGTAATTGAGGGTCGTATTTATCGTACCCGATTTCAACTCTTCAACATTCAATTTGATCAATCTTTGGAAGAGTTTAATGCGACTCTTGACTTTGATCCAAATTCTGATTTTTTGGATCCCGAGTTTTTCTTCAACGATGAGTATGATCAGAATTCATGGTGGGACGATATTTCTTGTTGCGGTGACTTTGTGACCCGGTATGCCAAGATTAATAAGGTATACCAACCATGTCTCCAGGTTCTTTAAAGGCTATTAGGATATTTGGTGTTCCCGAAGCAAGAATTGGGAAACATGAGCCAATTGGAACTTCGGATTTTATGGGTGGCTACTCGTGCGGAGTACCGGGGTCGTCTAAACTTGGGGTACACTTTTGCAAGCTATTGCCAAGGGTTGCATGAAAGGGAATCCGGCGAGATCCCTTGTGGGGGCATGGTCACTAGGCTAGTGACCAACCTTGAGCTAGGGCATTATTTGCCATCTTGCACTCCGGTGGGGGATGTTGATTCTCTTTACCTCGACATCAAGAAATTGAAGCAAATCCATTTCTTGGCAAAGAATGATGACGATGAGGTATTTGATTGGCTAAGGGACAATGAGCCGTGTGTATCTCTTCTTCTTTCTTCTTTCTTTTCCCTCATTTCCCTTTCACCCTCATTTTCTCACGCACACAAACCCCTTCACCCTCATCAAAACCGCACCATATCCCTACTCACATTCATCAAATCTTCACTCAAATTCTACCAAATTTCCATTACAATTCATTAAATCCTCCTATAATTCTTCCATTTTTAACAAATTCATACTACATTTCACCCATAACAACCACTATTCTCCCTCCTCCATAGTTGAAGCTTATTTGGGGTTTTTCGTATGGATGGAAATTGGTGGCTAAATATTGCTCTAACTTGCTTCTTGTATGGTATAATCATCTACTCTTACTCTTAATTGCTTTATTATACCATATAATTGCATATTTTAGTTAATTCATGGGCATGCATAGTAGTAGTATGTATTTTGATGGTTTTGATGTTTGAAACTGGATTTTGGTTGGTTATTTGTGATGAATAATGTTTAATTATTGCTTACATTGTGTTGTTTGTTTTTTTGTAGCAAAATTGTTTGTTATTGTTAAGAATTGTTGTGATCGGTTTTTGGTAGTTGTGCTTCGTTGATAATGTTGAGCCTTGGTTCTTGATTTCTTTTTGCTTGGTATATGGTTTGAATGCATTTAGTTGCTTGAACAGGTGGTAATTGTGTGCATTTGGGATTGCTCATCTTTGGTAGTGAGTTGTTGCTTGTCGGTTTTGGTGAAGGAGTTCGATTGAAGCATTCAAGATTGTTGGTTGGAGTTTCTTAGGGTGATTGTGGTGTTTTGAGTTTCTACATTTGAAAATCATCATGTCTAAACACATCAAAAGTATTTTCAAGAAACGAAAAGCCAATAAAGAACCAGTTCCTTCTCCCTATACCTCACAACAACGTCAACCTACCCTATCCCCAAACTTAGAATTACCGACCCAATCCAAAAAGCTAGACACTCCAAGCTCAAAGCAAACTATTACCTCAAGCCTTCCCGTCACTACTATCAAGCGGACCTGATTAAATTGGGGATTGATGAAGTCTTCAGGGAGTTGCTCAACAACCTTCGCATGGGGTCTTTTGTGAGCCGGAGCTTCCGTACATATGTTCAACCAACTTTAGAGTTCTTGGCCATGTTTGATCTTGTGGTAATTGAGAGTCATATCTATCGTACCCGATTTCAACTCTTCAACATTCAATTTGATCAATCTTTGGAAGAGTATAATGCGACTCTTGACTTTGATCAAAATTCTGATATTTTGGATCCCGAGTTCTTCTTCAACGATGAGTATGATCAGAATTCATGGTGGGACGATATTTCTTGTTGCGGTGAATTTATGACCCGGTATGCCAAGATTAATAAGGTATACCAACCATGTCTCCGGGTTATTTACAGGCTATAAGGATATTTGGTGTTCCCGAAGCAAGAATTGAGAAACATGAGCCAATTGGAACTTCGGATTTTGTGGGTGGCTACTCGTGCGGAGCACCGGGGTCGTCTAAACTTGGGGTACAGTTTTGCAAGCTATTGCCAAGGGTTGCAGGATAGGGAATCCGGCGAGATCCCTTGTGGGGGCATGGTCACTAGGCAAGTGACCAACCTTGAGCTAGGGCATTATTTGCCATCTTTGAATCGGGTGGGGGATGTTGATTCTCTTTACCTCGACATCAAGAAATTGAAGCAAATCCATTTCTTGGCAAAGAATGATGACGATGAGGTATTTGATTGGCTAAGGGACAATGAGCCGTGTGTATCTCTTCTTCTTTCTTCTTTCTTTTCCCTCATTTCCCCTTCACCCTCATTTTCTCACGCACACAAACCCCTTCACCCTCATAAAACCGCACCATATCCCTACTCACATTCATCAAATCTTCACTAAAATTCTACCAAATTTCCATTACACTTCATCAAATCCTCCTATAATTCTTCCATTTTTAACAAATTCATACTACGTTTCACCCATAACAACCACTATTCTCCCTCCTCCATTTTTGAAGCTTATTTGGGCTTTTTCGTGTGGATGGAAATTGGTGGCTAAATATTGCTCTAACTTGCTTCTTGAATGGTATAATCATCTACTCTTACTCTTAATTGCTTTATTATACCATATAATTTCATATTTTAGTTAATTCATGGGCATGAATAGTAGTTGTGTGTATTTTGATGGTTTTGATGTTTGAAATTGGATTTTGGTTGGTTATTTGTGATGAATAATGTTTAATTATTTCTTACATTGTGTTGTTTGTTTTTTGTGTAGCAAAATTGTTTGTTATTGTTAAGAATTGTTGTGATCGGTTTTTGGTAGTTGTGCTTCGTTGATAATGTTGAGCCTTGGTTCTTGATTTCTTTATGCCTTGTATATGGTTTGATTGCATTTAGTGGCTTGAACAGGTGGTAATTGTGTGCATTTGGGATTGCTCATCTTTGGTAGCGAGTTGTTGCTTGTCGGTTTTGGTGAAGGAGTTCGATTTAAGCATTCAAGATTGTTGGTTGGAGTTTCTTAGGGTGATTGTGGTGTTTTGAGTTGCTACATTTGAAAATCATCATGTCTAAACACATCAAAAGTATTTTCAATAAACGAAAAGCCAATAAAGAACCAGTTCCTTCTCCCTATACCTCACAACAACGTCAACCTACTCTATTTTCAAACTTAAAATTACCGACCCAATCCAAAAAGCTAGACACTCCAAGCTCAAATAAAACTATTACCTCAAGCCTTCCCGTCACTACTATCAAGCGGACCTGATTAAATTGGGGATTGATGAAGTCTTGAGGGAGTTGCTCAACAACCTTCGCATGGGGTATTTTGTGAGCCGGAGCTTCCGTACATATGTTCAACCAACTTTAGAGTTCTTGGCCATGTTTGATCTTGTGGTAATTGAGGGTCGTATCTATTGTACTCGATTTCAACTCTTCAACATTCAATTTGATCAAGCTTTGGAAGTGTTTAATGCGACTCTTGACTTTGATAAAAATTTTGATATTTTGGACTGATTTCTTCTATAACGATGAGTATGATCAGAATTCATGGTGGGACGATATTTCTTGTTGCGGTGAATTTGTGACCCGGTATGCCAAGATTAATAAGGTATACCAACCATGTCTCCGGGTTCTTTACAGGCTATTAGGATATTTGGTGTTCCCGAAGTAAGAATTGGGAAACATTAGCCAATTGGAACTTCGAATTTTGTGGGTGGCTACTCGTGCGGAGTACCGGGGTCGTCTAAACTTGGGGTACACTTTTGCAAGCTATTGCCATGGGTTGCATGATAGGGAATCCGGCGAGATCCCTTGTGGGGGCATGGTCACTAGGCTAGTGACCAACCTTGAGCGAGGGCATTATTTGCGATCTTGCACTCCGGTGGGGGATGTTGATTCTCTTTACCTCGACATCAAGAAATGGAAGCAAATCCATTTCTTGGCAAAGAATGATGACGATGAGGTATTTGATTGGCTTAGGGACAATGAGCATTGGTGCTATATCCCTAACCCTTCCTTGACTTCTCTCCACCGAGAGAATGTAGCAAACATTTGGCATGTCCCCATTAGTCACCGCTCGCCCTACTATGATGATGATGAAGAAATGGGTGAAGAAGAAGAAGAAGAAGAAGAAGAAGAAGAAGAAGAGCCGCAACAACAACAACAACAACAATAACAACAACAACAACAATATCAAGAGTAACATCATCAATATGCTTTTTCCGACTTGGATTCCCTTAGTGCTCAAATGAAGGGCGTGCAAATCCGGTTGGAGGGCATGTATGATCAAGATTTTGAGGCCCTCTATACTCATATGAGAGGGATTTCGGAGATGCAACAAGGTATGTTTCTCCAACAACAAGATTTGTATGATGCGGGTGTTAACCGGGGGGAAATCACTCCCCCGGTTAACTACCCTTACTTTCCACCCCAATATGGTCCTCTACCATCTGTTGGGGTGATGGATATACCTACGTACCCATATTGGAAAGGACCCCAGGGTCCAACACCAAGACTCACTCATTCCCTGTGAGCATGGTAACTACGATTACCGTGTTCCCGATGGGAGCGATTATAGGGGTGATCCTAACTACCCCTATGTACACCCCGATCACCCACTACCGCTCGCCTTGCCCGAGCATAACTACCCTTACCCCTTGGCAACATGATAACTTTAGGGGGCATTATGGTTGGCCACCCGGTTACACTGGGGGATGGGATCCTATGATGGGGATAACAATGATGGCTCCGTGCCGAGTGGTAGTGGTTGCTAGTTCCCTCATTTTGATGGCTATGTGCCTCCATCCCTTGTCTTATGTGTGCTTACTTTGTATTGTTGGGATGTTGAGATGTATTTTTGTTTAGCTTGGGGGAACTTTTCCTTTTCTTAGGGATTTTGTCTCGGTGGCCAATTTGTTGTTAAAACTTGCCTTATTTCTCTTGATTCTTTGCATGATGATCTCATTCTTGATCCTCCATTGATGATGTTTGCTCATTTTTTATCTTGTTGTTGTTGTGATGATGATGTGTGTTTGCTCCCTTAAATCCAAACCCCCAAAATCCAAATCCCATGAATCCAAACTCCTTGAATAAAAATTTTATAGTTTAGTATTTTAATGCTAAGTTAAATGTTTAGTTAGTTCTTATTTTCTTATTTTTTGTTTTCTTGATAGTTTAGTTTTGCTTATTTTTGCTTTTTTTTTTCTTTCCTTTTCGTTTTCTTTTCTTTTCTTTTGTTTTGAAGTTAATAACTATTTTCTTTGTCCATAGTTTTCTTTTCCATTTTTGTTCTAATATGGCTTTGATGATGATGCTTTGTTTCTTGGAGCTTCCTGAGGTGGTTGATTCTTCACCTTACTATTTTAGCATTACTTAGAAGCCGGTGTGATCTTTCTTATTTTTCTTTATTGTCTTTTATTTTATTGGATACATAGTTTAGGATTAGTTTTAGGAAAAGTTGAATGGTTCGAGGATGGATGCTTTTATCACCTAGAGTGTTTGGGATCATTGACAATGTTGTAATTTGATCACTTGTTTGTCGATTGGGAATTACATGTTTTACTTGCATATTCGTTCTATTCTTTACTTTACTTCTTTTCCTTTATCTATGTTTTTCTTTTCTCTTTTCTTTTCTTTTATTTTTCTTTCTTTTTGTTTTTGAATTTTGGTATATTTTGAGGCTTTATTTATCATCTTTTAGTTTATCTTTTTGAATTGGACTATATACAACCGATTTTTGCTTTTGAATGAATATCTTCCTAAATGGTATGGGCATGCACGGTTTGAGAATATGCTTGGTTGACTCTAGTATAGGTGTATGCTAAGGTAGCATGTTCTAGAACTTGGAGGATCATGAAACCGAATTCTACTTTTTTGTGGCATGTTGGTAGTTGCTTCCTATGGTCGATTTAACACATATAATGAGTTTTTGCTACATCCATGTGAGGTTATTCATTTTTCAAGCATCCTACATATCTTGCATGAGTGGCATGGATCCTTTACTATTGCGGACCTAATCTTGAATCTTGACTCATAATTCTCAAACACGCGACTGAACCATATAAGAAGGACAAAGGCATCTTTTCGGGGTGGTAATTTTTATTTTTCTAGGTTTATTCTTCTTTTTTTAGTTCCTTGGGTTTACATTTGTCCTCTTGCTAACAATTTGAGCCTTTTCCCTTCTTTTCAAGCCACATCTTTAGAATTTTGAGCCTTTTGTTTCTTTTTATTCCATTTTTGGTTTTTGTGAAGCAAATGGTCATGTTTTTGGAGTTTGTGGTGTATAAGTATGGACATTAGTTCCTTTTGTAAGAAAGCTTGTGTTTTGTAAATATTTTATGAATAATGACAAATGTATGATAGAAAAAGCTGCCAAAAGTTAAAAAAGACAAGGACATAATAAATGCAAAGTTGTAAGAGTCGCCAAAGTTAAAAAAAGGCAAGGACAATTTTTTGAATTTATACATAAAAAAGAAAAAAAAGAAAAAAAAAGTTGAAAATGAGAAAAACCAAGAATATTTTTATTTGATTCTTTTCCACTTTTCAAGCATTGAGGACAATGCTTCCTTCAAGCTTGGGGGAGAAGTGTTTACGCTTTTTGTAAATATGATTGTGATTATGGCTTTGAATAAGCTTGTGGGAGTTAGTTTGTTTTTGTTTGGTTACTACTTGATTATGATTCCAAGAAAGGGCCCGTTCTTTGCTTCACTATTAGAGATACCACCAAATTTTAAAATTTTAGCCTACCTCTAACCCTTTTTGCCCTTACATTACAACCATGGGAAAAACCTTTCAACCTAGAGGTTGAGTCAAATTTCGAGGGAGGGCATTATGAGTTAAAGCCTAAAAAGAGGGGATGCAAAGTCAAGACATCGTGTAGCCCAAAGGTGTTTCTTTTCCGGCTCCTTTAAGGAGCTATTGAGATGATCATTGGAGGGAGATTTGAGACTATAGGGAGAACACGATAAGATTGAACGGGATGAAAGTGAATTGTGATAACTAGTTCTCTATGTTTAGCATACTCTATGTTTCAATCAACCTCGGATATCTTGAAACGTGCATACCTCTATTGTTTAAGAAAGATGTTTATTCATTTGAAATGTGATCATTTTGTAAAGTCCAATTCGTAAAGGTTTCAATTTTGTTTTTCTTTCTTTTACTTTCCTTTTGGTGGTTTGCCTCATGTATGTTGGTGGAGAGTTAAAGGTTAAGCTCTTAGGAAACCTTTACGAGACCTCACTCGTCCTCATATGCAAAGCTAGGGTTTAAAGGGCTTGTTGTAGCTAAAAAAAATCGTGATTCCTATGAAAGTGAGTCTTAGTGTATGTTCTCGTCTTATGTCTTTCTTTTTCTTTTTGAATAAGTCTTTCATCCTTATTTTTTTTTGCTTTGTTTTACGCGAGGACGAGAAAAAGTTTAGCTTGGGTGAATTTTATGAGTGTCATTTATGGCACTCATTTGGTTCTTTTTAGGATTAATTTCATGCTATTCTATAGCTCTTTTACTTAGATTTTCCTTGATTTTACTCTTTATTTCTTTTAGTTTGCATTTTCTTAGTTGGATTTTTCTTTATACGTTTCTAGGTTTATTTTGTTGTTTTCTCTTTTATTTGTCAATTTTCCTTTATTTTTTAGGTTAAGGTCGCTATCCAAGTTTCCTGAGGCCTCCTCCCAAGTTTGGTATTGATTAGGATGCCTAGTGGTCTCTATTTGAAGCTCAAGCATGGAGAGGTGCAAGTTCCTAAAGTCCTTGAGCTGTGAATTCAAGTCGTGGGAGCATGATTTCTAGTCTTGAACCCACAAACATGGAGTTTAGAAACTGCAAGGTTCCGTGTTTATCAAGAGTGTTAAGTGGACGCACAGGAGCATCGGAATGATAGGGAAGAGGGTACCCCTGCTCCCAGGCGCAGGCGGGCGCGACCATGGCGCGGGCGCGCCTGTATGGGTCCCTGTTCCGTACCAGTTTTGCGCGGCCGCACTTTCCCTTATGGTTAGCCGCGCGTGTATGGGTTTATTTGGGGACGATCTAACTAACTTCTCTTAGTTAGTTTTACTATGTATAGATTTTCTTTCTATTTTTAGGAGGAGAATTAGAGGATAATTAGAGAATCATTAGAGTTCAATTTTTTTGAAATTAGGATTAGAATTTTAGAGAGAGAAACTCTATAATGTAGAGAGAGAAGTTCTTGATTGTTGATTGATGATTGAAGATTGTTAATTCTAGCATTTCCTCCATTGAATTGAAGCAAGTTTGTAAGGATTTCTTCTACTTAAATGCAATTTTTAGCTTATCATTTCAATTGTTTTCTTGATTGTTCAAGTTTGAATTGAATTTGTGATTGAAATAGTTCTATTGATATGATGATGATGAAATTATTGATTAGCTTAGTTTTGATCTTAATTTCATTGAATTGTGAGTAGCTCTTTTGCTAGGGGAATGGTGAAGCATGTATGAGTGATGGATTGATGCTAATTGGGGGAAATTGATGGAGTTGATGTTGTGATTAAATTAGTTAATTGATTAAGTGCATGTGTGTGATTAATTGAAGAGTAGCTAACTTTGATTTGTTACACTAGAATGCATTGTAAGCTTGCATTGATACGAAAAATTGATATGTGGCTTGCTTTTGTCGATTGAGTAGGTTTGCAAGGTTCCTAGTTAGAGTCTCTCGTGGTTGGTGCTAGCTTGACCTCTAGGAGATTAGCCTACCTTACTCTCTTAATTGCTTTGTTGATTTTCCCTCACAACACTTGACTTATTCATCTCCAATCCCAATTAGCTATGTCCATTCCGAGTACATGCGGATCCTAACCCTAGTGCTTGTTTAATTTGATTTCATTTTATTGTTTTGATTAGACACACCTCACTTTATTGCTTCGAAATAGCTTAGCTTTGACTTTAGCATTCATTTCCGATTCCTAGTGTTTCGACCCTTGACTTACTCTATGCTTTGTGTAGGGATGTGTTGAGAGATTATAAATTTTATTTTGACCAAGGGTAGATTAGTTTTCAACGACCTAGTCTCGCTTAGGGTCAGAAGCTTGTTATTATCAATCAAATATTGGTTGGCCTCTTTTAGCTTCAAACAACTCTCAGTAGTATGTCCCCTACATTGATTTTACTTGCAATGAGCGTCAGCATTCTAGTTGTGTGACTTGTTTTCGGGTGCTGGATCTTGAAGAGGTCCAATAGGAGAATGAGTCCTTTGGCATGTAGTTGATCAAAAGCGGTATCGTAGTTCATCCCAATGGGGGTGAACTCTTTCCTTAGTTGTTTCTTAGGTCTTTGACTATCCATGGCTAAGACTTCATTGAGGTCAAAGGTACTAACATTGTTACTAGAGTGGGTGTTTTAAGAAAATAAGGATTGTCGTTCTTCTTTCCTTTCCAGTTACTATTGTTTCCATTGTTAGTAGCTTTATGTTTTGCAAGGTCAACTTTGATTTCAATACCTATGTCATATATAACCTTGAAAGTATTCAAATTATGTTGATATTTCAAATGTTTCAAATACTTGTCTTGAAGGTTCTTAGTGAACATCCTTACAGATTCCTTTTCAGTAAGAACTTCAACTATATTAGCGGAAGTTTCCCTCCACTTGTTAAAGAAAAAGGTGAACCCTTTGTTTTGTTTTTGCTTTAGCATCTCAAGCTATCTAAGGTCTGTTTCAAATTAAATGTTGCAATTATATCTATCAATTATTATTCCATCCTAAGAAGAGGTCTTCTCTTTATCAAGAGAAAAGAACCAATGTTGACGAACGATTTCTAGAGATAGTGAGAACAAAGAGTGAACACTTTCATATCAGCTCCCTTAACGTACATTATGGTTTCAAAAACCCTTATGCGGAAGTAAGGGTTGTCAGTTGGCTTAAACTTAGTGATGTCATTGACATTGAACTTCTGCGGAAGAAGCTCCTTGTCTAGTGAGACCATTGTGAACTAATGCCCTGGAACTTATAGTCATTGGAAATCTTAAACAAGCTTTCCTCCATTCGCTGCATATGTTGTTGTTTCGTAGGGTCATTGACTTGAAGAGCCATAGCCTTCACCATTTCATCAGTTACATTGGCCAAGTCTTCCCTAAGTTTATTAACTTCTTCTTAAGTTGCCATTATCCACTTAGCTTTTCTCTTTTGTCAAATCGGTTTATCAAAAATCCTTACTTGGAAAAAAGTGTTATCCTTGATTAAGCGTCCTTCTCTCCTTGACTAAGTGCTGCGGAAAGGGAAGTCATGGATGTTTATTATTAATTATTTGATTCAAACTCGATACAACATGCATAGATGGAGAAAGATCATGGAATAAATAGGGGAATGATATGTATAGAGAAAGCATGTGAAGAGTGGAAAGATAATATAGATGGAGAGATGTGGAAGAATTTAGGA
The DNA here is from genome assembly GCF_948465745.1 of Chenopodium album. Classification (NCBI taxonomy): domain Eukaryota; kingdom Viridiplantae; phylum Streptophyta; class Magnoliopsida; order Caryophyllales; family Amaranthaceae; genus Chenopodium; species Chenopodium album. Next base: position 53,211,896 of record NC_137841.1, on the reverse strand, counting down.
ACAGAGTGGACCCCCAACTCAAATGACGGAAAGAACGACTCATGCATGAACTTAAGACATGGTCATGGTGTGAAAAGAGTATGTACAAAGTGTGTGAATACTTGTGAGTGTCAGTGATATGTTCAAGACTCGTGTTATGACCATGGGACTAGACTATGTGACTAGGCTCAAACAAAGAACAAGTTAAGACTTCACGTATGTGCACAAAACTTGACAGGATGTAGTATTTTAGTCATACCTTTTTATATGTGTCTCCCAATTAAACAAAACTAACGCCAAATAAAAGATAAAATTTGGGGCTACAGATCCAAAGCTTGTACGTCTTGTAACTCTTCTTAGAACTCCGACTTTGACAAAAATAGGTTGACGCTTGTGAAGTATACGGGAATAAAAATCCGTGTTGACTCAAAGGAACTATGACTCGATTTTAAACATATTTATTAGCTAAAAATAATTAATCAATTAATTAATCAATGTCATTTAGTCCTTGGTTAGTTTTTTAATCATATTTATAATTACAAGTTAAACCAAACGGTTAGTTTAATCATATAAAAGTATGCACAAGCAAAGAATGCACAAGTAGTCAAGTAAGCACAATATGATGCAATGAGTCTGCAACCTAACCATGGCTCTAGTTTTCTAAAGTTCAAGGATAAGGGTTAGTTAAAAAGGATTCACGGTTATGAGTCTGATCTCACCGTGCGGAATCCTTACCTTTGGAAGAGTTGGCGCTAGTGGATGGGACCCCGCGAGTTAAACTCGCTTCCACGGTTTAGTGAATTTAACAAATTCGGATGTACCCTTCGTTGCCATGAGCATTCGATTAGGTAGATGGAGTGTGAGTTTCTAGAGGGTTATGGCCATATGTAGAACACATATGGGTTCAGAAAAGAGGGAAAAACTCAATCAGGAAGTAAAACTGAGCAAACAATACTAGAACTGGTCGAAACAAGAAGGTAGATTTCTGGCTCGGTGTTGGAAGTACTCGACGCGAGACTACAGTGCCCGTCGCCAGGCTATGACTCTGTCGCCAAACAAAAATTATTGTCCCCAGGCGACTGAGCCATCGCATTGGCAATAGGACTTTTTCTCATCGCCAGTTCCTATATGCCACAACAGCTTTCTGTGCTTGAATTTTCCAGTTTTTCGCAGCGTTATTTTGATTCTAGTCGTGAAAGATATTTTCCTAATTTCCTACGTGTGAAAATCCTTTGTCTTTGACACATTACGGATGGTCTTTCCAATGCAGACCTTTTTTATACTTATGCCAATAATGTTAATCAAAATTACGCACATGTAATACTTAAAACTTTTTTAGTCTCATCCACTCATTCTAAATTATTAACAAAATAAATTTTAGGAATTAAAATAGAAATCCTCCCCAATGGAGTTGCCAAAAAATTGTAGGGAATACTTCAAGAATCCCAGACTTGAGCCCCCCCTATGATCATACACTTAAGCATGGTGGCGTCCAAAGCGAAGGAAGCTAGAGTAAAGAGTCGCCAACAAGTCTTAGGAATTTGTAAACCGTTCAAAGGGTGAAGGTTACACCCCTTCACGATCCATTAGATTGCTAAATCCATAGTGTCTTGAACCATGACTGGATATTCGGGGATGAAGGACCAAATCCAACCTAAAAGAGATTGAACCTGACCTAAAAATAGGTCTCTACTTTATTCTTCTCGTATTCATGTGCGCTTTCTGAATAACATACAATCATTAGGTTAACTCTAAACCTTTTTAATCTATGTTAGTTGAATATTAATGCAAAAACAAAACTATTATTGGAGATCACTTGAATTATAATTATATTAGCCTAAACAAGATCATTAATTATCATATTAAGCGTACTTAAAAGTACAAAATCCCTTTAAACATGCATAAAAGGTGTGATCAATCAATAAAAATAATAACAAGCAACATGATAATAATCACAATCATCATCATAATAATAATATTCTCAAAAAAGCATAATAATATTAGCAAGATCCTAGGCATGATACTAACAAGATTAATAACAGATCCTAGCATGTCACTAAGCGATAAAGATCAAAGCTTCAACCCTCACATGATACTAGGAATCAAAATAATCAAAGCATGCTTTCTATGACAAAATAATAATAATTAAATTACTTACTTGGATGTCTCGTATCACTTTCTAATAACAAAATACACGCCTTTTTAACTTCAAGGAAAATAAGAAATCAAACAATTAAATCAAATAATTGAAATAAGGATTTGGGACCAAACCCTCATAAATTATCAACCTTATACGTATAGGGCAAAGGCAACTTCAAACTTGGCTAGGTGTGTCTAGAACTTGTGAATGCGGAATTTTGTAAAAGGGAAGGTTTAGAAAAAGAATAGACAGAGAATAAGCTTTCGCTTGGAGAGAGAAGGGATGATTGGTGTAGACACCTTAAAATGTCTCCCCAAAACCAAACCCGTTGATGAACACCTTTCACCGCCATTATTGGTCGAGTTGAGTATTTAATCTTTGGAGTGCTTAAATTCATGTTCTATCCAATATATTTCATGAACCAATCAAATTTCTAGCTCATTTCACTAAACCATAACCTATTTTCCACTTTTCGTGTCCACATCGCAAAACTGAGAGAAACTGATTTTATGGCTATAAATTTTGATCCGATTATTTTTTTATTGGATAGGCCTTTAAATAATCTTTCCAACCATATATCATAAGCCAAATTCCAAGCTATAACGAAAAAGATATGAGCAAAACACCAAACTCGGCCTAAAACCGACACCCTTCCACTAAAACGACCATATATTAAAATATACATATCATTTTGACTTGATTCTTATTGGGTTGGAAAGTATACTTGATAAGATTTCCAATGATATAATATATGCCTTATTCCGAGTTACGGATCAAAAGTTATGATTATGTTAAAACGGATAAAAAACTGAAATTACCGCGCAGCAGCAAAAATGCCGCAACGCGGCAAAAGCTGACGTGTCACGGGACTTATTCCCGTGACACGGTGCCCATTTTTGTAATTTTGCTCAATTTTCCCTCGTGTCACGGTGCAATTTCCCGTGTCACGTGCCCATTCCGTGACACGGGAATAATCCGTATAATTTCCGCGTACTTTTTACACCGTGACACGGCATACTGCACCGTGACACAGCATACTGCACTGTGCCACGGTGGACAATGCCGTGTCACAACATTTCTTCCCGTGTCACGGTGCACATCCCGTGCCACGGGATTGCTCCGTGTTTTCTCCGCGTAATCCCTAAACGCGTTTTCACTTCCCGTAACCTAAATATTTCCCGTGTCACGCAAATTTGTACTGTGTCACGGGAAATTTTTCCGTCTGACGGTGGGATTTCCCGTGTCACGGTACACTTTTCCGTGTCGCGGAATACTTTTTTAGGGTTTTTATCATTTTAGGGTTCCGTGTGCTCCCTCAGCACATTTTCTCTATAAATACCCCCTCATTTTTTATGTACGGGGCACCAATAATGATTCTCTCTCACCTTACACCAAAAATCATTCTTTTCTCCCTCTTTAACCTAATTTCTACCCTCCTTATTCTTCCATAATAATTCCCCTAAGCACTCCAAGGAGTCTATACTCAACCAATTTAGCATAATAATAGATTGGAGCAAATTGAATCTTTGTTTGTATGCTTTTGAGATCGCAGGAATCACTTTTCACTATAAGAATCGAGTAGAGGCCAATACGGGCGAATGTGACTCCATGACTCACTTCGTACCATCATCCAGTATCCTCCTTTCGTGGTTCCGGACCATATGGAGTTAGTAATCTCATGGATTGTGAATGGGGTGTAACCTTCACGGGTCAATCATTGTTGCCTATCGTTGTCCCTTATTCGTGGTTTCCTTTTATGATCCGTGAACGGTTTACAAGTTCCTTAAAAACTTGTTGGCGGCTCCCTACTTTCCTTGTCCCTAATCGTATTATGTCAATTCCTACTTCCTAAGAGTGCCAAGCATATTCACCACATGCTTTTTATGTAGGCGCACTTCGAGCGACGCCTACAATTGGTGATTGTGGATTAAAAACGGGGAAATACGACCCCTATTTATAAGAAAATAGTCCGGAAACGATAGAAAAGAGTTAGAATGCAAAACAGAATAAATTAGCTCCTTTCGCAGAGCTATCGCGCATGACAAAGTCTGTCGTTGTGCGACAAACCTATCGTTTGGCGCTGGAACAACTTTTTACGGATTTTATATTTATCATATCTTTTGATCTAGAAGTGCAAATAAGTTTTATAATATGTCCTTGGAAAGCTCTTTGGAAATCTTTTGTAAATAAAAAGATATGGCCGAAATAGTGGAAGGGTGTCAGTTTTGGAATAGAGTTTCGTATTCCTTTCATATCTTTTTCTTTATAACTCAGAATTAATTTTATAATTTATCATTGAAAATATAATTTCAAGATATACGCAAACATATAAGATTTATATAAAAATTATGTGGCACGAAAATAATATCTAAACATATTCCATTTCACGCAGACTATGGACTCTGAAAAAGAGAAGTTTTATTCAATTTCGAATTCTTTGATCTTATCTTTTCAAAAAAAAGGATAATTAAGATCTGTTAGAAACATATAGAAGCTTATAATAAATCCTTATTAGTTTAGTAATGATATTAAACCTTTGGATCCTCCACATGATCATTGGCTCGTAGGAAAAATCCGGTTTGGGCCCAGTTTAGTATTTTGGCCATAACTTTCTCATTATTCATCAAAATTGGGCGTATAATATATCGTTGGAAAGGTCTTTTCAAACCTCATACAAATACATCATTATTGGACCCTTGTCATTGACCAAACTAAATTGGACTGGCCATTTTCATAAATAGAGTATATTTTCAAAAACAAGAAGAGAGATGTTTTAATAAAAACAAGCGCATCACTAGACTTTTGACACTTTCACTTCGTTTGATAATCAAATGATGTGAAAGGTATTCATCACTGGGTTAGGTTTTGGGGAGACACTTTTGGGTATCTACAGATTCGTGTATGAATATTGCAGAAATTCCTTAGTATAACATTACCTGCATGTCATTCGGTCATTATTTTCAAAGTATTAAGCATACTATAAGAGAAATTGATTTGTAAACAACTTTACCTTGAAGTAAAAAATATAATATTATAACAACGTTGATAATTAGTTTTTTTTATATAAGAATTATTGATTAACTACCATGCAATAACATAAATTAGTTATATAATATTTAAGCGAAATTTTATTAATATGTCAAAAGACGATAAAATATATTTATTCAAGTAATGTTTGAGTTTTAAGTATAAATAATAACTTATTAACTTATGCATATCCCATGCGTAGAATGAGTCCAAAAGCTAGTCATATATTGAGTTCCAATTCCGAAGATTCGTTTAATTTCCTTCCCTTGGATCTCTACTTCGGAGATCAAATTTTCTATTTACTTCAAATCCACTTTAGATTGTTCGGCTTCTAGCAACTCAACGACTACAATTGTCATTCCCTGATACAACAATGATAAGATCGTTAATGCATGATTAGGTTTTCATTCTGTTGGCATCTTGCATTCACATCCTTATTTTGGTTACCTCTTTAGGCCTTTTTTCGACGCTAAAAAGCGTCGAAAATAAGTGAGCCGAAAATTTTTGTTGGACACAAAAAAGTGTCGAGATTTCTCGACGCTTTTTGTGTCCTAACTAATATACGAAGCATCGAAAATTACGTATTTCGCGCATTATCCCAAATGTGTGTAGTTTTTTAGCGACGCTTTTACCTGTCCACATTTTAAAATTTAGAGACGCTTTTTGTTGTCTTGCGTTTATTGATATCAGCCCATGGTATGGCGGGAAGCTCTTTGAAATTTGAAAATGTGCAAATATGTAGACATTAAAAAGCGTCTAGAATTTTTTTTAAGCGTTTTTTTTTCGTTTATTAAATTATTACCATCATACATACATTATAGTAATTTAAATTTATCATAAATTAAATATAACTAAATTAATAACATTAAAATAAAAATAAACAAATATTCTACATAACTAGATTAAAATAAAAACAATAATTAATCAACTTTAATAAGAGTACGTAGTTAATTAACAAATTTATAAAAGAAAACATCAACACAGTACAATCATTAAAAAAAAGTCGCATATTATAGTAGCTTGTCCCTAAATAAATACATCACTAATATAAGACTAAAAACCAAAATAGATAGATGATGGCCACATTGATCGATATAGTCACTTGTTGATGCTCAAGTGTCCCGGCCTATTCTTTTGTTGCATCTACATTGCCTTTTCCAATCTTTAAATAAAAAAAAATACAAAGTATAAATTAGTACATTACACAATATAGGATCAAGATTCAACATTTTGTATTTAAACATAGAATTGTGAGTTAAACATAGAAATATAAATGAACAAAAAAAGCCAAGAGGTCTTTCATAAAGAGTTCTTGACTAGATCAATATTGCGGACAAATCCAAAGCTTAACTGAACGAATCATGGATCAAGTAATAAAAAAGCTGGCACGGAATTCTATAAGCAGTACCTTCAGTTACATCTAGAAGTATACAAAATAGTAATTGTCAACACATATTGTTAAAGAAACAATGGATTTAATTTACAAAGACAATACACGAAAACAAGCAGAATAGCCCCCATACTCAATACTACTTTGCTATCAAGATAAGTTTAAGGTTTCTAAAGTTAATTCTTGCTTTGTTCAGAGAGGTTACTTCTTCAGTGTCCCAATTTAGAAAGTGTTCATGCAACTGATTGTGTAAAATTGCTGCACGAGGGTATTGAAACACATGTATATCCTCTAACTATGCCTGTCTACTGTCTCACTGTTATTTCTACCTTAAGTTTAAGCTGCATGGTCAGTGCCCTGGTAGCATTAGTATGGAGCTTTAGTGGACGTAATTGGATGAAGTTGAGACCATTTTCTGTAGCTTGTCAATCCTAGGTGTTAGGATTGCATAAACTTATTTAGTTATGGAGCTGACATCCATGCTGAAATCCTTGCAGATTGAAAATGCTCCATCAAAAAGCCATTTACTAAGCAAACGGATGGCTCATGGATCCAAGAGAGTTAGAGTTCCTCACATTCTCAGCCAGCAGGTAATTCTTACACTATATTACAGAAAATACAAAGTTATTCATGGTTTTTATGCTTCTACTACTAGTGCTTAATTCTTTTCTAGTGACCATTGTTTATCTTGGGTGAGCTAACTCACTAAACTAATTTGAAGTGAAACCAAAACTTGCATATTTCTTTTCCTTTGTCAAGCTGTCATGAACTTCAAATGTTCTCCAATATACATCTAGTCTTTGTTTTCTGAACTATTTGCTTCTATCCTAGCCTGAGCAGGGCAGACAAGCAGCTTATTTAGGTTGTAACTTTATTTTACTTACAAGGTTGCATCCAAAGCTTAGGCAGCGGAGAAGGAAAACAAGCATGAAGGGGAGCAGGACAGCAAGCAGTAGGGGAGCAGGACAACAAGCAGCAGGGAAGACAAGTAGTATAAACGGGAGTATTCTAGAGTAGAGAACCTTAGGCAGATTATTATTATTACACACACACACACACACAAGCTCTGACTTTCACACACACACACAAGCTTTGACTCTCACACACATACACATACAAACTCTAATTTTCACACACACACATACACACACACAAGCTTTGAAATTCAGATATGAATTCAGTTTTGGATTTCAGTTCTGATTTCAGTTACCAAGAGAAATGTGACTTTGTTACCTGATGCTTAGCCTTTCCTAAGAATTCAAATGCTTTGTTTAAAAGATCCGGAGATGCATTCCCTTGACGAATAACACCTATAATTTGAGAAAATTGTCCAACAAGAACTTTAAGAAGAAGACTATTGTGGCCGACCTGGTCTTTCAGCTTTTCATTTTCTTGAGATAGTGTATCATTTTTTTGTGCAAAGCATTCACTTCTTTTTTAACACTATCCATCATAATATTCCTCTTTTGAACTTTTCCATACCCTTCATTCCTTAACACACCACGTACTCTAAAAATGTCCCCCCTTTTTAACCCCTAATCCGTAACCCACAATACGATCTGGAATCTCATTGCCATACATAGTTTGCTGAAATGCTTCATTTTCGAGATCTTGTTCAGAAATCTTAGGGTGAATCGTCCTCAGCTCTTCAACCTTAGCTTTAACATCATCCTATACCAACATTTAGGAGTAATGTAAGACCACAAATTACACAAAACCACACCACAAAATCTACACAAAATGATACCAGAAATCTATCACAAAACCATACCACAAAATCTTCAGTGACTGTGTTAGAAAGAAATCTTCCGTCTTTACCCGTATGGGTTTTAATCCACAGCGCTAACAAGCTCATTTTTTTTCCATGTTCATCTTCCTAAAAATAATAAGGCAAAACAAGCATTAAATATGTGTACAATAGTATATAACGCATATTACCTGGCTTTGCTCTTACTAACATCCTAAGTAAATATAAAATGACATATATATTCCATACATAATCAGCTTGTTGGTTTGCAAAACTTTTAGAGCCAGATGTATGAATCTGATTTTGAGAAGCTCGTTCCTTTTTATCGCATGTTGACATAGTCTGCAATCACACTTTCTGATTTTTTAGTTAGAGATTAATTACAGCTTAATAGAGTAAACAATAAGGTAAATATTGTCCTTACTTTCCCGTAATCCGAATCCCAATATTTTACCAACTTAACCTAGTTACTACTGGTAATTCCATGTGGCACATTATTACAAATATCATCCAATTTCTTCTCCAATGGCTTGTAATAAATCAGTTTAAGAGAGTATTTGAACTTCCTCCGACATTTATTGGCACGCTTCAAAGCTTGGTTGTCATATTCCGCACCAAAAGGAATCACAAAACGGTCCTTCAGTAAAAATAATTAGTTAAAAATATAAATAAGTAATCAATTAGAAGTAAGAGACCGGCAAAGTATGTGTGTTTAGGCAATGACAGGGGATGTCTTAGGGATGAATATACTTACTCTTATGTCTTTAATTATTTTTCCTTTAAAATGCTTGTCGATTGCATGCCAATCTTTTTCCCCAACTGGACAATATAATGTGACTCCATCTTTGCAATCATACTAATGAGCTTAACCAAAATATGTCCACCCTTCCTAATTGGCTGGCATAAATCATTGAATTTGACATAGTATTGGACGCCGTTATTACTCCATACGTCAATTGGCAGAATAATACCACTTACTAATGTGGAATTACCCTTAGCATCTAAATAAAATAACAAAATTAAGTTAAAAGAAATAACCAGTTTAAGTGGATTAGCAAGCAAATTAAGTGGCAAGCAGCAAGTAATATTATCAGTTATACCTCAAACCAAATAGAAAAAGACTATTGAGCATTCTGGAAAATTCAGAGCTAGTAATTTGTAAGGCAACCCTTCCAAACATCTTAAAATTTCATACTGCTCTAATTCTACCAGATGGAATTTGGCTGAAATTTTTAACAGAAGTAGTACAGGATCTATGTAGCATTTACCTGATTTTTATACCGTAAATAAGCATGTGGTATTAGTGTTGTTTGTCAAGGAATAATGAGTATTTTAGAATGTAATACATAGAAAAGAATACAAGGCTGATGATTCTCAATTAGCATGTATGGTAAACTTAGCTCTTGCCTTTGTTTAAATATCAATTATGTAAGCCTTTAATTTGCATAATTTCTGCTTTTTATTCCTTATATTATGAATCAGTGAAGCAATGTATGCATTGATGCGTTTTTTGTCTCTATCAAAATACAACTACCTCTGATCTGTTACTTGAAATTTATATTCAAACAAAACCTATGTTATTGTTATCATTTTGGTAGGACTTTTTTTTCTTGAACTAGCATAACGTGTTCAGTTCCAATTGGTTATGCTTGATATAATGATTCAGACAAAAACCTCCCCGATCCTCCGGACCAACAAAAGACAACATGAAATTAGCACTAGCCAAAGGTATAAAGGTAAACACTTATTGCAAGCATAAGTTCAACATAAGTTATGAAGACAATCAAGCCAAAATCCAATAAGTGCATAAGTTCAACATATTTTTGATTGCTCTTACTCTCATTAACATAACACAATTGCATACATGTTACTGTGGTTTTTAAAAAAAATCTACAGATTCTACAACATACTCTTGCCTTTACAACAGTCTCCACAGGACTATAGCCCTTTTTATTTATAGTGCCTAGCTATTGGTGACATAAATTATCCATTTGCTTTGTGCTTTCAAGTAAGCTTAATACATTTACATTGGTATTTTGATAAACAGATGTTCCCGATAGTTGGAAAGTCATTGAAATTGTTGTATAAACAATCAATTGAATTATCATATTTCATTACATCATGATTTCATTGTTCATGTTATAGCTTTGACAACTATCCAGGATTGTTATAACGCTCTCTGCTGGGCATTTTTTTTTTATTTTTTTTATATACCATTTGCTTTTACTTAAAAGGAAAGAAAGTAATGTGAAGTTTATTTGTTTATGATGGGGGGAGTACATGCAATTTGTTGTTTTCTAAGACTCTAAGAATGCTGAATACATCTCTACAATTGCATGTACTCATCTACTCTACTAAAGCTATTCACAAACACCCCTGTAATAACAACAAGCAGCAGCAGCAGGGCAGAAACACACCACAACAACAACAAGCAGCATCAGACAACTTTAATAAAAATATTTACCTATGGTTAAAACCTCCTCCTTGTCATCAAAATCTATGTCTGCAGGCCAATCCGGAAGTGCTTTTGGTCGTAGAGACTTGGATTGTTTCGGGATCTTTTCTGATTGTTTTCAACTATTTTGTCGTTCTTGATTATTCTGTGGAGCTGTTGCTGAAGTTTTAACAGCACCAGTCTCAAGGTTCTGAATTCCTCGTCTCACAGCTTGCTCGATAGGTTTATGAGAAGTAGAAAGGGAGTTCGATGATGAGTCTGGTCTAATTGATTGTGGAATGGTAGGTGGGATATTAGGTGAGACTTTCGATGAAACTTTTGCTGGATAGTTTTTCTGATAACCAGATGTAGTTGCTTCTTTGACTGAACTCGATGTTGAACTAGGAGGGTTTTTCCAAATGGATCCTAAACTATTAGGTGGTTGTTGGTCAGATTTTGTAGTGGTAATGGGTGGAGAAAAAGGTCCCCATTTGTCATCTTTAAGTACCTCAGTCTGTGGTGACTTAATAGCTAGTTTATTGGTGGGATGTGAAACAACTTCAGTAGCAGATGACTCACGTGCAGTAGTTGTAATTGGTGACTTTGCTAACAGTGGATCATGCGACTTAGCTGTGGCAGCAAGTATTTCCCTTGCTCTCTTGATTCGATAAGTCATCTTTTACCTGATAAAACCATAAGATAAGCTACATTAGTCTGTCAAAACTGATATAAATACAAGAAAATATATGTACATTTAAACTATACATTTGTGAATACACACACATCACTTAACCAAAGAAACTGCATGCCAAGTTAGAAAACAGCAGATTCATATGTTTAATATAAAGCACCAGCAAGTATAATTAAAATGCATGAAGATAGGTAAACACATCAAGAAATATTAACAAAAGAAAAAGAAAAACATGAAGCACAAGAATTTTGATACCCCTGAATTTGGTAAAATATTGAAAGAAAAAGAAAAAGAAAAAGAAAAACAAGAAGCATAAGAAAAACAGGTAAACACATCTACAAAATAACCCAACACTGTAGCCCATAAATTTTGCAAATACACAGACACAAGCTCTGAATTTCACACACTTACACACACACACACAAGCATTCTGAATTTTACCTCTAATTTAAGTTCTGATGTTCAGAGCTGCAATTTAGTTCTGATGTTCAGAGCTGAATTCAAAACTGAATTCAGATTTGAATTTCAGTTCTGATTTCAGTTCTAGAATTCATTTCTAATGTTCAGAGATGAAATCAAAACTGAAATCCAGAACTAAATTTAGATTTGAATTTCAATTCTTATTTCAGTTCTAGAATTAAGTTAACAAAAACAGAAATTAAGTTAACAAAATACAAACTTTGATGAATTAGAATAACTAAATGAAATATAAAAATACACAACCATCCAAATTTATGGACTCAAATCTATATTAAATTATAAAAGTTGTAAACAAATTATTCAGGTATATCAAACAAGTCACTACGCTTAGTTTTTACAACATGACACCACCCTTTTTGTATCTCATTCTTAATATAAAAAACTTGTTTGGCTTGAGATGAGAAAACAAATGGATCATCACGCAAAAATCGACCAGTGTGCATCAACTTTGAGAAATTGATACAAACACTTCCATTCGAATTTGTTTTGATACCCCTACGGATATCGACCCAATCACAACGAAACAATACAACCTTATAAGAACCATAATAATGTAATTTCAAAACTTCTTTGAGTTTTCCATAATATTCGTGACCCTCTGCTTCCACCATGATTCCTGAATTTTGAGTTACTCGAAATTGCTCACAATCCACAATATCAAATTTTTAACCATTAATAATAACACTTTTCATCCGTTTCCCGCGGTTACGCAAGCCACCGTCTAAGGCTTTTCTTAACTTTCCATCTATCATGCTATCATCTAAATTGTGGACCTATAATTCGAGAATAATAAAGTTAGAATTAGAAAGTTGTATAATATGAAAATAAAAAGACCCTAAATGTAAAAGTATATGACCTGGCTTTGCAACCAATCTGCAAATTCATCAATTATCCACTGATTGTCAATAGATTCATCAGCTTGACTTCCTCCAACGTCATTCTCTTGCCACTTTAGTTTTAGGAACTCACTATCGAGATTGTAAATTTTATGTTAGTAACAAGTATATATTGGACGCTTTAACTAAACACATAATGCTACTTACTTGAGCACCGGGGTTAGTTCATCAGAATGAAGTAAAACATAGCGATGAGCTTGCTTTAAACTTTTATCATCCAAACGAACATTTTCTTTCTTTCCAACAACACGACAACCAGAGTTATACAAATAGTTTTCAATGTTTGATATACCATCCTAATTCCTTCTAGGTCTTTTGAACATAGTCTTAACACTTTCTAAATATCTCGAACAAAAGGCAATTGTCTCCCACAAAAGGTAACCTTTCGCTATATATCCTTCCGGTTGCGCTTTATTGCTTACATGAGATTTCAAAAAGGCCAAGTACCTTGAATTACATTAACGATTTTGTATGTGAATGTGAAAGAATAGGAAAAATTATTATATAAAAATTAAATAATACAAATAAAAAGAATAATAATAATAATAATAATAATAATAATAATAATAATAATAATAATAATAATAGTAGTAGTAGTAGTAGTAATAATAATAATAATAATAATAATAGTAGTAGTAGTAGTAATAATAATAATAATAATAATAATAATAATAATAATAATAATAATAATAATAATAATAATAATAATAATAATAATAATAATAATAATAATAATAATAATAATAATAATAATAATAATAATAATAATAATAATAGTAGTAGTAGTAGTAGTAGTAGTAGTAGTAGTAGTAGTAGTAATAATAATAATAATAATAATAATAATAATAATAATAATAATAATAATAATAATAATAATAATAATAATAATAATAATAATAAAAATAATAATAATAATAATAATAATAATAATAATAGTAGTAGTAGTAGTAATAATAATAATAATAATAATAATAATAATAATAATAATAATAATAATAATAATAATAATAATAATAATAATAATAATAATAATAATAATAATAATAATAATAATAATAATAATAATAATAATAATAATAATAATAATAATAATAATAATAATAATAATAATAATAATAATAATAATAATAATAATAATAGTAGTAGTAGTAGTAGTAGTAATAATAATAATAATAATAATAATAATAATAATAATAATAATAATAATAATAATAATAATAATAATAATAATAATAATAATAATAATAATATTAGTAATAATAATAATAATAATAATAATAATAATAATAATAATAATAATAATAATAATAATAATAATAATAATAATAATAATAATCATCATAACAATAATAATAATAATAATAATAATAATAATAATAATAATAATAATAATAATAATAATAATAATAATAATAATAATAATAATAATAATAATAATAATAATAATAATAATAATAATAATAATAAGAACCTTTCAACAGGATACATCCATCTATAATGAACCGGTCCACCTAGTCTGATCTCTTCCACTAAATGAATTAGTAGATGAACCATGATTGTATAAAATGTTGGTAAAAATTATTTTTCAAACTTGCAAAGAGTCAACACGAGCTTTGATTGAATGCTATCTAATTCCCTTGTATCTATAGCAGTTGAACATATCTTTTTAAAAAATCAGACAACTCCTCAAGCAAGTCAATAACTCTTGTGGCATTCGACGCCCTTAAAGCAACCGGGAGGATATCTTGCATGATAATATGATGGTCATGACTTTTCATATTAATAAGTTTCCGTTGCTTTAGATTCACACATCTTTGCAAATTAGATCCATTTCCATCATAAACTTTCATCTTTTTCAAGACTTTCAAAAATTGTTCTTTCTCGTCGTTAGACATGGTGTATGCAGCCGGCGGGATGTAACCTTGAGGGTTGATCCATAGATGGGTTTTATATTCAAATTCTTTACGGCTTCTCTGCCACTCTCATCATCCCTACTATTATCCATATCTAAAATAGTTCCTAATAATATACCGGAAACATTCTTTTCAAGGTGAATAACATCTAAATTATATCTAAGAGGATTATGCTCCCAATACTCTAATTCAAAAAATGTACTTTTCTTTTTCCAAAGAACATCATCACCATTAGGATCGCAATCATCATCAAGTTCATAGGAAGCTTTTTTCACTCTTTTTTAAGGAACTTTTTTTGTCTTCCCATATACATACTTTACCCCTTCTTGTTGCTTCAAAACATCGGTCCCGCTGGTATGAATCAGAGCAATACCATATTCTTTTTTCCCATTGTAGGGAATATTTTCAAGCGTTAACCCCTAGCTTGAACCCCACTATGATCATACACTAATGTATGGTGGCCTCCAAAAGGGAAGAAGATAGAGCAAAAGAGTCGCCAACAAGTTTTAGGAACTTGTAAACCGTTCACGAGGTGAAGGTTACACCCCTTAACGATCCAAGAGATCGTCAACTCCATAAGGTCTTGAACCAAATGGGGTTCAGGGATGAAGGTACAAATCCAACCTAAAAGAGATTGAACCTGTCCTAATCATAGGCCTCTACTTTATTCTGATCGTATTCATGTGCGCTTTCTGACTAACATGCAATCAATAGGATTAACCTAAACCTGTTTATCTATGTTGGTTGATTATTAATGCACAAATAAACTATTATTGTCGATCACTTAAAATTATAATCACATTAACCCTAAACAAGATTATTAATTATCTTATTAATCGTGATTGCAAATACCAATTCCCTTTAAACATGCATAATAGGTGTGATCAAACAATAACAATAAATATCAAGCAACATGATAAATAATCAATATCATGAATAATAATTATAATAACAATAATATCATCATTAAATCAAATAATCATCATCAAAATAATAATAATAATCATAATCATAAAAAAATATAACAATTATAATCATAATCATGTTCAAGTTAATATTAAAGCATAATAATAGCAAGATCCAAGGCATGATACTAACAAGATTAATAACAAACCCTAGCATGTTAATAAGCAATAAAAATCAAATCTTTAGCCCTAACATGACACTAACAATCATAAATATTAGGAAGAACATAGGAGGCATCGTGACAATCATATTTAATATTAAAATTACCCTAGACATGATACTAGGAATATCATAATGACAATATAAACATAATTTCTACATCATAATATCAATAAAAACCATTAAATCACTTACTTTGATGCGTCGTACCTCTTTCTAATAACAAAATACACACGTTAGTGACTTCAAGGAAAATAATAATCAAAACAATTAAATTAAATAATTGAAAGAGAGATTTTGGACCAAACCCTCAGAAATTAAACCTTTCACGTCTAGGGCGAAGGCAACTTCGAATATGGCTAGGTGTTTCTAGATATTGCGAATGCGAAATTTTTTATATAAAAAGACTAGTTTAGAAAAAGAGAGAGAGAAAGAATTGATGAATGAGAAAAGAATGAGTGAATTAATGATTGCGAATGAAAACTGATTGTAGGTGAATATAACTGAAAACTAGTTGTTGATGAGAATTTGTGAATTGAAATAAGAATTGATGAAATCTGGTTGTCAAAAACGGAGTTTTAATACGGTTTTTATAGAGAAAATCAGCCGAAAAAGATAAAATTAACAAAACAGAGTCTGGCGCACGCAAAACGAGATTGGCGCTAGCCATTGGCCATTGGCGCCAGGCGCCAACGTCAGCGCCAGGCGCCAATGCTGGCGCCAGGCGCCAGTCTTGTTTTTGACGCGTTTTCTAAAATCAGATAAATTTGGCCGTACAAGAGGATAAAATCGTATCTTTTCCTCAAAAATGTTCTTTGATTTTAATTAAAACTCTGAAAAGTCAACAGAAGTCAATTTATCAATGCTAATTGAATTAGGAATGAAAAGAACCTTCTAGAAGAATCTAGAAAACTAAAACCATTCCTAATTGCATTAGGAATGATAAATCATATTAGGCCCTCCCCTAGATCATTGGGCCGCACATATTGCTCAAACCGGGCCCAGTTTAGTAAATTGGCCATAACTTCCTCAATATTCATCGGAATTGGGCTTATAACATATCGTTGGAATGCTCTTGTCAAGCCCCATCCAACTACTCTATTATTGGACCCATATCATGGACCAACCAAACTGGATTGGATGTTTTCTTTCAAATAAGTTTTCAAAAACAGAGAGAAGAGAAAAGAAATTAAAACTATCAGCAGCACTAGACTTGCCACACTTTCACTTCATTGGATTATGATTCAACGTGAAAGGTACTCATCACCGGTTTTGGTTTTAGGGAGACACAAATGGGTGTCTACAGAAGCCCCCATTTTGACTGAGTTTGGAGAAACGCAAGTTTCGAAAACAAAATTCAAAGTATCGATAGGGACGGAGAATGATTCAGAACATTCTGCGATCCTGAGCCACTCTTGCAACGCCGATACCTGCAAACTAGCGTTAGTTAAACAGATAAAAGAGTTAAGAAACGCGTATCTTGCATCGTCGAGCACACGTCTCTGAAAGTAACCGATTTGTTGCTGCTTTACTGTTGTTTTGATGACCTTCTGCAAGCTAGAGAACGTTATCCCGCTTGAAAACCGCTACGCCCGTAACTACTTCCAAATTAGAAGATTGCTTCGGTTGAAACGATCCTCCTCCGCTATGATAGTATTCCACATCCAAGGGAATACTATCGAAGATTGCTTCTCTTGAAACAATCCTCAATTGTTTGTGACAACTCTCCACAATCTAGGGAACGCCACCTTGTTGTTTCGATGTTCACTCGTCTCTGAACAAAGAGCTTCTTTTGGATATGTTCACGCGTCTCTGAACAAAGAGCTTCTTTTTGATATGACTCCAATTTCCGTTGTGATAGTCTTCGAAAATATCACTGCTTTTATCCTTAATGCTGCTATGCCAGTACGTCGGCGCTTTGCTGCTTGTGAACCAGTATGTCGGTAATCCTCTTTTATTTGGGAATAGTTGCCAACACTACCCTTGTATGATGTATGACAATCCGATTTAGGGAAAGTTGTCAATGATTCGTAACAATCTTTCATAAGAACTTTGCTACGATCGACAATCCACATCTTGGAATATAACTCTCGAAAGCAATCCACCTTGGAAATTTGCCAACGCTATGCGACAATCCTTTTGGGAAAATATTGCCACTATTGACAATCCGCGTCTTGAAACATTTGCAAGAAAGAGTCAACCGACAATCCACTTCGGGAAAATTTTCCACTTGCTGAAGACAATCCACGTTGAGGAACTTTTGCCAAAATTTATGATGAGTAGAGACCTACGACAATCCTTTGGGAAATTTTTCCATAGGGAACTGGGTGTATGACAATCCAATCTCAGAAAACTTTTTAGTGATCTATGAATGTATGACAATCCGAACTTGGAAAAACTTGCCAAACAAAGAAGGAGCACGACAATCCACGCTTGGAAACTTTGCCAGAGATGACAATCCAATCTTGGAAAAATTGTCATTGAAGAAGATGCACGACAATCCATTTTTGGAAATATTGTCAGTTGAAGATGACAATCCAATTTTTGGAAAACTTTGTCGTTTAATAGGAATGTGCGACAATCCATATTTGGAAATATTGTCGTTTAAGTCCTTGCTTTTGAAACGATTGTAATGAGCCAGTGTTTTAGGCGCTTAAGCTAAGTGAGACGATTTTTTGTAAGGTCAATCACTTACTACGATTGTAATCGAGCCGACTACTAATCATGTCAAATTGCTTATAGGGGCTAACTGGCGTACCAAGGAACCCAAAATTGCTGCATGAGGTCGAAATCACCTTTCTGAGAGGCTTCGAGCTCTGTCGTTGTTGAGATATTTCTGGCGGCAAGAATTGGAGTAGGGTTTTCCCTATTCTGCTGCACCTGTATTTATTTTGACTATAGAACTTTGCCAAACTTTTTAATTATCTTAGGGTTGACCTAAGGTTTAGCGTTGCTTGACTCATTGACTTGACACAACTCAAGGTATAAACTTGATTCACTGTGATTGAATCGAAGTTGACTCGACTCAAAGTGATATGACACGACATGACTCAATGTGTACATGACTCGTGTGTGCATTGTATTATGATTGTGCGACTCGAAAATGCAAAAAACACAAATTTTCTGTCATTTTTGTGGAGGGTACCGACTTTCTCCCCAAAAAGAAAGAAGCGAAAAAAGAATCGAAAGTTTTTGAAGGTGCATGTTGAATGAGCTTAGTCAAATGTTGTGCAAGGATTAATTCATCCTAGGCTTTCTCAATTGTTGAATCCACGATGAAAGTATTTGGGTAACTTAGGCACGGAGGCTAAGCACTTCGTACTTTGTGATGCAATGATGAGTGATGTTGATAAGACAAGGCATGCTTCAACGGTGTATTAAGACTTCATGACCAAGGGTTCCTAAGGGAAGTATATTTGGTCATGTATCTGTGCAGTGTGTGATAGTGACACTTAAAGCTAGGCCGCAAAGGCTAAGTGTGTGGAGAAAATACTAATGAAAAGAGTCAAATGGTGGTGACTCTTAGGCTAGGTAAGCTAATGATATAAGGATCAAGCCCCCAAGTCTAGCTCTAAGTGAATAGGGATGAGCATTGGAGATCCCTTGATATGATCATGGTGCAAGTGTGTGAATGTGAATATGAATGCATGCATGTTTATTACGGCCGCACCTCGATGTGAGGTTGCCTACGTATCCGTTAGGAATCAGGCCGAACGTAGCTCTAGCCGAACCTTGCACAAGTGTATGTATACCTCAAAAAGGTCTTTTTAAGGATTGTAACATGGTTAGGCTAAAGGTTGAAGAAGAAGGGGATAAAGGCTCAAAACCCTAGATAAGCCCCCAAGGTGTGCAACCTTGCTTTTGAATCTTTATATTTTTATGCTTGAGTTTCTACTCTTGTTTTGCTCTTTCTTTTGCTTTAGCATTTCTTTTATTTTAATAAGTGTGGGCAATCTCGATCATGCGGTCTATCACTCACTTGGCATTCATGTTTCTCAGGCAGGGTACCGAGCACTCGATAAGAGAAGCAATCTGAGACGTGTTCTTATCGAAGATATTTTCATATCAAAGACATTGGAACACTTACCCTTTTGTACACTTTTATTTATTTTTTTGCTTTTATTTTTATTTTGATCTTTTGAAATCACTCAATCCTTTTTGAATTGCATAAGTTGCACACCATCCCATCCCAAAGTTAGGTAGATGTAGGTTGAAAAAAGAAAGTCCTATCGTCAGACGAGGCTCAAAGTGGTTTACCAAAAAAAGATGTATAATTGAAGGGTGAAAGGTAATATAATGTGGCTACAAGGGGTGCCTTAAATCATTGGTATACCTTGTGCTTAATTCGACATGGATTTTTATTTTTATTATTTTTTTTTAATTTTTTTAATTTTTTTAATTTTTTATATTTAATGCAATATAATGAAATGATCATATATAAGGAAATAAATGCTCATTTTATTAAAAAGGGGAAAAACTACAAAATTAATCTAAAGGAAAAGAAAAGGTGCCTATGCTAGACTTATTGGGGAATGGAAAAAATGAAAAAGAAATAGAAAAAGAGGTCATGAAATCTTGTCGTTGAAGCTCGCCTCTGTCTTGTGTTGTTTGCTCCGACATCATCCAGTGTTCTCGCTAGCTAGAGGCAATGAGATCTTATTTGCCTCTACGAGATCTTTAATGAGGTTTTGAAACCTGTAGCATTCATCAGTAGTATTACCGCGTCCTCGATGGTGCTTGCAATAAGATTTGGGATTCCATCTTGAAGATCGATTTTCTGGCATTGGATCCTCGGTAGGGCCAATAGGTTTGATTAATCCTCGATCATAGAGACAATCAAAAGCAGCATCGTAGGTCATTCCAATGGGTGTGAACTCTTGCCTGGGTTTCCTTTTAGATCCTTGATTGTCCATGGCTAAGACACCATTATGGTCAAAGGTACTAACATTATTACTAGAGTGGGCGTTTTCGGAAGAAGAAGGATTGTCATTCTTCTTTCCTTTCCAGCCACCGTGGTTTCTATTGTTAGTAGCTTTTTGCTTTGCGAGGTCATCTTCGATTTCAATTTCGATGTCATAAACGACCTTGAAAGTATTCAGATTGTGTTGATATTTTAAATGCTTTGAATACTTTTCTTGGAGATTCTTGATAAACATCCTCACAGACTCCTTTTTGGTGGGGACCTCAATCATCTTGGCGGAAGTTTCTCTCCATTTATTAAAGAAAGAAGTAAAGCCTTCATTCTCTTTTTTCTTAGCATCTCAAGTTGTCTATGGTCGGTATCAACTTGGATATTGCACTTGTACCTATCTACGAAAACGTTTACTATCGATTCCCAGGTAGAGGTTTTCTCCTTGTCAAGGGAGAAGAACCATTTTTGGCAAACGGGTTCAAGAGAGAGTGGGAATAGAGAGGGGAAAACCTTCTTATCAATACCCTTAATGTTCATTATAGTTTCGAAAGCTCTTATATGGAAATAAGGGTCATCTGTTGCCTTTAATTTAAGGATGTCAGTGGCGTTGAACTTATGTGGAAGAAGTTCCTTGTCCAGCGAGACCCCTTGTGAACTCATGCCCTAAAATTTGTAGTCACAAGATAGCTTGCTAAAGCTTTCTTGCATGAGGTTCATTTGTTGTTGCTTCACGGGATCATCGATCTTGAGTGTGAGTAGCTTCAGTGTCTCAGTCACGGTGACTAATTGGTTCCTAAGCTCATTGAATTCTTCTTGAGTTTCCATAATCTTCTTAGCCTTCCTCTTTTGACGAATCGGTTTATCAAAAAGCGAGACCTGAATAAAGAGGTTGTCCTTGATTAATCGCCCTTCTCTCCTCGACCAAGTACTGTGGAAAAGGAATTTTGGGATATTCATTGTTATTTATTTGGCTTAAACTTTATTCAACATGCAATGGATGGAGGAAGTGAAGAAAGGTTGGAATAGAAGGTGAAGGAGTATATAAATGGAAGAATTAGGAATAGAATGTACCCCCCAACTCAAATGACAGAAAAGACCGACCCATTCATGGACCTAAGATATGGTCATGGTGATGTGTACTCAAAGTGTGTGCTAAGACTAGTGAGTGTAGGTGACATGTTAAGACTCGTGTCATGACCATGTGGCTAGACTATGTGACTAGAGTCAATTAATGACTCGATCAAGTACTATTAACAGCGAAAATTAACAGAATTAATTAGTAAACTAGTTGATTAGACAGTAGGTGATGACTCGACCAATAATCAGAACTGTCGGCCAAACGACAGGACTAGCGTCACACTATGTAGCTTGGCGCCATACGACAGAGTTGTCGCCAGGCGCCACACTCCACAGTGTGGCGCTACAGCTCAGACCTTGGCGCCAATATTGGAGCTTTAATCTAGGACTGTTTTCGGTGTTATTAATCAACTAGGGTATGCCTAAAGTCGTACTAGGTCAATTCCGATTAAAATATTAGACTTTATTTACTCAAATTAATTAATTAATTAATTAGGCAATGTTCTTTAAATCATTAATTTATTTAATCTTAACACAAGTCAACAAACGGTTAAGAGAAACATAGAATATATGCACAACAAATAATGCACAATTAGTCAAGTAGGCATTATATGATGCAATTAGTTCGCAACCTAGCCATGGCTCTAGTTCTCTAAAGTTCGGGATATGGTTTAGTCAATAGAGGGTCCATGGTTAATTGTCCGGATGCACCACGCGGAAGCCTAACCGTGAAGGGTTGGCGCGAGTGGATGGGACACCGCGAGTTTTTGAAAAAACTCGCTTCCATGGTTTGGTGAATTCAACATTCTCGGATGTACCCTTTGTTGCACGGAGCGTTCAATCGGGTAGATGGAGCATGAATTCCCAGAGGGTTATGTCCATATGTAGAACACATACAGGTTTCAGAAAAGTCAGAAAAAAAAAATTCAATCAGGAAGTAGGATCGAGCAAACAATACGAAAACCAGTCGAAATTAGAATGCATATTTCTGGCTCGGTATTAGGGGAGGTTGGCGCCAGCAATCAGAGACTGGCGCCAGCTTTTAACTGTAGCGCCTGGCGCCAATGCTGGCTTTTGGCGCTACGGCTAAAAGTCTGGCGCCAAGCTCTGGCCTTGGCGCTACTTCCCACATGCCTCAACAGCTTTCTATGCTCGATAAAATTTTCCAGTTTTGCGCGGTGTTATTTCGGTCCTAGTTGTGAAAGATATTTCTCTAATTTCCTACGTGTAAAAATTCTATGTTTTAACTCATTACAAATGGTCTTTCCAATGAGATCTTTTTTATGCATATGACTATAATGTTAATCAAAATTACGCACATGAAATACTTAGAACGTTTTGAGTCTCATCCACTCATTCTAAATCATTGCCGAAACAAATTCAGGAATTAAAATAGAAATCCTCCCCAGTGGAGTCGCCAAAAACTGTAGGGAATATTTTCAAGCGTTAACCCCTAGATTTAACCCCACTGTGATCATACACTAAAGTACGGTGGCGTCCAAAAGGGAAGAAGATAGAGCAAAAGAGTCGCCAACAAGTTTTAAGAACTTGTAAACCGTTCATGAGGTGAAGGTTACACCCCTTAATGATCCAAGAGATCGTCAACTCCATAAGGTCTTGAACCAAATAGGGTTTGGGGATGAAGGTACAAATCCAACCTAAAAGAGATTGAACCTTCCCTAATAATAGGCCTCTACTTTATTCTGATCGTATTCATGTGCGCTTTCTGACTAACATGCAATCAATAGGATTAACCTAAACCTGTTTATCTATGTTGGTTTATTATTAATGCACAAAAAACTATTATTGGCGATCACTTGAAATTATAATCACATTAACCCTAAACAAGATTATTAATTATCTTATTAAGCGTGATTGCAAATACCAATTCCCTTTAAACATGCATAAAAGGTGTGATCAAACAATAACAATAAATATCAAGCAACATGATAAATAATCAATATCATGAATAATAATTATAATAACAATAATATCATCATAAATAAGATAATCATCATCAAAATAATAATAATAATCATAATCATAATAAATTATAACAATTATAATCATAATCATGTTCATGTTAATATTAAAGCATAATCATAGCAAGATCCTAGGCATGATACTAACAAGATTAATTACAAACTCTAGCATGTTACTAAGCAATAAAAATAAAATCTTTAGCCCTAACATGTTACTAATAATCATAAATATTAGGAAGAACATAGGAGGCATCGTGACAATCATATTTAATATTTAAATTACCCTAGACATGATACTAGGAATATCATAATAACAATATAAACATGATTTCTACATCATAATATCAATAAAAACCATTAAAGCACTTACTTTGATGTTTTGATGAGTGTCATTTATGGCACTCATAGGGTAGTCTTTTAGGGTTATTTCTTTTCCTTTTTCATGCTTTCTTCTCTTATTTTTGGTCTTTTTTCCTTTAGTTTCTCCTTCTCCTCTTTTCTTTATGGTTCTCGTGTTTTTCTCGTGTTTTCCTTTTATTTGGCTCTTTTTCCCTTTTATTTCCTTTCTTTGTTTGCTTGTGTAGGTACTTGGAGAATCACCTTTGCAAAGGAATCAAGTTAGGACCTTAATGACCAAGTAAGGAAGAAGCATTTGGCTAGAGAGGGCTTAGAGAGGCCTTGGAGAGGCCTCGGAGAGGTCTCAAAGGTATTTCGAGCAGGCCGCGGGCACGGGCTCAAGAAGCACAAATTACCAGATTTTGGCAAGGGCTTCCCGCGGTTGCCACGCGGGCTATCCACGGGCGCGGGAAATCTGGAGAGGGCGCTCCGTCTCAGAGAGACCGCGACCCCCTGATTGAGTTTTTGGAGCAGGGGATTAGCTGCGGGCGCGACATCTTTGGCCGCGGGCGAGGGTTTATCCTGCCGCGGGCGCGGGTGTTGCCCAGATAACCCGCGGAGGGTTCCGTACCCATTTCTCCGCGGCCGCGGATTCATCAGGAGAGGGCGCGGGATTTGCCGGTTTCTTCTTTACTTATAAATAGAATTGTAATTCCTTTTTGAAACCAACTTTTTGATAATTTTTCATTAGCTTAGTTTTAGAGAGAGAATTTAGAGAGAAGTTCTTGGTTTTGGATTTGTAACTCAACATTTGATCAATCAAGTTTGGATTTCTTCATTTTCAATCATCAATATTAGTGAGAATCTATTCCTTCTTTCATCTCTTACTTACTTGCTATTTGATTTATGCTTCTTGCTTGTTTTTCTTTGGATTTGAGTTTGATATTGTTGAATATTTTGATTTCTCTTAGATTTAGATATAGAATGATGATCAATGCAATTTCTAGTAATTTGTTTTTGAATTTCACCATGATTAGTGAGTAGATTAGTTGCTAGGGAAAGGGGGAAGCATGTTTGATTAATGAAATTGCTAGTTGATGCTCTTTGATTGATTGATTTGTTGCAATTAAATTGGTTGACATAGTTTTGCATGTGATTGATTAGACTAGGAGTGATCAACCTATAAGATTAATCTAGATTGCATTGCAACTCTTAATGACATGAACAATTGATTTGAAAGTTGCTCTAATTGATTGGGTTTGCTTGTTATTCTTCTTGATTTGCCTTTCATAGTGACTCCTAGATTGGCCTATAGGAGATAGCATTTAAACTCTCTTGATTGCTACTATTGTTTGTCCATTGCAATACTTGAATTAATTGATTGAGCTCTAAACTAGCATTATCATTGAACTTGCATGTGGAACCCATATCCCTAGTGTTTAGACCTTTGATTTACTTGATTAGACTTGTCTTAGTTTTCCATAGTGCCAACCATAATCTCAACTCCATCTTCGAGGTAGCATGACTTAGACTATAGTTTTCATCATTACATTCCCTAGGGATCGACCCTTAACTTGCCCTATATTCATATAAGGTTGGTTAGGTGTTTATAAATTTAGTTTGACTTGGGGGAAGGGTAGATAACGACATACATTTTCCTCTTGTCAAAATGGCGCCGTTGGCAGGGAATTCTATTGGTGCTTATCTTTTGTTGTTGAGTCTACTTCATTTTAATTGAAAAAATACAAAAGGATTTTGTTTCTTTAGGCTACACTTGTAGCCGTGCTACTAATATTTTCTTTGAGTTTTTCATGCATAGAGCTCGTGATCGATCCATTGTGCCTTTTGACCCGGAAATCAAAAGGACTCTCTCAAGGAGAAGAACATAGGAGGCATCGTGACAATCATATTTAATATTAAAATTGATAATGCCTTATGTGACTTGGGAGCTAGTGTGAGCATAATGCCATATTCGGTTTATCAAAGACTTGAACTAGGGGAACTCTTACCTTCTAACATTACCTTGCAATTAGCCGATAGGTCAATCAAGTTTCCAAAAGGTAAGGTAGAAGATGTTCCATTGAGGGTTGAGAAGTTTGTGTTCCCGGTGGATTTTATTGTGTTTGAAATGGATGAAGATGCTACCATTCCAATCATCTTAGGTAGACCCTTTCTTGCTACCTCGGGTGCTATGATTGATGTGAGAAGTGCAATGATTTCCCTTAAGGTAGGAGATGAGGTCATTGAATTTGATTTGAATTAAAGCATGAAGTATCCATGTTCTTCTCAATAAAATTGCATGATGATTGATTCACTTGATCATGTTATGTCTTCCATGCATGAGCACTTGCTCACCTCTAACGATGCTCTTGAGAATGTTTTGTTGAACAAGGACAATGTAGGTACACCATGCAAGGAAGTGGCATTCTATGAGGAATTGCTTAATGGAAGCATGGAGGAAGTGGATGAGCAAATGTGCTTGAAAATCTCAAGCCAAAAGCTTTGCAAGCGGCCACATCAAAAGAAGGTAACGGTGTGCCTATGGTAGAGCTCAAACCTCTACCATCACACCATAGGTATGAGTTCTTGGGCCCTCATTCCACTTACCCCGTGATAGTTAGTGCATCCTTGAGCGTGAGCCAAGCTCAAGCGTTATGTGGTGTTTTGAGAAAGCACCAAGGTGCTTTGGGGTACACAATTGATGATCTGAAAGGTATAAGCCCCGCCTTGTGCCAACACCACATAACACTTGAGGAAGACGCCCTTCCTTCTATCGAACGACAAAGAAAACTACATCCCCAAATGGGAGAGGTAGTTAAGAAGTAGATCACCAAGCTATTGGATGCGGGAATCATATTCCCCATCTCTAGCTCAAGGTGGGTCTCCCCCGTGCATGTCGTTCCAAAGAAGGGGGGCATGACCGTTGTTTAGAATGAGAAGGGTGAGCTCATTCCAACTAGGAAGGTCACGGGTGGGCGGATGTGTATAGACTATAGACGTCTAAACACATCCACCAAGAAGGATCACTTCCCTCTTCCATTTATTGATCAAATGCTTGAAAGACTAATAAGGCACAAGTTTTATTGTTTCCTCGATGGATATTCAGGATTCTTCCAAATCCCCATCCACCCCGATGATCAAGAGAAAACTACCTTCACATGTCCTTATGGGACCTTTGCCTATCGAAGAATGCCCTTTGGGTTATGCAATGCACCCGCTAAATTCCAAAGGTGCATGATGAGTATTTTCGGGGATATGTTTGAGGAGGAAATGGAGGTCTTCATGGATGACTTTTCGGTGGGGGGTGTCTCATTTGAGGAGTGCCTTGTGATCCTTGAGAAGTGTTTGGAAAGATGTGTTAGGGTCAATCTTGTTTTGAATTGGGAGAAATGCCACTTCATGGTGGAGGAAGGTATAGTGCTTGGGCACAAGATTTCAAATAGAGGCATTGAGGTGGATAAGGCAAAAATAGAAGTGATTGAGAAACTTCCACCTCCGGTGAATGTTAAGGGTGTGAGATCGTTCCTTGGTCATGCGGGTTTCTATAGGAGATTCATCAAGGATTTTTCACTTATTGCTAAGCCCCTAAATGACCTTCTTCAAAAGGATGTTGAGTTCATTTTTGATGACAAATGCTTGAAGGCATTTGATAGATTGAAGAAGGCCCTAATCTCCACTCCTATTGTTCAAGCCCCAAGGTGGGATCTTCCTTTTGAATTGATGTGTGATGCGAATGATTGGGCGATTGGAGGTGTTTTGGGACAACGTGTAGACAAAAAGCTTCATGTGATTTACTATATGTCCAAGACACTCAATGGGGCTCAAAAGAACTACACAACAACAGAAAAGGAATTTTTAGCAATTGTGCACTCTTTTGAGAAATTCCGTTGATACTTGTTGGGTTTCAAGACCATAGTTTTAACGCATCACGCGGCCCTCAAGTATCTCTTTTCCAATAAAGAGTCCAAGCCTAGGTTGATTCGATGGGTGCTTGAATTGCAAACTTTTGAGATTGAGATTAGGGACAAGAAGGGTGCGGAGAATGTTGTGGCGGACCATCTTTCTCGCCTTGAGGGTGATCAAATTCATGATGATGGTTCACCAATTGAGGATAGAATGCTTGATGACTTCTTATATGCCATAGAGGTGAAGGAACTCCCATGGTATGCCGACTTGGTGAATTTTCTAGCATGTGGGGAGTTTCCACCCTCCTTCTCAAAGAACCAAAGGAAGAAAATCAAAAGAGAGGCAAGACATTACTTGTGGGATGATCCAATCTTATACAAACGATGGGTTGATGGCTTACTTAGGCGTTGTGTTCCAAATGAAGAGGTGCCTAGTGTTTTAAGGATGTGCCACTCGGACCCTATTGGTGGGCATATGGGTGTTTCCAAGACTGCTACCAAGGTTCTTCAATGTGGTTTGTGGTGGCCGCATCTCTTCAAGGACTCATGGGGCTTTGTGAAGTCATGCGACCGATGTTAAAGTGTTGGGAATATCTCCAAGAGGAATGAGATGCCTCAACAGCCCATTCTTGAGTTAGAGGTTTTCGATGTTTGGGGGATTGACTTCATGGGACCATTCCCATCTTCATATGGTAATCAATTCATACTTGTGGCTTTGAACTATGTTTCTAAATGGGTTGAGGCCATTGCCTCTCCTATTAATGACCACAAAGTAGTGTTGAAGTTGTTCAACAAAATCATCTTCCCAAGGTTTGGCGTGCATAAGGCTGTGATAAGCGATAACAGATCTCATTTTGTTCACAACGCCTTCCAAAATATGTAGAGGAAATATAAAGTGCATAAACGGTTCGGCCTTCCATATCATCCTCAATCGAGTGGCCAAGTCGAGGTCTCCAATCGTCAAATAAAGCTCATTCTTGTGAAGACGGTTGCAAGGAATAGAAAGGATTGGTCGGAAAAGTTAGATGATGCTCTTTGGGCTTATAGGACGGCTTTCAAGACGCCTATTGGTACCACTCCATATCTCCTTGTCTATGGAAAAATCATGCCATCTCCCGGTAGAGGTTGAACATCGTGCCTTGTGGGCCATCAATAGGATAAATTTTGACTTAGGTAGTGCGGGGGAGAAGAGGTGGTTGGATCTTCATGAGCTAGAGGAACTTCGACTTGATGCTTACGATTGTGCTAGCACCTACAAATCTCGCTCCAAGGAGGTTCATGACAAGTTGATTGAGAAAAAGGAGTTTTGTGTAGGTGAAAAAGTCCTCCTCTACAATTCAAGGATGAAGTTGTTCCCCAGAAAGCTCATGTAAAGATGGAGTGGACCATTCTTGGTGAAAGATGTTTTTGATAATGGTGCCGTGGAAATTTCTCCTTTGAACTCCTCATCTTCATTTAAGGTTAATGGTCATCGACTCAAGAAATACTATAATGGATTGTTTGATGGACTTGTTCACAAAATGATTCTTTTTAAGCCACCTTGAGATGGTGGTGCACATCGAGCTAACGACGTTACCTAAAAGCGCTTACGGGAGGCAACCCAGATTCTCATCTCATTTCTCTTTCCTTTCTTTTCTTTTATTTTTCCTAAATTGGTTTTTTATTATATTTTGAGTTGGTTTTTTGTTTGTTTTGTAGGTCACCTATTATCATCACTTGTTGGAAAGAAGGGGTTTGATGAAGAGTTTAGAGTGCAGGGGAGAGGGCTCCCCGAGGGCTTGGAGAGACCTCGGGGACCTCTTCACCTTTTTGAGGCATTTCAATCCAGGGGCTTCCCGCGGTTGCCCCGCTGTCTTTCCGCGGGCGCGGGAAGTTTTGGAGAGGCCTCGGAAGTTTTGGAGAGGGCGCGGCCCTCATTTCAAGCAAAATTGAAGTTCAATCTAGGGACTTCCCGAGGTTGCCCCGCGGTCTCTCCGCGGGAGCGGGATGTTTTGGAGAGGGCGCGTCATGTCTGGAGAGGGCGCGACCCTCAATTCAAGCAAATTTGGAAATTCATTCCAGGAACTTCCCGCGGTTGCCTCGCGGTCTCTCCGCTGGCGCGGGAGGTTTTGGAGAGGGCGCGACATTTCTGGAGAGGGCGCGGCCCCCCGTCAGGTAAAAAAATCCCAAAAGTTCCAGGAGCTCCCCGCGGTTGCCCCGCGGTCTCTCCACGGGCGCGGGAGAGTTGCCGCGGGCGCGACAGAGTCGGGAGAGGGGGCGCGGCGATCTAGGTTTGTTATACCCGGGCGCACCCTCTCCTCTCCTTCTCCTCTCTTATTTTCTCTTCTTCTCCTTATTTTTCCCTTTTCTCTCTCTACCTCCTCTCAAACCCTAATCCCAAAACATCAATTTCTCACCTATTTCTTCAACTTTTGCCTAAAATTTTCACAAATTCTTCCATATTCCTCCATTTTCATCACTCCTACTCTACTTTCTCGTGGTTTTTCGGGAAATTTCGGGTCTTTGAAGTGCTTTGAGTTTAATTTGAGTCTCCAATATTGGTATACTTCTAACCTTTGTAATATTTTTGTCAATTTCAATTGATTTCTTTACATTGGTTTGTTTACCTTGATTTTGAGCATGATTTTTGTGTTTTATGGTTGATTTATGGGAAATTTGGTATATTTGGGTGATTGTTACTTTTTCTTGTTGATTCATGATTATATTAATGATTGATTGTTGATATTGTTGTCTGTTGTTGGATTTTGGTTTCTGTGTTGATTGGAACAAGTACCTTGTAGTTTGTGGTGGTTTGGTTGGATTTGTAAGGAGGGTTGTGAGTAATTTTGGTGGTAGTTGTTTTGTTTTAGGGAGTTTGTGTTGTTCTTGTGAATTGTGTGAATTTTGTCAAAATGGATTTGATAAGAAGAGTGAAAAGTAGCAAGAAGCGCTCAAACCAATCCCCCGGCCAATCTTCTCAAGGCCAATCCTCAAACCCTCAACCCCAACCGCATTCCACAACACAAGTTGATGCTCCTCCTCCTCCTCTACCCCCTCTCAAGTTTTGGAACCGGTCTAAACAAACCCCCATCTATAACAAAATGAAAGACCGGAAGTTTAGACTCTCCTGCCATTACTTTCATGAGGACATGGCCAAGCTAGGAATTGAAAATGACCTTGACATCCTTCTAAACAACCTAAGCTTGGGTGAGTTTATAAAGTCTTCCCCTAGAACCTATTTGGAGCCTTCCATTGAGTTTTTCTCCACATTTGAGTTCAATAAGGTGGGGGAAACCGACTTTATTATTTCCTTCCAACTCTTTAATGTCAAACACACCATGAACCTAGCCGAGTTCAATGTAGCCCTTGGTTTCAACCCCAATGGTGATATCTTCGAGCCCCTTATCTCCCTAGTCCAAACTGAGTATAATGAGGTTTCTTGGTGGAGAACCATAGCCAACAAGAGGGAGTTTGTTTTGAAGAAGTCTCTTGCTAGTGAGATTATCCATCCGGCCCTTAGGATCCTTCATAGAATTCTTGGGTATTCGGTCTTTAATAAGCAAGATTCGGGGAAGTTATCTCGAGAGGAGATTATGGTGTTATGGATGGCTACCAAGCTGGAGTTAGGGTCAAGGATTAATTTTGGATATATCTTCATGAATTGTTGTAAGGATATAATGCATGGGGTCAAAACGGGGGAAATTCATTGTGGGGGCATGGTGACACGTCTTCTGTCGTATTTTAAGCAAAAAGGGTTCTTGAAGTCTTGCACTCCGATTGGAAGGAGTGAAGACGTGTGGATTAGTTTGAAGCAAGTTAACACTTTGCGTTTCATAACTAGCACTAGGAGAACCGATACTTACTCTTGGCTAGTGAGAAATACCCACCATTGTCTACTCCCTAACCCGGCCGCCACCTCCATCCTTCGTGAGGATAGAAACATTTGGATGGTCCCTAGGGACAATGGGAGGATTGAATATGAGATGGAGGAGGATGATGAGATTGATGGGAGCGATGAGAATGATGAGGAAGAGGAGGAAGGAGGAGGAGAAGAATATGATGAAGAGCAACAACAACCGCCACTACAACAACAACATGAGCATTTTCATGATGATGCTCAAAGAAGAATAAGAGAAAGAAGACAACAAAGACAACAACAACAACAATAACAAGATTTCCAAGGAGATGCTTATCTCCGAGAGATGGAGGCCATGAGAGCCAACATGGAGCGCATGCAATTGAGCATGCAAGGTATGTACTCAGACCACCAAACTTTGTCTTATCAAACTAGCGCCTTGTATGACGCTAGTGTGCGTAGGGGGGAGGCCACACCTCCGGTCAACTACCCTTATGTGCCACCCCAACTAGGCCGGTACCTTCCTGGGGTGGTGACAACCTCCCTACGTACCCATATTGGCCCGGGGTTGAGGACCTCGATGTTCCAAGGCGCAACTTCCCGCCTTATGATTATAGGGTCTCGGGGGGGAGTGATTATCGCAGTGATCCCGCATACTACTATGTTCACCCCCATCACCCCGAGCCCCTTGTTCAGCGTGAGCCCTACGACCAATTGACCCAATCCCAACTTGACCTATTCAAGGGTCACTATGGATTTCCTCCCGGTTACACCGGAGGTTGGGATACGGGTGATGATGGTGCCGGCCCTAGTGGCCAATAGTCCCCTTGTGCATGTTTGTTTCCCTTTTTGTTCTCTCCCTTCCCTATTTTGCATGTTTGTAGGCATCGTGGTCGATGCCTTAATTTTGTGAGGGGGGAGGGTCAAAAAGGATGTTTTATGGTTGGTTTAGGGGTGGCACCTAGGGCTCGGTGGGAAGTCTTTGATAAGGTTTTTGGTGGATGTTTGCTAATGGTCTCGTTAGTTTATTGCTTGTTGTTGTTTTGTTTCATTTCATGATGTTTTTGGGAGTTTCTTGAAATAAAAAAATAAAATTTTGATGATGATGGGTTTCTCTAGGTTTTTGTATATAGCTTGTGTCTAAGTGTTTTATCGTTTTCTTTTGTTTGGAAGTTACTAACAATTTCATTTTGTATATATATCCTTTTTCTTTAACTCACCTTGCTCGTAGCCTATGCTTTGGATTGCGGACCCTTTTGGAGAAGCACGTTCCTACTCCTTGGGTACTTTAGTTTAGCATGGACGCTTGGTGAGGCCTTTCTTATTTTACCTCTTTATTTTCACTTCTTTATTTTCTTGGTTGTTTAGATTAGGATTAGATTTAGGGGAAGTTGAACGGTTCGAGGATGTATGAATTTAACACCTAGTGTGTTTGGGGTCTTTGGCGATGTGGCCATTAGACCCCTTGTATGTCGATTGGGATAAACGTGTTATGATTGCATCTTTGCCCTTTTCCTCTTTCCCTTTCTTGTCCTTATCTAAGTTTTCCATCTTCTCTTTTCTTTTCTTTCCCTTTCTTTTATTCTTGTTTGTGTGCATAACTTTTTGAGGCTTTATTTTCACTCTTTCTCTTTTAAAAAATTGGACTTGTATGCAATGGACTTTTGCTTTTGAATAATAGTCTTCCTAGGTAATAATGGTATGCACGGTTTGAGATTACGTTTGGTTGATTCTAGGATAAAGCATACTAAGATAGTTGTCTAGAACTAGGGGGATCATGAAACTGGATTCTACTCGTTTGTGGCATGTTGGTAGTTACTCCCTATCTTTGATTTGACAACCTTAGTGAGTTTTTGCTACAACCATGTGAGATGTACATTTGCCTACTTGTTACCCCTTTGAACCTTTTTCCCTCTTTTCAAGCCGCATAATTAGATATCTTGAGCCTTTTGTTTCGTTCTCCTTCTTTTTGGTTTTTGTGAAGCAAGGGTCAATGTTTGGTGATTGTGGTCTATGAAGTTGGAGTTTGGTTCGAATTAGTACACATAATTGAGTTGTTTATATTTGGTAAATAATGGCAAATGCTTATGTAAAAGCCGTCCTTAGTAAAAGAGGCAAGGATGTTAATAAATGCATATTTGATAAAGCCGTTCGAATTGAAAAAAGGCAAGGACTAATGCTTTTAAGGAGTACGAGAAAATACAAACAAATTTATATATGAGAAAATGCAAAAAAAAAAAAAAAAAAAAAAAAAAAAAAAAAAAAGAGAAAAACCATAAAAATTCAAGTGTCTTTCTCCTCTCTATGCATTGAGGACAATGTTTCTTTAAGCTTGGGGGGGGGGGAAAGCGTTTGCGCTTTTTGTTCCTATGTTTGTAGATTGTTGCTTTGAATAAGCTTGGGGGTGTTAATACGTTTTTGTTTGGTGATTACTTAAGTTTGGTGTTGAGATTTGGCCGGTCTTTGCTTCACAATTTAGGATAACCACAAAATTTTAAATTTTAGCCTACCTTAACCCTTCTTGCCTTACGTTACAACCTTTGGGAAGACCTTTGGACGTAGGAGTTGAGTCTTTCATCGGTGGAGGGAATCATGGGTTGTAGACTAAGGAAAGGGGATGCGAAATCAAGATGTCGAGTAGCCCAAAACATTGATCTTTTACCGGTTCCTTCGCGGAATCTATGAGATGCTCACTAAGGGGAGACATGAGATTAGTAGGGGGAACGCGGTAAGACCGTCTGGGATGAAAGTGGAGTGTGATAACTAGTTCCTATGCTTAGCATATTTATGGTTCAATCAACCTTAGGTATCTTATAACGTGAATACCATAATTCACTTTAGAAAGGTTGTTATTCATTTGAATTATAGTCTCTTTGTAAAGTCCATTTTGTAAAGATTTTGTTTCCTTTTTCCTCTTTCTTATCCTTTTCTGGTTTGGCTCTTGGGGGTTTGGTGGAGAGTTATGGGTAAACTCTTAGGATACCCTTACGAGAGCATCACTCATCCTCTAGGGCGATCTAGGGTTTTAAATGGCTTGTTGTAGCTAAAAACAACCATGATTCCTACGACAATGAGTCTTAGTGTAAATTCTCGCACCTCTTTTTATTTTTGCTTCGAATAAGCCCTTCTTTTTCCTTTTAAGCCTTTGTTTTGCTCGGGACGAGCAAAATTCTAGCTTGGGGGAATTTGATGAGTGTCATTTATGGCACTCATAGGATAGTCTTTTAGGGTTATTTCTTTCCCTTTTCATGCTTTCTTCTCTTATTTTTGGTCCTTTTTCCTTTAGTTTCTCCTTCTCCACTTTTCTTTATGGTTCTCGTGTTTTTCTCGTGTTTTCCTTTTATTTGGCTCTTTTTCCCTTTTATTTCCTTTATTTGTTTGCTTGTGTAGGTACTTGGAGAATCACCTTTGCAAAGGAATCAAGTTGGGACCTTAATGACCAAGTAAGGAAGAAGCATTTGGCTAGAGAGGACTTAGAGAGGCCTTGGAGAGGCCTCGGAGAGGTCTCCAAGGTATTTCCAGCAGGCCGCAGGCGCGGGTCAGTGAAGCCGCGGCGCGGGCTCAAGAAGCACAAATTACCATATTTTGGCAAGAGCTTCCCGCGGTTGCCCCGCGGGCTCTCCGCGGGCGCGGGAAATCTGGAGAGGGCGCTCCGTCTCAGAGAGACCGCGACCCCCTAATTGAGTTTTGGGAGCAGGGGATTAGCCGTGGGCGCGACATCTTTGGCCGCGGGCGCTGGTTTATCCTGCCGCGGGTGCGGGTGTTGCTCAGATAACCCGCGGAGGGTTCCATACCCATTTCTCCGCGACCGCAGATTCATCGGGAGAGGGCGCGGGATTTGCCGATTTCTTCTTTACTCATAAATAGAATTGTAATTCCTTTTTGAAACCAACTTTTTGATAATTTTTCATTAGCTTAGTTTTAGAGAAAGAATTTAGAGAGAAGTTCTTGGTTTTGGATTTGTAACTCAACATTTGATCAATCAAGTTTGGATTTCTTCATTTTCAATCATCAATATTAGTGAGAATCTCTTCCTTCTTTCATCTCTTTCTTACTTGCTATTTGATTTATGCTTATTGCATGTTTTTCTTTGGATTTGAGTTTGATATTGTTGAATATTTTAATTTCTCTTAGATTTTGATATAGAATGATGATCAATGCAATTTCTAGTTATTTGTTCTTGAATTTAACCATGATTAGTGAGTAGATTAGTTGCTAGGGAAAGGGGGAAGCATGTTTGATTAATGAAATTGCTAGTTGATGCTCTTTGATTGATTTTCACGTCAAGGGAGAAGGCAACTTCGAATATGGCTAGGTGTTTCTAGATCTTGCGAATGCGGAATTTTGTATATAAAACGACTTGTTTAGAAAAAGAGAGAGAGAGAAAGAATTGATGAATGAGAAGAGAATGAGAGAATTAATGATTGCGAATGAAAACTGATTGTAGGTGAATATAATTGAAAACTAGTTGTTGATGAGAATTGGTGAATTGAAATAAGAATTGATGAAATCTAGTTGCAAAAAACGGAGTTTTAATACGTTATTTATAGAGAAAATCAGCCAAAAAAGATAAATTTAACAAAATAGAGTCTGGCGCACGCAAAACAAGATTGGCGCCAGCTATTGGCCATTGGTGCCAAGCGCCAATGTCAGCGCCAGGCGCCAATGCCTGGCGTTAGGAGCCTATCCTGTTTTTGACGCGTTTTCTAAAATCAGATAAATGTGGCCGTACAGGAGGATAAAATCGTATCTTTTCCTCAAAAATATTCTTTGATTTTAATTAAAACTCAAAAAAGTCAACAAAAGTCAATTTATCAATGCTAATTGAATTAGGAATGAAAAGAACCTTCTAGAAGAATCAAGAAGACTAAAACCATTCCTAATTGCATTAGGAATGATAAATCATATTAGGCCCTCCCCTATATCATTGGGCCGCACATAAGGCTCAAACCGGGCCCAGTTTAGTAAATTTGCCATAACTTCCTCAATATTCATTGGAATTGGGCTTATAATATATCGTTGGAAAGCTCTTGTCAAGCTTCATCCAACTAAACTATTATTGCACCCATATCATGGACCAACCAAACTGGATTGGCTGTTTTCTTTAAAATAAGTTTTCAAAAAACAGAGAGAAGAGAAAAGAAATT
Organism: Chenopodium album; assembly: GCF_948465745.1. Lineage (NCBI taxonomy): Eukaryota > Viridiplantae > Streptophyta > Magnoliopsida > Caryophyllales > Amaranthaceae > Chenopodium > Chenopodium album. Next base: position 53,174,880 of record NC_137841.1, on the reverse strand, counting down.
AAAACTATCCGCAACACTAGACTTTCCACACTTTCACTTCATTCGATTATGATTCGACGTGAAAGGTACTCAACACGGGGTTTGGTTTTGGGGAGACACAAATGGGTGTCTACACCCATCAAACAAATTAGCTTGTGAACGATATAGGTGATCAATAGGCATCCATTTTCGATACCCAGGGTAGATAATTTTGACACCAAATCTATCTGAATAAATAGAATGAGTGCAAGAAGGACAAAGTTTGTAGCCTTTCGTACTCCAACCTGACAGCATAGCATAAGCTGGAAAGTCATTAATAGTAGAGTGTAGGGCTGCTCGCAGTTTGAAGTTGCTTCCACTATTAGAATCAAAAGCATCAACACCTTCCCAGAATAATTTCAATTCATGGATTAGTGGTAGCAAGTAAACATCAATATCCATACCGGAACCAAATTTACCAGGAATAATTATCGAAATAATAAAGGATGATGGTTTCATGCAAAGAAATGGTGGTAAATTATAAGGAATGAGGACCACCGACCATGTACTATAATTTGTGTTCATAAGACGATATGGATTAAAACCATCACTCGCTAGGCCTAATCTAACACTGCGAGGATCGGCGGCAAACTCTGTATATTTTTCATCAAATTTTTTCGAGGCTTCGCCATCAGTAGGGTGTCGTAGAATCATATCATCCTTACAATTAAAATTCCATCGCATGTCCTCTACAGTTTTAGATGACATGTAAAGCCTCTTTAATCTAGGGATAAGGGGAAAGTACCGCATTACTTTAGCTGCCTAACTTTTCTTACATGCTTTTTTTCCTTTTTCATTTACATCACCCTCCTTTCCTTTCACATTTTTCCACCTTGATGTATGGCATATATGACACTCACTTCTATTTGCGAATTCGCCCCAATATAACATGCAATCATTTGGACATGCATGGATTTTCTCATATCCTAACCCTAAATCATTTATTATCTTCATGGCTTCATAATAGGACGATGGAAACTCCTTAATTATGGGAAAAGCGTCAATTAGAAGTTCAAGTAATTTATTAAATGACTCTACAGACCAATGGAACATACACTTTAGGTGAAACAAATGCAATAGAAATGAAAGTTTCGAAAAAGTAGTACACCCCTCATACATGCCTTTTTCATAAGCTTCCATGAGATTTTTATACTTTGCCTGTTCTTTATTTGAGAAAGTTGATTGATACTCATAATCTACCTCGCGATAAATGGTAAACCCTCATCCATGTCATATGAATTGTCATCTTCAATACTTTGTTCATTAAATGATGGATCTTGAGTTTTGTCGGTTTGTCGTGTATTAACTCCAAAAGCTGCTCTTAGTAATCCGTCCATATTATCTCAACCTACTACATTTACTTTATCATAACTTAGATCATAGGTCTTACTCCCTTCATCTTTACAATGAAATACCCAATTTCTATAGTTTTTATAAAAACCATAAAATAAAATATGGCCTCCAACTTCTTCTACAGAATTCTTTTTATTTAACTTGCACTTATTACATGGGCATTTAGTTTCCCATGTATTTGGTAAAACAGTCTCTTTCGCAAGTTTTAAGAAGTTCATGCAACCATTAAAATAACCACGATCACCTCTTGGTAAATCAATCCAACTAGTATCCATGTCTACAAAGAAGTATATAATTAATTGCTAATTAAAAAGAATGACATTAAAAAAATTAAAAAAAAAAATCATGTTACAAGGATCCTTAAACCAATATATAATAGGGACATCAGTTTCACTAAGTAAATAGACATCCATCAAACTTATAATATCAAGAATTTTATCCACTTAAAAATAATGTGAGTTATTCAAGCCTACAAACTTGTTGAGGGGTGAAAGAAGAAAATTAGAAAGAAACATGCAACAACAAATAAAAAGTTATACAAGTTTTTCAAGCAATTAGAAGATAGAGTACATGAAACATCTAATTAGGGAAATATAATCAAGCCTACACAATTGAAATAAATATATGACATACACTAATCAAGCCAACAATCTTCAAAACAAGAAACTCATATCAAAACATAGTCGAAAAATCCCAAACTAAAACCAAAGAAAACGCCATCAAATTCATCACAATAACTAATAAAAACTTTTTTTAAAAAAAAATACAACAACAACAACAAGGAAATCTGAAATTTAAAAAAAAAATACCTTTTTAGAGTAGCCTAAAATTCCTACAAGATGAGAGTCACGCACTTTTCGGTACAGCTCTGCAGGAACTATTGGTTTATGAGCATATGAAATTGCTGAATTAGAATGTTAGATCATACATACAGGCTCCTCATGATAATCCACCCCACATATAAAGACTCAAACTTCTTGGGCCAAAATAAGAACTAAAATATGGGCAATGAAACAAAACTAGGCCAGGGGAGGCAGTACCGCAGTAGTGAGTGATTTATAACAGTGTCACAAGTTTCATGCATTATAATTTATCAAGCTCTAAATTATTCTCTGTAAATGTATTTCAACTTAAATTGATCTTCACACCTCCTAATTATCAAAACCTTCATTATCAACTCAACCCAATTATAATGATTTATAAGGGAATGAGTATTGCTTCTAAGAGCAAAGCATGTGAAGACAAAATGCAATCATCAGCCACCAAATCACCATAGAAAATTCATATAAAAAACCCATAAAATTCAAAAACAAGAAAATTCATATAAAAAACACATAAAATTCATATCAAAAACCCATTAAATTCAAAGCCTATAAAATTCATATCAAAAACCAGAAAATTCAAAGCCTGTAAAATTCATAACAAAAACCCATAAAATTCCAAACTAAAACCCTAAAAAAAGGCATAAAAATCATAACAAAAACCAAAAAACTACTTTAAAAAAAAACATGGAAACCTTGGATTTGAAAATAAAATTCATGAAAAAAAAACAATATAAAAAGAAATTAAAATATCTAATTAAGGGCAAAAAATTACCTCGCAATATGAGATTGATTCTTGTTCTACACCAACTCAAAATCGAAGACATGCAAAGAATAATTCCCAATTTTAACAAAATTTAGAGAATTGTGAGATATTAGGTACCAAAAACGATAGATATATACCGAGCAACAATATTGTATAGCAAATTGTAAGTTGATACCTGAAATTTATGACAGTGAAGATCCAAAAACACCCAAATTCCTTGAAGTTTAGCAAGCAAAATCGAAAATTAACCAAAAAGGAATGATGTTTTTCTTGTCGCTGATGATGGAGTCCAGGTTTAGAGGAGAGCAGAATAGTGGATGGGTAGTTTAATTGGGAATTTGGGGGATTTGGGAGCCTGATTCGAGTGAGGGTGAAAATACAACCCGCATGCTAATTAGTTTTTCAATAATTAAAAATTTTAAAATTACGGGCATCCATACTCACGTGCATAGCACGTGATTTTCTCGACGCTTTTAAGTGTCGAGTCAATCTTCGACTATAAAAAGCGTTGAGAGAAGACGGTACTAAAATACATACGGGGACGTCACACCAACAGCGTCGACCAAAAGCTTCCAAAAAGTACGCTTTTTGTAGTAGTGAGTATACACAAGATCACAAGATGATTAATAAATATAGTAAAAACTTTTCAATTTTAAATTTTCATAAAAATATCAACCAACAATTGTAATCATCACCAATCGTAGATGAAGGCCTGTGGGCAAATATGATGCAGATTATCACATTATCATAGAAATGCAATCTCTTCCTCAACACTTTTCATACTCGACGTAATTTCAAAAACGTAAAACAAACAACAAGTTAGACAACTAACATCTTCCAAAATGTCATTTGTTTCATGTTACGAAGCATTTGGATATCGTTGCTTGCAACGGTTTTATATAATTGAAATATTCTATATAATTGCCAAAACACAAAACAAACAACAAATTGAATTACTAACGTAGTAACGTATGTCATGTATATATCATTTGTTTCATATTTCGAAGCATCTATACTATATATTAACACGCGTTCCTAAAGAAGTTAAGGTTCCAAGTAACGCTTTACTCATTTAATCCGATTTTCAAAGAAGTTTAGGTGCCACGTGGCGCTCTCCTCATTTAATCCGATTTTCACTCTGTGTCTAAAAATATAGATATTAATTACAAGTTTAAACTACAACCACTAGTAGAAAAAAGAAAAAAGGCACCCCTTAATTGCCACCGATTCAGGCCAAATCGGTGGCAAAAATAGGCAAAAAATGAGCGGCAAATGAACCATGAATAATGGCACCGGTTCAGTTCAAACCGGTGGCAAAAACATATATCCCACCAGTTTGAACCGGTGCCATTTGCTATTAAAATAAAAAATCCGCATCTTTTATACTCCCCAACCTTAACCCCCTCTCTTTCTCTCTCCTCTCCTCTCCTTCTCTTTCTTCTCTTGCTCTCCTTGTCTCATGTTCTCCCTTCTGTTTCTCATCTCCTCCTTCTCTTTCTTATCTCGATCTCCCTTTCCCTCGTCTCCTTCTCCCTCGTGTCCTTCTCCTTCTATTTCATTCGAAGACAACCACAAACACATGCAACACCGAATTTTCCACCACCCCCACCACGAACACATGCATGAGCAAGGTTAGGGTTTAATCTAAAATTATTCGAGGTTAGGGTATAATTTCTTTATTTTTCAGGGTTTAATTTCTTGATTTTTTTGGGTTTAATTAATTGATATTTCTGGTTTAATTAATCGATTTTTGTATTTTCTTTGTTTTTTTAATCGATTTTGATTCGATTTTTTATTGATTTTAATCGATTTTTTAATAATTTTTTTTTATTTTAATTGATTTTAATTCATATTTTTTTATTTTCTGGGTTTTTAAATAATTTTTTATTTGCTGGTTTGTTCTAATCGATTTTTTAACTTATTTAATTAGATTTTTTTTTCTGGGTTTTTAACTTATTTTTATCAATTTTTATTTTTTTAATTTATTTTAATTCGATTTTTTTTTATTTTCTACGTTTTTAACTGATTTTTGTTTTTTTTTAATTTTAATTGATTTTTTTATTTTAATCGATTTTAATTCGATTTTTTTCTGGGTTTTTAACTGATTTTTTTAATTATCTGGGATTTTTTTATATATTTTTCGCAGCTAATTTATTTTAATCGATTTTTTTTTTTTATTTTAATTGGTGTAGGTATATTGATTTAGATCTTAAATTGAAGAATCAAGATGCAAGAATATTGATTTAGATGTTGTATTGGGTTTTATTTATATTGTAATTTTTTTTTATTTATATGTTGTAATTAATATATTTTATAGATATATATTGTAAATTTTTTTTGATTATATATATATATAGTAAATTTTCGATTATATTGATTGATATTCGATTTATATTTTGATGTTCTTTTTTATTTTAGTCGATTAATTTTTAAGTGAAAAAAGACAAAAATTGTAGCTAAGGATTTGCTTGCAATTTCAATAATTCTCTAACTATTAGTGTAACACCCCTAATGTTTTGATATTAAGAGAGAATTAAGAGAATTTTTGTGAGTGTTTGGTCATGAATTAGAGGGGAATTTATATCTAGCATAGACATGAATTATGGTAGGAAAATGTAGGAAGAATTATGGCAAGAAGGGTTAAGGAATTAGTTGGAGAAGTGAATAAAGAAATATGGAAAGTTTTGATATTAAAGAATATTGTGCATAATAAAAATATGGAAGGTCTGTTGTCATAAAAATAATAGGGAAACTATCAATGATACCCTCAGGTTTTGACTTTTATCAATGATACACATCATTAACTTTCATTATTAGCGATACCCTTACAATTTTGCCTTAATAGCTATAGTGATCATAATGTTAAACAAACGGTTAAGTACACTCATTTGAAAGGTTTGAGGGGGTTGGAAGGTAAAATACTGAAATACCCCTATCATTTAGTCCCCCTCCAAAAATTCCAATAGATTTCCCTCCTTTTTTTTTCTTTATTTAATTTCCCTCTTTCCTATATAACCTTCTTTCCTCTTTTGGTTTTCATTTTTGATTTTTTATTTCTATTTCTTTTTCTTTTACAATTCATTTGAGGGCTATACTTCAATGCTTCTTCTGGAAAGGGTTCACCTTCAAGCAACATGAATGGTGGGGCCGCTTTGTTTAGCTAGAGGCATAAATTACAATTGTGAACCACTAAGAGTTGCGGATATTAGGTTTACAAACTCAACTGCAAATCCTAGAAGGCCATATTATATGTGTAAGCTATGTGAATTCTTTATGTGGGTAAGCAAGACTAAATTTCAAGGGACATAGGAGGGAGGCAAGGATCCATGCCAGAAGCAACTGATGTTCATGCATTACGAGCAGAATTTTCAGAGTTAATGCACAAAACGAATGATTTTGCTAATTTTGTGTATTTAGTTGTGAAATAAGTTGTGGTGATGTATTTGGTGTTGTTGATAATTTTTTTTTTGAAATAGTATCCTTTTAAGATGTTGGTTTAAAATAGATGAATTCAATTTATGTAGTTGGTGCTTTACTTTAAATGGAAGTGGTTTATTTTGGTATTATATTGCAACATGTCACTTTATTTAAAAAAAAATAGCAAATAATTACTGAAACAGTTGACAAACAAAATCATATAAATATATATCAATATAACAACATTGTTCTGCTGCATTCACTTACAAAAATTCACAGCAAGTACTGCTGCCAAGTCATTTCCCAAAATACCAATTTGCTGCCAAGTAATTTCCAAAAAAAAAACAAGTTGATGCATCACTTAAAGCTTATAAAACAAGTTCAAAAAATTTCATAAAAGTATTATAACTTTAAAAAATACCTAAAAAACTAATAGTGCTCCTTGATTGCAGATGTCAAGGTTTAGATTGGGACAAGTCCTGTGGTTGACTGCCCATTTGTGATGATGAAATCTCTGTTGCAGTTACTGCATTTGACTTAACTCTAGCTTCCTTTGCAAATTTTGATTTATCCCTTAATCTTGAGTTTTTAAAAATCATGTCCTTAAGTAATTGTAGTTCTTTTCCAGTAAAACCCCCCTTGCAAGTTGCTTTGTTGTGCCCTAAATTCCCATAATTGCTGCATTTTATTATCCTAAACCTCTTCCCTGGTTGGTCTTCACCTTCTTCTCTCTTCATGTTTCTACTTGGCCTGCCAACACCTTTCTTCATCTTTGATGGATGAAAGTGTTGGGGGTGGTTAGCATCAACAGGTGGCCATTGACTTGAATCAGGAATAGAGTGAATAACATAGTTATACACATGCTGGTAGGTTCTTGCAGTATACCATGACCTTACATAATTGTGTGGATCAACTTTGTCATGAAACATGGCCCTCACTGCATGTCTGCATAGGATACCAGAGAGTTGTCAAGCTCCAAATGAGCATATTTTAAAGTTTATACTTAGAGAAAATCGGGACCTCTCCTTACGTATCTCATACTCCCATGGACTTGACTGAAAAGCTTTGCAGGTGGAGGTAGCTTTGCTAATTTCCTTGACAAGCTTTGTAATCTTGGGGCATAAGTCATTGTCCTCCCAATTTTGTGCTTTCTAATGCCTTGAAGCAATCTTCTTCTAATTCCTGCCAATTATAGATATTAGAACACAAATTTACTACTTCTTTATGGGTTATAATAAAGAGAAAACGCTAGAAATTATACCTTCAAGGAGTATTAAGACAAGTCTGCACCTGTCAACACCTAAGGTGGAGCTAAAAATATCAACAAAATTAGAGGTGTTTGAGTCATTGCATACATTAATTTGGATCAAACTTATGTTTTCTCCATTTTGATTGATCACCTAAATTAGAAAACCGAACCATAACATCCTCTCCTCATTCCTTTTGCAACCTCTCCATTGCTTTTCTGAAGGTGAACTTATTTGTGGCATTGCATGCCCTCCAGAACAAGGTATACATCAAAGGACCTGGGAATTCCTTTTTATAGTTCCTGCTCAAGTGTCTGCGGCGGTATCTCCTCTTTGCATTAGGCCACAACTCTGTCAGAGCTAGATCAACTCCATGTTGGTGCAAGTAATGTGAGTTAAGTGCTAACAACAAATGTACATTCAAGGTAATTTCAAATAGGTAAGATATGTATACCTTTTGTCTGTCAGATATAATTGTCCAATATTTCTTGTTGGACTGCTTGACTATATTATGAAGTTGCCATAAGAAGTAAGACCAACTTTCTTTGTCTTCAACACTAACTATAGCATATGCTATTGGGTAAATCTCATTGTTGACATCTTATGAAACTGCAGACAATAGAATACAACCATAATTGCCTTTTAAATGTGCCCCATAAACACCAATCAAAGGCTTGCACCCTACGAAAAAACCCTTCCATTGTCCAGCAAAACTAATGAAGATACTAGTGAACAAATTGATCCTAGGAATGTGATAACTTGTTATTTGATATGATTTTAGAGTGATTTTGAAACTTGTTTACTTGATATATTGGCATTTTGGTTCACTTCTACTCTATTTTCGTTGAATTTTTTGTATCCCTTGCTTCATGAGTTGTTAGTGTTTTTGTTGAGTTTTTAGGTCCAAAGACGACCATTTGAAGCATATGGATTATAAACCGAGGTTAGAAGCCGAGACAACGGAGCGAAACCGACGAAAAAGTGAATATAAGGGCCTTGGAGAGTATGCACGGGCGTGCAAGGTATGACATGTCAGTGAAAGAGTGATTCAACACGACCAAAAACTGCTGCCTGCTGCTCTCATGACTTGCACGCCCTTGCAAAGTTCAGCACGTCCATGCAGGATACTCAGCACGTATGTGCCTGATCCAGCACATCCGTGCAGCTTGCCCAGCCCGAATCATTTCAAAATTGATTGTGTAGTTCAAGGCATGCACGTCCGTGCCTAATGTGGCACGTCCGTGTAGGATTTCCATGCTGAAACAGTAGCTGACTGTTTCTCTTCTTTTGGTTATGCACGACCGTGCACATAATGGCACGTCCGTGCATTTTAGGATGCAAGTCTGTGCCAAGTCCGGCACGTCCGTGCTGACTGTAGCCGTGCCCGACTCTAGTTTTCTCCGTCCTTTTTATTTGGGGGTCTTTATAAATAACCCCTTGAGCTCATTTGTACGGCATCAAAGTTTTTAGAGGTTTCTCCTTTGTAATAGTAGAAACACAAATATTCTCAAATCATTAGATAGATTTTAATTAATAGCTTGAATTTCAATCTCAATCATTGTATAAAACAAGATCCACCATTGTTATTCAAGTTGAAGCTTCTAGTAACTTTTTCTCACTCTTCTCTTCCATTTTAATTGCTTATTTTGCTTAATTCTTGTATGATTAGATTGTTAATTAGCTTAATATTTAGTTTTAAACTTGTTCATGAGTAGCTTGAAAACCTTAATTGCATTAATTTCCATGGATTGTGAGTAGTCTAATTTTTTAGGGTTTGGGTAAAACCCTCAATGTAGTAACTAATTACTTGTTGCATGTGTTAATTTGGTAATGGTTGGGTCTTAATTAGTTGAGCTAAAGAGGTTTAATTGCTTAGTTCTTGTATATGGCCATTGCTAGAACTATTATCCAAGCTTTCTTAACGAAGGATCAAGAGATGAACTTGAGTTAGCTCCCTTATACTTAATTGAATTGAAATGCCACGAGAATAGGAATTTCCAGTCAAGGGAATGTTTTTTTGTCATTGTGGTTATGCTTTAATACTTGTTTTATGCTTTGTAATCACGAGAGTAGGTTGTATCCATGATTCATGTAATCCCTCTAACTTGAGATAGTAGTTGGGTGCTTTAGATGACTTCCCCTATATTATCCCTTTAATTTACCATTATTTTCTACATGTTAATTGTAATTTGTGATGAAGTTGAGTGGTATTTCTCAAGCTCTAAATTCCTCTAAATATCGTTAATATCCCCATAGTCTTAGTTGATTTGAACTAGTACATGTTATATTGATTTCAGTTAATTATTTAAATGGTAGTGTTTAGGGTTAAAATACCCCCCATGTACGTCGACCAATCCCATAGCAACACGTGGCCCAATTGCAGGGCGACACGTGTCACTATGGGAAGGTGACGTGTGTCTAAAGCACAAAAGAGCCCTTGAAATCAGCATTAAAAATGCCTTCTTACATCATGGCCCAAATCCCGAGAGATATTCATGTAAGCTGCTAAACGGCACCCCCGTACTACACATGGCATCGTCTGATTGCGTAGCCAATCATGTCACGAAAAATTAGGATATAAAGTCTAAAGGGGCATAAGCTCCTACCCCTATAAAAACCTTAATCATTTATGATGGGAGATGGGATTACGACATTAAAAGCAAGAACATTAAATAGCTCCAGCTTCTCTCTACTTTCTCTCTCTAAGCCTTTTCCATTCAGATCTCCAACTTGATTGTCGGAGGCGAATATTCTAGTAAAGGAATATTCGTTTATTTTGCAGGTGTCCGAGTCTCATTGCCTGAAGAGCGCGACCAATATCCGAGGAAATCTTAAAAACACCTAAAACATTTGGCGCTGTTTGTGGGGATACTCATCCGTTATGGGAATAGATGGTCAGACACCCTATGCCGGCCCTCGTCCAGGCGAGGATGGTCATCTGGACGACATAGTCCCTACAATTCGTTCCAGTGACTCATTGACCGCCTCATTTCATGAAGCCGATGATCCTCTTATTACTACTACTTCTTTGCAGACCGCACTCAACAACTTCGGAAGGAGTTTGAGAACAACAGAGCTTCTACCTCTAGGCAGCTGCCTAGTAAGGAAGGAGAAAGAGCTCCAAAGAAAACTTTGAAAAGAGCAACCAATGCAACAGATGCTGGGAACACCCCATTTCGTCGGTTGAATGGAAGGTCTCCGAGGGTGTCACCGACGAATTTATCTGGTCTGCTAGCGAAAACCTAGTCGGCTGGGGGGGGGGGGCAGACAGCCTCAAAGAGAGGAGACCGAGCTGTCTCGACGATGGAAGGGCGCAAGAGACTATCTTCGGCATAAGCAACGGGAGCGTGTCGCTTACTCGGACACGGCTTTAACTCCCACAATGCCGGATGAATTTTCCAACCACTCTCTTTCCTAGCATAGCAACTCGGCCATCTCTAGTAGGAGCCAAGCTGTTCGTACTCAAACCCCTATTCCATTACAATCGCTTCAGTATCAGCCCCCTCAGGGTTTCAATGACATTTTGCAGTCGAGTCCCCAAGTCTACGGACAATATGGGCTTCTCGGTTAGACGTTCGGCTAAACTCCCTACTTTGGCGGACAGCCTGTGCAACCCCAGCCAATTGATTTGCAGATGTGCTTACTGGCTCTTGGAGATAAGCCGCCTCCGTTTTTGCAAGAAATTTTGACTGCTCCTTAGCCGCCGAAGGTGAAAAGTGTACTCGTGGGCGCCTATGATGATACGGGCAACCCCGAGGAACATATCACTTCGTACAAAAACCTGATGTACTTACAAAGCGTAGATGACGCTACCTGATGCAAATGCTTCCCGGCCACTTTGAAAGGTGTGGCGCAGAATTGGTTCAATAGCCTTCCGGCCGGGTGTATCAATTGCTTTACCACACTCAGTTTGCTGTTCGTGGGAAATTTTTCTTACAACATACCACCTCGAAAGACAAGTCTCAATTTGGCAACAGTTGTGCAAGAAAAAACAATGAGGGCCTATGTTCGTAAGTCCAGGGATTTAACCAAGAAAAAGCCCAAATTCATAATCTGCTGGATGAAATGGCTTACTATGAATTTCTCCGGGGATTAAGGCATAATAGTTTTAAGTTTGATCTAGTAAGAAAAAGGTTCGAACATACGCAGGCGTTTTGTTCTCTTACAAAAGCTGATGCACCGGCCAAGGGGGCTGAGAAGAAACAATCTACTCAGCAAGACTCGGCCGGAAAAAAGAAAGAAGGAAACAAAAGGAAAGAAGTCTGGGTGGCCTACGGCCAACAACAGAAATCAAAGAACGTCAAGACGTACGAGCCCTAGTATGTGTTGGGGTTTGGTGAGTCCGACGCACCGCGGAAACAAACCCAAAAACAAGACCACACTCGCAATAAATAAAACCATAAACATAATTAAATTAATCACAAGATTAAGATAAAAAAATTACCTTTGGATCGTGCTTTGTCCGACCGGAAGGGGCTCTTACTTTGAAAGCAAGCCTCGAAATTACGACGGCCTCCAACAATAGTCCACCCACAACTCGACCACCGAAAACGGTCCAATGCCTTGGGGTTAGCAAGGCCTGACCAAAACCCAAGAAATTAATGAGTTCAAAGGTTTTCACAATGGTGATGCCTTTTTCAACTCTTACCCAAGTGCTTTTCCCAATACCCCAACTTGGGTATTTATAGGGAAATGCATGAGTGTGAAAAGCTCTCCCATCAATGTGGGAGAATTTGATTTTTCCATTTATTTTAAATCTAAAATAAAATTAATAATCAAACTAGTAATAAATCAACAAGTGGAAAGCATACAAGAAGGAGTAGGTGAGGACCACTTAGAGGAGGGGGGGGGGGGACCAAACTTTCTTCCCACTCATGCCCCCATAACCTGTATACCTCGTATTTAAATACGTATTTTCTAATTAATTAATTAAGAATTATTTTATAAAATGGTATTTTAATAAATTCATTATTTGGAGCCAAAATAATATTTGAATTTTGGCACCAAATATAAGTATTTAATCATTTGAATAATTAATTATTTTTGGATTTCTAAATTAATAATATAAGTTTAATAATATTTTTAAGGTCGGTCCATATTTTATTATACTAACCATTTCAAGAGAAATATCTAATATACATTATGTATTTAACAAATTTTATATTATCTAAAATATTTATTTATTCAATTATTTTATTATTATTTTCGTTTTTATATTAAAAAAAATGATAATTGTGAACCGTGATTTGATCATGTTTTGAAGAGTGATTGTTATCACTTTAGTTTGTTAATTATTAGATTTTAAATTAACCTCTAATTCTATTCTTCATCATCTCTTTTTGTTCCTATCTTTTTCTCCCAACCATATGTATATCCATTTAAATTTTCTTATCTTTTAACCCAACTATTAATCTAGACTTAATTTGATTCAAGTACCTTAACAACCCCATAAACTTATCACATTTTCTAGTAATCATATCACACCTTAAGCTCTATCCTTTCTACAACTCAACACTATAAATAGACCCTTAATTCTTCACACTTATTCACACCAATTCTCTACTTTTCTTCTCCTCTTTTTACACAAATCATCCCGTTTATCTTTGAAGCCAATTTTTGGGCACTTATGGTCAGTTTTGGTGTATTGATGTTTCACAAAATATTGTTACTTTCAAAAAATCCTTGAGGTTAGGCTCAAGAATCACCCAATTCGGAGTTATATCAAAGGAGTTATAGCCTCTGCAAGTTCTGCTTATTCTTTCCAACGCAAATCTAATTCTTCTCTTTTCCTTGGTTTCATATCTTTTCTTATTCTCTTCTTTTATTCAACTATTATTATCATTATTATTATGGGGATTTATAAATAATTATTATGAGTAGTTTTAATTATATAAAATCATATTTTTAATAATGTTTATGTTGAAAGGTTCATGTACATATAGTTGGGAGGTCGTAGCTTCAAGCCTAGTAGGGGTATAAGACAAGGAGACCCGCTTTCTCCGTATCTATCTGTCATGTGCATGGAACGGTTCTATCAAGCTATCGAGGAAGCCATTGTCCAAAATAGGTGGAAACCTATTCGTGCAAGTAGAAATGGACCTTTGCTTTCGAATTTATTTTTTGCGGATGACATTGTGCTTTTTGCGGAAGCAAGTGTAGAGCAAGCAGAGGTTATTCATGATTTCTTAACCAGATTTTGTTATGCGTCAGGGCAAAAAGTCAGCTTAGCAAAATCGAGAGTGTATTTCTCGAAAAATATGGATTCTCAAGCTTAGGACAGTATTAGCTCAGCCCTTCAAATGGAAAAATCTGACGACTTGGGTTTATACTTAGGTATGCCTACGCTAACAAGTAGTGTTACTCATGACACTTACAGCCACCTCTGTGAGAAGATTGATAGACGATTAACTGGATGGAAATCAAAGTACTTGTCTCTTGCAGGGAGAATCACTTTAGCAAAATCCACTCTTTCTACCATGGCTTTGTACTCTATGCAAACCGTGAAGATTCCTCGGGGTGTATGTGATGAAATTGATAAAAAAACAAGGAGATTCATTTGGGGTGGCAATGATGAGCACAAAAAAATCCATCTCCTTTCATGGGAAATGTTGCAAAAACCGACTTCTAAGGGAGGGATTGGTATTATGTCTGCAAGACAGGCTAATAGTGCTTTTTTAACTTAGCTTGGTTGGAGAATTTTAGAGAATCCGAACGCTCTTTGGGCTCGAGTTCTAAGAGCTAAATACTGTAAAGGTCGGTGTGACCTTGACATGTTCGAACCTAAGGCAGGGAGCTCTAATGTTTGGAGTGGCATCACGGAGAATGCGAAGTTTATAAGTGAAGGAACCAAGATGGCGGTAGGCTATGGTGAAAGAACACTTTTTTGGGATCACAAGTGGTGTGCGGACCAGCCTCTAAGTGATTTGCTAACTCAAAGTTTACCTGATGACATTGCAGGAGCAACCGTTGGCGAGATGTGGGAAGAAGGCTTTGGATGGAAATGGAGTGTGTTTGCAAATTACCTTGATTATGATACTCTCAAAATCATTCAAAACCATGAGCTTCGTATCGACTCAAGTATGGGCGATCTAGTCTACTGGAAAGAAGGAAAGCAGGGGAAGTTTTCAATTCGATCTGCTTTAAAGATCATGAGACATGATACTGATACTATTGATGACGAGTGTTGGAATATAGTATGGAAAGCTCCAGTGCAGCAAAGTATTAGAGCATTTCTTTGGTTGGCATGCCACGATCGAATTCTTGGCAACTTGAATATGTTCAAGCGCAATCTTACAGACGACCCAAAGTGCTTCATATGTGGGGCTCAAGAAGAGAGTACCATTCACATATTGAGGGATTGCCCGGCTGCAAGAGTTATTTGGAGAAAAACTCTTACTCCTGCCGTTTTTAATCAGTTTTATCAAGGTAATATAAGGGAGTGGATTGAAAAAAATATGAAAGATCCTGATACTTATGAGGAAGAGAGCTGGGTCACTTACTTTGGGATTACGGTTTGGTGGATTTGGTGATGGAGAAATTTCTTTGTTCACAGCAGAAGGGAAGAATTTCCAATAGATTTTATGGCATTTCTACAAGTAAGATACGATGAAGCAAGGAGAGCCTTGAGAAGTATAGTTGAAGAGGACAACTCAAGCAAAATCAAGAAGACTCAGGCTAACATTGCGTGGCCAGCCCCGGAGTATGGATGGTATGCCCTTAACTGCGATGGTGCTGCTAAGGGCTGCCCTGGCCCTGCTGGTGGAGGTGCTCTGATTCGAGATTACTCTGGGAAATTGGTCTCTGCCTTTGCTAGTAATTTTGGCTATTGTTCGGCCTTTAGAGCTGAAGTGATGGCGTTGACCAGAGACCTTGAACTTGCGCTGAATCTGCAAATACAGAAACTTGAGGTTCAGATGGATAATCTTTCTTGTGTGCAAGCACTACATAAGCAAGAGGTGCCAAGGGGAGAAAACATTCATGACATACTCTATTGTAGAAAGTTATTAAATGACCCAAGATGGCAAGTTCGAGTGGCTCATGTGTATTGAGAAGGCAATCGGGTGGCGGATTAGTTGGCCAACCGCGGAGTTATGCAAGACTCTCAATTAGAATATTTTAATAACGATTCTATAGATTTTAATTATATTTTAGAGGAGGATGCTAGGGGGGTGGCGATGCCACGTTTTATTCCTCCCTAATTAGGTGTTTAGCGTCTTTCTTTTTGCTCTTGTCGTTGTTTTCTTTTTATTTTGGTGTCTGTACCTCTTCTGAATTAAAAAAAAAAACAAAACATATAGTTGGGAGGTTTCAATTCAATTATTTGTGATTATTTGTTAGCCTTATATTGATTAAGATTATATTTATTTGTAGGGTGTGTTCAATCAAGGTTCTTGAGGTTCTTTTTGTGTGGTTTTTTCTAGCAAGGATCAAGGTACGTTTGGGTTGCTAGATACCTTTGAAGGTAATTGGTTTGAGTAACATGTTTTACATGATTTGATTGGTGATTGAATTAATTTGATTTTGAAATAAATTATGTTTAAAGGTATTTATTTTAATAAAAGTATTTGAATGATTGATTTTAAAATCATATTTTGAATTGTTAGGATAACTTATCTTGTTTAAATAGTATTGAGAACTATTGAATATTAAAAGGATTTATTGAACCATTGAATTATTATTATTAATACTTTATAAGCATGTTAGTAATCCCACTTTGCGGATTTGATTTATTGATAAGACCTTGGACTTTGTATGACCAGGTTTTTCCTCAAGAATAGCCTTGTAATATAAGGAGACTAGCTTGGGGGGTGTGCACAATTGGGTGAGGAATTGGATTAAAAGGAATTGGTTCTTAATAAAGGATTTGGTTTTATTAACTATTATTTTGAATATTGAATAATTGGAATTGGTTTTGGTATAATGAGTTTTGAATTTAATGAACTAATTATTGGAATTGGTTTTAAAAGCATGTTTCCAAATAAATTGAGTTTACACTATATTGCACTTATCGTACTTTGCATATTTTGCTAATCCGTATTTCTTATTTGTTTTTGTTTTCCCTGTTTACTGTAATGGTAAGCAGGGTTAACTATTTTCAGGTGGAGTCATGAATGAGCATATGGGAGTCCAGGGATTTGTTTCACCTAATTTAGGAATGTTGGTCTTGTCTTTATTTTTGAACACCCATAACAATGTTACTATTTTTTATAAGTATTAATAAAAGAAAGTTGAGTTTCCACTGCAAGTTTTGTTGTTGAGTTAAGTATTTTAAGTAGCCTTACGTAATCACGCGGCAGTCATACGCCCAAGTCTATCTCTATGATATAACTATATGTATTATACTGGTATTTCCGTAGAGGGAGATTTGGGGGTGTTACATAATCGGCCACCTCCCTTTCTTCTCCTCCAATAGAGTTGCGCCACATGGCAGCTCACTTGGGCACCCATGGTTGCCTTGTGGGCTGCCATGGGGTGGTTGTGAGGCTTCAGCCCACCTCACTTGCGCCCAAAAGCGTGGGCTGCTAGCTGCCACGGCCTAGCAAGCCACGCACCAAGTGTGCGGGTTGCTAGCTGCCACATGCTAGCATTGCTACGCACACTTGGTGTCGGTTGCTAGCTTTTTGCCGCGCCCCTACTAGCACTCGGTTTTACCGATGCTAGGGGTATTTCGGTCATTGTTGATTTATTATTATTTTTCACGTCTCGTCTTTTACTATTTTTCGACTCGACTTTCGACGCTCAAGGCTCGAATTTCCAATGTCTAAATATTAATTACTCGGTCGACTTATTAATTAATTCCTAATTAATTCGTCGCTTTGGTTCATTAGTTGCTTGGGTATGACCCGAAGGGTTCAGTCAAGATTAACCTATAATATTAATTATGCATTAATATTACTGATCGGAAGCGGCCTCCACCCAGGCATTCCGATCACTTGACCTTACTGAATATATTAGCTTTCTAATAATTCTGAACCCAATAACAGAATAGTACAGTTGTTCGAAGGGCACCATTCCTTTAAGTATGAGTTCAACAAGGATTGTTACTCCATGTTGATGGAAATCAAGGATAAGTTCGAGTTTGAAAAGCCCCATCCGCTAAGAGGATCGGCTTAGTGCAGGAACAAAAACTAGTACTATCACTACAACAAGGATGTGGGGCATGACACAAACGATTGCATTAATCTGAAGAGACTATTGGAAAAGCTAGCCGAGAAGGACATGCTAAATTCTTATGTGATGATGTACAAGTTCACCTATACACAGACAGATAACACGTCCGAGAAGAAAGAGAAATTTTTTAAAGAAGATGATAGGAACAATACCGATTCGGGATTTGTGGCCGTGATATCGAAGGGATTTGCCTCAGGCGGCCCCACCATGAAGGGTATTAAGCAGAACGCTTGGAATCTGGGAAAGGTGATGCAGGCGAACGCTGTGAAGGTAGAACCTTTCCTCGAAGTAACCGTGTCCAAAGCTGATCGGGGGGGTGGTAGGTCAAAGCCTTGCACAATGACCCTATGGTGTTTAACATAAAGATAGCCAATTTAAAGGTGGGCCGAATACTGATAGATATGGACAGCTCATCCAATATCATCAGCCTGGCCGCCCTGAAGAATTTGAAGTTCCTAGAAGATCCTTTGAAAGACATCACTCATCCCTTGGTGGGATTTGGGGTAAACATCATTCACCCAGTCGGACAGATAGATCTGCAGTTCGATTCGGGCAAAAAGGAGAAGGGAGGGACATGGTCATTCAATTCTTGGTGGTGAAAGAATTGACTAGCTACAATGTCATACTCGGATGTCCCACTCAAAATGTTGCAAAGGCTGTGATCATCCCTCATTTAATGTTGTTAAAGTTTGAACGTTCGGACGGAATGATTGGTTCGATTCAAGGGAGCCAGAAAATGGCAAAAGAGTGCAACCAGTTACCTGTTAAGCCAACAATTCATGGACATGTAAAGCCGCTTGAGTTGAAAGAGGAAGGACCCCCACTTCAAGCATACCAAGTCGGCCAAAAGCGAAAATAGGTCATGGCCGACCAAGCATAGCAATTAATTATTGTCGGTCGGCCTGAAGAGTTAAGACCCCAGCCGGCCGGCAATCACCAAGATGTAGTGCTTGACCCCGATCAACCGGGTTGGACGGTCAGTGTTGGCACTAAAGCTATGGATATGCTTGGAGACGAGTTAGTTCAGCTGTTGAGAGAATTCAAGGATGTTTTTGCGTTCAAAGTCAGTGAAATGCCTGGTATAAGCCCTGACCTAACCATGCATAAGTTGGCTGTGAACCCAGCCGTTAAACCAGTCCGCCAGAAGAAAAGAAATCATGGAGAAGAGAGGATCATATGGCCGCAGCTGTGGTAAAAAAGCTGATGGACGATGGTTTCATTCGGCAATGCTATTACCCTGATTGGGTGGCTAATATAGTACTCGTAAAGAAGCTGAATGGAACTTGGAGAATGTGCGTGGACTATACGGATTTAAACAAGGCATGTCCTAAGGAAAGCTCTCCGTTGCCTAAAACTGACAGCTTGGTTGATTCTACGGCCGAGCATGCCCTAATAAGCTTTATGGGCGCATACTCCGGTTTCTATTAAATTCCTCTATGGGAAGAAGATCATGAGAAGACCGCATTTGTTACTGAGCAGGGGTTGTATTGTTACAAGGTTATGCCGTTTAGCCTCAAGAATTCCTCTGCAATATTTCAGCGACTTGTTTATACGGTCTTGAGAGATCAGCTCGGCTGGAATATGGTGGCATACGTTGTTGACATGATTGTCAAGTCAAAAGAGTCGGCCGATCATCTGAAGGATCTACGAGAAACATTTACCGAACTCAAGCGATATAAGATTATGTTAAACCCGAAGAAATGTGTCTTTGGTGTTGAGTCCGGTAAATTTCTCGGAATTTTTATTGATCAACGTGGAATTGAGGTTAACCCTGAAAAAATTCAAGCTGTCTTGGACTTGAAGTCTCCAAGAACAATTAAAGAAGTGCAAAGACTGATCGGCTATTTAGCTGCACTCGGTCAGTTTCTGTTAAGACCAGGTGATAAATGCCGATACTTTTTTCAGGCCATCAAAAAGAAAGCTATGTTTGAGTGGACAGAAGAAGTAGAGGAAGCATTCGTACAGTTAAAAAGTCATCTACATACATTGCCTCGTCTCGTTAGTCCACTAGAGAATGAGAAGTTGTATATCCATCTCGCTATCTCAGAACATTACTTAAGTGTCGTCCTGCTTGTTGAAAAAGACAACCACTAGATCTCGGTCTACTTTATCACCACGGTCCTACACAACGCCAAGCTTAGGTATCCCCCTGTTGAAAAGTTTGGTTTAGCGTTGTACATGGCATCTAAAACGCAGCGACCGTATTTCTTGGCACATTCAATTGTGGTTTACACAAATCAATAACTCAAGAAGTTGTTTGCAACATTAGAAGCTAGTGGCCGCATGCTTAAATGGGCTTTAGAATTGAGAAGCTTTGACATCACGTTTGATTCCCGAAAAGCCATAAAGCGGCAGGCCTTTGATGATTTTATGGCTTAGATGACACAGCCGGACTTACAGCCGGCCGGAGACTAGATCTGGAAGGTATATGTAGATCAGTGTTTTGGGAAGTAAAGCAAAAGAGGAGTATTAATGCCGAGCCAGTGCAGATCATTGATAGAAGCTGAACTTGGATGGACGAAATCATCTCCAACCTAAGGGATGGATTGCTCACGGCCGATCCCAAGGAGAGCTGGCGGATGAAAAAGAAGGCGGCCTAGTTCGAAATGAAGCATGAGGAGTTGTTTAAGAAAGATTTTATGAAGTCTTGCTTGAAATGTATTACCCCTGAGAGGGGACATGATGTGCTGGACGACCTCCTCCAGGGGCATTGCGGCTCCCACATTGGAGGACGAACCCTGGCTGAAAAGTCACTCACCTAGGGTACTACTGGCCGAGCTTGAAATCGGACGCCATGAAAATGGTAAAGAAATGTGACAAGTGCCAAAGGTTCGAAACCTTAATCCATCGCCTAACTAACAGTTTGACGGCCATAAGTAGTTTTCTCCCTTTTACAAGATGGGGTATGGATATCTTGGGTCCGTATACGCCAGCGTCTGGCCAAAGGCGATACGTGTTTGTAGAAGTAGAGTAATTCAGGAATTAGGTTGAGGCCGAGGCTGTCCGGGGCATTAAGTGGACAGATGTGTCAGCTTTCATTTGGAAGAACATAATTACTCGCTTTGGGGTACCTCAGTCAATGGTGTTCGACAATGGGCCTCAATTTAAAACTCCTCAGCTCAAGGAATGGTTGGGAGACAAGGGAATAGCTCATTGCTTTGCCTTAGTCGGCCGACCACAAGCGAATGGCCAAGTAAAGGCCTATAACAAGTTAATCTCCAATGAAATTAAGCGCAAACGTGAAAAAGCAGGCGGCTTATGGGCTGATGAGCTAGTTAATGTATTATGGTCCATACGAACAATAGCCAAGAGCTCCACAGGAGAGACCCCATTCTTTTTAGTCTATGGTGCCGAGGTATTTCTCTCAATTGAGATGGACGAGCCTACCCTTAGGGTGATGTTATATGATGAAGCGGTCAATTCAGAGGCCATGAAGACCGCCCTAGATTTTCTTCCGGAGGCCAGGGGTAATGCGGCGCTCAGGCACGAAATATATCGATTGAGGATAACAAGGGCATATAATTGTCGAGTGTCAAAGCGTCCGCTAAAGATGGGAGATATGGTACTGAGAAAAATGGAGGCTGTAGGTGAGCAAATGAGGATGGCAAGTTGACCCGAAACTGGGAAGGGTCGTATCGAATCAACGAAGAAGTTCGAGATGGTACATATCGTCTTGAAGCCTTAAATGGCCGTCCACTTCCGCGTACATGGAACACGAACAATCTCAAAAAATATTATGTTTACAATTCTTTTGTACTTAGCCAAAAAGCTGCATGTTCAGCTAGGTCTTAATGACCGAGCCTTGTAATTAAAGTTGTACGACAAAACAATGTAATCTTGACATAATTAATGAAAGTCAGGCATTGGTATCTTATTGAGTTATTCGTTTTTGCATGCGTACATCATAGTTTTTTGAATTAAAGGCCGAGTAAAAACCATAACCATGCTGCTTGCAACATAGTAACACGACTTATAAAAGCTGAACAAAATTATTTAAGGCATAGGAAAACGGTCACAAAGGACCGCAAAAAAGAATATATAATAAAAATATGATTTTTTGAAAATAACACCACAAATTTTACGAAAAATGGATTATAACACCACAATTTTTCGAGTTTTTATCATAACACCACAAAAAAAATTCAAAAAAATTGATTTCACCGCCACCTAACTGATTTTTGGATGGAATTCGTTAAAGGGACTCACGATGGACACGTGTCGATAAAACATTGGTTTTAAAAAAATAAATTAAAAAAAACCCTAACCTAAACCCAGCCAACCCCACCCCCAGCACCACCTTCTCCAGTCGCGCCAACGCCTAACCCCAGACGACAGAGTCACCTGCACCTTCGAAACCCGGCGAAATTCCCCTTCCCTTCTTCCCCCTCCCCGAAAACCACCCCAACCCTGCTTAATCGCCACAAATCACCGCATACCCACCGCAATTAACCACCTACCACAGAAAACACCAACCACGAAAACCCTTACCTTTCACCCTCAAAACGCCCGAAATCGACCATGACAACCCTCGATTGGTCAATTTCGACCGCCGATTTTGCAAAACTAGGGAAATGGGTGTGGATTTTGCAGCGGTTATGGATGGTTTTTGCGGTGGTTTGGAGGGCTTAAGGTGGTTTTCGGGGAGGGAGAGGGGGCGAAGTGGTTGATCGGCGGTCAAAGGCTTTGGTTTCGTCGGATTTTGTTGGGGTAGTTGTAGGGAATAAATTTCAAGCGTTAATCCCCTAGCTTGAACCCCACTATGATCATACACTTAAGTACGGTGGCGTCCAAAAGGGAAGAAGATAGAGCAAAAGAGTCGCCAACAAGTTTTTTAGGAACTTGTAAACCGTTCACGAAGTGAAGGTTACACCCCTTAACGATCCAAGAGATCGTCAACTCCATAAGGTCTAGAACCAAATAAGGGTTCGGCGATGAAGGTACAAATCCAACCTAAAAGAGATTGAACCTTCCCTAATAATAGGCCTCTACTTTATTCTGATCGTATTCATGTGCGCTTTCTGACTAACATGCAATCAATAGGATTAACCCTAAACCTGTTTATCTATGTTGGTTGAATATAATGCACGAATAAATCTATTATTGGCGATCACTTGAATTATAATCAAATTAACCCTAAACAAGATTATTAATTATCTTATTAAGCGTGATTACAAGTACCAATTCCCTTTAAACATGCATAAAAGTCGTGATCAAGAAATAAAAATAAATAAGCATCAAGCAACATAATAATAATCATAAAAAATAAAATTATAATCATAATACTCAACATAAAAAAAATAATCATCATCAAAATAATAATAATAATATTCATAATCATCATAAATTATAACAATAATAATCATGTTAAAGCATAATAAAAATAGCAAGATCCTAGGCATGATACTAACAAGATTAATAACAAAGCCTAGCATGTCACTAAGCAATAAAAATCAAATCGTTAACCCTAACATTATACTAACAATCATAAATATTAGGAAGAACATAGGAAGCATCGTAGGAATCATAATAAGCATATTTGATATTATAACCTTTTCCCTAAACATGATACTAGGAATATCATAATAACAATATGAACATGATTTCTACATCATAATATAAATTAAATCAATTAAAGCACTTACTTTGATGCCTCGTACCTCTTTCTAATAACAAAATACACACGTTAGTAACTTCAAGGAAAATAATAATTAAAACAATTAAATTAAATAATTGAAATAGAGATTTGGGACCAAACCCTCAGAAATTAAACCTTTCACGTCTAGGGCGAAGACAACTTCGAATATGGCTAGGTGTATCTAAGTCTAATGTATGAGGAATTTTGTTTGTAAAAAGGCTACTTTAGAAAAGAGAGAGAGAGAGAGAAATCAAGAGATTCTTGATGAGAATTGGTGAATGGAAACGGAGATTTTAATACGTTATTTATAGAGAAAATCAGCCAAAAAGATAAAAGTAACAAAATAGAGCATCGGCGCACGCAAAACGAGATTGGCGCCAGGCGCCAACGTTAGCGCCAGGCGCCAATGCTTGGCGTTAGGCGCCAATCCTATTTTTTACGCGTTTTCTAAAATCAGATAGATTTTGCCGTACAGGAGGATAAAATCGTATCTTTTCCTCAAAAATGTTATTTTAATTAAAACTCTGAAAAGTCAACAAAAATCAATTTATCAATGCTAATTGAATTAGGAATGAAAAGAACCTTTTAGAAGAATCTAGAAGACTAAAACCATTCCTAATTTCATTAGGAATGATAAATCATATTAGGCCCTCCTCTAGATCATTGGGCCGTACATAATGCTCAAATCGGGCCAAGTTTAGTAAATTTGCCATAACTTCCTCATTATTAATCGGAATTTGGCTTATAATATATCGTTGGAAAGCTCTTGTCAAGCCCCATCCAACTACACTACTATTGGACCCATATCATGGACCAACCAAACTGGATTGTCTGTTTTTATAAAATAAGTTTTGAAAAACAGAGAGAAGAGAAAAGAAATTAAAACTATCCGCAACACTAGACTTTCCACACTTTCACTTTATTTGATTATGGTTCGACGTGAAAGGTAATCATCACTGGGTTTGGTTTTGGGGAGACACAAATGGGTGTCTACAGAAGCCCCCACTTTGACTGAGTTTGGAGAAATGCAAGTTTCGAAAACAAAAGTCAAAGTATCGATAGGGACGGAGAATGATTCACAACGTTTTGCGATCCTAAATCACTCTTGTAACGCCGATACCTGCAAAACTAGCATTAGTTAAACAGATAAAAGAGTTAAGAAACGCGTATCTTGCACCGTCGAGCACACGTCTCTTAAAGTAACCGATTTGCTGATGTCAGACTGTTTTGATGACCTCCTGCAAACTAGAGAATGCCATCCCGCTTGAAAACCGCTACGCCTGTAACTGCTTCCAAATTAGAAGATTGCTTCGCCTGAAACTATCCTCCTCCACTTTGATAATATTCCGCGTCCAAGGGAATACCATCGAAGATTGCTTCTCTTGAAACAATCCTCATCCGCATTGATAATATTCCGCGTCCAAGGGAATACTATCGAAGATTGCTTCTCTTGAAACGATCCTCATCCGCTATGATAATACTCCACGTCCAAGGGAATACTATCGAAGATTGCTTCTCTTGAAACAATCCTCAGTTGTTTGTGACAACCCTCCACAATCTAGGGAACGCCATCTTGCTGTTTGTTTTGACGATCTTCCGCAATCTAGGGAACGCCGTCGATCAATGTTGCTACATCTTGAGCCTTTTCTTGAATCATAGTCATAACCTTTCCAATCATAGCAAAAGTCGTCGAAGACCGCCTCATCATCAACCGCTCTTCTCATATCTTGGTGACAACCTCCACAATCTTAGCAAACGCCGTCAAAGACCGCCCATCTCGTGCTATCTTCTCAAATATTGAGTGACAACCTCCACAATATTAGAGAATGCCGTCGAAGACCGCCGATCTCGTGCTATCATCTCAAATCTTTTCTCAAATCTTAGTGACAACCTCCACAATCTTAGCGAATGCCGTCAAAGACCGCCCATCTTGTGCTATCTTCTCAAATCTTTGGTGACAACTTCCACAATCTTAGCGAATGCCGTCGAAAATAACTTTACTTGAAGTCATCCTCAGTTGTTGCGATAATATTCCGAAGAAAATTACCGAGGACCAACACTTGTCAATCTTTAAAGCTCGCTTGAACGTTGCTTCCGCTAAAAACAGTATGTCGGTGTTTCCGTGATGAGCCAATTCTTAGGTGCTTTAAGCTAAGTGAGATGATCTTTCGTCAGGTCGATCATTTATTTGCAGTTGTAATCAAATCGACTACTCAATCATGTCAAATTGCTTATAGGGGTGTAGACACCTAAAAATGTCTCCCCAAAACCAAACCCGATGATGAACAACCTTTCACCGCCACTATTGGTCGGGTTTATTATTTAATCCCGAGAGTGCTTAAAAAATTGTATTTTATTAAATTCATATTTTTGAACAGTCCATGGATTAGTCTTGTTGTTTGGTAAAAGCATAGTTTTAATTTCAGCCCAAACTTATTAATTAATTTTAAGCCCAAATCTTTTTTTTATTTTATTGTTTTATTATTTATTGTTGGCCCAAACCTTTTATTTATTTTATTTTTTTCTTATTTTATCCCGAATAATAAAAGTCAGAAAAGGCCCGAAATTATCAATCGGCACTTAAAAAGCCGAAGCAAAATTAGTGTTAAAAATGTATTTAGACGGAAAATGGACTGGAAATTCCTGCACCACGGCAGACCGCCACCGTGTCACGGGAATCCTTCCCGTCAAATGGTGGGATTTCCCGTGACACGGGAGGTCTGCCGTGATACGGGACATTCCGTGTCTTTTCCACGTAAACCCTTGACGCATTTTCTATCCCGTTTTCTGAAAATTTCCCGCGTCGCGTCAAAAGTGTACCGTGTCACGGGAATGTGTACCGTCTGACGGTGGGGCTTCTCGTGTCACGGTACAGTTTGACCGTGTCACGGGATACTTTTTTAGGGTTTTATCATTTTAGGGTTCCGTGTGCTCCCTCAGCACATTTTCCCTGTAAATACCCCCTCATTTCTGATGAACGGGGCACCGAGTAATTCTCTAATTTTATTCTACCCTCTTCTATTCTTTAGCCTAAACACTAGCCTACCCTTTTCTACTTCAAAATTCCTTCTTCAAGTACTCAAAGGAGTCCATATTTCACTCGTGGTTCCATCCTTAAGCCAAGGCGTGAAAGGTAGAATTGTTTGAGGGTTTGGCCCCAAAATCAACTTTACTTTATTTAATTTAATTTAATCATTGCTTTATTATTTTCTTGAAGTTACTAAATTGTTTATTATTTTGTAGTTGCAAACAAACAGAATCAAAGTAAGAGTCATGCTCCTTTTATTTTTATTATTTTTCTAACGATTTTATGTTGTTGGAATTGTGATTAATTTGGTTTTAATATTAATGTTATTCTACTATTTTTATTATGATCACCGTATTGCATGTTTAAATGGAATATGTAATTGAAAATCACGCCTAATAAGATAATTTGGACAACCGGTTTAGGATCCCTTTTAATCTTATTATTAATTGAAGTGATCACCAAATATTATAGAATTATGTGTGCATTAATTGTAAACCAATTTAGTTAAATAATAGTTTGGAGCGAATTGAATTTTTGTTTGTATGCCTTTGAGATCAGAGGAATGCTTTTCAATATAAGAATCGAGTAGAGGCCAATACGGGCGAATGTGACTCCATGACTCACTTCGTACCATCATCCCCGATCCTCCTTTCGTGGTTCCGAACCATATGGAGTTAGTAATCTCATGGATTATGAATGGGGTGTAACCTTCACGGGTCAATCGTTGTTGCCTAATCGTTGTCCCTTATTCGTGGTTGCCTTTTTATGATCCGTGAACGGTTTACAAGTTCCTTAAAAACTTGTTGGCGGCTCCCTACTTTCCTTGTCCCTAATCGTATATGTCAATTCCCACTTCCTAAGAGTGCCAAGCATATTCACCACATGCTTTAACGTAGGCGCACTTCGAGCGACGCCTACAATTTGGCGACTCCACTAGCGAGGATTCTTAATTATTTATCGATTTGAGTGATCGCTATTTAATTAAGATGAGTGGATGAGACTTGAAAGATTCTTGAAAAAATATTCCTGTGATTAATTTGGCATTTTTGCATCTACATAGACGTTTTAACGTCGCGTTCAGGTATGTCCCGTAGGAAAAATTTGATAACTTGGTTGCGCGTGAAGGAAAACAGGGCACCAGTCAGATTTTCTGACTACCGTGCCACGGCAGAATCTCCCGTGTCACGGTATAGTGCACCGTCTGACGGTGCACAGTACCGTGACATGGGAATTTCTGCCGTATCACAGCAGTCCTAAAATCAGTTCGGTGGCTTATTTTCTTTTCTCACAGTCGACTTCCTTCGATTTTTCTGAAAAAACGTATGTGTTCTACATGCGTCTTAGCCCTGGGGAATTTAAGCTCTATCGACCCAAAAACGCTCATGGCAATAAGGGTTGATCCGAGTTATTAAATCCACCCAAACCATGGAGTCGAGTTCGATTTCATCACGAACTCGCGGAACCGCCCGTTGGCATACACCCTCAAGGGAGGCTGCCTTGTTAACGCGTCCAAACTCTTAACCATGGTACCCTTTTGACACCCAAAGCTTGACCAATAGTTGAACATAGATCTTGACTCTAGGTTGCGAACTTTTTTTTTATATCATCGTGCCTAAATGGTGCAGACTGTCGTGACACGGTGCAGTCTACCGTCAGACGGTAGACAGCCACGTGTCACGGCACTGTTCACCGTGACACGGTGCCCAGGAAAGTGTCCTGACAGTATTTTTTTTTATTTTTGTGCAAATGTTGTGTCCAGTTTTGTGTCGTGTCTAGCTATACGGTCAAAACACGTGTCCATAACCTCACTTAATCACTCACATATTGTGTTCACACACTTTTTTGTTAGTCGTGCACCACTTTTGACCGTATTTTAGGGAAGTCTCGTTTTTGTGTCGTTTTTTTTCGGAGTAAGTCGGATGGTATCCTCCCATTTTTTTTTAAGTAGAGTTTCAAATTTATAGATTTTTAATAAAAAAAAATTTTCTTTTCTTTTTAATCCGGATAGGTTAAGGTTAAGTTGGTCATTAAAGGTGTGTTTGTTTCGGTGTCACAGCACTTGGACAAGAAGCAAGGGTAGATTGTTACGGTTCGAGTCCATACCTCAACAACATCTTATACCAAAGAGGCGTACAAGGAAACCACCTCAATAATCTCCACAAGATCCGTCTCCGATCTACTTTCAACCAATGGCCACTAAGGAAGATATTGAGAATCTCAACAGGACAATTGAAAGATTGTTTGATATGATGCAGACACTCACCACTAGATTTAGCACTGTAGAACAAAACAATAAAAACAATGTCACTACTGCTGCAATGGACAAGATTAAGGAACAAATGAGCAAGATTTCTGAAGAGTTCACTTATGTGGAACAGCCTGTCACCTCTTCGTCCATAAGAGACAAGCTTCCTGAGAAGTTTTCCACTACTGACATTCCCAAATTCAAGCCTACTGACAATCCGCTTTTCCACTTGAAGGCTTTTTTTGCAACTATGGCTCTTAAGGGAGTAGATGTGACACTGTTCCCTACGGTGTTCCCTCTTTCCTTAGAGCATGCCTGTCAACAGTGGTTCTATTCTTTGGAATCCAAGCATGTCGCGACCTAGGAGGATGTTGCTGAAATCTTTATGAATCGTTACAAGTGTAACATCCAAGCCAAGACTTCAGAACGATAACTCTCCATTCTCAAAAAGAAAGAAAATGAAGGCTTCACCACTTACTTAAGTAGGTGGAGGGAAACAGCTGCGCTTCTAGTGGATCCTTCCAAGGAGAAGGAAATGGTTTGCCTGTTCATTGCCAATCTGACTCATAAGTACAAGCAACACTTGAAGTTTCTGCCTCTGAGTACCTTTAAAGCTGTATAAGATATTGGAATCAATACCGAAGATGAACTGATGAAGTCTGTTGGTAGCAACAATAACAACAGCACTTGGAAAAACAAGAAGAACGACACTCCTTCTTCTTCGTCTTCTAAGCCCAATAATGCTACCAACAATATCAATATCAATGATGTGCTGGCCCTCAATGTTCCTCCTCAACGATTCCAAAGGCAAAGGAGGGTTAATACGCCTTTGGGAATGACTTATGATGCTGCTTATGACCGTCTGCATGGTCAGGGACTGATTATGCCAATCGGACCATTTCCAGAACCTCGACCTGAGAATAGGACCGCTAGCTATAACCCCAATGCTTATTGCAAGTTTCATCAAGGCAACGTCATAACACTGAGAAGTGTTAGAGGCTGAAAGATGCAATCCAAGACCTGATCGATGCTAATCAACTTCATGTCCCTCCAGGGGGCAAGAAGCCTAACATTCAAACAGGTCCTCTTTCTGATGCTTTGGCTATCATGGGAGATGAAGTCTCCTTTAATCCGTCAATACTCATTCAACCTGTGAATGAACCTCTGCCGAAAGTTGTATTTATCTCAAGTACTGAAGAAGTGAATGGGATCTGGGATAGTGATGATGAAGACGTCTATCTCAAGGATATAGCATGTTCATCTCTCGGCACCAGTGAAGATGTTTGGGGGGACTTTGAGGTCAAGGTCCTCACCAGAAGTGGACGGTTGCAACAACCTAACCCACCTCCACCTCCACCACAATCACATCCGATAGTTGATCCCATCGACCCTGTGAACAACGATGTATGGAAGCTTTTGGCCACTTCTCACGAGCATCGAAAGGCTGTGATGAATGCTCCGGTGAAGATAGGAGTTGATGATGACATGACTCCTCAAGGATTGGTCAACTTTCTCACTACTGAGCTGCCAAGTACTAGAAATCTGATTTCATTTTCTGATAAGGATCTACCCCCGGAAGGGGACCAACATAATAAAGCCTTACACCTCACTGTGGTGTGTAGGCAGATGAATGTTCCCATGAGCCTGGTTGATAATGGCTTTGCAATCAATGTGTGCCCACTCCGTACTGCAAAGAATTTGGGCATAAAGAATGAAGAATTGACTCCCTCCACTCAAGGGATTCGTGCTTATGATAATACTCGCCGTCAAGCCGTGGGTACTATCATACTTAATATCACTACTGGGGCCATTGAACGTCGCACCAAATTTCAGGTGGTGGACATTAAGGCCTCTTTCAATCTGTTGTTAGGATGCCCTTGGCTTCATGAGCTAAAGGCGATTCCATCATCGCTTCACTAGAAAGTGAAAGCCATAGTTGGAGGGGTTCCGATTACTATCGATGCTTCTCCTATGCGCATTCAAGTTATTGATACTCCTATAGTCCATGTTGAACATGACGAAGAAGATGAAGATCTTTGGGGGTTTTCACTAGATGATGTTCTCGTGATCGAAGAAGAAGAAAAGTGTCATCTCAAATTCGATCTCTATTCAAACACCAGTATCAATGCCATTCTGAAGAAGCAAGGTCATTTCCCTGGAATGACTCTTGGACTCAAGAAGAAAATGGCTGAATCTTGGGGCCATCTTGGTGCACTCAAGAAGGATACTTTTGGCTTGGGATTCAAGCCAACAAAAGAAGATCTGAAACGAGCTGCATTGAAGATGAAGGCTCGCAATAATGCTCGAATCACGAAGACGGAAATGGCCAGGGATCCATATCCGTTCACCCTCAATGGCCAGTACATCAAAGAAGGGGAAGACTTCCCATGCTATGAATTCCCTGAGCCATTCGTCCATGATGGGATCCGTGAACCAGGATTTGAGGTGTTCCTCGATTGTGACACCGTTGATGAAGACGAGGAGCTCTCCACAGCCGAGAAGCCAGCTAGCCTGAACTCTGATGATCTGGGAATCAACCTTCTTTTTGGAATGGAGAAAAATGAGTCCAAGCCGGTCCGCAATGATAACTCCGAGTTCGTTCAAGTTGTCATAGCGAACAAGGATTTTGACCCTTCCGAGTTAATCGTCCAAGCTGATAACATTTCAAGGGGATGGCGCAAGACATTGAGGATCACTACGCCGAGTGGAGAGAAGTTGGAAATAACCGCTGGCGAGGGTCCTATATTTGATGAGTCTGAGTCGTCTGGGTCCGAGTCCGAGTCTGAGTCTAAGTGTGTAGACGAGTCCTTAGAGTCTGTGGCCGACCCTCTTTCTGCTATAGTGTTCAACCCTGAGTTTCTTGTTGAGTCCTCTCTTTCTAGTCCTAATAATTCTGGTGAGGTCGCAGCCGACCTTGACTCTCTTGATGTATTAGCCAATGAATTCAATAAAATGAGTACCTTTGTTTACGATGCGTGCCATTCCCCTAGCCTTGATCAATATTGCTTTGCTAATGATAAAAATGACAAAGAAATAATAAAAGAAATGGAAGAACACGAAAATAAAACAGCAGTTATTGAAGATACAGAAACAGTTAACATTTCCAATGATACGACTGTTAAAGAAGTAAAAATTGGATTACCACTAAGTCAAGATGAACGCAAAGAGCTAATTAACTTGCTTAGTGAATTTGTTGATGTATTTTCTTGGTCATACAAAGATATGCCAGGAATTGACAGGGATATAGCTCAGCATACGATACCACTCATTCCAGGTATGAAGCCTGTCAAACAAAAGCTGTGCCGAATGAAACCAGATGTGGCTCTCAAAATTAAGGAAGAAATCAGGAAGCAATTGGCCGCAGGTTTCATCAGAGTATCCAAGTATCCGGAATGGATAGCAAATGTGGTTCCAGTTCCAAAGAAGGATGGAAGGGTCATAATGTGTGTTGATTACAGGGATCTCATTAAAGCAAGCCCAAAAGATGGGTTCCCTCTACCTCACATTGACATTCTGGTTGATAATACAACAAACCATGCACTCATGTCATTCATGGATGGTTACGCCGGATATAATCAGGTATTGATGGCCGAAGAAGACATGGAGAAAACCACATTCATCACGCAATGGGGTATATATTGCTATACGGTAATGCCATTCGGGTTGAAAAACGCGGGTGCTACCTACCAAAGATCAGCTACAGCATTGTTACATGACATGATGCACAAAGAGATGGAGGTCTATGTTGATGATATGATCGTTAAGTCTAAAGATCGCCTAGGCCATATTGTTGCACTTCGCAAGTTTTTTGAAAGACTCCGCAGGTACAACATGAGATTAAATCCAGCAAAATGTGCATTCGGAGTCACGTCAGGAAAATTACTTGGATACGTGATCAGTTCTCGAGGGATTGAAATAGATCCTACAAAAGTAAAGGCAATCATGGCCATGCCACCACCCAAAAATGAGAAGAAGATCCGAGGCTTCATTGGAAGGTTGTAGTATATAAGTAGGTTCATATCAAAGCTCACAGCGATATGTGAACCTATATTCAAGAAGCTTAAGAAGAATGTCCCAGTCACATGGGATGACGATTGCCAAAAGGCTTTCGACAAAATCAAAGAGTATTTGGCGAACCCACCCGTGCTAGCGCCAGCAATACCTGACTTTCCTCTTCGACTCTACCTTACGGTCACAAGAGAAACGATGGGGGCAATGCTAGCACAAGAGATCGAAAGCAAGGAGAATGCAATCTATTACTTGAGTAAGAAACTTCAAGGATATGAGACGCGATACACACCACTTGAAAAGTTGTGTCTCGTACTTGTATGGGCCGCACAGAAACTAAGACATTACATGCTCACTCATACAGTGCATGTCGTGTCCAAGATGGATCCTCTTAAATACTTGTTCGAAAAAGCAACACTCAATGGTAGATTATCAAGGTGGATAGTCAATCTGGCTCCGTTTGACTTGAGATTTGTGCCACAAAAAGCCATCAAAGGTTCAGCAGTTTCTGACTTCTTAGCAGACTTTCCGCTAGAAGAAGCTGAAAAGGAAGAAGGTGAGTACGATTTCCCTGACGAAGATTTACTCATGACCGAAGATGATAGCTGGACTCTCTATTTCGATGGAGCTTCAAACCAAAAGGGATGTGGTGTAGGAGTCTTGCTCGTATCACCCCATGAAGAGCACATCCCAATTTCCATGAAGCTCGACTTTGATGTCACCAATAATGCCGCAGAATATGAAGCATGCATTTTGGGATTAGAAACAGCTGTCGCCTTGGGAATTAAGAACTCAGAATCTACGGTGATTCTTCACTAATCATTAACCAAATCTCCAAGAGATGGAAAGTGAGAAGTGAAAGTCTCGCTACGTATCAAGCTCATTTAGAAACTCTCACG
The DNA here is from genome assembly GCF_948465745.1 of Chenopodium album. Lineage (NCBI taxonomy): Eukaryota > Viridiplantae > Streptophyta > Magnoliopsida > Caryophyllales > Amaranthaceae > Chenopodium > Chenopodium album. Next base: position 53,141,273 of record NC_137841.1, on the reverse strand, counting down.
GAGCAATTAGATGAAGTGGAGTATACGTATTTGCCAAGAGAAGAAAACCAATTCGCCGACGCACTAGCTAAATTAGCATCAATGGTGCGAATTCCAAATGATACAATCAGAATGCCACTGACCATAGAAAGAAGATATGAGCCGGCTTATGTTCTTGCACTTGACGATGAACAAGAACCACAAGAAGAAGATGAAGAGCCATGGTATACAGACATCCTTAATTATGTGACAAGAGGAGAATACCCTCCTAATACTGATAAAAGGGCACGCCGTGCTTTGAGGCTCCTGGCCTCACAGTATGTGCTCATCAGGGGATAACTCCACAAGAGAACTGCAATGGGAAGAAATCTCTTATGCACAGCCATGAAAGAAGCACATAAAACCATGGAAAACCTTCATGCCGGTATGTGTGGAACACACATGAATGCGAAGATGTTAGTCCAAAAGATTCAACGACAAGGTTACTATTAGACTACTATGGAGAGAGATTGTCACGAATACGTCAAGAAATTTATGAAGTGTCAAGTCTACGCAAACTTACAGCATGTTCCGCCTTCACTTCTCTACACGTATACTTCTCCATGGCCTTTCTCCACTTGGGGCATTGACATCATTGGAAAAATAACACCACCAGGACAAGGGGGGCTTGAATTCATTCTCGTAGCAATCGACTACTTCACCAAATGGGTCGAAGCTGCCTCATATGCCAAGTTGACGGCAAAACACGTAGCTCAATTCATTGAGAAAAATATCATATGCCGCTATGGGGTACCACATGAGATGATCAGTGATAATGGAACACATTTTCAAGCTGAATGAGCGGAATTATTACAGAAATATCATATCAAGCATCACCGATCATCACCTTACAGACCACAAACAAACGGAGCAGTCGAATCGGCCAACAAAAATGTGAAAACTATCATCGAAAAGATGACAGAAAATTACAAGGATTGGTCGAGTAAGCTACATTTATTCTTTTGGGGTTATCGAACCTCTGTTCGTACATCAACGGGGGCTACCCCTTTCTCTTTGGTCTATGGAGTTGAAGCTGTACAACCAATCGAGCTCGAAATCCCTTCTTTTCGAATCGCATTGGAAAGCCAACTAGATGAAGTCGACTGGATTAGAGCAAGATACGACGAACTGGTCTTGCTTGATGAAAAACGCTTGGCATCTTTGCATCATGTCCAAACCTACCAACAGCGTATGGCACGACATTTTAATAAAAAAGTCAAGACTAGAAATATCAAAGAGGGTGACCTAGTGCTTAAGGCACTTCGTAAAAATGTGTTAGATCCAAGAGGAAAATTCAGACCGAACTGGTCAGGTCCGTACATTGTTAAAGCCATCCTGTCTGGCGGAGCGGCACAATTGGTAGACATGGACGGTAACGGCTTCCATAATTTAACCAACTTGGATCAACTCAAGTAATTCTATGCCTAGTCGCATGGGTTCATGACCCAATAGAGCCACGTTTTGCCTGATTCCTTTTTAGGATACGTCGGCAACCCCTCAAGGGGGCCCGGCCACTTTAAAATAAAAATCCTCCCTCTGTTGATCAAATATGCGTGTTAGTTCAGCATTGCGTCACGACAAAAAAAAAAAAAAAAAAAAAAAAAGAAAAATTGCCGCGACACGGGACATCCCGCCGTGTCACGGTACTGTTCACCGTGACACGGTGGGCTTGAGCGAAAAAAAAAAGAAGAAGGGAAATTCCCGTGACACGGGATTTTACCCCGTCTGACGGGAGAAGTCCCCGTGCCACGTCACCTTTTTGCCGGCGAAAAAAAAAAAAGAGGAAAAATTGCCGTGACGCGGGAATTTGTAACGTGTCACGGGACCTTTTCACCGTGACACGGTGGAATTTCAGGTTTTCCGTTTTTCTTTAGTGGTGCATTCGTTGCAGATTCATTGTTCGAGTTTTTATTTTCATTCTTCCATTGCGTCCGACTCCTTGACTCGGATAAATAAATACTGAATATAAGTCATTGTAATTTTTATTTTTAAGGCTGAAATAAATGTGCTATTATTATTAAAATAAATGCGACTATAAATATTGGCATCATATGCCTTATTTTAAATAAAAATTATAAATCATAAAAAGCAAAGCACTATTGATCTAATCTCTCTTCTCTTTAGGAACATCCTTCTCTTGGTCAATTAGGTCGGCATTCACCATTAATGTGTCTTTCGTAGCCCGAACCGTCACACCCCTAGTCGAACCTTCACCCCTTTCACCCTTCTTGAATTTTTTCGGTTGTTTCTCCTTGTAGACCATCTTTTCTTTACCCTTTCCTTTCACATAATTCTTCTTTCTTGGCATTATAGGAGTCTTAAACTCAATCCCCTGTGTTCTCGGACCTAGACGATCTTTAAGAGGAGCTTTCTTATTTCCAAGACGACTCTTCACATCAGACTTGCATGATCCGAATCGTTCCCTCCTACTTCTAGGGTTCAACCATGCCTTGTATGCACTAGACAAAGGAGGAGGAGCTCGGTCACTTGCAGAAACGGTCCGCAAAGGTCTTCCAATCAAATAAGCCTCGTACTTGTGAACGTTACTTTCATGCAACGATACTTCACGAGGACTATCGTTATAGCGTGGAATTACTTGTTCAAGTCCATACTGCCGCATCAGTCGAGAAGGACAATAAAAGGTCAGTTTTTAGATACTAGGAACACGTCAATATGGAGTTTCATTCGTGCCAACCATCCTAGTAAGCCTCCACCAAGGAACCACCCAACGAATGGAAAACTCCCTCTTTGCAAAGAAATTTTTCCAATCTTCATACGACATGTTCGCAGAGTAATTCTTTTTCCTGCGGACTAGGTCGTTAGGGCCATATATTTCAACATTGTCGGGGGCTTCAAAATTTTTTTGCAGATTCCCGTGACACGGCAGGTTTCACCGTGTCATGGCAAACACCCACCGTGACACTGTGCCTGTTTTGTGTCACGGGGGCTATTCGGAACATATTTTTACCTGCAGTAGTACCAGAGAGCCCTTCCTGATGGCTTTCCGGTCAGCTTTTGCCTCGTCAAGGCCACGAAATGTTTCTCCAAGGCACGTCGGCATAGGAGATCTTCCGGATTAGACATGCTCAAGCACAGACGCTAGACAAGCATGTCCTACCCTACCGTTTGCAAATAGAAGCTTGCTAAACATGCAAAAATATAAATTCCCTTCTACGATATACATGATAAGACTCAGAGATAGAGCGATTAAAATATAAATTAGCAAGTTTTTCTAAGTCTACTTCATTACCACACACAATTCTATTTAAATCTGGATCTGTTAGTGTAGGCGTCGTTTGAAGTGCGCCTGCGTTAAAAGCATGTTGTGAATATGTTTGGCACTCATAGGAAGTGGGAATTGACATAATACGATTAGGGACAACGATTAGGGACAAATAAAGTAGGGAGCCGCCAACAAGTTTTTAAGGAACTTGTAAACCGTTCACGGATCATAAAAGGCAACCACGAAGAAGGGACAACGAAGGCAACAACGATTGACCCGTGAAGGTTACACCCCATTCATAATCCATGAGATTAATAACTCCATATGGTTCGGAACCACGAAAGGAAGATCGGGGATGATGGTACGAAGTGAGTCATGGAGTCACATTCGCCCGTATTGGCCTCTACTCGATTCTTATAGTGAAAAGAATTCATGCGATCTCAAAGGCATACAAACAATAATTCAATTCGCTCCAAACTATTATTAAGCTAAATTGGTTTAATACTAATGCAACATATAATTCTAAAATATTGTGATCACTTTAATTAATAATAAAATTAAAAAGGATCCTAAACCGGTTGTCCAAATTATCTTATTAGTCGTGATTTTCAATTACATATTCCCTTTAAACATGCAATATAGTGATCATAAAAAACAATAGAATAAACATTAATATTGGAAGCAATTCAATAATAATAGCGTTAGTCAAATCAAATATAAAATAACCTAATCATGATACTAGCAATAAGAAAATAAAATAAAAGTAATTAAATTAATTAATAATTACTCACATTTCGCGCGTTCCTTTAAATTGCTACATCATGAATAAACTGTTAGTAACTTCAATAAAAATAATAAAGTAAATGAAAATTAAATTAAATAAAAAGTAGAATTGATTTGATCCAAACCCTCAGTTATTTGTACCTTTCACGCCTTGGTTTAAGGACGGAACCTCGGGTTAAGTATAGACTCTTTGGAGTGCTTAGGGGAATTATTATGGAAGAATAAGGAGGCTAGAAATTAGTTTAAAGAGGGAGAAGAGGATGATTTTTGGTGCAAGGTGAGAGAGAATGATTATTGCTGCCCCGAACTATAAAAAAAGAGGGGGGTATTTATAGGGAAAATGAGCAGAGGGAACACACGGAACCCTAAAAAGATAAAAACCTTAAAAAAGGCTACCGCGACACGGTCAGACTGTACCGTGACACGGTCAGACTCTACCGTGTCACGGGGGAAATTAGCGTGACGCGGGAAATATTTGACCTACGGGAGTAAAAACGCGTGAAGGGATTACGCGGAAAAAACACGGAGTTGTCCCGTGTCACAGCACTGGCACCGTGACACGGGAATTCCTACCGTGACACGGCAGTAATTCCCGTGTCGCGGCACAGTTCCCCGTGACACGGGAAAGTTTTAAGCACCGTGACACGGCAGCAACCCACCGTGACATGGCAGAAAACGCCGTGACGCGGCAAAGTCTACCGTGTCACGGCATATGGCGCCGGGTCACGGTACTTATGCCAAGTCACGGGGCACTAAAAAACATGAAAATGCCCTCCAAATTACCGTGTCAACAGAATTTCTCTTGTGCCACGTCAGATCTTACCGCGTCGCGGCATTTTAGCTGCTGCGCGGTAATTCTAGTTTTTTACCAATTTTTAAAATCATCATAACTTTTGATCCATAACTTTGAATAAAGCAGATAATATATCATTGGAAAGCTTATCAAGTCTAATTTTCAACCCAATTAAAATCAGGTCGAAATAATTTGTAGATTTTAAGATATGGCTGTTTTAGTAGAAGGGTGTCGGTTTTGGGCCAAGTTTAATGTTTTGCTCATATCTTTTTCGTTATAGCTCGGAATTGGGCTTATGATATATGGTTGGAAAGCTTATTTAAAGGCCTATCCAACAAAATAATAATTGGATCAAATTTTTATATGCATAAAATCAGTTTCTCTCAGTTTTGCGATGTGGACACGAAAAGTGGAAAATAGGTTATGGTTTAGGGAAATGAGCTAGAAATTGGATTGGTTCATGAAATATATTGGATAGAACATGGATTTAAGCACTCCAAAGATTAAATACTCAACTCGACCAATAATGGCGGTGAAGGTGTTCATTAACGGGTTTGGTTTTGGGGAGACATTTTTAGGTGTCTACAGTTAGATTCAGATGGCGTTCAAAATCTTGGTAATAATATTCACGTAGGGTAGGCATAGCAATAAGATTTCTAGCAGGAAATCCAAAGATTGCGCCGAATTCCTCCGGCAAGGGACAGATTTCATCATAACCAAATTTGAAACAGTGTTATTCTGGACTCCAATAATCTAATGTTGCCCTAAGAAAATCATGTTCAATAGCTACGTGTCGCAGGGCTAGCAAACCCCTGACATGAAATAATTCTAACTCTCTTTTTTCAGCATTGGTCAAGGAATAAGACCAGTCGCGCAATGTATTATCAAAATTCTTAGACATGATTATTGAAATATGGAATTCTAAATTATTTTGTGTTTCGTAACTATGCATATCATGAATAATCTGGTCTTATTTTATAGCAAAAGCGCTCGAAACTGCCCAGAATTTATCTTCTCATACGCGTAAAACACACCGCTGAAAAATACGCGTCCCGTGACACGGGAAGTTCCACCGTGTCACGGGAACGTTTGCCGTGACAAGGGAAGTTCTGCCGTGACACGGTACACAGTGCTGTGTCACGACACTTCACGCGTTTTCTTTTTTCATCTTTTCCCGTATCTATCCGGATTTTTATAGTATTTTATCTTCACCGTTTATTTTTCAGTTTTTCTGAGAGTCTTATTTCTAATAAAATTCTCACCTTTTTTATCTGTATTCTTCTTATTATTATTATCTTTTTTTTATTTATATATTTATTCATCACTTTAAGATTTTATTTCTTTATCACTTTATTTATTTTTTGTCTTTTTTTTATTTTTTTATTTTGGGGAAGGTAATTTCATTTATTTTATTTCTTTATCATTTTATTTTTTGTCTTGGGGAAGGTAATTTCATTTATTTCTTTATCATTTTATTTTTATTTCTTTTTCTTTTGGGGAAGGTAATTTTATTTTGCTTGTCTTTTTATTTATTTTTCTATTGGGGAAGGTCGGTACCCTCCATTACTCCACTTATGTTTTTTTTCGTCGCGTCGTTAATAAATACACAATCACACACAAGGAGTTTCAAGCACACACTAACACACAATAATAAATACATAAACCTTGAATAATGTACAAAAAGAGCCGTAATAAATAAATATGTCAAATGTCATCATAATATGTACAAATAAAAATCGTCGGTCAAAAATCCCTAGAGCCAGAATCAGTATCATCTCCACCCTGCGCATACGGGAACGGTGAGCCGAAGAGTCCCTCCACCATCCGAGTACGGGGAGTAGTGTCCCTACTAGTCCCTGTAACCCCAGCAGTAGTCAAGCTCAAGGCAGGACCCGTCCAGCCGGAAAACGGTGTAGATTGGCCCAAAGACACTGGAATCGTCGGTGAAGGCATCGTCCCATACATCGGAACTGAGAACAAGCCCGACACCGGTGGAGGAATCCCGGACAATAGAGCTGAAAACGAACCAGGATCCAAGGGAGTCAAAACAGACCCAAACTCAGGCTGCGGAGGTTGTGAAAACGGCTGTCGCGGCCCCTGACTCTAGCCCGGAAAGCGCTGGGAAGACTGAGGCTGCTTCCACTGAGCCTCCTGAAATGGCTGAGTAGTCTGAGGCTCTCGCTGAGAATGAGAATGCCGGTGAATCTCAGGAGATTGTCTACCACGACCAAGCTCCTCCTCGTCCGAGCCTCTAGGCCTCGAGCGCGAGCGGGACTTCCGTCGCTCCTGAAAGATACAAAATCAAAAGGTGTCAACAATGCAAAATAAAACAAATTGTAGAGGTGAAAAAATGAATGATACCTCAAGAACGTCGCTAGAACTCCGACAACTCGCACCACGCCGAAGCTTGATGATGCAATACTTCAGGGCGTCCACCAGCTTCATGAATCCCATCATCTCCGGGCTGTTAGGCTGAGGATAAAACAAAGAAAAGTCAGTAACAAGCAGTGTTAAAAGGGTCAATAATGCATCAAAGAAAACTCACCGGCTCAAAGACCTCAGGCAGTGACTCCTGCGCCTGTCTGCTGTAACCCTCTGGCGCATCAGCAATATGGTCCTCGGTGATACCAATCAGCCCTGGATAGCGGACAGACTGAGGAGGAATCTCGATTCTTTCCACAGGGCGGATGGTCGTCTGAAAATATGATCGAATAATCAAATTATTCGACTATTTAAAACAGAGACTAGTAAAGAAGATCCTCAAAAGAAATCATACCTCAGGAAGACGGGGTGGAGGAGCCAGAGAGGGAAGCAAGTCCCGCGCATAGTCACTCTCCATGTGAACGAGCTCCTGCTATGGAAAAGTATAGCGCTCTCCCCTGTTGATCAACTCTCTGATCAAGCAGGAGTCCAGCATCGACTCTGGTGGAGATGAGGGCACCACAAAACGATCGCCGCTATTTTGACGAACGACTCGCTCCCCCAAATACAAGACAAAGCGTCCGGTACCAACCAAAATGGTACGGTACGCTGAAAGACGCAAGGCCTCAGGCAGATCAATCATCCCGGCCTAAGGACGATACTGGACATCAATGGCAACCTGGAAACCATAAAAACTTGGTGTGAAACAACGGAAATAATGTTAGAAGGAAAAACGCAACAAAACTAATCCTTACGCCAACAGAAGAGGTGCCTCGGCGTAGTAGCCCACGCAGTGCAGGGACGGACTCCACCCGTGACTCTCCTCGATCACGCCAGCTGGCCCCAACAGGGAAATCATGGACCGCTCCACGACGCCGGCGAGGAGCCAAGCCTGGGAAGTACTCGTAGAACCATAGCTGCGATGAAAAGTAATCTTTAGCACATAAGTCGAACAAGCTAAAGTGAAATGAAAAGGGAAAAGATCATCACCTCTACGACTCTCCATAGACCATAGACGGTGATGGGAGACTCGTCATTCAGCTGCCGACAGCATTGACGTAGCGATAAAAGAAGATATGCGTACCCAAGACTGACCCAGCTATAGGATCCTATCTCATGGATCCTGGCCAAAGAGGGGAGGTAGCAAAGGAGCACGCGTGAACTCCTATCAGGAGAGAGGGTCATAGAGATCAGGATCAGGATGAAGATCCGCATCCGCTGCTCAGCCGTCGTATCCTCCATCTCAAAGCCACGAGTTAAAACTGAAGCCAGCTCCGATCGTCCACTCCTAGGACCACCTCGAGACACTGGTCGGGTCCTGATGTGCTGAACGATCGGACCCAACAAATCAGCTGCCTCAGTCGATCCCCAAGATAGATTGGACATTTGACCTACAGCCCGGTCGGTGAAGCGCAGCCCGCTAATCATGCTGAAGTCTAGAGGGGTCACCGTCATCTCCCCCCAAGCAAAATGAAAAGTGTTGGTAGTATCCCAGATTTACTCCAACAATGCGCGAACGACCGTCGCGCCGCAACCACGGGGGCTGCGAAACCCTACAACCACCGTATAGAAATCTACTAAGCCAACCGATTCCCATAGGGCGTTCGTAGCAGGATCCCTCGCAAAGATCTGGTGAAGTCGAGGGATCAGATCGCCGGCTCCAGAGCCATGGTGGCGAAGCGTGCCATCGACTATGGCGGAGAATGGGCGATGAGAGACATGGTTTTCACGGTAGAAAACCAACTGGTCTGGAGTCCACGGAGGTGGAACCCACCTACCCCTACTCGTAGAAATCCGAGGCTCGGACTCTAAGACATCGTCGTCCATGCCCTCAGGAACGGTAAGAGTGTCCTCCCGAAAAGCCCGACGTCGGCCGTGTGTAGAAAGATCGCAATCTCGTCGCCTAGGCATGCTATTATAAAAATCTAAATGCTTAGCATCATTTCCTAAGACATTTAATTCAAGTTGCATATTTATAAAAATAAAAATCTAAATACTTAGCATCATTTCCTAAGTTATTTAGTTATTTATTGAATTATATGGTAAATTTTTACCTCCAGGCTAAAAATTGGCATAATTATGGTATTTAGTTTCTCCATGACAAACTAATACTACAGTTATCCTAGCCGCATGATACTATGTTCTCCATGACAATATAGTACATACGCAAAATATGTTTCGAAGTTGCACAAAAACAATGAATCAACACATCATGAAACACTTTACAAGATTTACCACCATTTTTTCACCATTTCAAGTACAAAAGAAGTAGCATGAACATCATTTCACAAAGTAGTACCCAAAAATGGTGATTTTCTCAATTATCCATCAAATTATGCAATTTTTGTCTCAAATTTCTCACAAACACACATATACAAGTAAAATCATGGCAAGAATTTCAACATAAAACCTCAAAATCAAAAATCCCCAAATTGATTTTTAAGGGTTTTTCATGAAATTACTTTTGAAGCAAATTTGAGGCACAAATTAAGAAGAACTTACATAGATCCTTGTAGAGGGTCGAAAATGAGGAAGGTAGCAAAAAATTAGAGCAAAATTGGTGGAAATTTGAGCTCCAAAAGCTCGAAGAGCTGCGCGGCCGCCGTGACGCGATTGAGTTTTGCCGCGGCTCGGTGGAAGACCGACGTGTCACGGGGACTAAGTAGGGTGTCGGAGCCCTGTTGTGCAGCAGCAACACCGACGAACAACAGCAACAACAGCAGCGAACAACAGTAGCAGCAACCCGCAGTAAAAAATAAAAATAAAAATAAAAATAAATAAGAGAGAGAATGCAGAACTGCCGTGTCACGGTTGTCGTTCCCGTGTCAAGGTGAGGACGGACGGCGGCCGGATTGTCTTAACCGTGGCGCGACGATTTGTGTGAAGCAAGAAGATGAAAATGGAGAAGTATAGAGAGAGGAGATGAGAAATGGCGAAATAGTGAAGCAGAAATGTAAATTTAAAGACAAAAAAAGTAACCGTTACCCTCCCCGTTCACCATGCCACGGTTACCGTTATCGTGTAACGGTACACTGATGACGTGGCGCGCTGGTTCACACGTTGACCGATTTAAACAGCGAAATAAAAAGGGAAAAAATATTCCCGTGACACGGGATTTTATCCCGTCTGACGGGAGGAGTTCCCGTGTCACGGCAAAGAGGTGACGTGGCACGGCAGCTCTGAACATTGTCAGCGAACATTCCTGGCGTTTTTTACTAGTTTGACCGATTTTTCGAGGTTATTGGGCGGTTATTTTTCGCTAGAATTACGCGGAAAATTCTAACTGATACTTAAAGGGGACTAAAATTACCATTTTACCCCTGGCAAGCGTCAAAGTCTATTTTTCGGCATTTTAAGCACTTAATATGGTCGGATAATCGGCTTAAAATTGTGAATCATTTGCGGCCCACGTTCGGGGATAATCGAACCATCATACAAATTTAAGCAATCGTCGGCTTTCCTCAGGCTTGGAAAGCATTATCGGTGGATTTTTCTTCAAATGTAGAAAACCGCCAAGTCGGCTTTCCTCAGGCTTGGAAAGCATTATCGGTGGATTTTTCTTCAAGTGTAGAAAACCGCCAAGTCGGCTTTCCTCAGGCTTGGAAAGCATTATCGGTGGATTGTTCTTCAAGTGTAGAAAACCGCCAAGTCGGCTTTCCTCAGGCTTGGAAAGCGTTGTCGGTGGATTTTTCTTCAAGTATAGAAAACCGCCAAATTCATTTGTCGGCTTTCCTCAAGCATGGAAGGCATTATCGGTGGATTTCTTCAAGCATAGAATGACACCAAATTCGTTCGTCGACTTTCCTCAGGCATGGAAAGTATTATCCGGTAGCTTTCTTCAGGCTTAGAAAGGTACCAAACTCTTCAGTCGTCTTTCCTCAAGCATGGAAAGCGTTTCAACAAATGTCACTCGGTGGATTCCTTCAAGCTTAGGAAGCTGCCAAATTCGTTCGTCACCAATACACTGGTGTCAGATACGTATTCTATCCCTTTACTCTTTTATCTGTAGAATTAACATTTTCCTGCAGGTATCGGCGTATACAGAGTGATTTAGGATCGCAGAACGTCTTAAATCATTCTCCGTCCCTATCGGCTACTTTGACTATCGTTTTCGAAACTGACGTTTCTACAAACTCAGTCAAAGTGGGGGCTTCTGTAGACACCTAAAAATGTCTCCCCAAAACCAAACCCGATGATGAACAACCTTTCACCACCACTATTGGTCGGGTTTAGTATTTAATCCCGAGAGTGCTTAAAAAATAGTATTTTATTAAATTCATATTTTTGAACAGTCCATGGATTAGTCTTGTTGTTTGGTAAAAGCATAGTTTTAATTTCAGCCCAAACTTATTAATTAATTTTAAGCCCAAATCTTTTTTTTATTTTATTGTTTTATCATTTATTGTTGGCCCAAACCTTTTATTTATTTAATTATTTTCTTATTTTAGCCCAAATAATAAAAGTCAGAAAAGGCCCGAAATTATCAATCGGCACTTAAAAAGCCGAAGGAAATTAGGGTTAAAAATGTATTTAGACGGAAAATAGACTGGAAATTCCTGCACCACGGCAGACCGCCACCGTGTCACGGGAATCCTTCCCGTCTGACGGTGGGATTTCCCGTGACACGGGAGGTCTGCCGTGACACGGGACATTCCGTGTCTTTTCCGCGTAAACCCTTGACGCGTTTTCTATCCCGTTTTCTGAAAATTTCCCGCGTCGCGTCAAAAGTGTACCGTGTCACGGGAATGTGTACCGTCTGACGGTGGGGCTTCCCGTGTCACGGTATAGTTTGACCGTGTCACGGGATACTTTTTTAGAGTTTTTATCATTTTAGGGTTCCGTGTGCTCCCTCAGCAAATTTTCCCTATAAATACCCCCTCATTTCAGATGAACGGGGCACCGAGTAATTCTCTAATTTTATTCTACCCTCTTCTATGCTTTAGCCTAAACACTAGCCTACCCTTTTCTACTTCAAAATTCCTTCTTCAAGTACTTAAAGGAGTCCATATTTCACTCGTGGTTCCATCCTTAAGCCAAGGCGTGAAAGGTAGAATTGTTTGAGGGTTTGGCCCCAAAATCAACTTTACTTTATTTAATTTAATTTAATCATTGCTTTAATATTTTCTTGAAGTTACTAACTCGTTTATTATTTTGTAGTTGCAAACAAACAGAATCAAAGTAAGAGTCATGCTCCTTTTATTTTTATTATTTTTCTAACGATTTTATGTTGTTGGAATTGTGATTAATTTGGTTTTAATATTAATGTTGTTCTACTATTTTTATTATGATCACCATATTGCATGTTTAAAGGGAATATGTAATTGAAAATCACGCCTAATAAAATAATTTGGACAACCGGTTTAGGATCCCTTTTAATCTTATTATTAATTGAAGTGATCACCAAATATTATAGAATTATGTGTGCATTAATTGTAAACCAATTTAGTTAAATAATAGTTTGGAGCGAATTGAATTTCTGTTTTTATGCCTTTGAGATCACATGAATTCTTTTCAATATAAGAATAGAGTATAGGCCAATACGGGCGAATGTGACTCCATGACTCACTTCGTACCATCATCCCCGATCCTCCTTTCGTGGTTCTGAACCATATGGAGTTAGTAATCTCATGGATTATGAATGGGGTGTAACCTTCACAGGTCAATCGTTGTTGCCTATTGTTGTCCCTTATTCGTGGTTGCCTTTTTATGATCCGTGAACGGTTTACAAGTTCCTTAAAAACTTGTTGGCGGCTCCCTACTTTCCTTGTCCCTAATCGTATATGTCAATTCCCACTTCCTAAGAGTGCCAAGCATATTCACCACATGCTTTAACGTAGGCGCACTTCGAGCGACGCCTACAAGGGGCTAACTAGCGTACAAAGGAACCCGAAATTGCTGTTCTGAGAGACTTCGAGCTCAGTCGCTGCTGAAGTATCTCTGGCACCAAGAATTGGAGTAGGGTCTTCCCTATTCTGCTGCACCTGTATTTATTTTTTACTATAGAACTTTGCCAATTTCTTTAATTATCTTAGGGTTGACCTAAGATCTAATGTTGCTTGACTCATCGACTTGACACGACTCAAGGTATAAACTTGACTCGATATGTTTGACTGACTCGAGGTTGACTCGACTCGATGTTTTTTTGACACATGTGTTAGACTCAATTCAAGGTGATGTGACACGACATGAATCAATGTGTACATGACTTGTGTGTACATTGTAATCTGATCGTGCGACTCAAAAATGCAAAAAAGCAAAAATTATCCGTCATTTTTGTGGAGAGTACCGACTTTCTCCCGAAAAAGAAAGACAAGAAAAAGAATCGAAAGTTTGAAGATGCATGTTGAATGAGCTTAGTCAAATGTTGTTTGATACTATTTCTCAAGGTGCAAGGATTAATTCATCCTAGGCTATCTCAATTATTGACTCCATGATGAAAGTATTTGGGTAAGTTAGGCACGGAGGCTAAGTACTTCATACTACGTGATGCAATGACAATTATGATTGATGAGTGATGTGACAAGGCATGCTTCATCGTTATGTTAAGATTTCATGACAAAGGGTTCCTAAGGGAAGTATATTTGGTCATGTATCTGTGCAGCGTGTCAAAGTGACACTAAAGTTAGGCCGCAAGAGCTAAGTGTGTGGAAATATATTATTTGTTAAAAGAGTCAAATGGTGGTGACTCTTAGGCTAGGTAAGCTAATGATATAGGGATCAAGCCCCCGAGTCTAGCTCTACATGGATAGGGATGAGCATAGGAGATCCCTTGATATGATAATGGTGTGAGTGTGTGAATGTGAATATGAATGCATGTTTATTACGACCGCACCTCAATGTAAGGTTGCCTACGTATCCGTTAGGAATCAGGCCGAATGTAGCTCTAGCCGAACCTCGCACAAGTGTGTGTATACCTCAAAAAGGTCTTTTTAAGGGTTGTAACGTGGTTAGGCTAAAGGTTTGAAAGAAGAAGGGGATAAAGGCTCAAGACCCTAGATAAGCCCCCAAGGTGTGCAACCTTGCTTTCGAATCTTTATATTTTTATGCTTGAGTTTCTAATCTTTTTTAGCTCTCTTTTATCTTTTTCTTTAGCATCTATTTTATTTTTATAAGGGTGGGCAATCCCGATCATGCGGTCTATCACTCACTTGGCATTCATGTTTCTCAGGCACGGTACCGAGCACTCGATAAGAGACGCAATCTGAGACGTGTTCTTATTGAAGATATTTTCATATCAAAGACATTGGAACACTTACCCTTTTGTACACTTTTATGATTATTTTATTTTTGCTTATTTTTCTTTTGATCTTTGAATTACTCAAGCTCTATTTTAGAATTGCATAAGTTACACACCATCCCATACCAAGATTAGGTAAATGTAGGTTGAAAAAACAAAGGTCTATCGTTAGACGAGGCTCAAAGTGGTTTACCAAAAAAGGATGTATAATTGAAGGGTGAAAGGTAATATAATGTGGCTACAAGGGGTGTCTTAAATCATTGGTATACCTTGTGCTTAATTTAACATGGATTTTTTTTTTTTATTAATGCAATATAATGAAATGATCATATGAAAGAAAATAAATGCTCATTTTACTAAAAGAGAAGAAAGAAAATAATCTACAAAATTAATCTAAGGAGAATAAAAAGGTGCCTATGCTAGACTTATTGGGGAAAGGGTAAATAAAAAAGAAATAGAAAAAAAGAGGTCACGAAATCTTGTCGTTGAAGCTCGCCTCTTATCTTGTGTTGTTTCCTTTATCATCACTCGCTCTTCTTTATAACCGGAGGCATGGGAAGCTTGTTATTATCAATCAAATGTTGGATAGACTCCTTTAGCTTCCAACAGCTCTCAGTAGTATGACCCCTACCTTGATGGTCCTTGCAGTGTTCGTCTGGATTCCAACTAGGTAATCTCTTTTCAGGTGCGGGATCTTGAATAGGTCCAATTGGAGTAATGATTCCTTTGGCATGGAGTCGATCGAAGGCAGTATCGTAGCTCATCCTAATGGGAATGAAGTCTTTCCTTAGTTGCTTCTTATATCCTTGGTTATCCATGGATAAAACATAACTGAGATCAAAGGTACTAACATTATTACTAGAGGGGGCGTTTTCGGAAGAAGAAGGATTGTCGTTCTTCTTTCCTTTCCAGCCACCGTGGTTACTATTGTTAGTATCTTTTTGCTTTACGAGGTCGTCTTCCATTTCAATTCCGATGTCATAAACGACTTTGAAAGTATTCAGATTGTGTTGATATTTTAAATGCTTCGAATACTTCTCTTGGAGATTCTTGATAAAAATCCTCACAGATTCTTTTTTAGTGGGCACCTCTATCATCTTGGCGGAAGTTTCTCTCCATTTATTAAAGAAAGAAGTAAAGCCTTCATTCTCTTTTTATTTTAGCATCTCAAGTTGTCTATGATCGGTTTCAACTTGAATATTGCACTTGTACCTATCAATGAAAGCGTTTACTATCGATTCCCCGGTAGAGGTTTTCTCTTTGTCAAGGGAGAAGTACCATTGTTGGCAAACGGTTTCAAGAGATAGAGAGAATAGAGAGGGGAAAACCTTCTTATCGATACCCTTAATGTTCATTATAGTTTCGAAAGCTCTTAGATGAAAATAAGGGTTATCAGTTGCCTTGAATTTAGGGATGTCAGTGGTGTTGAACTTATGCGGAAGAAGTTCCTTGTCCAGCGAGACCCCTTGTGAACTCATGCCCTGAAATTTATAGTCATCTGCATACATTGCCTCGTCTCGTCAATCCACTAGAGAATGAGATGTTGTATATCCATCTCGCTATCTTAGAATATTCCTTAAGTGCCGTCCTGCTTGTTGAAAGGGACAACCACTAGATCTCGGTCTACTTTATCAGCCAGGTTCTACACAACGCCAAGATTAGGTATCCCCCTGTTGAAAAGTTTGGTTTAACGTTGTACATGGCATCTAAAACGCAGCGACCGTATTTCTTGGCACATTCAATTGTGGTTTACACAGATCAACAACTCAAGAAGCTGTTTGCAACTTTAGAAGCTAGTGGTCGCATGCTTAAATGGGCTTTAGAATTGAGAAGCTTCGACATCACGTTTGAGCCCCGAAAAGCCTTAAAGGGGCAGGCCTTTGATGATTTTTTGGCTTAGATGACACGGCCGGACTTACAGCCGGCCGGAGACTAGATCTGGAAGGTATATGTAGATCAGTGTTTTGGGAAGTAAAGCAAAAGAGGAGTATTGATGCCGAGCCAGTGCAGATCTTTGATAGAAGCTTAACTTGGATGGACGGAATCATCTCCTACTTAATGGATGGATTGCTGACGGCCGGTCCCAAGGAGAGCTGGCTGATGAAAAAGAAGGCGGCCTAGTTCGAAATGAAGCATGAGGAGTTGTTTAAGAAAGCTTTTATGAAGTCTTGCTTGAAATATATTACCCCTGAGAGGGGACATGATGTGCTGGACGATCTCCTCTAGGGCATTGCGGCTCCCACATTGGAGGACGAGCCCTGGCTGAAAAGGCCACTCACCTAGGGTACTACTGGCCGAGCTTGAAATCGAACGCCATGAAAATAGTAAATAAATGTGACAAGTGCCAAAGGTTCGCAACCTTAATCCATCGCCCAACTAACAGTTTGACAGCCATAAGTAGTCTTCTCCCTTTTGCAAGATGGGGTATGGACATCTTGGGTCCGTATACGCCAGCGTCTAGCCAAAGGCAATACGTGTTTGTAGAAGTAGAGTACTTTACGAATTAGGTTGAGGCCGAGGCTGTCCGGGGCATTAAGTGGAATGATGTGTCAGCTTTCATTTGGAAGAACATAATTACTCGCTTTGGGGTACCTCAGTCAATGGTGTTCGACAATGGGCCTCAATTTAAAACTCCTCAGCTCAAGGAATGGCTGGGAGACAAGGGAATAGCTCATTGCTTTGCCTCAATCGGCCGACCACAAGCCAACGGCCAAGTAAAGGCCTATAAAAAGTTAATCTCCAATGGTATTAAGCGCAAGCTTGAAAAAGCAGGCGGCTTATGGGCTGATGAGCTTGTTAATGTATTAATGACCATACGAACAACAGCTAAGAGCTCCACAGGAGAGACCCCATTCTTTTTAGTCTATGGTGCCGAAGTAATTCTCTCAATTGAAATGGACGAGCCTACCCTTAGGGTGATGTTATATGATGAAGCGGCCAATTCAGAGGCCATGAAGACCGCCCTAGATTTTCTTCCTTAGGCCAGGGGTAATGCGGCGCTCAGGCACGATGGGAGATATGGTACTGAGAAAAATGGAGGTTGTAGGTGAGCAAATGAGGATGGCAAGTTGACCCCAAACTGGGAAGGGCCGTATCGAATCAACGAAGAAGTTCGAGATGGTACATATCGTCTTGAAGCCTTAAATGGCCGTCCACTTCCGCGTACATGGAACACGAACAATCTAAAAAAATATTATGTTTACAATTCTTTTGTACTTAGCCAAAAAGCTGCATGTTCAGCTAGGTCTTAATGACCGAGCCCTATAATTAAAGTTGTACGATCCAACAATGTAATCTTGACATAATTAATGAAAGTTAGGCATTGGTATCTTATTGAGTTATTCGTTTTTGCATGCGTACATCATTGTTTTTTGAATTAAAGGCCGAGTAAAAACCATAACCATGTTGCTTGCAACATAGTAACACGACTTATAAAAGGTGAACAAAATTATTTAAGGCATAGCAAAACGGTCACAATGGACCGCAAAAAATAAAATAAAAAAAAATAGGATTTTTTGAAAATAAAACCACAAATTTTACAAAAAATGGATTATAACACCACAATTTTTCGAATTTTTATCATAACACCACAAAAAAATCAAAAAAATTGATTTCACCACCATCTAACTTATTTTTGGATGGAATTCGTTAAAGGGATTCACGATGGAAACGTGTCGATAAAACATTGGTTTTAAAAAAATAAATTAAAAAAAAAATCCCTAACCTAAACCCAGCCAACCCCACCCCCAGCACCACCTTCTTCAGCCGCGCCAACGCCTAACCCCAGCCGACACCGTCACCAGCACCTTCGTAACCCGGCGAAATTCCCCTTCCCTTTTTCCCCCTCCCCGAAAACCACCCCAACCCTGCTTAATCGCCACAAATCACCGCATACCCACCGCAGTTAACCACCTACCACAGAAAACACCAACCACGAAAACCCTTATCTTTCACCCTCAAAACGGCCGAAATCGACCATGACAACCCTCGATTGGTCGATTTCGGCAGCCGATTACGCAAAACTGGGGAAATGGGTGTGGATTTCGCGGCAGATTGGGAAATGTAGGTGGATTTTACAGCGGTTATGGATGGTTTTTGCGGTGGTTTGGAGGGCGTAAGGTGGTTTTTGGGGCGGGAGAGGGGGTGAAGTGGTTCATCGGCGGTCAAAGGCTTTGGTTTCGTCGGATTTTGTTGGGGTAGTTGTAGGGAATAAATTTCAAGCGTTAATCCCCTAGCTTGAACGCCACTGTGATCATACACTTAAGTACGTAACGTCCAAAAGGGAAGAAGATAGAGCAAAAGAGTCGCCAACAAGTTTTTTAGGATTTTGTAAACCGTTCACGAGGTGAAGGTTACACCCCTTAACGATCCAAGAGATCGTCAACTCCATAAGGTCTAGAACCAAATAAGGGTTCGGGGATGAAGGTACAAATCCAACCTAAAAGAGATTAAACCTGCCCTAATAATAGGCCTCTACTTTATTCTGATCTTATTCTTGTGCGCTTTCTGACTAACATGCAATCAATAGGATTAACCCTAAACCTGTTTATCTATGTTGGTCGAATATAATGCACGAATAAATCTATTATTGGCGATCACTTGAATTATAATCAAATTAACCCTAAACAAGATTATTAATTATCTTATTAAGCTTGATTAGAAGTACCAATTCCCTTTAAACATGCATAAAAGTCGTGATCAAGCAATAAAAATAAATAAGCATCAAGCAACGTAATAATAATCATCATAAAAAAAATTATAATAATAATAATCATCATAAATAAAATAATCATCATCAAAATAATAATAATAATAATATTCATAATCATCATAAATTATAACAATAATAATCATGTTAATGCATAATAAAATTAGCAAGATCCTAGGCATGATACTAACAAGATTAATAACAAACCCTAGCATGTCACTAAGCAATAAAAATCAAATCTTTAACCCTAACATGATACTAACAATCGTAAATATTAGGAAGAACATAGGAAGCATCGCAGGAATCATAATAAGCATATTTTATATTATAACTTTTTCCCTAAACATGATACTAGGAATTTCATAATAACAATATAAACATGATTTCTACATCATAATATCAATTAAATCAATTAAAGCACTTACTTTGATGCCTCGTACCTCTTTCTAATAACAAAATACACACGTTAGTAACTTCAAGGAAATTAATTATTAAAACAATTAAATTAAATAATTGAAATAGAGATTTGGGATCAAGCCCTCAGAAATTAAACCTTTCACGTCTAGGGCGAAGGCAACTTCGAATATGGCTAGGTGTATCTAAGTCTAATGTATGAGGAATTTTGTTTGTAAAAAGGCTACTTTAGAAAACAGAGAGAGAGAGAGAAATCAAGAGATTCTTGATGAGAATTGGTGAATGAAAATGGAGTTTTTAATACGTTATTTATAGAGAAAATCAGCCAAAAAGATAAAATTAACAAAGCAGAGCATGGACGCACGCAAAACGAGATTGGCGCCAGGAATTGGCCATTGGCGCCAGGCGCCAACGTTAGCGCCAGGCGCTAATGCTGGCGCTAGGCGCCAATGCCTGGCGTTAGGCGCCAGTGCCTGGCATTAGGCGCCAATCCTGCTTTTGACGCGTTTTCTAAAATCATATAGATTTTGCCGTACAGGAGGATAAAATCGTATCTTTTCCTCAAAATTGTTCTTTGATTTTAATTAAAACTCTAAAAAGTCAACAAAAGTCAATTTATCAATGCTAATTAAATTAGGTATGAAAAGAACCTTTTAAAAGAATCTAGAAGACTAAACCTATTCCTAATTACATTAGGAATGATAAATCATATTAGGCCCTCCTCTAGATCATTGGGTCGTACATAATGCTCAAACCGGGCTTAGTTTAGTAAATTGGCCATAACTTCCTCATTATTCATCGGAATTTGGCTTATTATATATCGTTGGAAAGCTCTTGTCAAGCCCCATCCAACTACACTACTATTTGATTATGATTCGACGCAAAAGGTACTCATCACTAGGTTTGGTTTTTGGGAGAGACAAATTGGTGTCTACAGAAGTGGATGCCGGCGACGGTTGGCGGTTGAGGCAGGTGGTGCAGAGGTGGTGGGATGGCTAGGTTAGGTTTTTTTTAAATATTATTTTAAACCACTAGCCACTTGACACGTGTCTTGTACGGACCCCACTAACGGATTCCATCAAAGAATCCGTTACATGGTGGTGAAATCGAATTTTTGGATTTTTTTGTGGTGTTATAATTATAGTTTGAGAATTTGTGGTATTATAATCCATTTTTTGTAAAATTTGTGGTGTTATTTTCAAAAAAATCCAAAAATTAAAAAAAAATTAAAAGTTTGATAAGCACAAGGAAACGTCCGCTCCCCATTGGGACGGACGGAGAAAGGCATAAGGTACCCTAAATCCGTCAAGGACATTGACCTCCTTAAATGGGGGCAAGGGCATACCTAGGCATAATAGCCTAGTCAAACTTAGAAATTTTAAAGTTGGGATATTACTTAAAATTTCTTGAGTATGTCCGAGCAATAGATTTAACGGACGACTCACATAAGGCCCATAATATGGCCGCAATAGCTGTTGATTCGGCGTTGCACCTAGTCCAAGGGCAATCATTACTATGATTTGATTAACTTGCTAGTATTCATACCCTTTAAGGTATAAAAACTACCAAGTCAATCAAACGATTAAGAGTATGGAGTAGGTGAACGCCGAATAAAGGGGAATACCCCCCCATCGTACGAAAGCATACAGGCGTAAAAACGTAAAATCCGCAAAAATTTGCTAAGTATAGAACAGATAAAATGAAAAACCGCTCAAAGGGCGACAAAACTGGCATAAATAAAAACCGCTAAGAAGGCGAAAAAATATCTTACAAAGCCGCTCAAAACAGGTGTCATCAAATAAAAGAAAATAAAATTATTTGACATAAGCAGAAGTTAAATACAAAAGCTCAAATTAGGGGACGGCCGAAGGAGGACCTTTGTAACACCCTAGAAATTCCTTTCCTTTAAATACACACATTACTCTTTTTAAAATACGTTTTAGGAATATCTAAGACATTACCGCCACCATGAAAACGGCTAAGGCAACTATCAAAGATACACAGCGGAAGACTTGAAAACCAAAACCATTTAAATAACACAATTTAAAAACCAAACCAACGAAAGTAAAGTTGAAAATCAACAAAACCAAAGTCAAATAAAATCCACTACAACTTGGAACCATTTAAGGCCCTTATTCAAAACCGAAACAACCAAACTTTTGTGTTAGTCCATAAAGTAATATAATAAAATATTCAATGCATAAAACACATCATATTCTAATGGAAGCTAGCATGAATCTCTCTTCACTCATGCCCCGTCATGAACATGCTTCAATACCTGAAAAGTGTATCTCTACTTGCCCCCACTACTCTCCATTAAAATGGATCATCGTAGGGCCAAGATAAAGACATGGCCAGACACAAACAACACACACAATCAGTAAAGCTGAGTACATAAGCGTAATTAAACACACTAACATACATTCTCCTACCACCACACACACTTACCTCATTGCACCTGTTTACAAGCACACACAACAATCAACAAGACACTCTAACTAGACACTAACTAATTCATTTAGTGTTGATTACGCATCGAACGGGTTTCCAACTATACCTATCCCAATAAATTGGGGTTAACTGACACGGGAGCTAACCGTGCCAGCAACAAACCTGTGCCACACATAGGTGGCGGAATTCCAGCGCATAAAAATAAAAAGGAATATACATCGTCCTGTACTCCGTTGGAAGTGATGGTTAAATATAAAACCCCATAACTCCCCCATTGTTCATACTCAAGGTATATACGTTCCAAGAGTTTTAGTGCGTAATCTCTTTCACTTTACGTTATTTACATATTAATAGACTTGGTGATGACTCTCAAAGCATAATAAGTCAATCAACAATAATTATACAATCAAACAAACATACCAATTTACTTCTTGAATAATTAATGACCACATATTATTTATTGTTGAACCCTTTTTAATTCTACCTCAGTGTCAAAGACACCTTAAACGCATAATGCGCCAAAAATCCTATCCCTCGGTGTTAAAAACACCTTAAGTGCACAAAGGAACCAACATACAATTTATTCCTTGTGTACATAGACACTTATATAGCTCCTTCCTCATGCTTAAAGCATCAATAAAAATTATTTGAACCATAGTAAAATTCCTTTTCAATATTCCAAACATAATTAAACATGTAGTTTAATTAATCATGCCTTCTAACATGCCATAAATAAAAATGTGGTTCAAACACAACATGCCAAAAATATACTTTTCCAATCCAGAAACCATCACAAATAATTCATGCTTCACCATTCAATCACCAACACCATTAATTCACAATTCCATACATAAACCTTAGCATGATACTACTTGTAATTGATTGAAATCAAGCCTAGCATGATTCTACATCATCAAAATATGCTAAGTACGCAAACGTACCTTGAATACGATCTTAAAATCGTCACGACTAGTAAAAATTGCTCACTTCGAAGTCTCCTTGTAGACACCTAAAAATGTCTCCCCAAAACCAAACCCGTTGATGAACACCTTTCACCGCCATTATTGGTCTAGTTGAGTATTTAATCTTTGGAGTGCTTAAATCCATGTGCTCTCCAATATATTTCATGAACCAATCCAATTTCTAGCTCATTTCCCTAAACCATAACCTATTTTCCACTTTTCGTCTCCACTGAGAGAAACTGATTTTATGGCTATACAATTTTGATCCAATTATTATTTTTCTGGATAGGCATTTAAATAAGCTTTCCAACCATATATCATAAGCCCAATTCCGAGCTTTAACGAAAAAGATATGAGCAAAACACCAAACTCGGCCTAAAACCAGACACCCCTCCACTAAAACGGCCGTATATTAAAATCTACATATTATTTTTACTTAATTCTAATTGGTTTGGAAGATAGACTTGATAATATTTCCAATGATATATTATATGCCTCATTCCGAGTTACGAATCAAAAGTTATGATGGTTTTAAAAACGGGTAAAAACCTGGAATCACCGCGCACATAGTGCAATTCCACCGTGTCACGGGAAATTGCACCGTCTAACGGTGGAAATCCCCGTGACACGGTGCCCTTGCTGTGACGCGGGGCTATTCCGTGTCCTATTTGCGTTCTTCGTACCTAAACAACTCCCGCGTCACGACATTTTTCATCGTGTCACGGGAATTTACACCGTCTGACGGTGGGATTCCCCGTGACACGGAGCTGTTTCCGTGTAATTTCTGCGTCTCCCATACCGTGACACGGTGTACTGTACCGTGTCACGGTGGATACTGCCGTGTCTTTTCCGCGTAAACCCTTAACGCGTTTTCTTTCCCGTTTTCTGAAAATTTCCCGCGTCACACTAAAAATGTACCGTGTCGCGGGAGAGTTTCCCGTCTGATGGTGGGATTTCCCGTGTCACGGTACACTTTTCCGTGTCGCGGGATACTTTTTTAGGGTTTTTATCATTTTAGGGTTCCGTGTGCTCCCTCAGCACATTTTCTCTATATATACCACCTCATTTCTGATGTACGGGGCAGCAATAATCATTCTCTCTCACCTTACACCCAAAAATCATTCTCTTCTCCCTCTTTAACCTAATTTCTAGCCTCCTTATTCTTCCATAATAATTCTCCTAAACACTCCAAGGAGTCTATACTTAACCCGAGGTTCCGTCCTTAAACCAAGGCGTGAAATGTACAAATAACTGAGGGTTTGGACCAAATCAACTCTACTTTTTATTTAATTTAAATTTCATTTGATGTATGTTTTTATTGAAGTTACTAACAGTTTAACACTTAATTAATTTAATTACTCTTATTTTATTTTAATATTGCTAGTATCATGATTAGGGTTATTTTATATTTAATTTGACTAACGCTATTATTGTTGAATTGCTTCCAATATTGATGTTATTCTATTATATTTATTGATCACCATATTGCATGTTTAATGGGAATATGTAATTGAAAATCACGCCTAATAAGATAATTTGGACAACCGGCTTAGGATCCTTTTTAATCTTGTTATTTAATCAAGTGATCACAAATATTTTCGAATAATGTGTTGCATTAATATTAAACCAATTTAGCTTAATAATAGTTTGGAGAAAATTGAATATTTTATTTGTATGCCTTTGAGATCGCAAGAATCATTTTTCACTATAAGAGTCGAGTAGAGGCCAATACGGGCGAATGTGACTCCATGACTCACTTCGTACCATCATCCCCGATCCTCCTTTCGTGGTTCCAAACCATATGGAGTTAGTAATCTCATGGATTATGAATGGGGTGTAACCTTCACGGGTCAATCGTTGTTGCCTTCGTTGTCCCTTTATCGTGGTTGCCTTTTATGATCCGTGAACGGTTTACAAGTTCCATAAAAACTTGTTGGCGGCTCCCTACTTTCCTTGTCCCTAATCGTATATGTCAATTCCCACTTCCTATGAGTGCCAAGCATATTCACACATGCTTTTAACGTAGGCGCACTTCGAACGACGCCTACAATTTGGCGACTCCACTTGGGATGATTCTTGGTTATTTATCGATTTGAGTGATCGATATTTAATTAAGATGAGTGGATGACACTTGAAAGATTCTTGAAAAATATTCCTGTGATTAATTTGGCATTTTTGCATATGCATAGACGTTTTAACGTCGCATTTAGGTCTGTCCCGTAGGAAAAATTGAATAACTTGATTGCGTACGAAGGAAAACATGGCACCAATCAGATTTCTGACTGCCGTGCCACGGAAAAATCTGCCGTGTCACGGCAGTCCTAAAATCAGTCCGGTGGCTTATTTTCTCTTCGCACAGTCAACTTCCTTCGATTTTTCTGAAAAAATGTATGTGTTCTACATGCCTCTTAGCCCCGAGGGATTTAAGCTCTATCGACCCAAAAACGCTCATGGCAATTAGGGTTCATCCGAGTTATTAAATCCACCCAAACCATGGAGTCGAGTTCGATTTCATCACGAACTCGCGGAGCCGCCTGTTGGCATACACCCTCAAGGGAGGCTGCCTTGCTAACGCGTCCAAACTCTTAACCATGGTACCCTATTGACACCAAATAAACTTGACCATAGTCGAAAATAGAACTTGACCTTAGGTTGCGAACTATTCTTTGTATCATTGTGCCTACATGTTTTATGTTTGGTCGTTTTGATCCTAACCTTAACGATCTTTCTTTGTCTATGGTGGATTATTTTATGACTAACGATTGCCAATAGACCGTACTCACTTAGTAATTAGCCAAAAAAAAAAAATATTGTCGTGTCACAGTATAGTGCACAGTCTGACGGTGTGCCGTACCGTGGCACGGGAAAGTTCACCGCGTCACGGCAGCTCGTCACGTGACACGGTACAGTCTTCCGTGTCACGGTGCCCTTGAAATAAGTCCAGTCAGCTTTTTTTTAAGTCTTCCGTGTTAATTTGGTCCTCGCGTCAGTCATTTTGGTTATTTTTCACATGTCTAGCCATACGATCATACCACGAGTCTTCTGACATCAGTTAGTCACTCACGAGTCAAGTATAGTCCACACACTTTCTTTATGTTCCGACTCGAGTCGTGCGCCAGGTCGTTTATGTTCGTATATTAGGTTCATGCACCCTTTTTCGTCTTAATAAAAAATGAGTGGAGTTTTCTCACCTGTTTTCAAATGTCTATTTTTTTTCGTTCCTTTCCTTTCTTGAGCAATGAGTCAAACAATTAAGTGAATTATTTTATTTCACAGTACGTTGTCAAGGAACAGAGATAGATTAATACGGTTCGAGTCATTACCGCAACAATCTCTCAGACCTAATAGGCGTTCAAAGAAATTTTGCCATCTCCATTACTCATCACCTTACAATGGACACTAAAGAAGATATTGAGAACATCAACAAATCCATCGAGGCACTATCTTCCATGATGCAAACCCTTGCCACTAGGGTCACTACCATGGAACAAAACAAGGTCACTGTTTCCACCCTTGACAAACTGAAGGAACAAATGAGTAAGATTTATGAGGATTTCACTTATGTGGAACGGCCTCCCACTCCTTTGGATGTGAAGGACAGACTCCCTGAAAAGTTCTCCACTGCTGATATTCCAAAGTTCAAGCCTACTGACAATCTAATATTCCATTTGAAGGCGTTCTCTGCAACCATGGCTCTTAAGGGATTGGACGTAACACTCTTCCCTACGGTGTTCCCTCTCTCCTTAGAACATGCTTGCCAACAATGGTTTTATTCCTTAGATGCGAAGCATACTGCGACTTGGCTAGATGTCACCGACAGTTTCATGAATCGTTACAAGTGTAACATTCAAACCAAAACTTGTGAACGTGAACTCTCCATTCTCAAACAAAAAGAGAATGAAGGCTTCACAGCTTACCTGAACAGGTGGAGGGAAACAGCTTCACTCTTGGTAGATCCTCCCAAAGAAAGAGAGATGGTTCGCCTCTTTATTCAAAATCTGACTCATAAATATAGGGAACATCTCAAATTTCTTCCAGTGAACACTTTCGAAGCTGTATACGACATCGGCATCAATATCGAGGATGAGCTAATAACGACTGCTGGTAGTAACAACAATAACACTTGGAAAAACAAGAAGAACGACCATCCTTCTTCTTCGTCTTCTAAGCACGAAAATACTACCAACAATATAAGCCAAGTTAATATCAATGAAGTGTTAACTCTTGATGCTCCATTGCCCAAGAAGAAAACAACTTACACTCCTTTAGGAATGAC
Organism: Chenopodium album; assembly: GCF_948465745.1. Lineage (NCBI taxonomy): Eukaryota > Viridiplantae > Streptophyta > Magnoliopsida > Caryophyllales > Amaranthaceae > Chenopodium > Chenopodium album. The sequence continues at coordinate 53,113,987 of NC_137841.1, read as the reverse complement.
TTATGATGCGGCCTTTGATCGCCTTTACGGTCAAGGCTTGATCACACCTATTGGGCCATTTCCAGAGCCAAAACCTGAAGAAAGGAGCGCCAAATGGAATCCCAATGCCCATTGCAAGTACCATCAAGGAAGGGGCCACACTACGGAGCAATGTTGGAATTTAAGGACGTCATTCAAGACTTGGTGGATGCAAACAAATTTCCTGTCCCTCCAGGCGGCAAGAAGTAATAAACACAAGGCGCACAGCAGATCCTTCGTGCAAGATTTCATGATTTCTTTCTTTATCATTCATCTCCATTCCCCATTCATGTCTAGCATAGGTTTTCCATTTTGAATTTTTATATGTTTCATGTGTTTTGTTCACCTTTTCCATTAATAAAATGAGCAATTTTCCTTTACATATCGATCATAGAATTTTTCATTCATTCAGTCATTCTCAAAAAAAAAAAAAAATAAAAAAAATAAAAAAAAAATAAAATCAATTACCGAACTAAACCCAAGGTACACCAATTACTTGAGGCACCTTTGCAACCATGTCATTCCCTGTTAACCGTTCAATCACATTCCATTTCTTCATCAACCATTTTGAGCCTCGTCTAACGTTTGGCCTTCATTTCTTCAACCCACATTCACTTAACCCTATGACTGGAAGATGTGTAATTGTATAACATTCAAAAATCAAGTAAAAAAAAAGCAGCAAAGCAACAATAAAACAATGTCTAAAGGCAAATGTTCCAATGTCTTTGATATGAACATGTCTCAAATTGCGTCTCTAATCGAGTGATTGGTACCGTGCCTGAGAAACATGAATGCTAAGTGAGTGATGGACTGCATGATCTGAGATTGCCTACATTGATTCAAAAGCACAAAAAAAAAAAAAAAAAAAAGGTTGAAAATAAACTTGCAAAATCAAAAATTTTCAAATTCAAAATTACACATCTTGGGGATTCTCTCGGGTCTTGAGCCTTTTATCCCTTTCTTCCTTAAACCATCAACTTAACCACATTACAACCCTTGAAAGACCTCTTTGAGGTGTACATACACTTGTGCAAAGTTCGGTTAGAGCTACGTTCGACCTGATTCCTAACTGATACGTAGGCAACCTAACATCGAGGTGCGGCCACATTCATATTCATATCCATGCATGATCGAGTCAAAGAATATCCAATGCTTACCCCTACCCATTTAGATCTAGACTTGGGGGCTTGAACCCACACCATTTAGCCTACTTAGCCTAAAGAGTCAATATCTTTGACTCTTCTCACATCTCTTTCCATCGCCATAACCCTTGCAGCCAGCCTTAATATCACATTCACACACTTCACTCACACATTCATATCCAAATCATCCATCCCTTTAAGAGCCCTTTATCATAAAATCTTATTTCAACACTATGCATGTTTCATCATATTTAAAGACAACATTCAGTAGAAGAAACATTGTATACTTGCTTAGCTTCCTGACCTGAGCAATATTCATTGTTTCGCATAATGTGCTAAGAAACATTTATATATCAATGATTTTTAATCATACAAAGCATATCGTGCTTAGCTCCTTGACCTAAGCAACGTTCATTATGCAATAATCACTATACGTGCTTAGCTTCCAGACCTAAGTGACGTTCAAAATCGCTTCTTTACACCATATATGATGCTTAGCTCCATGACTTAAGTTCATTCATCTATCGTGTCACATGATGTAATTGTCCTTAGCCTCCTAGCCTAAGAACATGCATCATGCATACATTATTTTCAGGACAAGCAATTCAATCCATACGATTCATTTCGTCTTGTTCAAGGAGGAAGTTCAAAACTTCTTTCCTTTTTCATTATTTTATTTTGGGGAAGTTCAAAAACTTTTTCCAAGTTTACATCGAAGGAAGTTCGAAAATAAAATTTAAGTTTTCACATCTTTCTGTTTCGGGAGAAAGTCGGTACCCTCCACTCATGACAAAAATTGACGGAAAATTTTTGCTTTTGCATCTTCGTTTGCTTGTGTCTGCACACACACATATACACACACACACACACACACTCACAAGTCATACACATGTCATGTCACATCAAGTCAAACTTGGTCAAGTTAGTTGTCAAGTCAATCACAGTATATACGAGTCCATTGACAAATTTATTTTTGCAGGTCTTATCTACAGCCCACGTTCGGGGACAAGCGGACCATCTACAACCCACGTCCGGGGACAAGAGGACCATCTACAGCCCACGTCCGGGGACAAGAGGACCACCATCATTTCATGACGCAAGGTTCTCGATACACAGAGACTTGCAATTGTCAGTGGAATTCTTCAAGCATAGAATGAAACCATATTCATCAGTCGGCTTTCCTCAGGCTTGGAAAGCGTTATCGGTGGATTTTTCTTCAAGTATAGAAAACCGCCAAATCGGCTTTCCTCAAGCATGGAAGGTATTATCAGTGGAATTCTTCAAGCATAGAATGAAACCATATTCATCAGTCGGCTTTCCTCAGGCTTGGAAAGCGTTATCGGTGGATTTTTCTTCAAGTATAGAAAACCGCCAAGTCGGCTTTCCTCAAGCTTGGAAAGCGTTATCGGTGGATTTTTATTCAAGTATAGAAAATCGCCAAGTCGGCTTTCCTCAACCATGGAAAGCATCATCGGTGGATTTCTTCAAGCATAGAATGACACCAAATTCAAACGTCGACTTTCCTCAAGCATGGAAAGTATTATCCGGTAGGTTTCTTCAGGCTTAGAAAACTACCAAACTCCTCAATCGTCTTTCCTCAGGCATGGAAAGCGTTTCAACAGACGTCATCCGGTGGATTCCTTCAAGCATAGGAAGCTACCAACCTCATTTGCCACCAATACACTGGTGTTAGATAAGCATTCTATCCCTTTACTCTTTAATCTGTAGAACTAACATTTTTCTGCAGGTATCGGCGTATACAGAACGATTTAGGATCGCAGAACGTCTTTAATCATTCTCCGTCCCTATCTGCTACTTTGACTATCGTTTTCAAAATTGACGTTTCTACAAACTCAGTCAAAGTGGGGGCTTCTGTAAACACCTAAAAATGTCTCCCCAAAACCAAACCCGTTGATGAACACCTTTCATCGCCATTATTGGTTGAGTTGAGTATTTAATATTTGGAGTGCTTAAATCCATGTTCTATCCAATATATTTCATGAACCAATCCAATTTCTAGCTCATTTCCCTAAACCATAACCTATTTTCCACTTTTCGTGTCCATTAAGAGAAACTGATTTTATGGCTATACAATTTTGATCCAATTATTATTTTGTTGGATAGGCATTTAAATAAGCTTTCCAACCATATATCATAAGCCCAATTCCGAGCTATAACGAAAAAGATATGAGCATAACACCAAACTCGGCCTAAAACCGACACCCTTTTACTAAAACGGCCTTATATTAAAATCTACATATTATTTTGACAGGATTCTTATTGGGTTGGAAAGTATATTTGATAAGATTTCCAATGAAAGATTATATTCCTCATTCCAAGTTACGGATCAAAAGTTATGATGGTTTTAAAAACGGGTAAAAACCTGGAATCACCACGCACAGTGCAATTCCACCGTGTCACGGGAAATTGCACCGTCTGACGGTGGGAATGCCCGTGACACGGTGCCCTTGCTGTGACGCGGGGCTATTCCGTGTCCTATTTGCGTTCTTCGTACCTAAACAACTCCCGCGTCACGGCATTTTTCATCGTATCACGGGAATTTACACCGTCTGACGGTGGGATTCCCCGTGACACGGAGCTGTTTTCGTGTAATTTCCGCGTCTCCCATACCGTGACACGGTGTACTGTACCGTGTCACGATGGATACTGCCGTGTCATGGTACCTGTGCTGTGTCACGGGACATTCCGTGTCTTTTCCGCGTAAACCCTTAACGCGTTTTCTTTCCCGTTTTCTGAAAATTTCCCGCGTCACACTAAAAATGTACCGTGTCGCGGGAAAGTTTCCCGTCTGACGGTGGGATTTCCCATGTCACGGTACACTTTGCCGTGTCGCGGGATACTTGTTTAGGGTTTTTATCATTTTAGGGTTCCGTGTGCTCCCTAAGAACATTTTCTCTATAAATACCCCCTCATTTCTTATGTACAGGGCAGCAATAATCATTCTCTCTCACCTTACACCCAAAAATCATTCTCTTCTCCCTCTTTAACCTAATTTCTAGCCTCCTTATTCTTCCATAATAATTCCCCTAAACACTCCAAGGAGTCTATACTTAACCCGAGGTTCCGTCCTTAAACCAAGGCGTGAAAGGTACAAATAACTGAGGGTTTGGAACAAATCAACTCTACTTTTTATTTAATTTAATTTCCATTTGATGTATATTTTTATTGAAGTTACTAACAGTTTATTCATGATGTATCAATTTAAAGGAACGCGCAGAATGTGAGTACTTAATTAATTTAATTACTCTTATTTTATTTTAATATTGCTAGTATCATGATTAGGGTTATTTTATATTTAATTTGACTAACGCTATTATTGTTGAATTGCTTCCAATATTGATGTTATTCTATTATATTTATTGATCACCATATTGCATGTTTAAAGGGAATATGTAATTGAAAATCACGCCTAATAAGATAATTTGGACAACCGACTTAGGATCCTTTTTAATCTTGTTATTAAATCAAGTGATCACAAATATTTTCGAATAATGTGTTGCATTAATATTAAGTCAATTTAGCTTAATAATAGTTTGGAGCAAATTGAATATTTTATTTGTATGCCTTTAAGATCGCAGGAATCATTTTTCACTATAAGAGTCGAGAAGAGGCCAATACGGGCGAATGTGACTCCATGACTCACTTCGTACCATCATCCCCGATCCTCCTTTCGTGGTTCCAAACCATATGGAGTTAGTAATCTCATGGATTATGAATGGGGTGTAACCTTCACGGGTCAATCGTTGTTGCCTTCGTTGTCCCTTTATCGTGGTTGCCTTTTATGATCCGTGAACGGTTTACAAGTTCCATAAAAACTTGTTGGCGGCTCCCTACTTTCCTTGTCCCTAATCGTATATGTCAATTCCCACTTCCTATGAGTGCCAAGCATATTCACACATGCTTTTAACGTAGGCGCACTTCGAACGATGCCTACACTCCTACACATTAAAATTATAATAGAGCATTAAAACCCACTCTAAAAAATTTCCAGCAATATATATTATTCTAAAACCCCTCTTAAAAAAATTAGAATAAGCTGAAATTATATTTAAAACACCCTAATTAAGTCCCTTTTAATGGGTAATTTAAATTTCCTTCAAAAACATAATATTAAGTGCTCTACATAAAATTCCAGCACTTTATTTCTAATTAAAACTTGCTGTAATCTAGTCTTAAAACACCTAAATTGAAGATCTAAACATTAATACCTCATATACTTTCATAATTTTCAAAAATCAAGGACCTAGGGTTTCAAAAATTGGGGCTTTTTAATTAAAACCAAATCTGAAATTTAATTCATACAATTACTATTATCAAACATCAAAATTAAAACCCCAAACTCATAATTTATATTTAGATCCAAGAATAGATTAAATTAAAACAAGAAAGCATATGATTTTTTTTTATATATATATATATATAGTTCGAAAAAGGGGGAAAAAGGGGAGGAAGAACGACAGCCACCACCGGCTGCCTGCTGCCGGCGGCTTGCGCTGCTGGCAGCAGCGGCCACCAGCTACCAGTGGCTGGCAGCGGTGGTGAGGGAGGAGGGCAGCCGAAAAAATATAAGGGGAAGGGGAAAAAGAAAAAGAAAGAAAAAAAATGAGGAGAGAGAGAGAAGTTTACCTTGGGTTTTCTCCATTCTGGGCAAAGTTTGATTTGCCTCATAAGTGCGATATTTATACCCCTTCTCTACTAACCCTCTTCTAGGTTTTCCTAATTCCTTCCCTAATAAACTTGTTGAAAAATTAAACTTTCCTAAAATAAAACACCAACTTTTAAATAAAATAATTAAATAAACTTTCCTTTAATAATAATATTAATTAAAATACTTTAGTTAAAATAATTACAACTATTTAAATACTTTATAAAATACATACTTTAAATAAAATACGTATAAAAATACGGGGTATTACTGTCTACCCCCTTAAAAAACAGTTTCGTCCCAAAACTTGGGGAACGAAATTCAAACCTTTTTCCTTAATATGTATAGTATTGCTGTACTTTTTGTCACTTCTTACTGTTTTATGTCTCTTAGAGAGCATAAATACTCGAAATACTTGTTTAAATTCGTGCAAAGAGCACAAAAATAACTGAAATATAAGGAAAAAGCGCAAAGTTCTACCGCATTCTACCCCCCTTAAAGAAAACGAGTTACGCCCCCGCAACTCTACATACCTGAAACAACTCTGGGTATTTCTTTTTCATTTCATCCTCTGCTTCCCAAGTGGCTTCCTCATATTCTTGGTTAGACCAAAGTACTTTTACAATCTTAACGTTCTTGTTGCGTATACTACGCACTTTACTGTCAAGAATCTTGACAGGTCTCTCTTCATAGGTTAAACTTTGATCTAACTCGATGGTTTCTGGTTGTAGCACATGGGATTTACCAGGGATGTACCTTCTTAATTGGGACACATGAAATACGTCATGTACTTTACTAAGCTCCATAGGTAAGGCTAACCTATAAGCTACTTTGCCTATTCTTTGTAGTATTTCATATGGACCGATGTATTTTGGACTGAGCTTTCCTTTCTTCCCAAATCTCATCACTCCTTTTATTGGTGACACTTTTAGTAACACCTTATCGCCAATTTCAAATTCTTCTTCTCTTCGTTTTAAGTCTGCATAACTCTTTTGGCGATCTTGAGCTGCTTGGATTTTAGATTGAATTTCCCTTACTTGCTTGATTGTGTCTTTAATCATTTGAGGCCCAAGAATCATAGTTTCACTAATGTCGTTCCAACAAATTGGACTTCTACATTTTCTCCCATATAAAGCCTCGAATGGTGCCATTCCTATGCTTGTGTGGTAACTATTATTATAGGAAAATTCAATTAAATCCAAACTGTCTTCCCAACCTCCCTAGAAGTCTATTACACAAGCTCTCAACATGTCCTAAGGTTTGAATAGTTCTTTCAGTTTGCCCATCTGTGGCAGGGTGAAATGCTGTACTCATCTTAAGTATGGTACCAAATTTCCAGAATTTTGAGAGAAATCTGGAATCCCTGTCAGAAACAATATCTTTTGGAACTCCATGTAACCTTACTACATGCTTGATGTAAGACTTCGCAAGTTGCTCCATCTTCCAAGTTTCTTTCATTGGTATAAACACTACTGATTTCGTAAGTCTGTCCACCACTACCCAAATGGTATCATTTCCACTCCTTGACTTAGGTAAGCCAGTCACGAAATCCATTGAAATGCAATCCCACTTCCATCCTAGGATTTCTAATGACTGAACAGTCCCTTGAGGCCTCTTGTGCTCTATTCTCACCTTCTGACATGTTAAACACTTTGCCACAAATTCAGCAACCTCCTTTTTCATTCTCGGCCACCAAAACATCTTCTTCAAATCCTTATATACCTTGTCTTCTCCCGGGTGTACTGAGTAAGGTGTGTTGTGGCCTTCTTCCATCAACTTTTTCTTCACTTCCTCACATTTCTGTGGTACACACCATCGACCTTTATACCTCAAGCTCCCATCTTCGTGAATTTTGAAGTCTATAGCTTTTCCTTGCTTAATTTTCTCACGAATCCTATCCAACTTTACATCTCCCTCTTGGTTCTCTCGAATCTCGTCGAATATTGTTGGTTGGATACTCAGATTCGCAAAAATACCTGCTGGTACTCCCCATTCCACGACTTCTAAATTTAATTTCGCCATTTCTCTACATAACTCATTAGCTACCACTAACGAGTTTAATCCATGACTAGTTTTAAAACTTAGAGCATCTGCAACCACATTTGCCTTCCCTTCGTGGTATTGTATGTCTAGATCGTAATCCTTCGTATACTCTAGCCATCTCCTTTGACGAGAGTTCAAATCCTTTTGGGTGAAAATGTACTTTAAGCTCTTGTGGTCTATGTAAATTCTACATTTCACTCCATACAAATAATGGCGCTAAATTTTCATTGCAAAAATGATGGCGGCTAATTCCAAATCATGGGTTGTAGTTTACCTCGTGTGTTTTTAGCTGCCTTGATGCGTATGCAATCACCTTTCCATTTTGCATAAGCACACACCCCAAACCATTCTTTGATGCATCACTATATACATCATACAGTCCACTATCATCTGGAACTGTAAGCACTGGTGCTGTAACTAATTTTTGTTTTAAGAGTTAGAACACCTCTTCACACTTCTCATCCCATTCAAACTTCTTGTCCTTCTTCATTAGAGTAGTCATAGGTTTAGCAATCTTGGAAAAATCCTTAACAAAACGCTTATAATACCCTTCTAAACCTAAGAAACTTCTCACATCAGATACTGTTTTGGGCGTCGGCCAACTCTTAACAGCTTCTATTTTGGCTGGGTCTACCTCTACCCCGTCCTTGGACACAAAGTGTTCTAAGAAGGCTACCTTTTCCAACCAAAACTCACACTTAGAGAACTTTGTATAAAGATGGTTTTCTCTCAATGTTTGCAGAATTGTCCTTAGGTGTTTTGCGTGCTCTTCTTTGTTCTTTGAGTATACCAAAATGTCATCTATGAACACCACTACAAACTTATCCATAAATTGATGAAACACCGTATTCATCAAATCCATAAAGATTGCTGGAGCATTCGTCAATCCAAAAGGCATAACTGTAAATTCGTAGTGTCCATATCTTGTCCTAAATGTCGTTTTAGGGATGTCCTCATCGGCAATTCTCAATTGGTGATATCAAGACCTCAAGTCAATTTTCGAAAACACTGTGGAACCCTTTAATTAGTTGGTCAAACAGATCATCTATTCTTGGTAAGGGATACTTATTCTTTATGGTCACCTTATTTAATTCCCTGTAATCAATGCACAGTCTCATGATTCCATCCTTTTTCTTCACAAATAGAACTGGTGCTCCCCAAGGAGAAGCACTTGGTCTAATGTACCCTTTGTCCAACAAATCTTGTAACTGATCCTTTAATTCACTCATTTCTACAGGTGCCATTCTATATGGTGCCTTGGATATTGGGGCTGTTCCGGGAACTAAATCTATGGTAAAGTTGATTTCCCTTTTAGGTGGCATCCCAGGGATTTCTTCCGGAAACACATCCAGAAATTCGTTGACCACTTCTATATTTTCTGGATTTGCCACTTGTTCATGGTTCATATCCCTAACGCTGCAGAAATATACTGGATTGTCCTTCTTCATGTACTTTGCTAATTTTAACGCTGATATTACCCTTGGGCACTTTGTTATACCATTCATCCAGTAAGTCACTGATTCATTTCAACTTGTGACCATCTTCACTTTCTGTGATCTACAACTAATCTCAGCATTATACTTACTCAACCAGTCCATCCCCAAGATAAGGTCAAAGTCGCTCAGCCCAAACTCAATAAGATCAGACGGAAATATCTTTCCCTCTATTTCTAAAGGCATGTTTCTAAAAGTTTTGGTACAATTCACTACCCCACCTGTCGGGATGGTTATAGGTAAATCTACTACCTCTACTATTTTTAAGCAGTCCTTAAATTTTGAAACAATACCCTTAGAAACAAAAGAAAAAGTTGCACCATAATCAAACAATACTTTAACAGGAATATAGTTAACAGAAAAAGTACCAGTGATAACATCTTTCGTGGCCTCTGCCTCGTGCCTACTCAAAACATTCAGTTTCCCTACAGTTCCTCCGTTTTGTTGGTTGTTACTATTGTTGGTGTTACTGTTTCTCACCCCATTCTGCTGCACTCCCTTATTCCCAGAAAAATTGTTGTTGTTCCCCTGGAAATTCTTCTGGTTTCCTCCTGAGTTATAGTTGTTCTTTTTATTCCCATTAGCATTCTTAGAGTAACACTCGTACTCCATATGCCCCAGTTTGTTGCAAGCGCGACAAGCAACCAAATTGCCTTCACAATCCTTCCCAGGGAGATTGTTCCTACACCTCTTGTAGAAGTAAGTCCTTCCATTCTTATTATTCCCCTGGTTATTGTTTCTTGCCCCTCTATTGTTGCTACGTCCCCCTTGGCGGTTATTATTCTGGAAATTATTATTATTGGGGAAATTATTGTTATGGTGGTACTTCTGCTTCTTAAAACCATTCTGGTTTCCTTGTTGGTTTCCAGAAACTTGTCCCACTTCCTTCCTCTTCTCTCTTCCTTCTATTTCAGCTAACTCTTTCTTCTTCTTTTCCTCCATAGCATAAAAGTGTGCGGACCTTCCCTATACTTCATCCAGGGTCTCAAATACCTGCCCGCACAGCTTCAACTGTAGATCAGTAGTTAACCCACTCTCAAACTTCCTAGCTTTTGCTTTCTCCGTAAGAAGGATCCTTCAACAAAACGGGACAACTCAATAAACTTGGTGTAATATTCCGTAACTGTCATCTTATCCATCCTAAGGTTTGAAAATTCCTCAGCCTTTTGCTTCTACAAAAAGCTAGGATAAAACTTGTCTCTCACTTTTTCTTGGAATTTGGTCCAGTTGAACCCAGGTAATGCTCTAATGGTAGCCTCGTTTTGTTGCCACCAAAGGTCAGCTTCACCCCTCAGATAGTAGGTAGCACAACCTACTTTGGAGTTTTCAGGGCATCCCACAGCTCCAAACAGTTTCTCAAATTCCCTTAACCAATTTTCCAACACCACAGGATCAGGCTCGCCCTGATAGGTTGGTGGCTTGCTTTGCGCCACCTTTTTAAAGAGCTCCCCTTGAGCATCCCCGTTACCAAATGAGTTCCTTGCCAATTGTTGGGCAACCGCTGCCAATTGCCTCACTACATCATTCAAATTATTTCCAACACCAGCTGCCGGTGGCTGGCAGCGGTGGTGAGGGAGGAGGGCAACCGAAAAAATATAAGGGGAAGGGGAAAAAGAAAAAGAAAGAAAAAAAATAAGGAGGAGGAGAGAGAAGTTTACCTTGGGTTTTCTCCACTCTGGGCAAAGTTTGATTTGCCTCATAAGTGGGATATTTATACCCCTTCTATACTAACCCTCTTCCAGGTTTTCCTAATTCCTTCCCTAATAAACTTGTTGAAAAATTAAACTTTCTTAAAATAAAACCCCAACTTTTAAATAAAAAAATTAAATAAACTTTCCTTTAATAATAATATTAATTAAAATACTTTAATTAAAATAATTACAACTATTTAAATACTTTATAAAATACATACTTTAAATAAAATACGTATAAAAATACGGGGTATTACAACCTGGGCTCTAATTAGCCGGATCTTTGTCTTGGACAGGCTCCTCGGAGACAAGGGCGGACGCACCATCAGCAGGCTCTTCCATGTTTTCCTCTTCGCCCTCGGCTTCATCCGCCTCCTCTTCATCTTCCTCATCGTTCGAAGTGGTCGGTGTTACGACTAGTTCTGGAGAAGGTTGACCGGCCTTCTTAAATTAGCCTCTTCCCTGAGACATACGAAGTTAAGACGCTTGGCAAAACGCTCTTGATAGTAGACGGCCTTCCCCTCATCCACCATGAGCTCGAACGCCTCGAAGAAATGGCTCTTCAACCTCTCCTCGGTGGTATGGTCAATTCGGACGATCTACTCCGCACTAGGCGGCCGAGGTGCTTTTAGCTGCTCTTTTAAGTCTGCAATGGACTTCTTTAAGGTTTCAAGCTCGGCCCGGAGAGCGTCCGCCTCATCCAAGGACTCCTTGAGATTATTTTGTGCAAGAGCCATGTATCCCTTAAGCTTCTCAGAGCCCTCGAACCCCTCCTTCCAGCGCTGATTGTACAAGACAGCCGCATCTCTCTCCTACCTAATGGTCTCCCGTTCCAAAGCCTCTTGTTCAAGAGCCTTGCCCATCTTGACTAGATCCTCAGCCTGCCGCGCTGCCTTGTCGGACAGCGCGTTGATCTGAGTTTTAAAATAAGTGCGCTAGAGAGCGGCCGTGCCAGTAACGGCGTCTTGGGCCTTCTAGACCTTATCCCAAGCTCTTTTCAGCTTCTCATTCTCTTTCACATTAAATTCGAGATGGGTCTGGTCGGTTTTGCCGTGGTCGACTTACCCCTATTGTTCGTTTTCACAGACTCATCATGGACCGGCTTGGCTGCCAGATCTACGGACTTAGAGACCCCGCTATCACCCAGCCGGGGTTGCTCTCCTTTAGACTGCTTACAAGCAGTCCACGACTTAGTCTTCGCCGCCGATACGGAAGGGGTCTTTGAGGCGACCGTCATCCCTTGTTTGGACACCTTCCCGTCCTTCCCATCCTTTGCAGCTGAGGACAACTGCTTTCGTTGAGCTCTAGGGGTAGGAGTGGCCAGCTTAAAAAAGCAAGAAAAAGTTTAATTAATATAACTAAATAAAACTTTGCTAACGCCCGTGTAGATACAGTTGGGATCTTGCTCCTAACATACCAACTCGGACAAAGAGTTGTCCGTGTAACAAAAAATGAAGTTTAGAAAAGAAATAGGACAGCGTCCGTGTAGACTCATTTAAAAGTCTCTTCCCAACCTAGCAACACGGACGAAAGACCTCAAAAGAAATTTATACCTCCTTGCATTGGTTTGCTCGTACATCTTCTGACGAGCCTTGTATCTAGCCAAGTCGATCTCCGACATGTCAATCTCCCCCTTTTGCTCGGGATCCAGCATGATGTACGCATCCACTGCAAAATAGAAGAAGAAAAAGAGTTAGAAAAGTTCAAAAAGAAGAAATAATGTGCGTACAAGAAAAACCTAGGCATCCCACCTTGGGGAAAATTCTTGTACAGGCCATAGGCCGACATGAATGTTGGGTCCCTAAGCCAACTGGACAAAGGAACCCAGTTCTTAGGCGCGGCCACCATCTTGCTGTTCTTCTCCACCCTATTGACCCAAAGTATTCAAGATGGTGTTGTTTGCTGGGGTGGACGGGTGGCTTGTACGGCTTGTGGTCCCCGCATCCAAGCTGGATCGGCTTGGAATTAAATTGGTTCATCCTCATGTTGAACTCCACATCATTAGTCTTGATGCGGTAGAAATGATTTTTGCAATCTCGCCATTTGGAGACGCGGTCAACCACAACCATATAATCCTTGGTGGTGCTGAGGATGAACCAACCGTCTGTGTGCTTTTCCAGCTTGGTCATGGATGCATCTCACAGAAAACCGGAAAATCCGGCTTAAAGCCTTTGCGGATGCACGAAACTAAGTACCTGAACGGTGCGGACGAAAGGGTGAAGGGGGAAGCAAAGTCCAACGTCATAGGAGACCCTATAGACGTAGAAGGCTTTGCGGCGCGGCCGCTCATCATCACATGGAGCCAGAAGTGAGATTTTCGCGGCACCACCAGCTCGAAACCCTCTCCCAGACGGAGGAATGCCTTCTATTCCTCAAACCCGTCATTAAGATAGCCCAAGGCCGTGCTACCCACTGTACAGGAGTACTGGTCCTTGAAGCTGTCAATATTGGCAACCTCACCTTCAGCCGCCGCCTCTCCCTCGGCCGTCTCACATTTGGCCTCGGCCTCATATTCTGCCTCCTCGTCCTCTTGGCGAGGGGCGATCCCAAATTAGGAGGATAACACTCTGTCCAAGTCTGCTGCCTCGGCGGAGCTACGGCTCCTTGAGACATGGCCGCCCCCAGCTAAAGGAGACTCTTCAGGAACTAAGAATCCTTTACCGTTATCCTTAGCAGTGGCCGCCCTGGTTTCTGAAGAAGGGCCACTACAAGGGGGCAGGTCGGATGGTTCGTTGATAGAAACCCCTACCCTTGGTCTGTCCGACCTGCTATGTTGGAGATCGGATGAAGAAGGAGCTGAAACGGACGAACCAGCTGTGGCAGCCCGAGAAAAGGAAGGAGGTCTCTCACGAGATCGCAACCCGACCGATTGTCTGGCTGAGTTGGCTTGTTGTAGGGACCTAGGTTATGGGGTTGGCCCGGACACCCCAACAGTAGAATAAACGCCCTGTGCACGTTGGGGCTCTTTAAAAGATGAAGTCACTTCCATGGCCGAGCAATGAGTGCCCGTGGAAGCGGTCGTGGGAGTAGTAGAAGGAGTTTCTAAGTTAGTGTTATCTGGGTCATGAGGAGTCCTAGGGCTAAGAATTTGAACGGTTATAATTTAAAATTTTAACCTAGAATTCAATGGGGCAAAACGACAGCACTGTGAGGATGAACTAAAAACAGAGACGGTCGAATAACGGCGTGTCCAAAAGGACGATCAAAATAAACGGAATAAAGCCTCCATCTCCATGACTAAACGTCCGCTCTCTCCCCTAAAAATTTAGGCGGCATACTTCGTCTGCTTCTTTCTTAGAGCTAGGCGTCCTCTAGGGGATTCAAAGGTAGGCGAAAACAGCATGCCAGCCCAAGACGGCCAACTTCGAATGGGGCGGATAGATATATGCACCTCAGCAACCAGCCCAATCTCCGTATGCTCGTACGCCTCGAGGCAAGTGAAAGTTCAAAGGAGGCGACCGTTATCGTACGAGCCACCCCCTTTGAGGGGCAAATGTTTAGGGTAAAAATACCCCCCATGTACATGGACCAATCCCGTAGCGACACGTGGCCCAATTGAAGGGAAACACGTGTCACTATGGGAAGGTGACGCGTGTCGAAAGCAAAAAAGAGCCCTTGAAATCGACATTAAAAAGGCCTTCTTACATCATGGCCTAAATCCCAAGAGATATTCATGAAAGCGACAAAACGACGCCCCCGTACTACACGTGGCATCGTCTCATTGCGCAGTCAATCATGTCACGAAAAATTAGGGTATAAACCCTAAAGGGGCACAAGCTCCTACCTCTGTAAATACCCCAATCATTTATGATGGGAGGGGGATTATGACATTACAAGCAAGAGCATTAAATAGCTCCAACTTCTCTCTACTTTCTCTCTCTAAGCCTTTTCCGTTCAGATCTCTAACTTGATTATCGGAGGCGAATATTCCGGTAAAGAAATATTCGTTTATTTTGCAGGTGTCCGAGTCTCATTGCCTGAAGAGTGCGACCAGTATCTTAGGAAATATAAAAAACACCCAAAACAGTTAGTACGGTGGTTGATTCAACGCCTCTCTTGGGTTCGACCCTTTCTTACCTTTACGATTAGCTAGTAAGACCAAGATAGGACTTTATCTTTGGTAGGCTTGACGACGGCTTATTAAATTTTGGTGTCGTTGCGGGGGAAGAAAAGTCACATTGAATGTATTATTGTTGAATGAGTATAAGTGTGTGTATTTGTATCATAATTTTTTTTATTTATTTTTGTTTATTTGTGTTTTTAACTTGTGATAGTCATTGCTAACGTTTTTTTAGCTTTGTTTGACCTTGTATGACATGGAAGAGTGAGCAATCACCGCTTATTCCCGTTGATCTAGAGCTAAATATGACTTTGAGAAACGTGAGGAGGCTTTTGCAAGGCACACCCGAGTTCTCTATTGTATATTCGGATTCCGATCCGGAAGAGATCTTTGCAACCAACGAAGAAGATAACATGGGTGATAACGATCCTCCTCCACCCTTGCTACGAGTTTATGACTACCCTAACGCATTCCAACTACAAAGTGGCTTACGTCTCCCTACTACGAATGCAAATAATTTTGAGCTTTCACCTCAACTCATCCGTATGATAAAAAGTGATCAATTTGGTGGAAGTTCTCATGAGTGTCCTTTTGCTCATTTGGACAAATTTCTCGAATTGTGCATAACCATCAAGAAAAACAACATCACGGAAGAGTTCATCCATATGCACATGTTTCAATTCTCCCTCCGTGACAAAGAAAAACATTCGTTGAGAACAGTAGAAGAGGGACATTGACCACGTGGGATGAAGTCACTAGAGCTTTCCTCGGAAAGTATTGTCCACCCGAAAAGACCGCCGAACTAAGAAAAAAAATCACCAATTTCAACAAATAGATTAATGAAACGTTAAGTAAAGCTTAGGATCGTTTCAAGGACTACACTAGAAAATGCCCACACCATGGTTTCACATCATGGATCATTGTTCAAAGATTTTGTAATGGTCTTACTCCTACTTCAAGGGCCAACCTTGA
This sequence comes from Chenopodium album, assembly GCF_948465745.1. Lineage (NCBI taxonomy): Eukaryota > Viridiplantae > Streptophyta > Magnoliopsida > Caryophyllales > Amaranthaceae > Chenopodium > Chenopodium album. The sequence continues at coordinate 53,097,902 of NC_137841.1, read as the reverse complement.
TAACGGGGCAGGTGGTAGCCTTAAAAAGCTATCGGTGGATGATGTATATAAGATGATTGAGGAAGTGGAAAAGCACTACACATACGGAGGTGATAGAAGGCAACCTCAAGCAAAGAAGGGCGGAATCCACGATATAAGTGCAATAGACCTTAATGCATCAAAGTTTGACATGATAGCTCACAATGTAGATCAAGCCACCCTTACATTTCCAAGCTCTTCTTAACAACAAGTCATGTCTTGTGAAACTTGTGGAGGAAATTATCACTTGTCTTCCTATTGCAACTCAACCAACCAAGAACAAGTGGCGGCTATTGGACAAAGAAATGATCAATACTCCTAACCCTACAATCAAGGTTGGAAACCCAAAAAAAAAACATGGGTTGGTAGCAACAAAACCAAGGCCCCCCTCAAAACCAATACAATCAACCCCATTCACAAAACCAACAAGCTCCGTAGTGTCACCCTAATCAAAGGGACCAAAACCAACAACGACAACAATATAACCAACCCGCTCCTCCACCTCCTCAAAAGTCTTGACTTGAAGTCGCGCTTCAGAATTTCATTACACAACAAGGAAGAAGCAATGCGGGTATGCAAGCGAACATCCAAAAACTTCAAGCACACAACAAGATAATTAAGAATCAATTGGCTCAAATTGCGTAACAAGTTGGAAGTCCATCCTCCAATCCTAGTGGTCACTTCCCGAGCTCAACGGTTGTGAACCCAAAGGAGCAAGCTAAGTCCATTGCCTTGAGATCGAGGAGAGGTTTTGAAGGGTCGGTTATGAGTGAAGAGGAGCCACAAAAGAGAGATGAGGGAGTTGTGATTAGAAATGAGGATGAGTTTGAAAATGAAATAGTTGATGTTGAGAGAAAGGAGCCACAAAAGAAAAATGAAGGAGAATAGGAATAAAGTAGAAAATCCTCCATGAAAGTATACAAGCCTCCCATTCCATTCCCTCATAGGATTGTAGAAAAGAAATTGAATGAGAAGTTTTTAAAAATTCTTGAAGTCATGAGAGGACTTCAAGTGAATATCCACTTTCTTCATGCTATATCACAAATACCTACCTATTAGGCTTGTGGAGACTGCAACCATCTCCCTTCCTAAGGAGGTGAGTGCTATCATTCAAAACAAGCTTCCTCAAAAGCTTGGTGACCCCGGTAGCTATGCAATATCAGTGAAGATTGGAGACTTGGAAGCTATGGATGCTTTGTGTGATCTTGGGGCAATTGTGAGCTTGATGCCCTATTCCATTGCAAAGAGTTTAAAAGTTGGAGACTTGAAGCCAACAATAATGTCCTTACAATTGTCCAACCTCATGGTTATGCAACCTTTGGGAATTCTTGTAGATGTACCGGTTCAAGTCGGGAGAGTTTTTGTGCCTTGTGATTTCGTGGTGATGGAAATGGAAGAAGACATAAAAGTACCCCTCATCTTGGGGAGACAATTTTTTTAACACCACGGGCGTTGTAATCAATATGAAAGAAGGAAGGTTAACATTGAATGTGGGAGATGAGAAAATTTCATTCTCATTCTCCCAAACATTGAAAAAGCCATCGTTTGATGAAGTTCATAGAGTTGACACATTGGAAAGGAACTTAGAGGAGTTCCAAGATAATTTTATTGAAGGAGATTCGTTACAAAATATCCTAACGGGAGGCTTAGTTGAGGAAGGTGAAGAAATAAGGGGGTATGATCTTTTGCTCAACCAACCTTTAGTTCACAATGAAATGAAAGTGGAAGTGCTCAATATGGAGGTAAAAGAGGAGAGGACTACGCCTCCTCATAAGGTTGAACTTAAACCCCCTTCCTCCTCTACTTAAATATTCTTTCCTTGATGATAGTGACGCTTATCCCATTATTTTCAATGCCAAGCTCGATGATGTATCTCTTGATAAACTCCTAGTTATTCTAAGGGAGTATGGAGATTTCATTGGGTACAAAATTGATGACATTAAGGGGATAAGTCTCAGAATTTTCATGCATAAGATATTACTTGATGATGATCATGATTCTTCAATAAAGCACCAAAGAAGGCTCAATCAAAACATGAAGGAAATTGTGATAAAGGAAGTTTTAAAACTCCTTCAAGCGGGCATAATCTACCCTATCTCCGATAGTAAGTGGGTTAGTCCGATTCAAGTTGTGCCAAAAAAAGAAGGCATGACCATCATTAGGAATGATAAGGGTGAGACCATTTCTACAAGGTCGGTCACCGGGTGGAGGATGTGCATTGATTATAGAAAATTGAATAAATCCACCCGGAAAGACCACTTTTCACACTCCTTTATTGATCAAATATTGGAAAGACTAACATCATATAGTTATTATTGCTTCTTGGATGGATATTCGGGATTCTTCCAAATCCTAATCCAACCCAAGGACCAAGAAAAGACTACATTCACATGTCCTTTTGGCACCTTTGCTTGTCGAAGGATGTCATTTGGACTTTGTAATGCACCTTCCACATTTCAAAGGTGTATGATGTCTATTTTTTCTGACATGCTTGAATAATCAATTGAAGTATTTATGGATGACTTTTCTATTTTCGGTTCATCTTTTGACATTTTCCTCTCGAATTTGATTTAAGTGTTGAAAAGATGCCAAGAGGTGAACTTGGTCTTGAATTGGGAAAAATGCCATTTCATGGTGGAAGAGAGCATTGTTCTTGGTCATGTAATTTCTAGTAGGGGCATTGAAGTAGATCGTGCCAAAATTGAGGTCATTGAGCACCTCCCACCCCCTACTAATGTGAAGGGGATAAGGAGCTTTCGTGGACACGCGGGTTTTTACCGCCGGTTCATAAAGATTTTTCAAAAATCACTAATCCGCTAACTCAATTGTTGGTAAAGGATGCCCTTTTTGTGTTTACTAATGATTGTTTGCTAGCATTTGATAGGTTGAATGAGGCATTGATTTCAGCTTCTATCATTCAACCCCCTAATTGGGAGCTTCCTTTAATTTGAGCTCATGTGTGATGCTTCGGATTTTGCCATCTGGTCCATTCTTGGACAAAGGAAGGATAAGAAGTTCCATGCTATCTACTACACTAGCAAAACATTGGATGATGCACAAAGGAATTACACAACCACGGAAAAGGAGTTTCTAGCCATTGTTCATGCAATTGAGAAGTTTAGGTCCTACTTGTTGGGGTCTAAAGTCATAGTCTTCACCGACCATTCGGCCTTGAACACTACTAAAATTCGGCTAAATTGCGACAGTTTTTCTACGACCGTGTGGAAAACGATCGCAAATTATGAAATTTGCGACCGTTTTTTATGCGGTCGCAATATTACGACTGCTTTGACAACGGTCACAAATTTGCGACCGTTTTGTGACCGTATTTAGCCTTTTAGACGGTCGCTAGGATGTTTGAACAATTAAAAATAATTCTAAATTAAATTAAATCGTTTGCGACCGTCAAAGACGGTCGTGTAGACACCCAAATGTGTCTCCTCGTAACAAAACCCAGTGATGAATACCTTTCACGTCATTTGATTATCGAGTGATAGCGAAAGTGTGAAAAGTCTAGTGATGAGGATGTTTTTATTAAAATATATCTTCTTTCTGTTTTTGAAAATATTTCTTTTCTTACCTTATTTTTGAAAAACGGGCATTCCAGTTTAGTTTGGTCCATGTTAAGGGTCCAATAATAGTGTAGTTGGATAGGACTTGAAAAGACCTTTCCAACGATATATTATAAGCCCAATTCCGATGAATAATGAGGAAGTTATGGAAAAAATACTAAACTGGGCCCAAATCGGATTTTACCTATGACCCAATGATCATGTGGAGGGTCCAAAGGTTTAATCCTATTCCTAAACTAATTAGGATTAATTAGAAGCTTCTATAATTTTCTAAAAGATCTTAATTATCCTTTTTGAAAAGATAATATTAAAAATTTTGAGTTAAATAAAAACTTTCCTTTTTTAAAAACTTTCCTTTTCTTTAATCCTAATTCTATTCGAATTGAATGATGTTCAAAGACAGTCAGATTTTATTTTTGTGCCTCATAATATTTATCAAAATTTTATATGGTTAGATAGATCTTGAAATTATCTTTCCAATGATATATTATAATATTCATTTCGAGCTATAACGAAAAAGATATGAATGAGATACAAAACTATATCCAAAACTGACACAATCCTAGTATTTCGGCCATATCTTTTTATTTATAAAAGATTTTAATCTGATTATTATTTGGTTAGAAAGTAGACTTCAATAGATTTCCAACGACATATTATATTCCAAATTTGGATTTCTAGATCAAAAGATATGATAAAAATAAAATCCAAAAGAACTGCTGTCCATCGAGTTCTATTTCAATTCGAATTCATATTCTTTTCTTATTCTTCGACCCTCTTTTTTCTCTATAAATAGAGGTCATATCTCCCCTTTTTCAATCATCAATTCTCTAATTCTCTCTCACCAACTCTTATCAAGAAATTCTTGATTCTCTCTCTTTTTCTAAACCAACCCTTTTACAAACACAATTCCTCATACATTAGCACTAGACATACCTAGCATTGTTCGAAGTTGCCTTCGCCCTAGACGTGAAAGGTTTAATTTCTGAGGGTTTGGTCCCAAATCTCTATTTTAATTATTTTATTTAATTGTTGTTTATTATTTTCCTTGAAGTTACTAACATGTGTATTTTGTTATTAGAAAGAGGTACAAAATATCCAAGTAAGTATTTTAATTGACTTATTGTTATTATGATATAGAAATCATGTCTAGGTTGTTATTTTGATTTCTAATATCATGTTAGGATATTTTGAATAACAACAATGATTTCTAGTATCATGTTTAGGGAAAAGGTTATAATATCAAATATGCTTATTATGATTCATGCGACACTTCCTTTTTTCTTTCCTAATATTTATGATTGTTAGTATCATGTTAGGGTTAAATATTTGATCTTTTATTTTTTTGTGACATGCTAGGATTTGTTATTAATCTTGTTAGTATCATGCCTAGGATCATGCTATTCTTATGCTTTAACATGATAATTTTAATTATGATTATAATTTTATGATGATGATTATTATAATTATTTTTATGATGATTATTACGTTGCTTGATTATATTTATTTTTATTGCTTGATCTCACCTTTTATGCATGTTTAAAGGGAATTGGTACTTGTAATTACGCTTAATAAGATAATTAATAATCTTGTTTAGGGTTAATTTGATTATAATTCAAGTGATCGCCAATAATAGTTTTATTTGTGCATTAATATTCAACCAACATAGATAAACCGGTTTAGGGTTAATCCTATTGATTGTATGTTAGTCAGAAAGCGCACATGAGTATAATCAGAATAAATTAGAGGCCTATTATTAGGGCAGGTTCAATCTCTTTTAGGTTGGATTTGTACCTTCATTTCCAAACTACCAGTCATGGTTCCAGACCTATTGGAGTTGATGATCTCCTGGATTGTTAAGGGGTGTAACCTTCACCTCGTGAATGGTTTACAAGTTCTTAAAACTTGTTGGAGACTCTTTTGCTCTATCTTCTTTCCCTTTGGACGCCACCGTACTTTAGTGTATTATCACAGTGAGGTTCGTGCTAGGGGTATTGCTTGAAATATTCCCTACAGGTCGTAAATGTCATAATCTGCGACTATCAAAGAGACGGTCGTAAATGTCATAATCTGCGACCGTTAAAGAGACAGTCGTTAATGTCATAATCTGCGATCGTCAAAGAGATGGTCGTAAATGTAAGAATCTGCGACCGTCAAAGAGATGGTCGTAAATGTCATAATCTGCGACCGCCTCTAAAATGGTCGTAGTTTTCTAATTTTGCGACCGTTTTAGCGGTCGTATTTGTTTTTTTTTTATTTTTAAAATAGGGTATAAAAGGGATGGAAACTCTCACTAACCCTAATTTTTTCACAGCCGCTGCTCCTCCTTCATTTTCTTATCTCTTCTCTTTCCTTCTCACGTTCCTCCTCTCTCTAATTTTCTTTCTCTTTCTCTAAATTTCCTCCTGTACTCTTTCCTCTTCTCCTTCTCGTTCTCTTTCCTCACCTTCCTCCATCTTTGTTTCTTTGTTTCTTCTTCATTTTATCTTTTTCTTAGGATTTCTGTCAACAAATGAATTGTGGTGTTGTATTTTCGTCAAAGTTTAGTATTAATGGTGAAATTCGACCATAAAAATTCCAGATCTGGAGTTTTTATGGTCGAATTTTACCATATAAACCTAAAGAGGAAGAAGTTTTGTGAAAGGTATATGTTTCTTCTCTGAATTTTTATTATATTTCTGTTTATTCTCAATTTTTGTTGTTTTATTTTGTTCTCAAATTTGCATGATTGTTCAATTTTTTTCCGATTTTTGTTTGTGTTTTTGTTTGAGTTTTTGTTCGATTTTTGTGTGTTTTTGTTTGAGTTTTGGTTCGAATTTTTGTTAATTTTGTTCGAATAATGGTTCGATTTTTGTCGAAATTGTGTGATTGTTCGAATTTTTGTGGGTTTTTTTTAGTTGAATATTTGTTCAAATTTTGCTTAGTGTTTGTGGGTTTGATTTTTGTTCGTATTTTTTGCTGATTTTTATTTAATTTTTGTGCATTTTATTTGTGGGTTAAATTGTTTTAATTAATTTATGTTGTTTTTTTTTGAATTTTTTGTTTGATTTTTGTAAATTTGTTCGAAATTATATGGGTTGTTTTGTTGGTTTAATTGGATTTTTTGTTGGTTCAATTTCTGGGTTAATTTTTTTTGATAAATTTATGTGTTTTTGGTTAAGGGTGGGTGGGTGGTGGTGGGTATTGATGGTTGAAGGTGGGCGAAGGTGATGGTGGGTAGAGGGCGGCGGCTAGTGGTTGTCTAGGGTGCGCAGTGGTGGTGGCTTGGGTGGGATCTAGTTTCGGTGGATCTGGGTCAAGAATGAGTGGGTGATGGGTCTGTTTTCTTGTTTTTTATGTTTTTTTAAAACTTTTAGCGTCCGCTTATGACGGTCGCTTATTTGAAGATTTGCCACCGTTTCATAAAGTGCTCGCAATAATTAATATTTGCGACAGTTTTCTTAACGGTCGTTGAAAATAGTAAAAACGGTCGCAATTTTGTTTTTTTTTGCGACCAAGAGAATAACGACCTCCATAATACGACCGTTGACGGTCGCAATTATGTTTTGCGACTGTTTTTGCTAATTTCTGCGACTGTTTGAGGCGGTCGCAATTTGCCTGAATTTTAGTAGTGGAAGTATCTCTTGTCCAAGAAGGAACCCAAGCCAATATTGATACGGTGGGTCTTTCTCTTACAAGACTATGACATTGAGATCAGAGACAAGAAGGGTGCCGAAGATGTTGGGGCCGATCATCTTTCACGGTTGCCTATCTTTGTAGGTGATCTTGATAACTTGACAATCGACGATTCATTTTCTGATGATCAATTATTTGCTATTCTTCAAGAACCGGCACCATGGTTTGCGGACATTGCAAACTATCTATCTTGCTCTATTCTTCCTCCAGACCTCTCCTATAAACAAAAAAGGAAGTTTCTACATGGTGTTCGCCAATACTTTTGGGACGACCCCTTGCTCTTCAAACAAGGTGTGGATGGCATTTTTAGAAGGTGTGTTCCGAATGATGAAATTTAAAACGTTATCACAATGTGTCACTCCTCACCTTGTGGAGGGCATATGAGTGCTAACAAAACTTTAGTGAAAATCTTACAATGTTGTTTTTATTGGCCTACAATGTTCAAAGATGTGTGGGATGTAGTGAAAGCTTGTGATCGGTGTCAAAGAACCGATAATATTTCAAGAAGAAGTGAGATGCCTTTGAATAACATTCTTGAGCTAGTGATTTTTTATGTATGGGGCATTGATTTTATGGGGCCTTCCCCGACCTCTTCTGGGAATAAATTCATTCTTATGGCCGTTGATTACGTGTCAAGGTGGGTAGAAGCGGTTGCATCTCCTACTAATGATGCTAAAGTGGTGGTAAAGCTTTTCAAAAGAGTAATTTTCCCAAGGTTTGGGGTGCCACGTGCCGTTATTAGGGATGGAGGTTCATATTTTGGAAAGTGGTCCTTTCAATCTCTTCTTGAGAAATATGGTGTGAGGCACAAAGTGTCATTGGCTTACCACCCACAAACTTGTGTTCAAGCCGAAATTTCAAGTCAGGAGATAAAAATGATTCTTGAGAAAACGGTGGATTGGTCTAGGAAAGATTGGTCTACAAAGCTTGATGATGCTCTATGGGCCTACCGCACCGCATTCAAAACTCCCATTGGCACCACACCTTACAAGCTTGTTTATCGGAAATCAGGCCATTTGCCGGTAGAACATGAGCATTGTGCTCATTGCGCCATTAAATCATTGAATTTTGACCTTCAAAGTGCCAGTGTAAAGAGGTTGCTTGACGTCCATTCCTTGGAAGAATTAAGGTTGGATGCATATGAGAGTGCACAGATTTACAAAGAAAAGACAAAGGTTTGGCATGACAAGCATATTAGCAAAAGGGAGTTTAAAGAAGGTGACAAGGTCCGACTATTCAATTCCCGGTTGAAGTTGTTTCCGGGTAAGCTCAAGTTAAGATGGAGTGGACCTTTTACCGTTAAGAAGGTGTTTCTATATGGTGCAATTAAAATCTCAAATGACAATGGTGAACCGTTTAAAGTGAATGGCCAAAGGCTAAAGCCATACTTTGACGGTTTTGTGCATAAAGAAGCCAAGGTTATTCGCCTTGATGAGTTTGATGTTCCATCCTCTCATTGATCCCGTAATGTCGTCAAGCTAGTGACGTTAAAAGAGCGCTTTCGGGAGGCAACCCGAGTTTCTCAACCTGTCTCTCTTAAACTATTATTTCCCTTCCATCACTTTTATTATTATTAACTTTTCTCTTAATATATTTTGTAGGTATTGATGAAAAGAGAAGTAAGAAAAATATTTGTGGATGTAAAGTAGTAGGCTTAGCAATAATCATAATAATAATAATGGTAATAATAATAATTTTATTATTATTATGCCTTATTATTATTCTCTAGTAAAAAAAAGGGTAAATACGTGCAGCATCAGGTCTGCACGGACGTGCAGAACACCGCACGTCCGTGTAGAAGCAGTCAAAAGCAATCAGGAAGTTGAGAGTCAAAATTACAAGCTTGGCACGGACGTGCCAAACCAAGCACATCCGTGCAGGTAGTGTTGCACGTCCGTGTAATAAGGTGCACGTCCGTGCCACCTGAACTAAAAGTCCTCCTTGCTATTGTTTGAGGGTGCACGTCCGTGCAGGTCTAGAAATCCGTGGCAGCAGCACGGTTTTAAGTTAAAAAAAAAAATTTCTCACTTCCCCACTCTTTCTCACTCACGAATTCCCCTCTCTCTCTCTCTAAAACTCCTACTTCCTCCTTCACTACTCACTCAAAATCCCTCAAACAATCAAAATCCCACCTAAATTCAACAAATTTTGCAAAAAATCTTCACTCCTTTTCAATCTCCCTCACAAATTACTACTCTAATTCCCACATTTATACCCAAAATCATCTAAAATACCCAAACCCTAACTTTGAAAAATTAATTTTGGGGTTTTCTTGTGGGCTAAAAATTGAAGAAATTGGGTGTTCGAGTATGCTTAAGCAAGCATAAGGAAGGTTAGAAAGGTTCATTTGCGGGTTTTACACCCACGATAAGCTCGGTATATTCGTTCCTCCCTTTCACTAGTTTTATTTTTAAATTCTTGAGTTTTTGCGTCTAATTGCCTGAAAAAGTTTGTTTGAATTGGTTATGAGTGATTGATAGTTGATAATTGCAATGTGTTAGTGAATTTGAAGGTGTTTGGTGAATGTTGTGAGTATTGGATTTTTATAAGTGAGATTGAGGAATTGATTTTTTTGAATGAAAAAAAAAATGCTTGTTTGAGTGAGTTATTATTGTGTTGGTTTGTTTGATGTTAATGCATGAAATTAGTGTCAAATTACTATGGATGCATTATTGAAGTAATGTTGGTTGTTTGGTGACTTTCTTGCCTTTTTTTAGGTGGTGGACTTAGAGCTTAACTTGATTGTGTTGTGTTTATTGGTGTTGATTAAGCCTTCAGTTGCTGTCGTAGTGGACCTAGTGCCTTTTGTGTGTTTGGTGTGTTGATTGCTTGGTTGTGGTGTGTTTAATTTCTTCGCATAAAGACCGACCATGAGCCGAAGAAACCGATCGAGAAACCCGGATACTAGGTACCGCAACCCTTCTTCCCCTTCCCCCGTTGATCCACCACAAGTGCATACTATGGGAAATGTGTTCAATGACCCGACCTTTTTGAACAATTATATTAGGAAAAGTGGGAGGAGAGTTAGACCAACCAAGTTCTATGATGAGAATGTTGCCGAGGCTTTGAGGGTAGGAGACGACATCAGAACGCTATTTGAGGGATGTGGCCTAAGTAACTGGCTAGACTTACACACCTTAACCTACAAGAGTTTGACACTTGAATTCCTTTCCACCTTCCAAGTGCAACGAGACCCCAATAGAGTCCCCCGCCGCCTTACCTTCCAACTTATGAACACCCAACACAACATGACCATAAGGAGGGTAAACCAAGCTTTTGGGTGGCCAACCAACGGAACCATGGGACCAAAGGATCCCTCCCCCCCCCCCCCCCCCGGTAACAATTGTGCAGGTAAATTTTAGAGAAAAATCACCGGCCTATTCCACTACAACCCTAGGACTAACAAGGCAACAACAATCATCCACCCCGCCTTTAGGGTTTCACAGCGCACCATAGCGAACACGACGTTCGCTACAAGTTATATTTTAGGAGTAGTATCCACTAGGGAGATTCACTTCCTTTGGCACTTGAGCGAGGGTAGCAAGACCTTAGATTTAGTGTCCTAGCTAGTGGACCACCGAGAGGATGTTGCCACAGGGTCCGGTAGCATCACCATAGGTGGCATGATCACCATTATTGCTTCTGCTGTTAACCTTGATTTTGCAGATGAGGAGGTTTGTCCACGGCCGACGCAGCTAGACATGCAATTGCTGAGGACGATGAGATGGGTTGTGGATGTAAAAGGGCCACATCCTTACTTGTGGCATGTGAGTGGTCGGCTCTATGCCTTCCTTTTCGACCCAAAGAAGACCTACATCTATGATGAGAGTAACTGGGTCTTTGAGAGGGACCATCCTTGGGTTCCCGGTGAAGAGGAGGAAGAGCATAGGCAACCTCAACAATAAGAGCTGGAGCAGCAAAAAGATCAAGAGCAACAACTACAACAACAATTCCTACAACAACAATTCCACCAACAGCAATTCTTTCAACAACAACAGCATGAGCAACAACAAGGGTACCAACAAGGGTACCAAGGTCAAGGTGTGGGTGAGGACAACCCACATCTCTCTTTCGAGCAACAGATGCAGCTCATGAATGCCGGTTTCACCCGCATGACAACCGAGTTTGAGACTATCAGAAAGTCTCACAAAGACATGAGGTCCTCCTACGACAACATGAGGACAAGCTTTGAGGGTCTTCAATCAGAATTGGAAAAATTCCGGAATGTCTACCGGCATTGGTACCCCGGTGGCTCAAGCTCCCAAGGAGGCCCGAGCCATTAAGTTGGTTTTTTTCCTCTCCTTTCTTGTGGCTTTATTGTTTTAATATTGGGGACAATGTTCATGATAGCTTGGGGGAGAGTCATTGGCTCATATGTTTGTACTTATTTGTGTGTTGATAGTGTTGAACTTGCATGTTGATTGTTCCTTTCCCCTAAAATCCAAATACCTTGAATCCTAAATTACTCCCTTTGAAATCCAACACCCTTAATCCAAATCTATTAATTTGTGAATACTTCTCCTCTTTCTCTTTATTTAGATGTCTACTTATGCATAGCTTAGTTAGTTTAACTTTTTAATTATTCAACTAAAAAAAAATATTGAAAAAAAAAAAAAAGGCTCAAGGATGAGACTCAAATGACGATGCTTATATGTTTTGCTTGCTTGACTCTTGAGTGATGAGTAAAATGTGCTTTTAGAAGGGTGTGTGCAAGAGTTGGGGTCATTTAGAGGTCCATTAATCATGATTGCATTAGAGTATATGAAATGAAAACCGATGAATGCTCAATTGCACGTCTAGCATAGGATATTGTCAAATTTGTCCAAAGTAGGATATGTTTGAATTTATTTGATGTCCCTTGTGCCCTTGATGTGCCCCTTTTCCACCCCAAAATGAAACTCTATTAGGGTTCTAATTGTATCATGTGTAATAAGTGGCATAATAAGCTCCATGTTTTGAATAAAGAAAGAGCTACTCACAGTTAAAAGAGGCGAGGGCAATGTATGTTGAAAAAAAATATATAGAAAAAGAAAGGGAGATAAAAAAAAACTCCAACAAAAATTCTCAAAATTTTCCTTTTTCTAATTTAGAGGTCAACTTGTGGATGCCTCCTACACATTATCTATTTTGATGTTTCTTGTGTAAATACCCGAGTTAGAGTGTAGTTGAAGGGGCTTGGGAGTGCATTTTGGGAGGTGGACTTGCATTTTGAGATTTTAAAACTGAAAGAGGGCTTGTTGCAACTTGGGAATACCTAGACGTACTCTAATGAACTAGTAAAAGGTATAAGGAAGTATCCTAGTGCAACCTTGCTTAGTTCTCCTCTCTACCCCAAACTCATGAGCACATTTGTATGATCGGTAATTCTTGAAAGTCCCTCAGTTGTTTGCTTGTGATTAATATCCCGATGAGTTGACTTGGGAAATAAAAACATTGGTTTTGGTGTGTATTGATTACTTTAATAGTAATGATGTGTTTTGATAGTTTTAGCGTTGTTTGTGTGAGTTGTGGGTTAAGCTCAAGGGAAACCCGCATAAGATAAAAACTTGTCCTCTTAGGCGACTTAGGGGTTTAAATTGCTTTTCACTTATGCTAAAAGTGTTTATGGTTGTTGCCATGCGGATTTGTGTTTTTGTGTTTCCTCTTTAGTACCTCTCCTTGATTTGATCATTAGCAAGTTATCTTCCTTCTTGATTTGGCATGTTTGTTTTGCTCGAGGACTAGCAAAAGCTTAGCTTGGGGGGATTTGATAACTTGTTATTTAATATGATTTTGGAGTGATTTTGAACCTTGTTTACTTGATATATTGGCCTTTTGGTTCACTAGTACTTTATTTTCGTTCAATTCTTGTGTATCCCTTGCTTCACGCGCTTTTAGTATTTTTGTTGAGTTTTTAGGTCCAAAGACGACCATTTGAAGCATATGGATGATAAAGCGATGTTAGAAGTCGAGACAATGGAGAAAAACCAAAGAAAAAGTGAAGATAAGGGCCTTAGAGAGTCTGCACGGACGTGCAAGGTATGGCACGTCCGTGTAGGAGTGCTTTAACACGACCAGAAACTGCTTCTTGCTGCTCTCAGGACCTGCACGCCCGTGCAGAGTTCAGCACGTCCGTGCAGGATACTCAGCACGTCCGTGCAGCTTGCCCAGCCCGAATCAATTTCAAAATTGATTGTGTAGTTTAAGGCTTGCACGTCCGTGCCTAATGTGGCACGTCCGTGCAAGATTTCCAGGCTGAAACAGTAGCTGACTATTTCTCTTCTTTTGGATGTGCACGTCCGTGCATTTTAGGATGCACATCCGTGCCAAGTCCGGCACGTCCGTGCTGACCTGTAGTCGTGCCCGACTTTTGTTTCTCCGTCCTTTTTATTTGGGGGTATTTATAAATAACCCCTTGAGCTCATTTGTACAACATCGAAATTTTTAGAGCTTTCTCCTAGTGTGTAATTGTAGAAACACAAATATTCTCAAATCATTAGTAAGATTTTAATCAATAGCTTGAAATTTTCAATCTCAATCATTGTAGAAGACAAGTTTTACCGTTGTTATTCAAGTTTAAGCTTCTAGTAACTTTTTCTCACTCTTCTCTTCAATTTTAATTGCTTATTTTTCTTAATTCTTGTATGCTTAGATTGTTACTTATCTTAATCTTTAGTTTGAATCTTGTTCATGAGTAGCTTGAAAACCTTAATTGCTTTAATTTCCATGGATTGTGAGTAGTCTAATTTTCTAGGGTTTGGGTAAAACCCTCAATATAGTCACTAATTACATGTTGCATATGTTAATTTGGTAATGGTTGGGTGTTAATTAGTTGAGCTTAAGTGGTTTAATTTCTTAGTTTTCGTATATGGCCATTGCTAGAATTATTATTCAAGCTTTCTCAACAAAGAATCGAGAGATGAACTTGAGTTAGCTCCCTTATGCTTAATTGACTTGAAATGCCATGAGGATAGGCATTTCCAGTCAAGGGAATTTTTTTGTCATCTTGATTATGATTTAATACTTGTTTTATGCTTTGTAACAACCAGAGTAGGTTGTATCCATGATTCAAGTAATCCCTCTAGCTTAAGAGAGTAGTTGGGTGCTTTAAATGACTTTCCTATACTATCCCCTTAATTTACCATTGTTTTCTACATGTTAATTGTGATTTGTGATGAAGTTGAGTGGTATTTCCCGAGACCTTGATTCCTGTAAATATCGTTAATATCCCCTTAGTCTTAGTTGATTTGAACTAGTACATGTTACACAAAACCAACCAAACATTGACTTCATTTAGCTTATTTAAACGGTAGTATCTCAGTAGTTGATTTAAAGCCTCTCTTTGGTTCGACGCTTTCTTACCCTTGCTATTAGCTAGTGAGACCAAGATAGGACTTTATGTTTGGTAGGCTCGACGACGGCCTATCATAATGCTCTCACTCAACTGCCAAGCTACAAATGCCTTTAACTCAGGATTGGTGTGGCAAATCATGTCAGTATACCTTGGAATCAAGGGGTAGGACTTATCATGCCCACCAAACAGTTCTTGAATGACATAACTATTAAGCATTTACAATGAAGCTTGTTTCATATATATCCCAAATCTCTGAAAGAGAAGTTTATTCAATGCTTTTCCTGAAATGTCTAGAGCAGCTATAATATATTCCATCACTTTTGGAGTAGCCCACTTTACAGTGCAAATAGGGTTATATGTTTCTAAACCCTACAATTATGGTTATCTTGCCATAATTTCTTTATTTCCCATGTCTTACCATTAACTAACCTACTGGCATGCAATATTCACTCACAGCATTCAGCATAACATGTCACAGTGTAACTAGTATTGTCTGCATCAACAACATGTAAAGCAAAATCTTTTTGGACTACATAATCTTTCAAAGTATCCCTTAAATGAGCCTTGTCTATGAAAATCATCAAGGGTCTAAGAACAATCTTCCCAAATTTCACATTTTTATACATTTCACCATTCCCATACAACTATTTGAAGTAGTTATCATCATCAACATCATCTATAAATCCAGACTAGAAACCCTGCTCCTAATTGTCTTCTATGTAGGGAACATGTCCTATCTCTTCCCCCTCATCTTCTGGTACATCACAATTAGGGATAACTTCACATATGAATCTTCATTCACATCATCAAACTCTCCACCAATATCAGTGAAATCCTCATCATCTTTACGACTTTCACTAGAGTAACTAGGGTCACCCCCACCATCATCATCAATCTCAAAAGGGACTCTTATAGTAGTTGGTTGACTGCTTTCCCCAACCTCACTTGGCTTATTGGGGACTCTAGCCTTAGCAACATTCCAAATTCCCTTTTGAATAGTTGTAC